>NC_059427.1:75199196-75896696 GCF_021028975.2 Sphaerodactylus townsendi | reverse complement strand
GTAGGCCCGAAATGCGTCCCTAGCGCCACCTGCCCAAAGGTGCCGGATTTCTGTCGTGGGCCCTGCCCTGCTGCGCCCTTGGTTGTGGCTGGCCCCAATCACTGAAGGAGTGCAGACCGAACTTCCCGGTGGCTGGCAACCCCTGCCCAGGCCAGGCATGCCCTCAACACCGCCAGCATCTGGAACCTGGTGAGGGGACCCATCCCTGCGTGCACCAGGAGCATCCCATGCCGTGCCGTGGCCTGTATGAGCCAAGTGGATTAGTAGTGAGGCAAGGGGGGGCAGGTCACATCACCCGGCAACACCGGCATCGTGACCCAGGCACCGTGGCCCTCGTGATCGGTTTTGGAATGGGCAAGCCATGCATAGACCATGTCTCCGGACAAGACCAGGTGCTGCCGCTGCAGCACTGTACCTGAAATCCGGTCCCTGGTGGGGGCCACCAGCTCCCCCGGCCTCAAAGCCCCGTGATGCGCTAGGTGGAAAGCGGCTGCCAAGAGCAAGCGCTCGTAGCGTGAAGCGCACACCTGCCGCAACTCCTCCGTGACTGCCCGGAGCACCTCCCTGGTGATGGGGCGCCTTAAGTCCCTTTGACTGGGGCCCGCGCGCCGCCAGCCTGCCACCAGCCGACGGACGACAAATGCTTTAGTTACATCCGGGAAGCCAGAGATCCTGCAGTAAAATGCAATCCCGGCCAGCTGCACCCCCATGGATCATGGGTGCATTCCCCGCCCATGGAGGTGGACTAGGTACTCAAGTAGGAGGCCTGCATCCACCCCACTGCGGACCGGAGCAGCCCTGTCGTAGGCAGACTCTTCGATGGGGCGGTATGTACCCACAAATAAATAAATAAAAATAAAGCACTGTAAAGCTCTGGGAAATTCATGCTGACTCTGTTAGAGTACTACCTACCTACCATTGGCGGTGCCAACGTAATTCAAAACACCTGTGATGGACCGGTTGGCTGCCAAGGGTTCCACAGAGGGCGCCCGGCACTGTCGCCTGGAACAGCAGCTCTGCCCCGGGGGCCAGGCGCCTGAAGTGATCCACCTGCACTGGCGATGATAAAGCATCCAGCGCATTTCTATTCTACACCAAACCTGGAAACGAAAGCAGCTTTAAAGGAGATGTTATACTTCAAGCAGGTAAGAACAAGATCGGCGCACCAGTCAGCATAACCCGTGCAGATTTGCTAGATTGCTCTGTTCACCACCTACGCTTACGACGGCCTGGTTGGTCGCACCAGAAGAGCACCCTCTTTATCCAAGCCAACCTTGAGTCGTAAGCAGCAGATGTACGCTACACGCCATCCAGGATGGGAAACAGTTCCAAGAAAGGTGAGGGAGTCCCTGGTGATTCCCAGTGCGTGCACAAGATGCGGAGGCCAGGAGGCCCCTGTGCCCAGTGACCCCTGGAAGTACAATAACCAAAACCAAAGGCCCCTGAGGCGCTGTCAGAATGCACCTGTAGCTCCAGGCCAGGTTCCACAGACGTCTGCCACAAGGAGATGCCATTAAAGCCATGGAGAAAGGATTGCCAAACCTTAAGGTCCTCTTTCAGTCCCCTCGTAACCCTAACGTGATGGTCGGGGGACCTGTAGCCAGACAATGACCTCGCCAGCCGGGAGCAGAATGCCCTGCCTGGTGCCACCACCCTGCAGGAAATGCAGGGTGACCAGGCGCACCCTGCATTTCCGCAGGGGCATGATCGACTGGATTAGGTTGGCTAGGGCGATCAGCTTGTCTCTAGGGAGTGAGGACGTGCCATGGACTGTGTCCAGCTGTATGCCTAAGTAGCTAAGGGCGGGTGAAGGGCCCTCCGTCTTTTTGGGAGCCAAAGGGACCCCTATTTCGGCTGCCAGTGTTTGGAAGGCCCCCAGTGCAACCTCGCACTCCCTGGTGCCCTGCCTGCCAATGAACAGGAAATCGTCCAAGTAGTGTGTCACTAACCCGGAGGGCACCCTTTGCCTGAAGGCCCATTCCGAAGAGAAGTGCTGAGAGGCCTCGAATGCGGAACAGGCTATGGAGGCATCCCATGGGCATTTGCCTTGTCCACATACCAGTGCCTCTTGGAGAAGTGGATGCCCAGCGCAGCCTGCAAGGAAAATCTAGGGGCGAAATGGGCAGGAGCTGAAAGGCGGACTGGATGTCACATTTTGCCAGTAATGCACCCGGGCCAGCTTGCCTGATAAGGCTGATGGCCTCGTCTAGGGTGGCATACCACACTGTACATACCCCGGGGTCTATGAAATCGTTCACTGAGTCGCCCCGGGGATGGGAGAGGTGTTGTATCAGGCGAAACTCCCCCGGGGCCTTCTTAGGCACCACGTCAATGGGGGAGACCCTCAGGTTGGGTAGTGGAGGCTGGCTGTAGGGACCGGCAATACGACCAGCCCTCACTTCCTTATCCAGCTTGTCTGCAACCACGTTGGGGTAGTCCAGGACCGATTTTAAGTTGTTCGCCTGGTAGGCCTTCCTGCACCCCTGGTATGGGATTCTGAAACCCGCTGCAAAGCCATCTCCCAAAAGGCGTGCTGCACCCTTGTCAGGGTAATTCTGCAGCCAGTCTAACAGCACCCCCAGCCGGACGGGTATGGGGGCCAAGGTCTGCAGTGAGGCTGAAGTTTCAATGCTTCTGGGAGGCGGCAGCGCCGCCCTGGCCGCCGGCATCCTTCTGAGAGGGCCCAGCGCCAGGGAACCAGGCCTGCCGAAAGGGAGGGCGGCCGACTGGCTTTGTGCAGCCCACCCTGCTATGGTTTCCAGAACAATTAGAGCAAACATGATCATACTTGCATTTTGGTCGCTGGCAAGCGCCTCTATTAAATTCCCAGCAAGTCCCTTTCACCACCCCCCGTCCCAGGTAGCTTCTGGGAGGCCTCTCGGTGGCAGAGGGCTCCAAGGCTCCTTTCATGGCCGGCTGGACCACGACCATCCATGTTTGGTCGTGGATGAGGTCCCAGCGAAAGCGGCTCTTGTGGGAAGCGTTCTTGCGAATAGCCTCGTCATAGGCTATGGCCGCGGGTTCACCGGCCAAGGACCGAGCCTGCAGCACGTGTGCCATATGGGCAGTCAAGTGCCAAGCACGCAGGAGGTAAGCAGCCGCTATCAGGGCCAGGTATTCAGTAAAGCCCTGCAACCAGTTGTTAAAGGTCCGCTCCGACGCTGCCGGGTCCTTCCTTTTCTTATCGGCCTTGCCCCCGGACAAGCCCTGCTCCCCTTCCCGCCGCAGGCATCTGAATACGTCCACGTAATACCCGTCGAGGGCCCGCTACCGGAGCTTCCTGGGGAGGTGGGACCCGGGAGGGTTCCCATTGTCGTCGGGGACCGCGCCGGAAGGTGGCGCCTCCAACCCCCGAAGGCGCCTGCGTTTTGCTAGCCACGGAGGGAGAGCGGGCACCTTCTCCCCCTGAAACCAGAACTCCCCGCTAGCCTGCATTTCGTCATCATCAATTGACTCACCAGATGAAGAGGAGCTGGGCGACCGCCTGGAGGACCGGGAGTGTCGCGACGACCGCTTCTTCCTCCGGCCCTCCCGCTCGGAGGGGCCCACGGATGCGTCCACCAACGTGGACGCGCTCACAGGAGGAGACAGCTGGAGTTCTTCTGCCGGCCCGCCCGCCGGGCCCCATCCCTCTGCACCAGCGGCCGCCGGCGCAGGTGGCTCCGGGTCCCCCGATCCACCGCGGGTCCCGGAAATCCCGGACGATCCACCGAGGGCTTGGGAGAGATGAAGCAGCGTGTCCGCTAAATTCCGGACCAGGGTGGGATTGGGAGTTGCACCACCGGCAGGCACGGAGGAGGCAGAAGCCAAGCCAGGGCCCTGCTGTGCCCCAGGGATCACTTCCCCGGATGAAGAAGGCTGCGCCGCCGGACCCGCCAACCTGCCCCTGCCTATAGGGGATAAGCCCAAGGCCTGCACGGCTGCACCGATCCGCCTGACCATGGGGCCCTCCCCCACTCCCCCGGGCCCCGTCTGGGCACCCACCCTGTTGAGGAGGGCCCAGGCCCTGACTGAAGGTGGCCGGTCCTCCTGGGAGGGCTCCTTGCTCTTCGCCCGCTTTGGACCCATTGCGGTGAAGCTGAGACCTGGCCAGCGGCCGAGGGTGAAAATAGAGGAGAAGTGGTGGAGAGGAAAGAAACGAAGAGAAAGTAGGCACAGGTGAAGTCAGTCCAAGAAGGAGAAGCTGAGAAGAAGAAGTAGACCAAGCAAGAGGGAGAATGGCCGAGACCAGGCTCCTTCCAGGTCTTACGCTCGACTCAGTTCTGCACACCACGCCTTTCTGAGTCTCGCTGCCGAGAAGGGCGAGGTCTGGGTGAGGCGTTCTTATATACCCTTGGCTCCTCCCGCCTTTACCGGCAGGGAGCCAATCAATGCACCCCGTTTCTGCAACATGCCGCCAAGCCATGCTTGCAACTTATTTTTGCTCCTTGGCTCACCCCGGCAGCAATGGCTGCCCCCGGTTATTCGGTTGCAGCTTTTTTTACAAAAAGCACTGGGTTCTTTGCAAAGTGAAACCAAAAGAGAAAGGGAGTCCAGTAACAAAAGAAACAACAGAAAATGAAAGAAAATAATTTTCCCCACTTGGTGCTGGTTAGTTGAGGAATTTATTTCATTTTCATAATTTACTTTCATTTTATGATCCCCCTTTTATAGTTATTGTAATTAATAACAAAATAAATGATTAAGTTCGGTATCCTGTAAAATTTCTCTCTGATATTTGGAATATGAAATCTTGGTATATTGATCACTTGTTAATTAATTAACAATTTCAAGACAGTTGATTCCCAGTGCTGAATAAGAAATGGGAATTCCTCACTGAATATATGTGCTACAATTTTGCATATCTCACTTCTTATGAATATCTATTAGTTCAGTTCCATGTTGTATTTGCTTAATTTGCACCAGATTTTATTCTGATCTTGATTGTGGTTACTAATGGCCCTCACCCATTTTGAGCAACTGATTACACTTGTTAGTGGATCTTATTTTAAATGAATCTCTCTTTGCGATGTCTCCCTTCCCTCCTTGTCTTTCTGTTGTGAATATAAAAGCATTGACAATGGATATGCACTGGATGTACATCTGATAGTGAGCTCTGATTTGCAAAAGCTTATGCTGGAACAACTTTTGTTAGCCTTTAGTGTGCCACTGGATTTCTGTTTTTAAGAGAGTAGCTAATATAATTCAGTTGCGGCTAACTGCAGAAAACCCATGTGCCTTTGATGTTGCAAGTATGAATGAGGACACAGAAGAATCAGTGTACACCAAGAACAACTTCCCCATTAGTTAGCAATTAAGAATGATTTTCAAAAGCAGTCCCTAAGTCTCCAGTGATATGTCTGACAACTACATAATCTCACTGAGAACTGGTATTAAACTACCTGTCATCAATACTAGTGCTATATCTTGAAAAGAGTGAAATGGAGGCGGTGGGGGGGAGGGGGGGATTGAAATATCCATGGGCTTCAATCATTTGGAAGAAATTATAACTTTTTTAGAAGACTGTCTGCTGATAGCATTTACTACACTGAACAGAAGATGACAGTTACCATGTAGACAGGGTGGCACAATGCAAACTGCCAGCTACTAGGAGATTCTATACCACTTTTGGGCTGTTGAGCTTTCAAATTAATGTCAGAGTAATTGTCATTTGTGAATATAACTGCCAGCATAATCAAATTTGGAATTCAAAGGGAAAAAAAAGATAAACCTGCAACTGATACACTTATAAACTGTTCTGCTCATTTTTAAAGTTTTACTAAGTTCATTAGATATTCCTTTCTGAACATGGAAATTGTTTTTATTCAGTTTAAGCAGCTCAGAGAGTTGGAAGCCTGATGAATTGGAATACCAAAAAATCCTCCTTCAATTATTTGAAATGTATTGGTATTTCTGATATAAATTACAAAATCCATATTCTCTGATGTCTCAGTTTGAGACCACAGCAACTATCAGTTTGTTATATTGTTCCCCAGTTGCCCATACACTGATCAATTCATATGCCAGTATGATTATCAGTAGAGATCAATAATGGCATCTGCATCATATTTACACATCAATCAGTATATGATTGTAATGTTGTACGCATTCTGCTATGTAGAAAGGCTAAGTGGTAACGGGTTTCCACCATTCTAGATGTCTTTCTGCTACAGTCTGGCACACAGAGAGATCATTTTTCCTAATGTGTAGATGAAGTGATTTAAAAAAACCTATTTTGATACCCAGAAAACTTAAGTAATTTATTAATTTATTTTAAACATTTCTATTCTGCATTTCCATCCAATCCAAAGTGCCTCACAGCCCAATCCTGATTGGGATGGTGTGCAGGGAAAGTGCTGTTCCACTCTGCCCCATGCTGAGGCTTTCCCATGGTGGGAAAGCCCTAAAAAGTTTAAAAAAATGAAAGAAGGGCAAAAATCACCCATAGCACGGAATAGAGATATGGTACAAAAACCATTGATCCGCCAGCACAAGGCCACTAACTGGGCTCTGGAGGCCAACAAAAATGCCAAACGAAACAAAAAAGTTTTCACCCCTTGGCAGAAAGATCATTGTAGAGGGAGACCGTTCATTGCAGTGTACTATAATGGTTAGATTGTCAGACTATAACCCTGCCTTTCATAAAACTTTCGTGGTGCTTACAGCAGTCTTCCTCTCAGCCCACCTTAAGATTGTTTTGAGGATAAAGTGGTGAAAGAACTATTTATGCAACTGTGAACTTCTTGGAACTAGGACAGAATAAGGCATGTCAGGCTATAGAAAAACAACTTCTCTGGCTACTGAAATGATAAGAGGGGTTTGGGTTGTTTGTCAGTTTGCATATTACATTGTTGCACTTTATATCACATTATAATTAATAGCATAACCACAACGTTGACCATTGGAGAGTGTTTTGTTTTTCTTTGTTAGATTATTAGGCTTATACCTCTCCATTTTTTCAGGTATTACTGAAATGATACTGCCTTGTGTTATAAAATTATCTCCAATGTCTTACCTTTGATAAACAAAAAGATTGTCTTGTTTGATATGGTCTGCTGAGATACATGAACACAACAGCTTCGCTGGCTACCTACTTTTCTTCAACCTGTTGTAAGTAGCATTTCTGCCTGGTTTCATGTTGAAATTAATCCTTAACTGCATTCACACATCATCAGATATCGCACTACTGTTGCCCTATAGCAAATATACACAACTAGAATGCCTTGTCCACACAAGATAATCCAGTTGTAAATGATTATCATAGTGCTTGATCTCGCAATATCCAATGATGTGTGGATACCATCCAGGTGAAAATAGGGAGGAGGGCACAGATAGTTCTGTATGTGTATGTTAAGTGCTGTCAAGTCACTTCCTATCTACAGCAACCTATGAATTAATGACCTTCTTGCTCAGGTCTTGCATAGTGCGGGCCAAGGCTTCCTTGACTAAGTCAATCCATCTCATATTGGATCTTCCCCTTTTCCTGGTGCCTTGGACTTTTACTAGCATTTTTGTCTTTTCCAGTGACTCTTGTCTTCTCATATTGTGATCAAAGTGTGATAACTTTAGTTTTAGCATCTAGGGAAAATTTGGGCTTGAGTTGATCTAGAACCCACTTATTTGTATTTTCAGCAGTCCACAGTATCTGCAAAACCCTTTTCCAGCACCAAATGAATCAACTGTTATCCTGTTATCTTTCTTCATTATCCAACTTTCACACCCATACATAGTAATGGGGAATACTATGGCATGAATTATCTTGGTCACCAGTGACCTTCATGGTTGCCCTTCCCAGGCTTGATCTCCTTGTGATTTCTTTGTTGCAGTACCCCTTTTGGTTGATGATGGAGTCAAGGAATAGAAAATCTTAATCAATTTACATATCTTGTCAACCTTAAAGCTGTGTAATTCCCCAGTAGTCATTACTTTTGTCTTTTTGATGTTCAGCTGCAATTCTGCTTTGGCATTTTCTGCTTCATCAGCAGTCGTTTGAAATCTCTATTTTCTGCCCGTAATGTGGTGTCATCAGTATATCTCAAATGGTTAATGTTCCTTCCACGAATTTTCACTCCAACTTTGCCTAAATCTAGTCCAGCTTTCATATAAGTTCTTGATGCAGGTTGAACAGACAGGGATTCATAGAGTTCTCAAATTCAACACAAGGAGTATGTATTCTCTCACAAATAATATGTCGTGTGAATATTGGGGAATGCCTCAAACAGCAAACTCATTGTTATCTGCTTATCTCAGCATTAAAGCAATAAGACATCTGTAGTAGCTGTTGTATTTGCCAATTGGTGCCACTAATAGCTAAGTGGGAGACGTAAGTCATTAGCTAGGAAACAAACATGGAATGAAAAACAGTTGCATCCTGTCTGATAGTAGTGTTGACAGGTTTAAAAGCATTGAGGGACTTTTTGTTAAAAAAAAGCCTAACCATCTGAGAAAGCATTTTATATGGAAGCATCCACATGGTTTAAAGGGAAAAAAGAGCAACTGCCATTTATTTTGACAATTAACAATTCCAGGGTGCAGATAAAATAGTAGTTTTATGATCTTCCATTTAGGTAAGTAAAATGGAATTTAGTAAATCCAGTAAATTTTGTAAAATTTAGAATTTAGTAAATTATATCTTGCTCTCACACATTTGTCATGAACCACCCTGGGAAAGTTTTGTATGCCTTCTGGAAAGCTGCTATAGTATCAAGATAGCTTTTACAAATATTCTGAGGTCAAAAAAGACTTTTTAAGTAGTGGATGTAATGAAAATATTTACACTGAGCACATCAAAGTAATACCCCACTGCTCATGAGTTGAAACAGTACTATATTATTTGCATATTGCTTATTTTATATATTCAAAAGGGTATTCACATATGTCAGCAACTTCTAAATTCTGCTCAATATGTTTTTTCCATGTGATTCCAAGTGAAATCAATAAAATGATTGCAACTGGCTTTAGGAGGTGTTGAGTCAGGCCCTTCCTAATATAGGAAATGTTGCATTATACCCAACTAAATTATAGATGGACCTCAACAGGAAAAATAATATTGACGTGTGACATATATAGTATATAAAATGAATGGTTAAGTCAATGGAAGGATCAATTAATTGATGCTTTGTTTGGTGCTAGGATGGATGGATGGGTGAATAGATGAATGGATGGATTAATTGAGCCTCAAAATCTATATTTTATGAATTATGAACCCATGCCTGCAGATCTGGAGATCCAGACAACTGGATTCCAACAAAAACCTTTTCAGCTTATATACTAGGAGACTGCTGTCATGGGAGACAGAAACATAGATAAGAACACTTATCAGTTGACCTTAAAATTAAAAACATACTTTATCAAATAAATAATGTTTTTAAAATACAAGTTGTTAAATTTTAATTGCATTACATTTGAAATATAAATTTTCTATGCAACAACATTTTCATGCTGTTGAAACTCTTGAGCCTATGGGATTCTTATAAGTTTCTCAATGAGGCAGGGCACTAGTGCATCTTTCTCAGTGGTACTAATTACATGATTTTCTTAAGGAATTGCCTCAGTAGTGTTGCCTTCCAACTTGGCATATGTGTTGTAACTACAAAGTGTTGCAATGGCTAGGTGCCCCAGCATTATCAAAAGTGTATTCTTCTAATACACCCCTGGGAATTTTCTTTGGATGAAAATTAAAGCAGAGGCTGCTAGATTTCTATATGAAATAACCTGCAAGCCAACAAAACAGAGACAATTTTATACATACACACATTGTGATTAGAGGTATAACAAAAGCTGTAAGTGATTTTTTCTATAGGTGTATGCATACCTGTGATACTTAATGACATCACAGAACATGTCTTTTGAAGCATCACTTGAAGCATCACTTGAAGTTCACTTTCTTGCATTTCACAGAAATCTGTATGGCTGAGTTCAGTGGGACCTACTAGCCCAGTTAAATTGCAGTTGCTAAAGATGTACACTGCATAGACACTTTGCCACAAATTGTGACCCTGTCACTGAATTGGTACTGAGCAGCAGATTGGACTAAATCAGTTACATTCACAATGCACTCAATTATCTTGATGATGCAGATGCAATCACACTTCCTTGAAAGTCAGACTTGTCTGAAGAAAAAGAATATTGTAGAGTTGCTGGGCTTTACCTCAGTTCATCAGACTATCCTTGAATGTGTGTCTGGGAGTTACAGTTTTGAGTGTTCCCCTGGACTGAATAGTTACATAGAAAATTACAAAATTAGACAAAAATCCTCCCATCTATTTTCAATGTGCAGGTGTTTTGTTTTCATTCTGGGGGAGCATTTCAGTTGTCTCATCTAGGAGCTGAAGTGTTACAATCTAAGAGCAATTTTACCAAGTGGTTTGCAGACTAGGGCCCTTTCCGCATGGGCCAATAACAGCACCCTAGGGATGGCAAAAAACGGAGTCCCTAGGGAGCTGTTCGCATGGGGGGCGCAGCTGCATTGCAGCCGCGCCACTCTCGCTCCCCTCCAGCGGCATGAAGCCACCATTTTCCCACCTCGCTCCCCGAGCAAGGTTTTTGGAAAACAGCGGTTTCCAGCCACTGCCGTGTGAACGGCAGCGACTGGAAGGTGCCATCCCCCCTTTCCCAAACGACTTACCTTCCCTGCGACCTTCCGGCGCGTCGCCCAGGCCTGGGGACATTCCCCCCTGCCCTGCGACTCCAGAGCTGTCGCGCAGGGCAGGGGGCGTGTCCCCCGGCCTGGGCGACGCGCCGGAAGGTCGCAGGGAAGGTACATTGTTAGGGCGACGGCGCAGCACTGCACCGTCTTCCCTGCCTTTACCGGGATTGTTCGTGAGAACGGTCCTGGGGGGGTGTCAGCGTTGTATATGCCGATGCACCCCCCAGCGTGGCCGTGCGGAAACGGCCTCATCTTACTAAAAGCAGTGGGATTTTCCAAATGGATTAGGATGTAGAGACCTTTCAGTATCACAAGTTTGTTGTTCATTGAAAGCATCTGTATCAGCCTGTTACCTGCACAACTGGTATGGAGAAATTCAGGAATCCATGTAGAGTACAGAAGCAGTACTATGCTGAAACCACCTCACTGGGAGTGTGTCAGAATTAAAGGCTGCTGTGATAAGATTCAGTTCACTGCAGACCACATGTTAGATTTATTGTCCAGCAACAGTCAGGAAGCAAGGGAACTGAGTACTGAATTTGTTTTGCCACTTTGAAATTATTACTTGATAAAGAAGCAGATTCTTGTACCAGCAGACCTTTGTAGGGGAAGCAGGATGATTAGAACAGTCTAGCCTCCCTAGGGATTTATCCATTGACCTCACTGGTGATTTGATTTGGTCCATGTTTATCATGATATGGTCAGCTTATCCCGTGCTGCACTGTGGAAAATTATGGACCTTTGAAGCACTGCTCCAGTGTAGCCCAGTGTGGGAATTTCTTTCTCAAAATTGACCAACTAAAGTAGATTTCAAAAGGTTATACCTTTTTTTATGGAAGCATTTCAGAAAATATGTTATGATAAGATGTTTTGAATATAACAAAATTATGTTTTGGTTGAGGAATTCCTGGGGATTTGGATGTGGAGGCTGGAGAGGGTGTGGTTTAAGGAAAGAAAGGACATCAGTGGACTATAATGCCATAGAGTCCATCCTTCAAAGCAGCCAATTCTTCCAAAGAGGTCTGGAGATCTATTTTAATTCTGGGAGATCCCCAGGCCCAATCCAAAGGCAGCCCCAAACACAATCTTTATCAGATCCTTATCAGATATTCATTTCATGTTTTTTGTTTGAAAGAATGCTTATAATCCTCCAGAAGAAAATGTCTCATGTAGTATATCTAGTGCACTGTTATCCTGCCCTTATCTAGTACATTGTTATCCTGCCCTTCTCCCAAGGCCTTTTCCCTGTTTTCTCCTCACAACATCTCTGTGAGGTAGGCTAGACTGACAGAAAGTGGCTGTCTCAAGGTCATCCAGTGAGTTTCCTGAGTGAGGATCTGAACTTAGATGTCCTAGATGTTGAACCCTTATGCCAGGCTGGCACTCAGGAGACATGAAATGATTGCTGCCTCTGGTGATAATTTAACAAATACATGGCATGCAAATAAAACACAGCTTCTGGAGTGTTGCAAGCTTTAAGCTTTTTGTGGTTTGCCTAGCTTGGTTGATTTTGAAAATTTATGTCTCCTTTATCCAGCTTTTCATGTCTTTCTTCTTTATCCAGTTCTTTCTAAACAATCCTTGCATATCTTCAGGAAGAGTTCTTCAAGAGTTTTTCTCTATCTAGCTGGTTTCCTTCGGAACCTCAAGAATAGACTGGATAGGATATTGTTCCAATACAGACTTCTGGAAGTTTGCAAGCAAGATGTCATGTAATAACCATCTCCTGTTGTTTTTGCACAGAATATGATGCCAGCTTGACTGGGATGGTGGTGGCTTCTTTTGGCTTTTCCTTTGCCAGAGTTTCATACGTTGCCAGAGAAGTACAAGAAAATTAAGTGTTATCAACTCTTCAACTCTTCAAAGCTTAAAATGATATAGACAAAGGTGATGGTTTGTATAGTTTAAAACAAGTATTAAACGTGAACTGAGGAGAGTCAAGACATGTGAATAAACTTAAATTCAAGAATGCTCTCTTAACAATCATCATGATAGCACAACTAATCATTACATCCAGACTGGGCTTTCTATCTTAGGCCTGGTCTACACATGCAGTAAAATGAAAGTGGGAATGATGAAAAATAAAAAATAATAATAAAATGGCAAGAATGCTGTAAAAGAGTTCGGCAAAGAGTCTATCATTTTAGAGCAGGCTCCTAAAAACATAGACAAGAAGAATTAATGCAGGGGTATTGAACTGATTTGTTATGAGAACTGGATATGACAAAAATGTGACTTGGTAAGCCATCCATGTCTCACATACCCTGATGGTCTGGCACTGGCTCTAGCCTTCTGCTACCCTTGCTTCCTGCTTGCATGCCTGGTGAGCATACTTCCTGTGACTGGTAACAGGAGGTGTACTTTTCCTTCTCATGATTGACAGAGTTAGCAATCCCATCAGCTCTTTTTCAACTGACATCACAACTTTCTGCATTTAGTGACATTCTCTGTCTCTTAATTCTGGGATTGAGTAGATAAATGTTCATGTTTTCATAGTGCTATTATTTTGGGGGGTCTGGTTAGTTTTAAATGAAATTAAAGGAAATGAAATATTTATTTGTGCTGTTGCTCTGAGTTGAGGCCATGATGTCTAACCAAGTGAGCATGATGGGTATTTTTCCCCTTCTAAAATATTTCTGGCCAATCAGTTGGTTTTTAGTGTATAAATAGCAAAAGTATATTCTCAGCAACACACCATTCTTAAGGAATACTGGAGTTCGTTGAAAGAATGCTAGCAACCAACATAGCAGTTCACAAAAAACAAACAAACCAGCCAGTGGTTCATCAGTAGACCACAATTAACTTCATTCCCTCCCCCTGAAAAATCCTTTGTGACAAACTACTTTAAATTAAATTGAAAGATCTGCGGAAAGTTGACCTTTGGATATACAATGCAGTTGAGAAAATGCATCTGCTCCAAGGAAAGTAACCAGACTAAATGAATGGTTAATGCTGAGGCTGATCATTAGTGGAAGCTGTTTGAGATTGCATAGTGAGATACACATTACTATCCACATTAGTGGATACTGTACATCATGTGAACAGTGCCAGCCTGTGTCTAAGAAAGGTTTAGCAATGAGCTTTTTCCCCACTCCTTCAGACGGTGGTTAATAAAATCAGGAGAATAAAGTTAAATTTTATGTGTTCTGTCCCATAGGTATAGAAAATGAAATTTTAAAAGTCCCCTTTGCATAACCTTGCTGCTCTGGGACCCTGCTGCCAACTGTCTTATGTCTTGCCCTCTAAATGGAGAGTTATTTCAATTTATCCAGCTGCTAATGGTTTAAACGGAGCTACTATTCCCCTTAGATCAACCTGCAACTGGAAGAGAACTTTATTGATATATATAAATTATTCCAGTTCCTCAGGCTGGCTACAGATCCCATCCTATTCAGCTTATGTGCATATAAATAAAAACTGGGGAATATGCTTTATGGCAATAAGTAGTGTAGAAGAAGTTGATACCGTCCTGAAAAAAGACACCTTGATACATTACTGATAATATTCATAATACATTTAAAAGGGCAGTCTAAAGGTTCAAGGCTGAAAATTCCAGACAACAGGAGAATAAATTTCACTCTGTTTTTGATTATTGGTTCAGCAAAGGCATTGCATTAGCCCATAGAAAGATCACCTCTATAAGATACTCGCTGAAAAATGGAATTTTATTTTCATGCAGAGAAAGTTGTTCTGTATTTGTTGAAGCTGTTTTGTTCTGAAAACACACAACATTTTAAATAATTTCCTAGTCATCATTTCTTTCTTTGCGATCTTCAAGGTATCCCCTGCTGCCCCATGGCCCCCTCCTCATGACTGATCCCAAATATTGCCACTTCTGTGGCAATTGTGGTTGGCTTCCACTACTATTTTTATTGTCAAACATTTGCAAAGGCACATCAGATAAAAAGAGTTTGCCTAACTTCACACCATAATGATAACACTAGTATGAAACATTAAAATGTTATTGTGGGTAACAAGTAAAAAAGGTGGTGTCAACAGTGGCCAGTGGCAGTTCAGGAAGTATGAGAGGAAGCACCATAATGCCAGGACTTAGCAGGTGAACAATGCAATCCTAAACAGAACACATCCTCTTAAGTCCATTGATTTTAAGGGTGTGACTCTGTTTAGGATTGCACTGGAAACTATAACAGTCTACTCAATTAACCACCCCTCAAAAAAAACCCATACACAAACTCCACTAAATGGTAGACCAACTTCAAATACAAATTCTATTGGCAGATCCAGTTTTGCTCTTACAACTACATGATAGTATCATTGCAAAAAATATCCGCAATCTCTTCAAATTGTTGTTACAATAGATAAGCAGACAATGTGAGGCAAAGTGCCTTTCTTCATGCCCACTGCTAGTTCAAGAAAGAATGAATACTTCAAAAGGTGTGAATCCAAGTCATTCTAGGCTGAATGGGTGAGGGCTGAATGGGAAAGGGATGGAGAATGCTCTGTGCTTTGCTCTTCAGAAAGGAAAGTAACAGTGGAAACTAACCCAGATATATCACTAAAAAGATATGTGGGTTCAGTGAAAATAATTAAATAATTTCTCAGCCATCGCATCAGCACAACTAAAACACACGGACATTATGGCCACGGTAGTTATTTTCCTTCACCAAGCGGTCCTCATCCAGCACTAAGACAGTCTTGTTGAAGGGGCCAGACGCCAGGCAGCTGCCACAGCAGCTCCAAGACACCGAGTGCACCTCCGCCTCATGTGCGGGGAACTTGCGGCTCCACGTGTTTGCCCGGAATAATTCCTGCATGGCCAGCATGTATGGAGACAGCGCCATCTGTCAACCAGCAACCGAACCGGATTCAGCTGAACCCGACTCCGTCCCTACTCTAAAATACTTGTGTGTGCGAGGGAATCACTGTCCCCCACCCCCTCTGTCTAAAATCCTTGTGTGTGAGAGAGAATCGCCGCCCTCCCATTCACGGCGCCTGCACATGCCGCTGTTCTGTCTAAAAACCAAGGTTTCTCCCTCAGTGGGTTTTTCTACTGCCAAGGAGGGTGCCAATTCTCAGCACCAGCAGTGAGTTGGGAAAAATGGCCCTGATTCTGCAGCCGTGGGGTTTTTCATGGCAGTGGAAGCCACCAGAGCAACAAAGGGGCATTTCAAAAGAACCTCAAATTTGGCGGTTTGGGAAATTCACAGAGCAAAGCCAATGCTGCAGGGCAGCGCCCATGTGACAACGTGGCTGACATGCTGCAGCACCAGGAACCGTGAAGAACTCTTGGCTGTACCAGACTATTCTCCATGCTAACAACAGGGCATTTTTTACCTTGAAAAATCAGCCTTTGACTCATCAAACCATCATCCACCACATTAATCTCTGTCAAGTACAGGAACTTAAGAAAGATTAGCTCTCTTAGCATCTCTGGAGGGTCAAATTTTCCTATACCTAGGCTGCCCAAACAGCAGTCTTTTGCTCAGTCTTGAGCCTTTGGTTCAGTTGTACTGTATTTCCAGTGTTTTCTGGACTAGGCTCTGATTCAGTTATGCTGTGCCCAGCACTGCCCCCCCTCTTCCTTTTGGATTTTAGAGCAGGCATTGGACTCTCCCTCTTTGGACCTTATCCTCTTCTGGATAGGTAGATATCACCCTTCCCACAACAAGCTACACTATTCCAAACATATCTTTCCTCTCTTTTTAAATCTTAGGTCTCCTACAAACTCTTTCTCTCTCCATCCCTCCCTCCCTCCCTTTGTGTGTGTGTGTGTATTTGGTACTTGCATGTGTAACTTTATTATTTTATTTTTTCAATACAATTATTAAAACACTTAATTTTGGTCTCCTTAGATCTCCATAAACTTTGGTGGGAAAGATCCCAGTTACCACAGTCTCACAGTGCAAGGTTCATCCCCTGCTAATTTCCTAAACTAAAGGGAGCAGACCAAGACTAATTTGGGTAATGAGGTACTTGATAAACATACAAAGCAGTGAGACAAAATGTCTCATTTAATCACATAGTGTTGTTAGTTTACCAAGTTGCATCATAGAAGTAGCTCCACGAAAAAAAAGTTTACAAAGCAGTTCACAATTTTCCTACCCCCTGTAAAACACAACCTTGTATCTTAGGTCAAGTTTGCAAATGAGTGGGATTTGGTCATGATCACATTTATTTAATCAAACTTTTTTTTGAGAGAAAACTAGATGCAACAAAAGAGAAAGGAGGGGGAATAATCAAATAGATTATTTTATTTCAAAGTATAGTTTAGAGATTTATTGAAGAGGTTGAACAGAAAGAGGAAAAAGGGTGCAGCATTGGGAGATTCTCATGGGAGATGGGAAACATAGAAAGCAGCAGCCACTGGGTTTGTGTACAAACAAATGCTCATTTACATATATCTAGTAGACTAATCAGAGTCTTTGTAACAAACTGTGTCTTAATCAAACCAGTTTATTGTGAAATTAGTATGAATGCATGAATTAATGATGGCATTTAGACATAGCTTATAGTACAAAATCAATTAGAAAAGTCATGCCCAGGGTTCCTTGCAGAAAAACTACAGTTCCCATAATCCAGTGGTGGCGAACCTTTGGCACTCCAGATGTTATGGACTACAATTCCCATCAGCCCCTGCCAGCATGGTCAATTGGCCATGCTGGCAGGGGCTGATGGGAATTGTAGTCCATAACATCTGGAGTGCCAAAGGTTCGCCACCACGGCCATAATCTTTGTCTCTAATTTTAGATCTTCGAGATATCATCCTTTTCTGAGTCATCACAAGCACTCAGAGAATAAATGCTGTTTTAGAAAGAAAGCTGACAGCTTTTGAAACACTGATAAAAGTTAAAAATAACCTGCAAAATCAAAGTGATAATTACAATTTTGACACATTATTACTACAAATAACTAAAACATGTAAACTTTCACCACATGCCATAATCCAGGAAACATTTTTGTGATGAAACAGTCTAGGATTGTGATATCACAAAACCTGTGGGTGTGCTATAAATACATTTACCTGGAATAGTGTGAATATGGACGTTATTATACTTGAAATGTTCATTTCTATTTTAATTCTGCACATTTATTACTATGGACAAAGTGTAAACAGTCTCACATTGTAATCATTAATGCCCAGCAGCTTCAGGAGTTCAGGGTTGATTTAATAAGGACTTTAGTTGTCAGGAGTTTAATAATTAATTTTAGATGGGAACGACATGGAGATGGTATAGTTAGAATTTTCAGAAGTATTGTTGCGATATTGGAGTGTGTGTGTTCACTATTTTTCAAATCATCCCTCAGATATTGATTTTACTGTTTTAGAAAATGGATCATTGTACTTCAGGAATGCTCCCACCTAAACTGTCACAGCAGTCTATAGAAATATTTGTTAGTCTCATAACATTTCCCTTTTTTTGAAGCTGTCATCCGTGTCATGGGATCTTGACATTTGAATGTCATTTGTTTTCTTTGTTTGGAAAGCAAAGAAAGAACTATGAAGTCACAATACTTTAAAGGCCTGGCTCCTAATCTTTTAAGAGACAAGACACAGGTGACATTGGCTGGGAAAAGTGGTGTTCTGAATTGATTTGTCAACTCTACACGGGATTCAGCTATCTTTAGCTGATCAGGTGAAGAATTCGGGAGTGCCCCTGGAGTCAGGCCTTGCTGGTGGAGAAGCAGCTTGGAGCAGTTGCCAGAAGCACATTCTTTCATCTTGATCTTAATCTTAAATTGCATCCAGCTAAACTGGGCACACTGAGCCATCCTTCTATACGCTTTAGATTGAATTATTATAAAAATGTTCTATATGTGTATCACTGATATTGCCATGAATATAGAGGTACAGTTGCTGGGCTTGCCCAACAAGTATAATGGAGGATGCTTCTGTATACCAGAAACAGAGATGACCTAGCCTCTCAGTTGAACATGCCAAAAACAAAAATAACAGAATTGTTGTGTATAGTGGTTAACATAGCAGAGTTTTGCCCAGTCGTGGAAGTGTGATGCTGAGTACAGTAACCAGTCTTTCCAAGAAGTAAATTGCAAAAGGTAAAACTTACATTTATTCAAAAAGATTCTGTTCACATTCTTGTTGCAGTTGAAAGATAGAAATCTTAAGAATATACTGCCTTATACAAGTGGCCACTCATTGTAGCATACAGACAAAGAGAAGAACTTTCCAAAAGATAACACTTATACACTAAGAAAGATTTAGCATCCTGTGTCCCCCTCCCCCATATCCAGACATGCTGAGTCACTGTCTCCAATAAGAATAGCCTTGGAGAAGGTCAAGAAACAAAGGAGGAACACAATAAAATGGGCTTTTAAAAATTAAACTCTGGCTAGACAAGGGGTGTCCAAGTCTGGCACTCCAGATGTTTATTGACTACAATAATGCTGGCAGGGACTAATGGGAATTGTAGTCCATGAACATCTGGAGGGTCAGAATTGGACACCCCTTGTCTTGTGCATATCAATGGATGCTCTGTTTTGCTCTTGGTTCAGAAGCATCTGAGAATGGAAAGAATGTCCAGCTTCACAGGAGTGAAGATATCATTCAAATATGAGGTGTATTGGTTGAGGGCCAGCAGACAGTCATACATTTGAGAAACTTGTAATCACTGCAAATAATGCTTAGCAGTTAAATTATCCAAGAAGATATCAGTTGGTCCATTAGCGCTCTCTCAGTCACTTTGCCCAGAAAGGACATGTTAGAGACTGCACAATAATTTGCCATATCATGCTTCTGTAGGGATGGACCGTGGGGAGGTGGAGTTTAGTAGTAATAAAGTCATTATTAAGAACATATATCCAATTTCAGTGTAAAACATAAGCTACCTTTTCCCACTGAAATTAATGGAAGCTAAAAATGCTTGACTTTGGTGCCAAGAAAACAGTAGCATGACTTGCCATAGCATCTCCTTGAGGCAACTGGAAGACCATTGAACTTTGGTAAGTTTGTAATTTCCAGATCTTGACTGCTGCCTCAGGAGCAACAAGGACAACAACAAAATCAGGCAGAGAAGCAGATACTACATTATCATGTAGTTGTGATAGGGAAATGATTTTATTTTCTTTCTCTTCTGTGCCATCACTGCAGCCAGCTAATACCATGCAGCTGAACTTTTATATCATGCTTCTGCTAATGTAAGCTGAGAAAACATAGAAAATTGCCATGATGTCCCAATAGGCTTGCCAGCAATGGATTGGGAAATACTTGGAATTTTGGAGAGTGGAGCCTTGGGAGGGTGGAGTTTATTTATTTATTTATTTTGTTTGAGGAAAGTGTAATATAATGTCAAGAGTCCACCTTCCAAAGCCATCATTTTCTGCTGGGGAATTGATATTGGTTGTCAGGAGATCAACTGTGATAGCAAGAGATTTCCAGGTGCCCCCTGAAGGTTGGAACTCTGCATCTTAAATGTATTTGTAAAATATTCACAGTATACTAGCTCTAGGTCAGTCTGTCTTATATTTCCCTGATAGGAACCTTCAGAACTAATAGCAAAGTACTAGCGAAGACTGCATCCACACCAAAAGCATCCTGCAGACATGCTGGGGAGCTAGTTTCCCAAAGAAGCATTCCCATTGGATCATCATTCATTTTTAATAGCCCTTATGATAATGGATTGCATCCATCACAAGATTTCCACTCGCACAAGAGCCACTCCACAAGTAGTAATATAGAAAACAGACAGTGGTAGATGCTTGTGCTAAGTCAGACTTATTGTACCCTCACATCTGTTTCTGCTTTCAGAAGGGATGATGCAACCACTTTCTGGACACTATAATACATAGGAGGAAAGCACTAGGTGTTATACAAGATCTTGCACCAGTGGAACTGCACTAAATTCTTTTATGTTTCCTACTGGCAGTTAGTTGGATCCAAACCAATATATTTACAATATGGTTCCAGAAACTCCATGGCTGCCACTTTCAGTTCCGCATGTCTGTGAAGACCCATGTAGCTCTTTCTGCATTTGTCTGTGTTGGTAATTCCTCCCAGCAAGTAACCTCTGGATCATATTTCAATATATCTGTCTACGTCCTGGTAATTGTTTGCTAGTACTGCGTTCAATCTACAACTGCACAAGTGAAATGATTGAGGAATGGAAATGACACATGCAGCTGATGAAACCAAATTGTATTTGCAGTACTTATATTGTCTCAGCCAACTTATGAAATCCACCACAAGCAGCCACAGCCCCTCCTGAATAGCATCATAATTCATTTCCCCTCATTCTATCAGGTATTGTATTCTTAACAAACATTTGGTATACTCACTATTCATTATTTGATTCCTGTACTTCTGGTTAAATTTAAGGGTGTCACCTTATTTGAAATTCAGCTGTTCTTCTCTTTGATTTTCAGTACCATAATTTTGCTTTTGGATTTTTTTTTACCTTTGAGAACATTGAGAACTCTGTCTCAAGACATCTGCGTTAGACAGAAGACTGATAGGATAATGATGATAGCATGTTAAATGCTATCTATGTAAATCAACTCCATGAGTGGATACAAGATGCAGCTACATTACATCCCTCTTTGACATACATTTTCATATTTTAAAGGGGGGAATATGGGACTATTATTTAGCTACTTTAGAAATATCTTTGCATTACCTGGAATGTTACTATTGTGCGTAAAGTCATATTAAATTGTGGAATGATGTACAACATAATTTTCTTTTAAAGCCTGTTTTTAATGCTTAAGCTTTTTTTATTTTAGCATTGACTGAAGAGTTTGTTTATGCTAACCACAGATGTGATAGTGTTATGGTTGTTGGGAATAATTTCTTATAATGCTTTATATATCTTGGAATCAGCAGCTCTGAAAGTGCTCTTTTAAGAAATAAATCAGGACAGATAATTCTTCCATTTTTTCATTTTAGGTTCCGATTAAGATTTTACTGTTTTGCAAAAGCTATGCACTGAAATTCAATCCCAGGTTCAGTTCACTAGTACCATTCTTTCTGGTGATAAGAATACTGTGTGCTTTGGTTTCTGTGAACTTGTGAACAGCGAGATGGTTCCGATCATTTGCTGCATTCTTATAACTTTGTATTGATAGCGTACTGTCAACTGTTTGTGTCTGAAAGAGATAAGATGGTGCCAGGCATAAATTTTTAAGGCCTAAATGGTAACATCCAGATAATGCCCACTGCATAAAAATGTAATAATAAATTATGTTGCTGACAGTGAGCAGCAGAATCATAAGCAGTGATATACCCCTCTAAGCCCACTGAAGTTAATTTAGTGTGCAAGTTCTAGTGTCTCACTTTGCTTAAAAATAGGGACTGTTTCGAAGAAATTTTTTTGAGAGGACCAGTTTTGTTGACCTTTCCCTTCCCCTAAAAGTTGACCTCTCCCTTCCCTAAAAGTTCATGGGAAGGGCCAACTTTCTGGTATGGGACTTGACATTTTACATTTTTTATCAAATAATTATGTAAGATTGTCTTGGAGTTCTGAACTATAAAGATTCAGGGTTCCGGCCTTGAAGGTTAGAATTATGTAGGAAACTTAGTATTCCAAAATGCTATCCAAGATAAGACACATTGCATATTTAAGAATTTGTGAAAGGCAAGATCTAGTGTAAGCAGCAGGTCCCACACCTCCACAAAGCTGGCACACTACTTTATGTGACTTGGTAGTGAATATGCTTCTACATCATAGAAATAATGAGAGGAGATTAAATAGAGGACTGAGTCAGTGCTTTACATGAAGGTAGGTATTCTTTTATCTGCCACAGAACTTTGGGGTTTTCCATAGAGGGACAGGCTCTTGTGGTTTCCCCATTGCTGCTGATACATTGCAGCAGCAATGGAGCTTCTACATAGCAGGTTTCAGCATGGTTTCCTTGCCCCAGTCCCCGCAGTAACAGCACACAGCACCAGATCTTCTTCAGGTTTTGTTAAAAATTGGCAATTGATTAGCACAATATTATAATGATAACCATCTGTGTATAAAGTTTTTGAAATTCACAGCTTTCATATTTTTAAAATTTCTAGCTCCTTTTTGCTGCAGAGATATTCCTTTCCTCTTCTATCTCTGCAACCAAAGAGACTACAGACTTAATTTACTAAAAGAAAGGTGTAAATTCAAAGGACTCATACACAGATTGTTATAACTTTAAAACAAATTGATAATATTCAGATACCAATTTTTAAAAAATCCTTTTATGAAATTCAAAATTATGCTGGGAAAGGAATGGAAGTAATGATTGTGGAGTCTCTAGACCAGCTATATGTGTAGAGACCTGTCTTGGATGGGTTAAATTGATCTTTGTGGCAAGAGTGCTAAGTAGGGTTGGAGATTCGGACAGTCCAGATCCGGTGTTTGGACCGAACCTGTGCTGATTCAGATGGATTCAGATGAGTAGGGTCTGAATCCGAGCCGTCCGAATCCCATCCAACCCGAATCCATGGGATTTGGATCAGCAGCTGAACCACGTTTTTATTTTTGGGGTGTTTTTCACGTTTCAGCCTGCAGGGGGCGCATTTTTAGATGTATTGGCACCAAAATTTCAGGGTATCCCCAGGAGACTGTTCTGATGATATCCCCCAAGTTTTGTGCAGTTTGGATCAGGGGGGCCAATGTTATGGACCCTCAAAGGGGGTGTCCCATCCCCCATTGTTTCTAATGGGAACTAAGGAGATGAGGGCACCCCCTTTGAGGGTCTATAACATTGGCCCCCCTAATCCAAACTGCACCAGACTTGGGGGGTATCATTAGGACAGTCTCCTGATGATACCCTGAAATTTTGGTGTCCCTAGCTTAACAATGGCATTCTTGACAGGCACTCCCAAATTTGCCCAAGATTCTTTGTTCTCCATTGAGTTTGCTGCATTGCTTTCAATGGAGAATTTCTGGAAGTGTCTGTGGGGTGCACATTTCTGAAGGCACAGTCTCAAAACTTTCAGGGTATCTTCATGAAAGTCTCTTGATGGCATCATCCAGGTTTGGGGGACTTTGCTTCAGGGGCAGTGGGAGATGGGCCCTACCCTTTTTGGGGCCCATAGCATCGAACCCCCTCAAGCAAAGTCCCCCAAACCTGGATGGTGTCATCAAGAGACTCTCCTGAAGATCAGCAATTTTGGTGCTGATATGTCTAGAATGCGCCCTTTGCAGGCCAAAATGTGAAAAACACACAAAAAATAAAAACGCAACTGAAATTCTCGGACGTTCCCACAGATTCAGGGCAGTCTGAATCTGAAAGCTTCGGAATTTGGCCAATCCGAGCCCATTGATCTGAATCTGGTCCGAATCTCAATCAGAACGAATCTGGCTAGTATCGACCAACTCTAGTGCTAAGCATTGGCTCATTCCGCACATGCAGAATAATGCACTTTCAAACTGCTTTCAGTGCTCTTTGAAGCTGTGCGGAATAGCAAAATCCACTTTCAAACAGTTGTGAAAGTGGTTTGAAAACGCATTATTTTGCGTGTGCGGAAGGGGCCATTGTTTCTGGTTTCCCAGATGTCAACTGTGGTATACAGCATATTTTTTTAGCTATGGCTTGAAAACAAATGCATTGCTATTTACAAGGTGGCTATCCAAGCCATAATAACTTCAAGCGTAGACTCCAAAGTTTACTGTTGATGGTAGTTCTGAAACCACAAAATGTTGCTGCCAGGTGACATTCAGCTGAAAATCATCCTATTATACAGGGGAAGGAGGAACTAGTTCAAACTTCTGGCTGTTGGCTTGATCTACTGGAGGGCCAGTTCCAATGCTAACCAGATTTTCAGATTAGTAGGTGAAGCCCTGCTTCAGGTGGCAGCTTTTGTGGTAGCAACATCAGTTTTTACTGGAAGTAGAGCTTTCTCTGTAGCTATTATAGAATTTCTACTATAGAGCAATTTATTTGGTGAAAATATTTCAGATGACCTTGTTAGGTGAGAATGATTCATGTCTTTAATACCGTTGGCCCTGGATCGTTTTATGTTCTGTCCATCCATTGTTTGTAATCATAATTTTATAAATTTGTGTCTTGCTATTTTAAGTTTTGGATATTTCTTAGAAATTTTAATTCCTTTTGTCACCTTTAACATTTTGGGGTTTTTTAAATGTAACATAAAATTTCACAGGTTAATTAGAATGTTTTTAAATTGAAAAAGTATTTTATCTCACCACTTTTACTGAGGCTTATTATTATTTATTTCTCTGATTTATACCTTTCTTTTAAATATCTGATGGTTGTACACAATATGGTATTATCCTATTTTATCCTCACGGTAACCCCATGAGTCTGAAAGGGGTAACCCTGTGAACTTCATGGCCTGATTGGATATTTGAACTCTGGTCCATGACTAACACTGTGGCCACTGAATTGTACTATCATGGATTAACTTTATGCAAAGGGACATGATTTTAGTTTATATTGGGGGCTGCCACTAAAGACAGCTGGATTCAATTTACTACAGATTTTGACGAGGAAAAAAGCTGCAAGTTATGAATCTCAGTAATAACCCTTTCTATTGGGAATGGTTTGTACCAAACCCATACCAATTGCCAGGAATTCCCTTCTTTTAACATGCTGCCCCATGTGAAGAATCCACTATTGTTAAAGAGACAACCAGCTTCTGTTCTTCTGTATTATAATCTATTTTCTTTCATATTAGCTGTTTGCTACAGTTTCCTCTAGCTGTGGCTAGACATTTGATCTTCTTGAATCTGAGAATGTCAACCTGGTTGGACTTCCTTATATACTCTAGGCTAATGGGGCTATGATACTTTGAGAAAGACTGATATGTTTTTGGCCTTTTTTATTCATAACACGTTTGGCCCTTTTAGCTAGTTATCAAACTGTTGATACTCTCTTAGGTCAGAAAGAATCACAGTATGAGTCAAGCTAAAGATATAAGTACTAGATCTTTTTAAAAAGGAAAACTTGTTCTTAATGGCAAAGTGCATGTCTAATAATTTTTTATAACAAATGGCAACCTAAATATGTCAGTGATGATTTAGGGGCCAGAGATGGTGGAACTGAAAATGTGGATGAGGTTAATTAACCTACTCCCCTTCCCCTTCATAGTGGTTTTCTTTTCTTTGCCACTCTCAGAAAATATGCTATTGGGCTACAGTTTTATCACCATATTGCTGTACAGTCTGTACACCATATCCTAAAAGCAAAAAAAAATGGCAAGAAGATTTAGGAAGTTAAATTCAGAATAAGGAACATTGATAGCATCAAGGCATCACATTCAAATATGGGTATAACATTTGTACTAGTAGTATTCTTTTCATTTTGGTTTGTGAAATGATAATTAACTTCTGCTTCTCTTAGTAGAAATTACTATTGTACATATATAAGACTCACAATGCCATTCTAATGTTACCTGAAGTGGTGGGAGTCTCTCCCTTTTAGAGTGGGAAATCAGCAAGAGCTCAGGCAAGAGGTCTTGGCTTAACAACAGGTCAGGTAAGCTCGAGGTCTTGGTGGTCTACGTTTACAAAAATCAGCTTTTGCAAGAAATTCCACAAGCGAGCAAATAAAGTTTAACAATTGTATTAAGAGATAGTGGGGGCACACAAGCACACAATAATCAAAACAACAGAACACACACACAGTCCTAGGATATAAGCAGTGTTGAGTGAATACATCTGGAATAGATGAGGGAATTGGGGAGGAAGGGTTATAGTAACCTGATCTTAGAGTGGAATGGTGCGATGAACAGAGCTGAGCAGCCTCAATTAGCTCTGGTAGAAGAACAATGCATTGTGGAACAATATCACAGACAGAGAGGTGTCCAGAGGGCTACTGCAAAAGGGGTCTTCTTAAAGGGAAAAGGGGAATTTCAGGGTTATGCAGAGTGCCCTTAATCTCCCAGGACAAAGAGGAGTCCTGCATTTCCAGGGAAAGACAAGAAACAGACATCAATCTTAATGGTTGGGTTGTTAATCTAATGGTTGATGCATTAACTTTGGTCCAAATTTAGGAGTGCCAGAAAGAAGGAAAGTAGCTGATGGAATTACAGCTATAGAACAATGACAATGCAAATAGGGTGGTTGTTAGAGAGAATAGTCAGAGGAAGAAGTATTGCATTATTACAACTCTGGGCAGCATCACTTGGGGCAAACACATTAACCAGACCTTTGTCCCTGCAAGGGTGTATGGTCCAAGACTGGAGATGAGAATGCTCTCCAGGACAGGGACATTGTGGCCTCTTAATCCCTTTAGGAAGGTGTGAGATATGGGTGAGGACAAGTCCAGACCAGTTTTTACTGTGTCCTTGTGAGTACACTGAACTGAGGCAGAGGATTGGCTCCCCATTTTGGCACTTCACTGCTGGGTACCCCCAAGGGCTGGCAGAATGAGTATAGGCATCACTGTCTTAAACAGAGCACCCCCTACCCACCATGGGTCAGTCTGGTAACACTGAAAACACTTCCCTGAAAGTAACTCCAATTAAATTCACCTAAGTATAATTCTGAGAAGTCCAACTTACTGTTAATACAATGAATATGAAATTAATGGTAAGGAAGGGCATTTTTACATATAGGTGCATGGATATCATTTTAAAAAGCATCTATGTAGTATGACTAGCATGCTAGGGATGCTGATCAATGCTCGTGCAAAGCCAAATCCTATGTTATTCTTTGTGGTAGATATAGAACAGGATGTGAGGCGATCAATGCAGAAATCTATGATATTGGCTACATCTTGCTATAATAAGGTGGCAAGATGTCCCCTTGTTTGTTCATCAGTGCTATTACTTAATGTGTTTGACACTTCTACTGCCAAACCGTACACATTTCTCTTTATTTTTGCAGCAGCCTAAATCAGTTTGCTCTAAAATCCAGTGTTTCTCATTTAGCGTAATAGATGAAAAGCTTAAACATTTGACATACTCTCAGGGCTGCTCTGTAGGAGAAAATGTGAGTTGGCCTAGGTGCTTCCTATACAGGCTTTTGTGCATCATATCCAACTCTTCTTCTTCTTCTTCTTCTTCTTCTTCTTCTTCTTCTTCTTCTTCTTCTTCTTCTTCTTCTTCTTCTTCTTCTTCTTCTTCTTCTTCTTCTTCTTCTTCTCCTCCTCCTCCTCCTCCTCCTCCTCCTCCTCCTCCTCCTCCTCCTCCTCCTCCTCCTCCTCCTCCTCCTCCTCCTCCTCCTCCTTCTTGATTGTTTAACATATACACATACAGTTGAGATGTGGAGGTTCCATCCTGCATTGGTGCCTTTGGGGAACTGGGCAACAGGGTGATACTTTATTTTTGTATCTGTAGAGGTGGGCTAAATATCTCTTCCAGAAGAAAACTATAGATCATACTTTTAATCCTTGACTATATAAAGGTCACGTTTTTTCTTATGGGCATTAGCATGTTGCAAGTGACTCATCATTGCTGCTGTTTGCAGCACTGCTCTGCTCAGCTACAGCTTCATTGCCATTAAAATAACTCCTTATCCCTGTCAATCAGCCAATAAGATCAAAGTACATGATGTCACCAAAGGCCAGAGGCGTAGTGGGGGAAATTGTGGCCGGGGTAAAATGGTACCCTGCCCGCCGGTGCCTCCCACCCCCTTGCCACCCACCCCACTTACCTGAGCTGGTGGCTCGAGCAGCACCCAGCATGCTCCGATGGAGGTGGGGTGTAAATGCTGGTGCAGTAAGGGTTAATTAGAAACTATTGAACATCTTATTTTTTATTGCAAGTTGTTAGATGCTGAAAGGCATAATTTTATTAACCCAATATTGAAGAAATATCCTGGAAGAGAAAGGAAAACTCTCATCTCAATTGTGGTTAATTAGAGATGGGGTGGGGCGGTCTGGCAGCAGCCTGCCATGACCCAGATATGCATTCCTCAACTTGAGGGGCTCCCAGTGGGCTTGCAGAAGACTGCTGGCCACCCCACCACCATTGGAGCCTGCGCCTGTGAGCAGGCATGCACTTTGATGAATGTGGGGCAGGCTGGCCCAAGGTGGAGGCTGGAGTGTCCCTCTCTCTCTAAGAGGGACACTCCATCCTCCACCCTGGGTGCTTTTTTTAAGCCAAGAGAGGTCTCTGAGTGGGAGGGGTGCTCCAGCCTCCAGCCTCGGCACAGACTGAGCAGCCTGCACAAAGGCCGCGGCTGAGCTCCAGCTGCAGTCACACTGCTTCCTGAAGCCTGAGCTGGCTGGAGACTGAGCAGACTTCTCAGAGTGGGAAGTGGCGTGGCCGAGCCTGAGCATTCCAGACATGCCGGTGCTGCTTCCTACTCCCAGGCTGCTCATGTGGGGAGCCATTTTGCTCCCCCACTTGACTAATTGGCATGTACCTAGCGCACATGTTCCCACATATGCCCGTGGCAGCTATGCCACTGCCGAGGGCAAAGCTAGTTCAGAGAGAAGCTACAACTTATCAAGATTCCACAGAGCTTTCAAATGGAGCATAGCCAGAGGCGGAGCTGCCAGGGGGAAGGGGGGTGCATGTTGCATTGGGTGCATGCCCGGGGGCCCAGAACATTGCCCCCCATGGCACCCCCATAGCATCCCCACACACACACTTTAGTGAAACAGTGCAGGTTGGAGAAGCAGCCTGTTCCCTTCAGGCTGAAAACGGCATGATGGGAACTACACTTCCCAGGAGACCTTGTGAGCCCCAAGGTCTCATGAGAAGTATAGTTCCTACCAGGCCATTTTCATCCTGAAGGGAACAGGCCATTTCTCCAGCCTGCACAGTTTCACTAAGGTAAGGGGGCGGGGACAGGGGCAGGGCATTGTGGAGGAGGGGGAGCAGAAAACACATGGTGTGCACCGGGTGCAGCATGGCCCAGCTAAGCCTCTGAGCATAGCAGCTATCTAGTAGCCAGGTAAAGTGGGAGGATAAGAGAGACAAATATGTGCTAGGATATATCTTCTCTGCAGCAACCTTCCCCAAAACATTCTACTCCCAACTGAGGAAATTTCATAGGGGATGCAAATGTTCATGGAAAGTGCTCAGCCTTAAAAACCAGCTTCTAAACTGTCAGAATGGAATATAATTAATCATTAGCTGTAATGGGGAATTGATGGATTGCATTGTTGCACTTTTACTAGTATAAATCTTTGATTTAATGATTACAGGCCTTTGATTTATTGTGTACTAGCCCAGTAATCAATATTTATGACATGTGGGTAATTTTATGTACTGCTCGGTTTGTAATATTTTAAACATATATATGTATTTTCACGCATGCATGCATGCATGCATATGTACATGGGGGAACTAGTTGTATTGAGAGTCACATTCTGCTTTCTCACATTAGATTACGTGGCAATGGGAAACATTGTATGAAAAAGAGATGCATTTTTAACTGCACACTATATAGAGTGGTGTGGAAGAATCAAAGTGATAGATTCTGAATTGTATGTCTTTAGTGTATAAATAGGGGGACAATCACATATTTGAAAGCTTTTCCAGGAACAAACTCCCAGTATGTATAAACTAGCACATCAGAGCCACACCAAGCTTTTCTAGGGAAAGCACAATCTAACCCTATTCCTTGGCCAGAGGACTGAGGGCTTCAAGTTGAACCTCATTTATCCTACCAAGACCTAATTTTAAACATCTGTTTGAAACTGATCTCCTTTTTCAGCCATGAGGTATGGTTGATTTATATTTTATACAGTATGAATCTTAAAAATCATAGCAATAATAACAGTAATACTAAGCAACAATTCTATCAGGGGCTTCACCTTTTTTGTGCTGACAGTTCTGTATAATCCTGACCTCTATGCTGATAGTGGCTAAGATTACTGTAGGGTTTCTAAAGATGAAGTATCAAGGGGGGGGGGGTAGACCAGACTAATCACATTAATTACACTGCTTATGGTTTAAACAGAAAAGGCCAATAGCAACTGACTGAAAAGCTTCCACCATTCCCCCACATACAGGCCAAAGCACAGAAACATTTCACACATAAATATTTACTCTAGGTGTAAAGTCTTAAACTGTTCTACATCAGTAAAATGTCAGTGGGCTTTTGTGCACTTTCTACTTGCCTCAAGGCTGTTAATTTCATAAAGGGGTTTTCCCATGGAATACTGACCCAGATCTCAGGTCCAGTCAGCAGAGACAAACTGGACCATAACAACAGTGCTTATTTGCAAGGAAGGCACCTCTTACAACCATCAGCATTAGCTATTGGAAAACGAGAAACTGAAACCAAAAGCTCCACACAGCAGGACCAAACTAAGGCAATTTCTGCACAACAAAATTATACCTGTGCACCACCATTTTTTTTAACATGGAACTATTTTATCCCGGAGTGTCTGTCTGCACAGCTGCCTGCTTTTTGAACAGAATCCATTGAAAACCAGGCGGAAATACTCCAGCCTGTTTTCACATGAGCCTGGGACTTTCTGTATTTACTTCAGAAGCGTAACTGAGCATGCCCATGTCCCGCGTTCTGATTGGCTGTTGTTTTTGAGTGGCAGCTTGAATGAACATCAGATGAGGAGATCAGGCGGTTGCTGGGAAAAATAAGCTGGTCCTGCTCCCAGTTGGTTTTTGAATGGTAGCAGGTACAAGCAGGGACAAACCAAGATGTTTTAAAAGAACCTCCAAACTGGCAATTTTTGAAAGGAAATATTGGGTAAGGAAATATTGCGGGGCAACACCAGGGCAGGCCCGCTTCAGCACCAGGAACCATGTGGAATTCTTGACTGCACAAGGATTTTTTTTTTGCTCAACCCAGGATATTTTGACCTTGTAGAAACGGCCTAAACCACACAGCTAATAGGGAAGAAGCAAAGTCTATAGGTATTACCACAATAAATGTACCACCCTATTGGAGTCCCTTTTGCTATACTATTTGGGAAATGGTCATCAGAAGAGTGGGAAAAAGTGCTGTTGGGTGAGCTGGGGAAAACAGGAAGGAGCAACAAAACCCAGATAAAGAATTACACTTGCTTTTTAGCTGTTTTGCTTTGCAGAGAAAAGCAAAGCAACATGAAAGGTAGTGTTTTGCCAGCACTTGAAAACTGCACAACTTCTCTTCTCTGTCCCATGATGGCTTCAAAACAATGCATAAGGGAAAATATACAGTGAAGGAAAGGTAAGCTGGCTTTAGAATTGCACTGATAATCTTGAATCATGAAGTAATGTAATTACTTTTTACTGTACATTGACTAGCAAAAGCTCATTTCTGTCTATTTTAAGTCCTTAGTGGATTTAAATTAAATCCCGCTATTTGAACACTAGGGGTAATTACCATAGCCAAATGAAGCAATAATATATAATTAGATAAAATTAGTCAACATGAATATTGGTAATATCCAAATCAAAAAGAACATTTATCTGAGCTTTTTAGACTATTATGGTTTTGTCTAGCTCTTGTGTAACCTCAGCTTTTGGGTTCTGTGGGGCATGGTTTACTTTCTTTAACATATGACAATTATCAAACATTAACATTTAATTTAACACTCCAAGGTCCTGTTCAAGTTTCATTCCAAGTTCTTCTAATTACAGTCTGATAATGCCGAGTCCATTCTTCCTGCTGGTGGTTGGCTCATGAAGACTCTAGAGGCTTGGTGAACTGGATACAAGATGATGAAGGTCCTGAAAAGAACTCTCACCATTTACATACACAAAAACCCTGAAACAATAACTTCCTGCATTTACATTATAGCAAAAATAAACAACTCCCTTCCCACTAGTTCCCAACAACATTGCAGTTACCGGAGATGTGGGTTTAGATTTTTTTATGGGGGGGTTGGGGGGGTCACATTCCCACACGTCCCTGGGGGCATGGCCATGCCTCCCCAAGTCCCGTCCCCGTTCTCAGCAGCTCTCTGAGGCCAGGGATGGCAGACTCCCCTTGTAAGAGTGGAGGTTGATGTGTGTTTCCACTCCACCACCCTGGCCTTGGCGCATTCCTCAATCTGGGCTGTGCGTCCAGGATGGTTACTGCCTTTGCATTGCTACGCTTATTGTGTATGATTTCAGCTTGTGTCTTTGAAGCTTGTTTTTGCTCTATTGTGGGAACTGTGCTTGGGAGTTCGGGGAGGGGGCCGCTGTGTCCATAAAAGCGACACGCTAAGTCTGGGAAGGTCAGAATCCACATTGCGTGTATTATGATCATTGAAGTTTATGAAATAAATGAACTGAACTCAGTTGCTTTGTTTCGAGACCTTTTGAAGTTCCTTACATTATGCGGATTCTCACTAACCTATCTTCAGACTAAGCCTGGTCAAGTACCATCCTTCATCCGTTTTGTGGATCCCTGATGTCCAACAACATGCAGGGATTGAACCCCGAGAGTTCATCGCAACTGGAGGGCGAAAGGACGTGGTAGCTCCCCAAAGAGGTGTTCTCCTGTCCTCTTTCCATACAGACGGCCTCTCTGGAGGGAGCCAGTGGAACCAGTCTCCCTTGGTGACCCTCTCCCAAGCCTCCGGCTCAGCTGGAGCTTAGCCCTTCTCCAAACTACAAGAGCAAGTGGAGGAAGTCCCCCTGATGGTCCGGCGCATGAGTTTTACGGACCAGACGCTTGGGAGGCGCCAGGATTTCCTACGATCCTGGTGGCGGGGTGCTCAATGGACCGCGGCTCCCCTGGATGTGGCACTTCTCCTACTACCCCGACACCATATGGATTACAAACCGGGTGGATGCGTTAAGGGGAGTGGAGGAAGAATTCTGTATCCACCATCCATGGGGAGATACCCAGGAATCTCCTGGCGCAGATTTCTGAGACCAATACCTCGAAGACCCACCTTCCCCGAGGATCCACTACTCGGCAGAGCACCATCGCGCATCGTCCGAAGGGCTCACATCCTCTAACACCCCTGGGAACGGAGGAGGATGTGGTGGAAATACCTAAAAAGTCCCGAGTCCGCCTACACCTTTCGCTGAGGAGTGCCCCTCGTGCCCATGCCAACCCCCGGACTTAGCAGAACCGCCAGGGGGGTCACTGCCGGGCGTCCGGCCTACTGCAGGTCGGCATGAATATGGGGAATTACTGGTACCCTGTCCGTTCTATGCACCACACCCCCCCATATCGGGATCTTTTTGGGAGCAACTTCGAAGCCCTCCGAAGGTCCAAACGTGACTGTGGAGCAGGAACTGCCGGAGGCCTCCTCGAAAGTATATTTCAGCGCTGAGGTCATGGAGCTTTGAGCGTGGAGCTAGGAACGGGAAGCCTTGGAAAGTGAACGCATTGGCTCTCGAACAGGAACGGTAGAACAACAATGCCGAAAGCTGTGGAAGCGGAATTGTCCCATTGAGAAAGGTGTTCTTTAGGAGACCAATATCTCAAAGACTCCTTCACCTCCCCGTGATCGTAATGTCTTGGAACACTCCAGATTGGAACTCCAGCGCCAACGTGAGTGCTGCTTTAAAAGCAACTAGAGGCAACCAAAATGCAGTCCGGAAGCCGCAATGCAACGCAGGGACCGGGCGAAAGACTGCAACGTGAGCGAGAGACTCTCCTTCAATGGGAAAGGGAGCTGGCGGCATCGGAAGCTGCTATTCAAAGCGGAGCTGGGAGCAACTCTGCTGTAATTCTTAACCAACACCCGCCAGCTGCAGCTCACCCGGCCCATCATTCCTGATCATACCGCCAGCAACCAAAGCAGCTCCTTTGCTGCCACGTACGAGTTCTACTCGCCAGTGCAACCCCGCCTCCAGTGGCTCCAGCCACCCCCCGCCCAGCGCGCTCCCAGCTCCATCGGGGCGCCAAGTATGGTGGAAGTGCTTATCCTACGCTTCCCCTCACATCCCTCGCTGCTTCAATGGGGGGGGCAGCTGCCCGACTGCCATATTTTCATCTTTACAATTAGACGCGACATAATGGTCGAATTTGACGATCTCTATAGATCCGAGGCTGAGAGCAAGTGCGAGACATCGGATCTGTGCTGGACGGGAGGCGGCCGGTTGGGTTGTGGATTTACATGAACTAGAGGTTGCTCCTGAACTTCAAAACGTAGTGGCCTTGCTCCAATGTCTACGCTTTCAGGATCCTGAGGAGGTGAACAAATCCATCAAGACTCATTAAAACACTCAAGCCAGGGTGCTACAAGATCTTTGGCGAATTTGGCCTGAGAATTCCCGCTGGCTGCAAGCAAACTCCTCGGACTGGCTCTGAACGCTATGAAGCGTGAATACTTCCACGATGCGGTCGATTCCGGAAATTTGCACTCTGGGCCTCCGTATGGTGCGTGAACTCAAACCATTTCGCCGGTATCGGATTACAACCGCAACCTGATTGCAGCGCCCGACTTACCTCGGCTTCCAAGACGGGGAAAACCGCGACCCAGCAAGCCCCCCCCCCTAACTAAACCGCAGCAGCGTCACTCGGGCTGAAGAAGACGGGTGCAGGACCACAGTGTGACAGACCACCTCCTGATCGCCGCCGCCTCCTCGAATTATGCCTACTATTATGGAGTGCCCCGGCCACATGGCAGCGCCAATTGCCCTAAAAAACAAAAACGCCTACCCCCGGCCTCCTCTAAGTTGACAGCTTAAAAACCCCACGGAAGCCAGGACCACGGGGACCCCAAGGAGCCGGGCGCTGTGCCGCCTGTGAAGATGAGCCCGGAGAAGCCGATGACTTTGAACCTGAAGGGGTGAGCCTCTCTATCCGCCCCGGCAGAAGAGATTCCTGCACCTGATGCAGTGAGTGAAGGGGGGAGCCCCCATAACTATTTATGACCACTCTGACCAATATGTCCAAGCATACCCATATTTTAGCACTGAAGCACTCATGCGGATTCGGTTGCTCCCACTGCCTTTATGGTTTAGAAACCCTCAGGGTGGTGGAGCAGTGCTAGGCTTCTGAACGTATAGCATTGGCCTCCAAAACCCATTCCCTTTACTCGTCAAATGGATGGCAGCCCCTGGGCACTGATGGCCCGCCCGGGTTTAAAAAAAACTCCAACCAGTGCTCCCAAGCGCGCGCTGAACACTGGGAAAGACGTAGCTTCATCCTAGCTCCAGTCGCCAAACATCCCATAGTGCTGGGGATGCCCTGGCTTCTTTCCCATGAACCCACCATTTTCTGGGGACAGCGCATAGTTCATTTCACCGATCCCCCTTGTGGGGGTCACATGCACGAGGGGGAACTACCGGCCGAGACTGACGAAAACCCCAATGAGCCTCATCAAATGTCAGCCGCCATCGCCCCAAGCCCTGAGTTGGTCGGAATTCCCAAACAATACTGGGATCTAGCTAAAGTCTTCGAAGAACAAGAATGCGATCAACTCCCCCCCCCCAGGGACACAGACTGTAAAATCCTCTTGGTCCCAGGGGCACAACTTCCTAAAGGTAGAATATACCGGATGAGCCCAGCTGAGGAAAAGGAGCTTCGTGCCTTCCTCGATAAAAATCTGGCTCGCGGTTTTATTCGCCGGGCCACCAAGAGCACCCACGCTGCCCCTGTTTTGTTCGTGAAAAAGAAAGATGGGACTCTCCGACTCTGCACTGATTACCGAGGTTTAAACGCTGTTTCTCTCTCGAATAAGTACCCCTTGCCCTTGATCAAAGACCTACCCGATGCATTGGGGAAGGGACGTATCTTCACAAAATTGGATCTACGGGAAGCTTATTACCGAATGCGGATCACTGAAGGGTTTGAACACTTAACTGCCTTCAATACAAAATTTGGTCAATATGAATACAATGTAATGCCCTTCGGATTATCCGGAGCCCCAGGGGCTTTCATGTCACTTATAAACGACGTCCTGCAAGAATTTCTGTTCAAAGGGGTGGTGGTTTATTTGGACGATGTACTTATTTATTCTCAAACTGTGGAAGAGCATGAGCGGCTGGTCAGGGCAGTTTTGCAACGCCTACTCGACAACTCCCTGTTTGCAAAACTGTCAAAATGCGCCTTCCATCAGACCTCCTTGGATTATCTTGGCTACCGGATTTCTCCAGAAGGCCTGGAAATGGATCTGGCAAAAGTAGCAGTGGTGGTGAATTGGCCCGTTCCCACCACCCGTAAGGAACTTTAGTCCTTTTTGGGGTTTGCCAATTTCTATAGAGATTTCATCCCCCAATTTGCCAAAATTGCCCTACCTCTCACTGATTTGCTGCGCACCAAGGGGAAAGGTCCTCAGGCATCTAAACCCGGGGCTTCCCTCGCCTGGTCCCCAGAGTGTCAAAATTCCTTTCAAGCCCTTAAATCAGCTTTCACTACAGAACCCATTTTGACACATCCGGATCCAGACTTGCCCTTCATCGTTCACGTCGACGCTTCGGATAAAGCCTTAGGAGCCGTCCTTCAGAAAAATAAAAATAATAAACTTGTGCTGTGTGCTTATTTGTCCAAAACTGTCGGGTCCTGAATCCGAACTCGGATGGTTGGTGATAAGGAAACGGGTTGCTATCATCGCAAGGAGGCCCTGAGTACATGGCGAAGCCATTGGTTGGAAGGGCTGCCCGTCTCCTTCCCAAGTCTGGTTCTGACTCCATAAAAACCTGGCAGCCTTGTCTACTCCGCTAAAAAATGTCGGCCAAGCAATTGAGATGGGCTGATTTCTTTTCCAGGTTCAACTTCACTGTACATTTTTTTTCCCCGGTAATAGTAACAAGCTGGCTGACGCTTTATCGCGCTTGCCAAAAGGGGCGGATACCTCTCTACATGCCATGCCCCGTACTATCTTAACGTCAGCACAATTGGGCTTGGCGGTAACCCGATCCCAGACTGCTGCATCCCCGACGCCCCTCCCAATGAATGTTCCGGACGTAGTATCTCTGTTTCTACGTCATTTAGAGGAGGCGGGACAACAGGAGGTTCCAAAAGAGGAATTCGACCCCCTCCTGCAATTGAAAGGCGGGGTCTGGCGACGAGGTGACTGCTGGTACATCCCACCGGCACTACGCAAACAGGTTCTCCTAGCAGGACATGACGCTCATCAAGCAGGACATTTCGGATTTTTAAAAACGCTCCACTTACTTAGGAGACAGTTTTGGTGGTGGTGTACCATGCGCAAGGACATTGAAACGTACATTAAAGGGTGCCCAACTTGTGCAGAGGCTAAGGATATCCCTGGTAAGCCCCATGTACTTCTACATCCCATTCCACCAATAAAACGCCTTTCGAGGTGGTCTCCGGCCGGTCGTTTCCCCCATTGCCCCAACTCCCCGATCATGCGCTCCAACCCCCAGACTTTAATGACTGGATCCAGTCCCTGGCCGAGGGGTGGAAAACTGTTTCCTCCTCGCTGTCGCAGGCGCAGGAGGCGCAGAATATCCAAGCGGACAAACGTAGAATGGATTTTCCTTTGCAAGTGGGGGCATGGGTCTACTTGTCCACCCGAAACCTTAGGGATGTGCACAAATATTCCAAATTAGGCAAGAAGTTCATAGGTCCGTTTCGGATCACACAGGTGATCAACGGGGTGACTGCTCGTCTAGAATTGCCTAATTCGCTCAGTAACATTCATCCTGTAACATTCGCTCAGTAACATTCATCTAGCTTACTCAAGCGGGCTCCAGATTCAGATGCCTGGCACGACCCAATGGAGGTTCCCCCACTGGTGATCGTTGACGGCCACCAGCATTATGAAATAGATGCTATTCTGGACTCCCGCTATGTTCGCAAATGTTTGCAATATCTGGTTTCCTGGGTGGGCTATCCCTCTGGCCATAATCAATGGGTATATGTTGAGAATATTGATGCCCCCCCTTGATTGCTGCATTCCATAAATCGTTCCCTCTTAAGTCAGGTGGGGAGGGAGCTTTCGTGGGAGAGGCGGAGTGTAAGAGTGGAGGTTGATATGTGTTTCCACTCCACCACCCTGGCCTTGGCGCATTCCTCAATCTGGGCTGTGGGCCCAGGATGGTTACTGCCTTTGCATTGCTATGCTTATCGTGTATGATTTCAGCTTGTGTCTTTGAAGCTTGTTTTTGCTCTATTGTGGGAACTGTGCTTGGGAGTTCGGGGAGGGGGCCGCCATGTCCATAAAAGCGACACGCTAAGTCTGGGAAGGTCAGAATCCACATTGCGTGTATTATGATCATCGAAGTTTATGAAATAAATGAACTGAACTCAGTTGCTTTGTTTCGAGTCCTTTTGAAGTTCCTTACACCCCTGCTCCCCCACTGACTGGGCAGCCAGCTGGCAACCAGCAGTTCCTTCTGCCCTCCCCTCCGGGCAGATGCGTAGCTAGGGAAAATGGAACCCAGTGCAAAATCTGAGTTTTGCGCCCCCCCATGGGCGGCTGCTGTGATACTGGAATCCACCCCCAAACAGCATCACTTTCAATGGTGTTTAAACTAGGGAGCTCAGATTCCCCTTTTAAATCTACCTTAAGGGGATTATCCCCCACCCTGAAACAGCATCACTTTCACTGTTTAAACTGGGGATATCAGATTCTCCCTTAAAATCCGTGCCAAAGGGGTGTGGATTTAAAAGGAGAATCTGGGGAAATTTGGGAGGGGGGTGCCTGCTGTCAGGAGTGTAATTGTTAAGCTAGCAACACCAAACTTTCAGGGTATCTTTAGGCAACTCTCTTGATGATAGCACCCAGGTTTGGTGAAGTTTGGTTGAGGGGGTCCAAAGTTATGGACCCTCAAAGGTGTAGTCCCCATCTTCTATTAGCTCCCATTGGAAACAATGGAGGATGGGACACCCTTTTTGGGAGCCCATAACTTTGTACCCCCTGAACCAAACCTCACCAAACCTGGGTGGAATCATCAGGAGAGTCTCCCCAAACATCCCTGAAATTTTGGTGCTGCTAGCCTAAAAGCTGCCCCCCCTGCAGGCCAGAAACAAAAACACTAAAAATACAAAAACCCCACAAAAACGGGGGCACAGAGCTTCGGACATGTAATGTGGGGGTTGAACCCAAGAACCCCCCTTACCTATGTCTTTGGCAGGGAGGATATAAAAATGTCATTGGGCTTGAAAAATATAAAAGTCTCCACATGATTATTTTTAATAGTAAATATCTACCATAATAAGAATGCATGCTGTACATTGTATGTTAGTTTCCTTTGATAATAATTCCAATTACAAGTGTCCAGGAATCAATCAGATCAACTACATAGTCCACTCTGGTTTAAAATCCTCTTACCAGCTTCTATATAGATCCTTTAAAATATAGAAAAATGTGAGTTTACAGCTCGAATAAAATACATTCAATCAATACTTGGGTAGTCCCAACTCTGCCTTTCTCCTTAGGTATAATTAAGTGGTCTCATGCTGAATGGGCTTGATAGCTTAGCTTGCATAACATTGTACCTATGTCATGTGAATGTTTCAATGGAAAAAACACAACTTTTCTAAAATCTGGAGTAGCAGATAAATTTCTGTTTCTGGCATGATTTCAGGTTTAAACCATGGATTAAAGCTTCGTTTAGAATATTAGTTCATGGGCAAGAAACTAAGTTTGTTTGGGCATCTGTGCAGAACATCACAACAGTATAGTATAAAATTATTCTCTTTCCCTCACTCTTCTTTGCTTTGAAAAAGGTAATTAGTATTCAAAATAACAGTAATCATGGTAGAATACAGAAATATATCAATGCAGTCTGCCCTCATCATTTCATGAAATGTGTAGTTTGGCTTTGAGAAGATTTCCAATATGTGATGAATAAGCATTAGAATATTCTGTTGGTGTGGATTTATGAAATTCTGCCACTCAAGGATTGGATATTTTCTTGCATTCCCTTTACATTGTTCTTCAAAGCTTGTCAGTTCAATGTGAATCCGATCTCATGGATTATTGCATAGGAGCCTGACTGTCTGCAGTCTTTCTGAATTAGAAACTAATTGTGGGATAAGAGCTATGTATAATTTAAAAGCTATGGATTTGTTGTCTTGCTTTCAAAAGCCTTCTTCTCCTGCCCCTGTTGCTGAGCATGAATTATATTGTAGCATGTTGGAACAGGCAATTGTTCTAGGTTTCTGCCCCAAGATGGGCTCAAGGGAGAGGAGTCCATTCCCCCCGAATAATATATTATACTTTGGTAATCTGTCTTTTTTGCTATGACAGATCAGTCTTATAAAAACATCCCTTTTTAAAAAGGAAAGGGTAGAAGGGTAGCAGTCTTTCTTGGCAAACTGGAAACAGTATCAGGGTTAATGGTGCTTGTAACCTTGCAATAACCTTGCAATAACCTTGCAATAACATGCTTGACAGTTGAATTTCTCTTGCTTGAAATACCTGTTTTTCTCTCCTGTCAATTGCCCATACTTTTGCATTGCTGATATGTATGCAATTTGATGCAAGATGCATTTGAGATTCAACCTCTGCACCCAATGTAGTCAGAGACACTGAACATTCATTGTCACACTATGCAGCCAGCCAGCCACTTCTGGTGATTCTCAGGGCCAAAATTGACATGCCAGCGCCCTCACTGCTGCCATTTTAAAGTAATTTAAAAGTGGCTCAAGGGCCTGATCTTGATTGAGCCTGCAGCCCAACAGGCTGAGGTGCTGTTGTTGTCTCCCCAAGCCCTCCCCTGTGGCTGTTTTAGTGCTTACAATGGGGGGAATGGGTACTTAGGGCCCTCAAGGCATTTTAAATTGACTTTGAAATGGTACTGGCCTTATAGGAGATACTGCTACTAGGCTTGGAGATACTGGATTCGGTCTGAATCTGTGTGAATTCAGGCCTATTCAGGCCAAAATCAACCCGAATATGTCCTGCTTGAATATGAATGAATCAAAATGCAAGGTATTCAGGCTTTTTTTGGTATTTTTGGTGTTTTTTGGTGTTTTGAGTGTGTAAGCACTGGCTGCACATTTTTGAAGACAGAGGCACCAGACTTTCTGAGTGGCTCCAGGAGTCCTCCTGGTAATAGCATCCAAGCTTGGTGACCTTTGCTTCTGGGGGTGGGGGGGTTGAGAGTTTTGAGAGCACTCAGCCAGCAGGCTTCATGTGCAGGAGCGGGGAAATGAAATAAACCTTTTGAGGGGCATAAAATTAAACCCCCAGAAACAAAGTTCACCAAGCCTGGATGCTATTACCAGGAGGGCCTCCTGGAGCCACCTTGAAAGTCTGGTGCTTCTATCTTTAAAAATGTGCAGCCTGCTTACACTCAGAAATTCCCCATTTGCTACAATGGAGCAAAGGCACTGCAGAACAGAGAATCTGGGCAATTTTCTTGGGATGCCTCTCAGGGGTGCATTTTTAAAGCTATTGCCACTAAAAATTTCAGGATCTCATCAAGAGACTGTCCTGATGATACCATCTGAGTTTGGTGAAGATTGGTTCAGGGGAGCCAAAGTTATGGATTCTCAAAAGGGTAGCCCCATCTCCTGTTAGCTCTCATTGGAAAAAATGGGAGATAGGGGCACCCCCTCTGGGGGTCCATAACTTTGGACCCCTGAACCAAACTTCACCAAACCTGGGTGGTATCATCAGGACAGTCTTTGAATGAGACTCTGAACTTTTGGTGCTGCTAGCTTTAAAAACGTGCCCCTTGCATGCACAAATGTGAGAAAACATCAAAAATACCAAAAAAATCAGGTGGGCCCGAATTTTTCGGATATACCTGAATATTCGGGTATATCCAAATATGTTATTTGTCTTATGTTATGCCCAAATAAATCCAAATCTAAATTTTACTGAATGTCTAGGGTATTGACCAAGCCTAACTGCTACATCTAATTTGGCCTTCAGAACGTATTGGTTTGCTGGTAAAGTCATGAATGCTCCAAATAGTGTTGCCAGTTTTTAAACTGCTTCCCCCAGCTGTCTTTTAATTTGAATATATTTCTTCAGGCAATTATTGGGTCGCTTTATCTAATCTTATATAAAACTTCAAATGCCCACGTCTATTCAATAAACATCTACAAAGAAGGCAGGATATTTTCCCTTTAGGCAATTCATCCACCATTTATATGCGTGGCTGTATAAACTTTCCACAATAACCTTGCAGTAGAGTTCCTTCAGTTCATATTTATTTTTTCATCAGCCTATAGGTTGAGAGAAGATCACAATTTTGCTTCTATACAAAGTGATCCTGCAGTGTATTCTATGTTTTTTTCTGCGTAAGTCACCAAAATGTTTTCAATCTCCCCACCCAATTTGTCCTCATTCACCCCCTCAAAACAATTCCTGGCCACCATTTTGTGATTTTTCTTGTTTTTTAAAAAATCTTCATGGATTTGATGCTTTGTGGTGCAATATGCCATAGCTTGTGTAATTAGTGCTTTGTATATTTTACATACACCCTAACCCCCACCCCTCAGAATGGACAAAAATAAACAGGTGTGATGGAACAGACCGAACTCAGAAAATGGCTCCAAGGAGGAAGTCTGGGGACTGCAGTGAAACATAGGAAATGTCTTAAAGGAATTGCACAAGTCAAAACATTTTGAAAATGTTTTAGCAAAAGAATCACTATTTTTGAGGATGCATTTAAAATATTTTTAGGCTGGAAATAAAATGTTTTGGGGGTAAGAATTATGTATAACTTGTCAGAGAAAATGTTTTATTTTCTTCCTGAAAACATTTTGAAATGTCTGTGTGGAAAGGGCTAGTGAGTGCTCTCATCATGTTAGGAATCACCTTTTTGCAAATAGTGGGAAGGCTGTAATTTATGTCAGATTAACAAGACAATCACTGCTTTGAATTCCTTTTATTCCTGCCCCACCCCTGTAATTCTTAGCTTGTATATAGATTCTCTCAACCTATAGGCTGGTGAAAAAATAAATATGAACTGAAGGAACTCTACAGCTGGAGAGGAGGGTGGAACACAACTTTGGACAACTGTTGGAGTTAGGCTCCTTCCACACATGCAGAATAGTGCACTTTCAAACTGCTTTCAATGCCCTTTGAAGCTGTGCGGAATAGCAAAATCCACTTGCAAACAGTTGTGAAAGTGGTTTGAAAACGCATTATTCTGCGTGTGTGGAAGGGGCCTATGTCACCTCTTCTTGACTAGTGAATACCAACCAGCGACACTTTTGCAGAGAACCTTCTGATATTTGCTCCTTTTTTTGACATGGACCCATGCTACTGTGAAATTAGAATGGGCTATACTAGTTATCGGACAAGGCCTTATGATTATAAGATTGTTAGATTGTTAGTTTACTTAGGCAAGTGTCATATTTTCTCCTGAAATGAATCACAGTTCCAAAGAAGCAGTTCTGGAATGTGTGCAGTATTTCTGATCCATTTTACAACTCTCAGCAAACAGATTTTTAGAACTGTCAGAAGATTCCACTTTCAGTTTGTAATAAAAATTATTCAAGAGGAGGAGGATTTACTCATCACTAATCAGAATCACCTGTGGACTTGCAAGAAACACATGTTCTACAACAGAATGATACTCTCAAGTACAGCATGTGTTGAAACTGGGCTGGCATTGCTGCCAAATTTATCTGGAAGGAGGGATTTATTGCACCTCTGCAATTCTTTTAGCAATGATGTCTGTTGAACTGGAGATCCTCCTTTAAACTTTGCTGTTATCCTATAAAAGTAAATGTAGAATAGGAAAGGTTTGTTCCTCAGCTACGTAATAGATGCAAACAACATAGATAACCCATTTTCTTGGTGAAACTTAATGGAGATTAAAACTATAAATATGATCAGACACAGATCACTCAATAAAGCCGTACCTTGCAGTGTGCAAGACCTGAGCAGAGCTGTTAATGATAGGATGTTTTGGAGGTCATTAGTTCATAGGGTTGCCATAGGTCAGAAGCAACTTGACAGCACTTAACACACAGACACAAATAATTCAATAGGACTAGAGTTACCAAATGAGAAAACAAAATTCAAACAAAAAAAATTAAGGTATGCCATTTAATAAACAATACAGAAAATGGATAACAAGGGAAGAAAATAATGCAGTAAAGCAATGTAAGTGTAGAAACATTCCTGACCTCAGGAAGAGGAAGAGAAAGAGGAGAATGTATGTCTCAGGAGGAGGAGAATGTTTATGTCAGAAGAAGAGGTAGAAGAAGAGTTTGGATTTATATCCCCCCTTTCTCTCCTGTAGGAGACTCAAAGGAGCTTACAATCTCTTTGCCCTTCCCCCCTCACAACAAACACCCTGTGAGGTAGGTGGGGCTGAGAGAGCTCCGAAAAGCTGTGACTAGCCCAAGGTCACCCAGCTGGCATGTGTAGGAGTGTACAGGCTAATCTGAATTCCCCAGATAAGCCTCCACAGCTCAAGTGGCAGAGCTGGGAATCAAACCCAGTTCCTCAAGAACAGATTGCACCTACTCTTAGCCACTGTTCTTAGCCACTATGCCAGTGATAATCAGTGCCTGATCATCAGTGCCTGAAAATTTAAAGGCACAGACTTGTGTGTCAATAAGGATTGAAATATCTTAAACAACTACACTTGGAATGCAGTGACTGATACAATGGTAGTTAATGCTGCTGCTGCTTCATAGGTCTTCCAATGAGCTCTATAATGGCGGTGTCAGATTAACTTTCAGTTTTCCACTAGCATTATTCAAAATGACCTCGCCTTCTTCAGGTCATCCAGTTTCACAGAAAACCAAGGCACCAGGTTCTCCCTTGAGAAGAAATCAATTGGGAAGAGGTAACCATATTAACTGATTCCAGGAATTTCTGCATCCCGCTCTTCCTGCTGCTGTCAGCCGCTAATGCGGCGTACATGACGCCAACTCCTGAACCCCCCTGGAACCCCGCTTTGCATGAACAGTCCCAGAACTGCCGCCGGACGACGGCGCCATTGACTGCACCGCCGCTCCAGCCGCATCTACCTGCTCTGCCTCCTCCGGTCACGCCGCCGGTGCCAGGGGCACGCTTCACCTCTGCTCCCGCGCCGCACCGTCTCTGGGTGTCGCAGAGGGCAGAGGAGGCGTGTCCCTCAGGTGTCGCGACGCCGCCGGGAGGGGCCGCCCGCGAGAGCAGGTAGGCTGACTGGACATGCTGGGGGAGTGGAAGGCTGCCTCGGTGCCGCTTCGCCATTCCTCGCGATCGGGGGAGCAAGGTAGGAAAATGGCAGCTTCGTGCCGCTCGGGCGGAACGAGGGCGGCGCGGCTGTGAAGCAGCTGCACCCCCTGTGCGAACGGCTCCCTGGGAATGGCATTTTTGCCATCCCCAGGCCACTGTATTAGGCCCGTGCGGAAAGGTCCTCTCATTCCAAGGTCCCTTTGTGACTTCAATAGTGCTGTTTTTTCAGGTCCTAGTCCTGCCCGCGCCCACAGAAATCTCTAGAATCCAATGAATCCCTAAGTCTCCATGGCTGAATCATTTTAATCATCCACCCACCCCCCGTTGGTGCAACATTCACTCATTCTTTGAGGAGGCAGAGGTCTGACCACAACACAGTCTGAAACTTTAGACTCTAAACCAGACCTTTCTCAGTGCAAAAAGTTCCACCACCACCACCACCTCAGCCTCCAGTGCAGGATTGATGAGGGACCATATAAACAGCTGTAGTTAACTGAGGGCTTTGACACACATTGGTCTGCTTCACCTTAAGCAAACATTCCCTTTGGATTAGATTTGTAATTATGCAACATTTTTATCCTGTTGGGAAGTAATTGCACATTTACATTAGAGAAACATACAGTTTCTGAAACCTCTTTAAATGCAATTTTTTTCTTCTCCAATGGGAAAGTGAATGAGAATACAATGGGTTAAGCTTGCTTCAGGTTTCATGGCTCCTCCCCTCTTTTCCTGCCCAAAGCTTGACACTCCATGGCAGCCATTTCAGGATGATCAGAAGGGTGTCTTTATTGATGTTTTTAAAACGTTGAAGGTCTATTGCTAATTGGATGGACTCTGCAATCTCTCAGCTCCCCCCTTCATGGGGAAAGCCAGGGATAAACAAAGGTAACAGAAAGGGGAGAAGCACCAGGGGTCTCTGAAAAAAAGTGGGGGAATTACAGATTGGTCAGACACCTTTCAAATGTGCACAAAGAGACCCGGGGAACCCCCTTTTTATGACCAAGAGGCATGAGGTAAGTGAGGAGTGCATAAAGGGCCTGAGATATACACTCTATAATTTTCTTCCAACTAGGTCTCAATCACACAAGCCATATGAATTTCTCCTCTTGCTTTTGAGCAACCCAGGCAGGAGAGCACTTTAGTTCCTCACAATAGTGCTGGACAATATTAATGAAAACTCAGAAGCAATAGAGTCCCCTGCACCACCTTCTATTGGGATGGAAAGAGATGGGATGGAGATTAGAGATTGGTTATGTATCTTCATAATATCTGATAGAGAATCTCAGTAGAAGGGAGAACTTAAGGAAGATGGCTGTCAACTTGAAACAACCAGTCCAATTATTCTTTTCTATCTCCTACTGCAGGTATTTATAGGCTGGGTGTTACCAGGGTGTGAGAAGAAGGACAAGAGTCTAATGTTTCATTGCCTTTGGGTCTTAGTCCAACGATGAACCCGCATACAGACGGGAGGTTGAACAACTAGCCTCGTGGTGCCACTGGAACAATCTAGAACTGAACACACTTAAAACCGTATAAATGGTGGTAGATTTCAGGAGAAACCCTCCCATCCTACCTCCTCTCACAATACTAGACAACACAGTATCAACAGTAGAGACCTTTAAATTTCTAGGCTCCATCATATCTCATGACCTAAAATGGACACCTAATATCAAAAAATGTCATTAAAAAAGTTAATAACAAAGAATGTTCTTTCTGCGCCAACTCAGGAAGCTCAAACTGCCCAAGGAGCTGCTGATACAGTTCTACAGAGGAATCATTGAGTCTGTTATCTGCACCTCTATAACTGTGTGGTTTGGTTCTGCAACCCAACAAGATCGACACAGACTTCAGAGAATAATCAGAACTGGCAGAAAAAACAATTGCTGCTAACCTGCCTTCCATTGAGGACCTGTATACTGCACGGGTCAAAAGGGCTGTGAAAATAATATTTTACTGACCCCTCGCATCCTGGACATATAAACTGTTTCTTGCAACTCTTACTCCTCTAAACATCGCTACAGAGCACTGCACACCAAGACAACTTGTACATGCAAGAATATCAGTTTTTTCCCGAATGCCATCACTCTGTTAAACAAATAATTCCCTCGATAATGTCAAACTATTTATTATATATTTATTATATAATTACTGCACTACTTTTTTTTCTTATCATTCCTATTACCCATCCTCCTCCCAATTATGACTGTATGACTATAGCCTGTGCTGACATTTCATTTTATTTTATGATTTTACATTTTATGTTTTATTACTATTGATTGTTTCCTGATTGCTTACTAGACCTATATGACAATCATTAAGTGCTGTACCTTATGATTCTTGACAAATGTATTTTCTTTTATGTACACTGAGAGCATATGCACCGGAGACAAATTCCTTGTGTGTCCAATCACACTTGGCCAATAAAGATTCTATTCTATTCTATTCTATTCTATTCTATTACAATCAGTTGTACCTGGTAGATATCAGCCCAGGATGTCTTGTCTTATTTTTTTGTTAGTCTTTTATTTTTATAGTACATAACTTGAGGTATATTTTTGTACTTATTGTATTTTTGGGTCTCCATCAGGGAGAGAACCATTATAAAAAGTAAAAATAAATTTAATAAATTAAATGAAATCTCCTATTCCCATGTTTTCTAGTACTGCACAGAAATTCTGCCTTCATCCCAATTAAAAGCCACCACCTATGCAACTAGGAAGCCAACAGCATTTGACAGCTAATCCTAATGATGCTGTAAAAGGAGTCCAGAGGTTAATTAGTACTGGGCCAAATCTGATGTTATCTCAGGGCATTGTCATTGTCCGTAGACCTGTGCTATTCCTGGGTTCCAGGTATACAACTGGATTCTCTCTGGTTTCCTTGCTGTTGAAATGTTTTCCCGGCTGCAGCGTGAAGCCCATAGCCCCAATGCTATGAACCACAGGGCAAGAGACCTTTGTCTCACTTCTTAGCTTGTGTCAAAAGCTCATGCTTCAGGCGCAAAATTTTCCTAAAACCTTTCCTCTTTTGAACTGAATCAGAATTGGAATGAGAAAGGTCCTCTTTATTGGCCTGGCACTGCCAGAAGATCAAGTGATGTAAGGGAACATATCCCCTCTTCAAATTGAGAAAGGGGACATTGATAAGCCCTGGAAATTCCATGTTTTTCCCCCAAATCTAGAGCAGCATTCCTACAGCCACTCAGCATTAATCTAAACTTGCCAGAAAGTTGTGACTGAAATTCCTGTCAGCTTCCACAGAAACCTGAAGATTACAGTACTAGCTGGAAGTCAACTCTGACAAGGGTCATCATTGCAAGATCTCAGTTCTTACCTTGCAAAACAATTCTTGTATATGACAGAAGATTCTTGGATAACTTCAGTTCTTTGTCTCTCCATAATTTTTTATGTGACAATAGTCTCTTCATCTCAATAGTCTCTACAGCTCAAATTCTTATCAGTGGAAACAGGATAAGAACTGTCTCAACCTGAGCTGTGTTGTAAAGATATTTGTATGAAATGTGCTCTCATCAGAGCTTGTTAAGGATCACAGAGAAATCTGTTTCGAGATAAGGAATTGTTCAAACAGAATCTTTCTTCATCTGCGTTTAGGTAAGGAAACAAGGTGGCAGAGACCAAAAAACCCAAACAAAAGCCACAAATGGACAAAAAAGCATGAGAATGAGATTTGGCACCAGCTGTGCAATATCTTCCCGTGTTGATTTGAAATGTATTTATGAGTTCATGCTCCATCCTCCAGTCATTTCCCTGTTCTCGCTCATGACTTGAAAAATTCTGTATTAATTTGCAGTTATCTATCTCACTCTTCCTCCAAGGTTATGAGCGCATTCCTGGGATCTAGGGGTTTCCAATATATGTAATACATATGTGTATATATATGTGTGTATATATACGTGTGTGCGTATGTGTGTGTGTGTATTTATATCCTACTTTTCTCTCCAATGAGGACACAAACAGCTTACAATATATTCTCTTCCTCTCTTTTATTCTTAGAGCAAACCTCTGAAACAGGTTACTTTGAGAAAGAATGACTAGCCTGTCACCTGGTAAACTTTGTAGTTTTGTTAAAATTGTAGACTAGAACTGAACCATATTAAGAATAGTATGATATTTATATAGCACTTTCCCTAAAAGCTTAAAGTTCCACAACCTAGAAAAAATGTGCGTTGTTTTTACCATATGACAGATGAGGGATTGCAGCTGAGAATTAAGTTCATGCATTGAATTGTTCATCATTTACATTTTTCAGTGGTTACACTAAAGAGTTCCTGTTGTTTCCTGTCCAGAGACACCACTTTAGGTCAGTGTTCTGAGCAGTGCATACTTGCCAGCTGTGAACCAGGTCCCCATCTACTCAGCACCAGAACTCAAACTGCCCTCCCTCACCTTGAGGCAGCCAGGCCAATGACCCCCACCCCCAGGCTGATCATGAGGAAGAGTGCGGGTGGGGAGAATAAAAGGAGTGTGGTTTTGCTTCCCCAAGAGAATGAGCTCCTCACTGCCAATCACCTGCAAGCCACAGATCTTCTGGGTGCAGCCAAGAAGAACATGCTTTGCACAAGTCCAACAGCCTACTGAACAACGCCAGCCACCACCGAATCTGCATTTGGGTCGGCCTCATATAGAGGCCAGCTAAGGAGGCTATAGACCTCTCCTGGGAGAGTAGAGGGCTGGTGCAGGAAAATGGAAGGGTAGCAATGGGGGAAGAAAAACACAAGGTGAAGGGACAGGCACAGGGTGTAGAGGGGAAGAAGCCTTGGGGAAATGTAAATCCATGGAGAGGGAACTGGATAGATACATGGGAGAAAAGGTGGACAGGGGAGGATCAAAAGGAGGTGGGTCCACAATCATATAAAAGAGCACTTGTAGATGGATGAGGAGGAAGTAGTTGACAAGTTCCCAGTTTGTGGGGGTGGGTGGAAGCTGCAGCTGGGATGCAAGGAGACTCCTCTCCATCAGCAATCCTGCCTTCACCCATTTTGAGGCCATAGCACTCAAAGACCATTGACACAGCAACAGGACGGGAGCACATGTGAATATAGGAAGGAGGAGCACCTTCACATTACCATGTAGATACTTGAGGAATGTGATCTTAGTTTGGAAATTTAAACATAATTCAAGCATAATATTTTTAAGCTATTTACTTCAGAGTACGTTTATTAGAAAAAAATAGAATGACTAAAGATCAACTAATTTGGAAAATGTATCCAGGAATATTCAGGAATCTTATTTCCTCCTGATCTATGAACAGCCATGCCATGCCCAGAAGTCAAGAAGAACAAGTTTTGGTCCACTAAGATGGAGTTAATCATCTGAATTTAAGCTTCTCCCTTAGAAAGAACCTTCCTGTTACTTCTAAAAAGTAATTAACTTCTGTCTGTCATGAACAACTCCTCCAAATTCCTGCTCATATTGTGGACGCATAGCATATGACTAGGGAATGATGTGCTGGCACTTCCATATGAACATCAGCTTTTGGTAACACCATTACAGAAGTAATGGTGAAGTGGTTATTAGTATCTGGAAAATATCCATATCACATGACCTTTGGATCTGTCCATGAATTGTTTTCTTAGATTAAAATAGTCAAAGATAAGGCATGTGATTAACCTGTAAATCACAACACAATTGCAAGGCTTTCAAGGAAACATTGGACTTGTAATGCAAGAATTTGTAACTCTAACTGTTCATCCCTCTGGGTTCTTACCTCTCATTTCTTTCTTTCTTTCTTTCTTTCTTTCTTTCTTTCTTTCTTTCTTTCTATCTATCTATCTATCTATCTATCTATCTATCTATCTATCTATCTATCTATCTATCTATCTATCTATCTATCTATCTATCTATCTATCTATCTATCTATCTATCTATCTATCTATCTATCTATCTATCTATCTATCTATCTATACCCCAACAGGGCTCAGGGAAGCAAACAACAACAACAAATTACAGAATTAAAACAACAAAAACCATAACCAGCATTAAAGCATTAAAACAACTCACAGATGGTGTTACCCCGCCCCCCGGGCTTGCCACTAGCACCCATGGGGAGACCCCAGTGATGATAATGGTTCTTGCTGCGGTTATTAGATCAGGACCTGCAAAGCTCAGATACCAGGAACTACAATTCCCATCAGCCCCTACCAGCATGGCCAATTGGCCATGCTGACAGAGGCTGATGGGAATTGTAGTTCCTGAACATCTGGAGAGCTGCAGGTTCCCTACCCCTGGGCTAGATGGAAATACCCAGCAGAAAAGCTCTGTCTTACAGGTCCTGCGGAACTCATTCCCGCAGGGCCCTGATCTCATCAGGTAGCTTATTCCATCAGGTAGATGCCAGGACTGAAAAGGCTCTGGTTCTCGTGGAAGCCAGCTGGACCTCCTTTGGGCCAGGGATCTCCAGTAGATTTCCCTCCAACGAGTACAGGAACCTGATGGGGCAATATGGGGAGAGGCGGTCCATTTATGCAGGTATATTAATCTATGCCTGTACATTAATCATGTTTCAGTAACAGCCTTGCAAGCCCTACATCAGTTCCTTTCCTTCTTTCAAGCTCCTTTGATCTAAAGATTTTGAGCAGTAAATAGGGACAAGCCCTACTTCTTTGAGTATCCCAACTGTATTTTATTTGGTAAATTTCTGTCCTGTCCTTCAAATACATCCCAGGATAGGTAACACAATATAAAAATGCATCTAAACATTACAATAAAAGCAGTGTCATAAACATATAAAGTACCTCCTAAAAACATACCTAAAAAACCACACTTGCCGTAACTTCCAGGTGAAATTGGAGAGCAAGTTCCAAAAATGCCAGTGGTCTAGGGGTAGATGGCATGAATCAGTCAAACACCTGGGCAAAAATTGAAGACTTAACCAAAAGCCGAAAAGATGTATAATGCTAGCACCTGTTGAATCTCTAATGGAAGGGCATTACATAAAGTGGGGGCTATCACAGAGAAAGTCCTCCAGGCAGCTCACCTATGAAAACTGGAAGATAAGAAACCTGGGGCCAGAGTCTCAGTTGGTAAGAGTTGTTACAATCCTATAATTTGCAATATCAGCCTGTAGAAATTTCCTCCTAGAACAGTGGTTCTCAACCTTCCTAATGCCACGACCCTTTAATACAGTTCCTCATGTTGTGGTGATCCCCAACCCTAACATTTATCCATTTTACAGATGGAGGACACTGATTCTGAGAATCTTAGGCGACCCCTGTGAAAGGGTCATTCGACCCCCAAAGGGGTCCCAACCCCCAGGTTGAGAGCCACTGTCCTAGAACAAAACAAAAATCAAGTTAGCTTTAAATACTGATTCCCCCACTTCTCTTCCAGTAAAAGTATATTGACTCTTTATTGGATGCTAACAGTGGGGCCTCCTCTCTGTTAACATTTTCAGTTTCACTTCAGTCATTCCTGCAAAGTACTATATTTTCTGGCGTATAAAACTACTTTTTAACCCAGGAAAATCTTCTCAAAAGTCAGGGGTCGTCTTATACGCCTGGTATCATCTTATAGGGCGGGTGCTGAAACTTCCAAGCTGGACTGGAGAGTCTGCGGTCGCCATATATGGTGGGGGGAGCTCAAAAACGGCCGCAGCCATATCCCCGCCATATGCAGCTGTCCAGGAGCAGGGAACCTCTCCTCCCCAGACTTGCTGGCAGAGACCCACCCCTCCCCGTGCTTGTGGGAGGGGTTCCCCACCTTGGACTGGCCAGAGGGGACTAACCCCTCCCGAGACTGGCCGAACTCAGCAGACTTGCCGGCGGAACCCTGTCGCAGCAGGTCCAGACCGGCGCAGAGACGTGAAGGGGAGGTGGCAGACAGCCAGCCCTCCTGTTCTCCTGGGCCGGGAACCAGCGGGCCCAAGAGGATAGAGCCAGGCGCTGTTGACAAGGTGGGCCGGGCACCACCCGAGCGAGCACGCAGGCCTGTGTCCTTGCGAGGGCAGGCCTGTTACGAAGTGGGAGATGGGGTTCTGGGACTGCCAAGGCTGACTGGACGGGCGAGGAGGTCAGGAGGGAGGTGAGGCAGAGCAGGAGAGGGGTCTTTATTGGCGGAGGGGATAAAAAGCATGGAGGAAGAAAAGGTGGAGCCGCGAAGGGAGAGGAGTGTGGGAGGTGGACGGATGAATGTGGGAGGCTGGAAAGGAGAGAAGAGGAGAGGGTAGGAAGGAGAGATGGAGAGAGAGACAAGGAGAGAAAGGGAGGAAGGGACAGGAGAAGACCATATACAAGGGAAGGAGGAAGGGACTGAGAGAGAAGGGGAAGAGACCTGTGAAGCTAACAGGCTCTCTCTATCAGGGACAGCAGTGCCAGGCAAGACAGGCTTGGGCTTTCTGGTTTACCCAGCAACTTAGCATGCTGTGGCTTCAAAGGCTGTCACAGCTAGCCCCCCTAACCACGGGGGTGAGGCCGGGGATCCCAGCACCCGGGAAGGGGTAGGAGGGTTGGCCACAGTCTTATATGGCGAGTATATCCCAAAGTCTATATTTTAACTGGAAAAGTTGGGGGCCATCTTATATGCCCAGTCATCTTATATGCTGGAAAATACAGTAACTAGTTCCGGCTGTTTTGTATTATTTACTTTGTTGTACTGAATAGCGAGTACTATGGCCAACATTCTTCACATTACCAGAGTTAAGAGGAAGCCATTCATCTCCCTTGCCTTTCTCTAAGCCTCGACTGCCTTGATTGCAAAAGAACATAAAACTGCTATCTTGACTTTAAAGACTCTGGGAAGGAATATGCTTTGTCTTTCCTCTTCCTCCTCCTCCTTTCCTCCTCCTCCTCCTTCCCTTGCTTGAAACAGATAGCCATAGTGAAATACACAACTCCCTCCCTCGCTTCCTGCTGATAAGTTGGCAACATCCTTGTTGGCAGGCTGGTGGATATTACAGTTGAAGATTTAGGGACCTTTGAGACCTCTTGGGGAATATCATTTTATCCCCTTTGCTTCTGGGCCAGTAAGGTAGAGATTGATCCGCTGAGTTCATTCCCCTTGATATGAGGATCTTCCCCCACTGTACTGATTAACAACACTGAGCCAAGCTTAGTGTCTACTGTGGCTTCATTAAGGAATTCTAGGAAAGTCTCTCCCACTTTCCCTTTTATATTTATGGAGCTAGAAGAAAAAGAGACGGGGATTATACAGTACCTCCTGCTCAAAGAACAAGGAGTGGAAAAGCTTAGTCTTCCACTAAAATACAAAGCCTCTCAGCCATAGTCGTTGACAGGACAGCTGCAAAAGCAACGGATACATAAAGTTAAAGAAAGGAAGAAGGAATGACAGAAGCTCATGCTGCAAGAAAAACATAATAAATCCATGAGCTACATACAGCCCAGCACTTTTTATGACCAGGAGCAAGCATGAGGGAATGACTTGAACTTAACCAAAGCCGTTAATTACCTGGCTAAGATCAAAAGCCTAAGTAAAGGGAGTATATTTATGACGCACCTTACAGGAGACGCTTCAACTTTCTGCAATTTTTTTATTAATTGGTTTGATTAAGTAGATTTAAAGAGCCTAAGCAGAGACTCCTAAATCATACCCCATATTGATCTAACGAAATACTCGATAAATTTTCTAATATGGTTCCTTTCCTTTCTGCAGTCTGGTGGATAATGTTGCTCCTGGCAATAATTTACTGTTAAGCCCTCTGTTGTGACATGTGGATTGCAAGGAGGAGGATGGGCAGAGGGCCGGGGGATAAAGTGGTGAAATGCAGGCTTCCTCTTTGAGGGGCTTCATTATTTGTGTGTGCAAATAACCCCTACATGCAACAAAAGGATTGTTTTGGATATGCCATTGTTCTGCTGTAGTCATGCATGCTAATGGTTAGTAGGTGTAAGGGAGGGAGAACAAAATGTCCAAGTAGTACTGTAGTAGTTAGATGGCATCGTGGCCTCTGAACTTTGGCAACCATTTTATGAGGGTCAGCTCTCTTTGCCATCATATGCTACTGGAACTGAGAATCAAAGGCCATTGTGCTGCTTATTTTTGGAGGACAACCTGAGATTTGCTACTATCTCATAAAATTCAACAATCCCTGCAGTATTGCTTGGACATCTTTCCCTCTCAAAGCTCATGCTCACCAGCAAGTATGCTCACTGTAGCAGACAAAGACACTTTGTTGTCTATGCAGTGCTTATCTGTAAACATATACCAAGTCTGAAGGAGAGAATATTCACTAGGCATCTTTACCACTTGTCATGTTTGATCACCTGAACAATCATTCTCCTTCCTGCATGTACATACAGTCTAAGGCAGTGGTTCTCAATCTTCCTAATGGCGCGGCTCTTTAATACAGTTCCTCATGTTGTGGTGACCCCCAACCCTAACATTTGTCCATTTTACAGATGGAGAACACTGATGCAGAGAGTCTTTCACAAGGGTCGTTCGATCCCCAAAGGGGTCCCGACCCACAGGTTGAGAACCACTGGTCTAAGGACTACCATGTGTGCACCCAAGTTGAGTACTTTTTAGTATAGATGAGATATCCCTCCTTTTCCTTTCCCAATTCAGAACTGAACCATGCAAATCAACCATGCAAATCAAAAATTTATCTACTGATAAATTTTTACCCAGTCCCCCTCCCCACAATAATATCTCAATGTTTCCTCCCAGTTCTGCTAGGCCGTTTCCGCACGGCCCATGGCAGCGGAACCTGGGGGGGGGGGTAAAGCGCCCCCCAGGCGCCCGTTCGCTGGAATACGCTTCTGCCACCCAGACGCCAGCACGCGGCGACCTGACTCCGCTTCCCTTCCCCCAGGGTGGCGTCAGGCCGCCCTAAACAACAACCCTTTAAAGGGTTGTTGTTGAGGAAAGCGTCTTCCAGCGGCGTGAGTGCGAACCCGGCGCCCAGCCCGAGAGCACGCTGTCTCCCTCCTCCCGTCTGACCTCCACGATGTCCTGTTGAGTACCTGGGCTGGCCAGGTGGCCCGCAGGCCACCTCCTCCGACCTCCAGGGGTCGGGGAGGCAGTGTGAGCTCGGCTCCAGCAGGCGGGAACATCGTGTCCAGAGAAGGCGCCGCTCGATGCGGAGCTGCCTCTCCTGGGCTTGGCGCCTCGCTGCCCAGCCTGCAAGGCGCGGCTTGCGTGCAGCGAACTTCCATGTGCAGCCAGAACTCTTGCAGCGCGGGGCGCCGAGGTGGCCACGATCTTGAAGCTTGGCCCTAGCAATGGTAGTACTGGGGAGATTGCTGGGGGCTTCCTTAAGAGATCTCTTTCCTTGTTATAAATAACAATCTCTTTCCATTATAAATAACAGTGTCTCATGTATCAGGAAGTCAGGGCTCTTCAGTATAAATATTAGGTGCCCTGTAAAAATGTAGAAAATGCATGTGGAAAATGGTTGTGCAGGTCTATGGTGAAAACTTTTAGCTCCAAAGTAATCAAGGACTCATAGATTGAAGATTCCTTAAATTCTACATTACAGAGAAAGAGAGGAACAAAAAACAGGAACCATCTATGGGTTTCTTTGAATTTTGGAGAAAGGAGCTTTCTCACAGCTGAAGTTTATTTCACAAATATTTTTGTCAAGGAAAAATAAATAAATTTGCAATGAGTCGCTTTAGAGTTAAATAAGTACTGCTTTTAACCATCCAATCTGTGTTAAATGCAGATTACATGAGAAGCACTCTGCTCATCTGCTTCACTAGAATCATTCCCTATTTCTATGAAAGTGAGAGAAAAGGAGCTTAACACCTTTTATTTTCATTAAGCTAGAGCAAGATAATTGCTTACATTTTTTATCTTCTTTCAGGAGAAGCGGGTCTCATGCAGTAGCAGCTGAAAAACTTTTCTGAAAATAAGTGTGACTCTAGGAATCAAGGCATGTACAGCAGTTTCTAAACATATGATAAAATCTGGCAGCTTCCAAAGACTAATTGTGTCAAATATTATCTAGAGAGGCATCTACAAAGCTTCCTGCTTTCTGGGCAAGAGAGGCATGGCAATGGGGAATCTGCATGTTCTCTACCAAAACACACAGCAGCATAGAGTGCTGAGGAATTTCCATGGCTGGCCTGTGAAAGAAAGTCAGTGTGCATCCAGTGTGCCCACCCTCCTGCTACTCACTAATGAGAGGAGAAAAATAAATAGCACCCTTTAGCCTTCATCTGAATGAGAGCTTCAATTCTGGAAAACAAATGGTCTAGGACTATGGAAAAGTATTAGCTAGAGGATTGCATTTTCCATTTGTATAGGAAAATTATTTTATTTTGTAGAGAGGGGTTACTGCTAAGGAAAGGGTTGCACTGTTGTGCCCACTGTCTGTTGTTGTTGTTGTTGTTGTTATTACATTTACATTACTAATTATTATTAGTATTATTATTATTACATGTTGTTTAATATCAGAGCTGTCAGTTCTTTAGCTGGTTGTTGGCCTTTCATTACAATTTGAGCCAGAGGCCTAGGATGTTGTAATGTATCAGTGCAATATTTATGCAGATCCCAGCAGGACTGCCTTCTGAATCTGACAGATGTAGATTTTGTCAATTTGAAGATGTTTCAAGGGCTGCCCTAGTATTTTTGGAATGGCACCCAGGGTGCCGATTACCACTGGGATGACTTCATTTGGTTTGTGTCATAGTTGATGTATCTCAATTTTCAAATAGTGGTATTTAGTGCAGGGACATAGCTGGGCAGGAGTGCGCCAGGGGCACACTCCATGTTTTCTGTCCCCATGGCTCCTCCCCTCCCCACAGCCTTCTCCCTTTCCCACGCCCCCACTTACCTTTTCCAGCTGGCAGAAAACAGTTTTCTGCCAGCTGAAAATGGGCCAGGCTGGTGGGGCAGGAGAAGGGAGGTGGGGGGTCAGGGGGCAATTTTTGTGCCCACAGCCCTGGTGTACTGCGCAGACACACCTCACCCCCTTGTAGTTCTGCCACTGATTTAGTGGCTTTGTCATGTTCTTTTTCACTGACCCTACTGTCACCAGGTGCTGCTATGTCAATTATAGTCACTTTCTGACCCTCTATCACCATGATGTCTGGTGTATTATATCCATTTGGATTTGAAAGTCCCACAAGATCTTGACCTTCTCATTTTCCATGACTTTCTCTGGTCGATGTTCCCACCAATTTTTAGCTGTCCTAATGTTGTAATTCTTGCATAAATTCCAGTGGATCATCTTGGCTACTGAGTTGTGTCTCTGTTTGTACTCAGTCTTGGCAATCCTTTTACAGCAGCTGAGTACATGATCTACAGTTTCATCAGTTTCCTTGCATGATCTGCACCTTGCATCATCTGAGGATTTTTTGATTCTGGCCTTGATTGTATTTGTCCTAATGGCCTGCTCTTGGGTGGCTAGAATCAGTGATTCATTTTCCCTTTCCAGAGTTCTAGTTGTTAACCACAGCCAAGTCTTTTCGTTGTCCATCTTGTCCTTGATCATCTCCAGAAACTGTCCATGCACTGCTTCATTGTGCCAGCTTTCTGTCCTCATTTTAATCATATTTTTCTGTATTCCTGTTTGGTTCTCTGGCTTTCAGTAAATGTCTATTCTTCACTTCAATCAATGCCTGCACTTGACTTTCTTTCACATAATCAGCCATTGTATGTTTCTCCTCTTCCACTGTTTGCTTTACTTGCAGTAGCTCTCTGCCACAAGATCTTTGGGGAAGGTATAGTCTATCAGTATCACTACATGGGCGTAAGGCATAGTGCATTGTCAAAAGCTTCTGAGTTTTTCTATGCAATGCATTCAAATCAGCCCGTGTCCAGAGTACGATTCTGGCGCTGTACCTGATGACGGGTATGGCCCAGGTGTTGATGGCCTTGATGGTATTTCTGCCATTTAATTTGGATTTCAACATTTTCCTGACCCTCTGGATGTATTCTATGCTTACCACAGACTTCACTTTCCTGAGCTTGAGACTATCCAGATGGAAAATGTCCAGGTATTTATAGGCTTCCTTTTTGTATAGTCTATTGGTATCACTACATGGGTGTAAGGAGTAGTGCATTGCCATAAACGTAAACGACTTTTTCTATCCAATGTATTAGTTTTGTTTCATATCATAGTTGCCAGTTCTTTAACTGATTGTTGGCCTTTCATTGCAATTCAAGCCTCACCCAGAGACCTAGTAAGTTGTAATGTATCGATGTAGTATTCATGCGGATTCCAGCAGAGCTGCCTTCTGTTTTGGGACGGTGCCCAAGGTGCCGATTACCACCAGGATGGCCTCAGCTGGTTGGTGCCATAGTTGTTGAAGCTCACATGATGGTACATGAATGGTACAGGATGAAGGAATAAGAGGGGAAGTCCTCCTATGGATTAAAAACTGGTTGAGAAACAGGAAGCAAAGAGTGGGTGTAAATGGGAAATTCTCACAATGGAGAGATGTGGGGAGTGGTGTCCCCCAAGGATCCGTATTGGGACCAGTGCTCTTTAACCTATTCATAAATGACCTGGAAGTAGGGGTGGGTAGCGTGGTGGCCAAGTTTGCAGATGATACCAAATTATGTAGGGTGAACAGGAACCACAAAAGGATGCGAGGAGCTCTCAAGCGGACCTTGATAAGTAGGTGAGTGGGCTAGAAATGGCAAATGCAGTTCAATGTAGCAAAATGCAAAGTGATGCACATAGGGGCAAAAAATCCAAACTTCACATATTACAGCATACAGGGTCAGTGCTATCAGTCACAGACCAGGAGAGTTGGTCTTAATTGATAGTTCCATGGGAATGTCAACTCAATGTATGGCAGCTGTGAAAAGGCAAACTCTATGCTGGGGATAATCAGGAGAATTTGATAATAAAAGAGCTGCAAGATTGTCATGCCCTTATATAAAAGCCGTGGTGCGTGCCACACTTGGAGTACTGTGTTCAGTTCTGGTCTGCCACATCTCAAAAGGATATTGAAGAGATAGAAAAGTGCAGAGAGACGAGGGATGATTGAGGGACTGGAGCACCTTCCTTATGAGGAAGGCTGCAGCATTTGGGACTCTTTAGTTTGGAGAGGAGACGTCTGAGGGGGGATATGATTCAAGTCTATAAAATTATGCATGGGGTAGAAAATGTTGACAGAGAGAAATTTTTCTCTCTTTCTCACAATACTAGAACCAGGGGGCATTCATTGAAAATGCTGGGGGGAAGAATTAGAACTAATAAAAGGAAACACTTCTTCACGCAACGTGTGATTGGTGTTTGGAATATGCTGCCACAGGAGGTGGTGATGGCCACTAACCTTTATAGCTTTAAAAGGGGCTTGGACAGATTTATGGAGGAGAAGTCAATTTATGGCTACCAATCTTGATCCTCTTTGATCTGAGATTGCAAATGCCTTAACAGTCCAGGTGCCGGGAGCAACAGCCATGAGCCATTGCTTTCACATCCTACATGTGAACTCCCAAAGGCACCTGGTGGGCCACTGCGAGTAGCAGAGCTGGACTAGATGGACTCTGGTCTGATCCAGCTGGCTTGTTCTTATGTTCTATGTTCTTAATGTTCTTGCACACTATACTTCTTTCTTTCGGAAGATTGGTCTACTTGTAGCCCACCAGTTGATGCATGCCCAAGGACCTCAGCATCAATGTGGCCCTTGTTAACCTGTGCGACGATGCAGTATGGAATTTTTTCATTTGTATCACCATATTGTATAGGTTGGTGGATGCTCTTAGTCTGGTTTCTCAGTTCAGACCTGTCTGGCTTGGGAGACCCTTCTGGTAGTATACCTCCAGCATAGCTCTCAACATCACTGAAGCATGCAAGCTCCTTCCCCATGACAAGAGTGTGTTATTATTATTAGTAGTAGTATTGTGTTTGATATCACAGCTGCCAGTTCTTTAGCTGGTTGTTGGCCTCTCATTACAATTTGAGCCTCAGTATTATTATTTTCAGTTGTCTGCTTTGCAAGGAGTACAGGGACTATGATCTGCTCTTCTCATCTCCAGTTCCACTTGGTCTTCATACTAGACAACTTCATTTAAGCTGAGCTTTGTACAGTGTTGTGTATATTCAGTGCTACCAAATATCCCAATTGCATGCCAAAGAGCCCCTGAAACTGCTCTTGGGATAAATCATTCAAATATACATGTTTACTAAATTTGAATAATCTATTCTTCGAAGACTCGTGTTTGTTACAGGAACAGGAGTAGCACAGGGCAAAGAGAGAAGGACAGTTGAGGTGATCTGGCAGAAGGTGAACTGAAGGGATGGGGAACTAGATAGTGATGAATATTACAGGAATAAAATGGGAAGCTAATCAGGGCATAACATTCCAAATGATTCTGCCTTAAATATTCTCATTGTTAAGATTTGCCAGATAACCCACCTAATCCAGACCTTTTGGTCACTCTCATTTGAACACATGTGTTTATTGATTAATTGTGTACAGTATTTAAAGTCTGGCTTTCTTGGTGAGACTCAAGGTGGATTACATAATATATGTCAAGAACAATCAGCAGGACAGGGCATCCGATGAACAGTGCAATACTGTTTGGACAACAAAAATCTGAAAACAAACAAATCTAAAACAGAGTTGAAATTAATCTGAAACAAAGTGTAAGCATTTAAACTTGCCACAAAAGTTGTAGAAACTACCTACTCAGAGCAAACTTACAGTGACTGGCAGCAATACGGTAGTATAGGCTACATTCCCAATCCCTTTAAACAATGAAAGTTTTAAATCATTTTATTACAGTACTGTCCTATTTACCTGCACAGTTTGCAGAAAGGCAAGAGTGGGAGCCTTCCTACGGTTGCCAGGCAGGCCATTGAATAAGGTGGAAACCGAAACAGAGAATGCATGTGTACAGGCAGTTATTGATTTGCCCATTTGCAGGATGGGACCTGCAGAAGGCCTTCCTTAGATGAATGAAGTTGTCATGGCACAGGCAGAGAGGTATGTTCTTCAACTGTGGGAATCATCTGTGCATTATGCTGCTCTTGAGCATGCATAATTATTCTCTCAACTGAAATTAATAGAACAATTTTGGTATAAAATCAACAGATTGAATAGTTTGAATGGTTTCCCCAGTTTTTTTCAGGATTAAACACTTGTTTAAAAATAAATGACCATTCAGATTCACCTTATAAAAAAAATACATCTATAAAAATTCAGATGCATGAAATGTATTCAATTTTGGTTATTCTTTCCTTAATTCAAGCAAAAACCAGGCTACACTTTAAAGGTCATAAAGATTGTAACAATTCCAAACACTATTGATAATATATGCCAGCGATGAACAAAGGATCAGATACGTTTTGGCTGATTTAGCCTTCTTGTGATGTTAAACACAGGCAATTATATATCAGATTATGTGTGAAACAATGATAATGGTAAAAAATCCATGATTTTTTTCCCTACAAGGCAATACCTGACAACACACAAGAGAAGGTTTTGTATTATCAGATAATTATACCTAATATGTTTACTTTCAGATGTGTCGTTTTAATAATTTTTGTGAGACCGCTGAGGATGGCTTTTTCATCTTTTTTTCTTTGGTTTCCCACGGTATTCCACCTTGAGACATGTGTACCAGTTATGTGATCTACTAGGGGAAAGATTAATTGCTTTTCTGAACAAGGTTAGAAGAACTGTTTATGTGGTACTTTATACCAGGACTTCGGTTTTCCTTAATTTTGTTTGTCCTTCATTCTACATACAATGTCATTGAGCCATCTCATTAGCATTATGAGGTCATTCCAGGTCTATGATACCCTTACAAGTGAATTATACATAGTCCATAGGACTAAATAAGTCCATAGGACTAAATAAGAAATGGGCAATTATTTATGGACTCTACTTTAATAGAATCTGATAATTGAAGTAAAAACATTATTAAAAGGTGGTTCTATCTATCTTTCTAGCTGCCCACTTACCTGCCAGCTACAAATTCATGTAGAAGAATAACTAAATGTATTTTCCCAGAACAAGCCCCTTCCTTACTTTCTAACTGAAAACTACACCCAAAACCACACATCTGAATGTTTACTACTCAATATATTTTTGAATGGCTTAACTGATACATCTGGATTGACCCTCCCTTCCTACGAAGTTTCAGCCTGATGTTAATTAAAACAGGCAAGTTATAAACCTCAGGAAATGGCAGCTGATCCTTAACTATGAATGTAATGTTATAATAATATGCAGTAAAAATAAGGCAGAGTGAAACTGCTGCTCAAATGACTCAGGGAATTATATGTTTTCTTTACTTTTTCCCCCCCAAAAAATCTGGAGTATACCCCATTGTTTCATCTTTGCTACCACAGTGATCACCTTCATTGCTTTCCTGTCCAGTTTAGATGTACCAGTTTAGTACTTTAGTAGATGTCATTCCCTCTTCTGAGTCCTTAGCACCAAAATAAACACCTGTTTGCTACTTTGTGTTTTTGTGGTTTGTTTGTTTGAGGAAAGGCCTAATAGAATGAAGGTTCTGGAACTGTGTGTCAATTTACTAAAACTCTGCTGTGGAGGATTTTGATATCTTATCTTATGAAATAATAGCAGGACATCTTGCAAAGATGCAATGTGGCAGTTAAGATTCTCCAAAACTCTGAATATTGGTTTATCTACCTGAAACCCAAGCAATATTATCGGACATATAAAAAGGAATTGTGAAGGGAATGATAAATGAACCTCTCAAAAGTGTTTGTTTACACAACTGATACCCTGCCTTTCTCTCTTCATCAGGCCCACCAAGGCAGCTAACATATTTAAAACATGCATGATAAAAACACACCTTAAAAAGCATTAAAACCAGCAATAACACATTATTAAAACAATTTAAATCTTGGTTCTGTAGTGCTGTAATAAAAGAAAGGTTACAAGAGATAAGCATCAGTGTTAGCATCCCCTTGTTATTGAAAAACAAAAAGATAAGAAAGGGAAAAAATAAAGGTGGAAAAAGGACTATTGAGGAGGAAAAACAAAAAGGAGTGGGAGGCTATTTCCAAGAGCACAATGGCTTACTCACACTGCTGATTCTGGATTTTCTCAGAACTAGTGGGTCTAAAATACAGACCCTTCCAGTTCACCTATCAAATTCAAGGCCCCCAATATCTGGGAAAGCGAGTGCTAAGAAAAACATTGCTCTGCAGCTGGCAAAGTAGCCCCTATCAGCAATAGGTAGTCTGGGAGCTTTCAGAGGCTCCACCAGCTTGAAACGTCATTCCATCAGAAGTTCAGTGTTGGCATCCCAGTAGCCATTCAAGCTTTGGCAAATGTATCTTCTCCTCCTTCTCTGGTCGTTTCCCCACTGACCTGGGTGAGTGGTTGCTGTGCGCTACTCCCAGTGCGCGTCATTTCTGACGCACGCCCGGGCTTCCCCACAACGCCGCGCAGAGCGCGGGGTCATCAAAAGGCGCTGTTTCAAAAGGCGCCAGGAATGTTGCGCACTGAGGGGATGCAAAGGCGGCAGCGTCAGGGCGGCTGCGTTGTCACCGCCCCTGTAATGGGGAGTGCCAGCGGACCCCGCGCTACTTGGGGAGAGTAGCACGCAGCGGCAGGTAAGTGGGGAAACGCTCTCTGTGATTGAAATGCAAAGAGGGTCCTTTTGTGTATACCATTACAAAACTGAAAGTAGTTGTGAAATGCAGATGTATGTGGAAGGGCGGATGGGAAGAGCATATTTTGTGACATCTGCAAATTTAACAACAGCCTAACATCATCTGGAGACTGAGTGATGGCTGCTCCTCTACTCCTCAGCAATAACTCTGACAAGGGTCTTTGAAAGGAGTAGAATAATGGTACAAAGCATGAACTGTTTATTATCTTGTGACCTGGTTAAGACACCAAATGGTAACAATAAATATTCAGTGTGAAGTTGACCCATAGGTAACTCCAAAATCTCACTTAAATACTAAAAATGACTCCCACAGGTACGATAAGCCCACCTCCAACTGAACATGGGTCACATGTAAGGGACTTCACATGTTTGTCATGATCTGGGAAGATCCCAAATCAATGTCATCAATGATGTATCAGTGATGTGACTTTTACAACTTATAAACTACTATCGAAACTCAACCTTGGCTTCTGTACTTCAGTTCCTGTCTTCTGAGTTACTGAGATTCTGTTTATTTCAGCAGCAGAGAAATAAACCCTCTTTTATTTATTCACAACTCTCACCTCTGGAGTTTCATTGGCAAAGGAACTTTGGGGTTTACTGTTAGCCGAAAATCCACTATTATAAAACCTGTTTAAAATTAGTAAAACCTATTAAAATTCATAAAAACTATTACAATTCATAACATTACCAGAAGGAGGAAACCATCTCTTCAGCCAAAGGCTAGGGAAAATATGTGTATCTTTACCAATTTTCTAAATGCATATAAATAAGACTAGCAGGCCTGGCCACGCTTTGCTGTGGCAATTGTCCTTCTCATCACAGTCCACAACCCACACAGATGTCCATGCAGGTCCAATGATCCCCAGCATAGCCTTTTGGGGTGGTCAAATGGAATTCCTCTTTCCCTTTTCAATGCACATCATTATATGGTGCTGTCTTGTTTTGTTAGTATAAGGTAACCCTTTCCATTCCACAATAGAACTGTCCAGAGTGTGAATCCCGCTGTCCATGAGGCTGGTTGACATGCACAGTCTTGGCTTGGGTAAGGCAGAACTGGGGCAAGGAGGCTATCCCAGTCAGGCAGCAGAGTCAGGGTGATGAGGCGTTCAGATCGAGGCCAGCTCCCTGGGTTTTTAAAGGGTCACATGCAAAAGAAGCGGAGCCGGTAGTGTTGGTTCGCCCCCACCCCACGGATTTTCTTAGAAGAAAAAGGCAAACTCCAGCTTGCTTTTAGTAAAAGAGAGCTGTGGCGAATATGGGTGAGGAAGTGGGTAAGTGGTGGTTGGATGTGAGGGAGGGCAGAGTGAGGTGTGTGAGGATGAGCTGGATGTGTATGAGAGTATGTGTGTTGTGTGGTAGTAGTGGGTGAGGCACAGAGAGTGAAAGTTACCTGTGTGTAAGGGGGGGAACCCCACCTGACGTCTCACATGGCAAAGTGTGTATGTGTTTCACTTCCACTCGTATTACCTAACAGTATTACCTATTTACTGTTTTCAATGCTCATCTGTGGCCATCTGCGCGAACATTCTAAGGGCATACCAACTCCTCAGGCCACAGACATGCTGCACGAACATTCTAAGGGCGACAGTTAAACACAACCAGCTTCATGGCCTGGTGCGCCAGGAAAAAAGATGTTTTATCAGGGTCAGGTATGAACTTTCAGTGATTTGAAGGTCCGATTACCTGCCTAGAATGGGGAGGGACGTCCTGTGAAAATTTGGGGGTGATCCATCCAGCAGCTTCTGAGGGAGACCATATATATAGATGTTCGATGTACATCTTCGGGAGGGAGATCATTCCACAATCTTTGGACCACTACTGAAAAAGAGCTATCTCAGGTATCCATTTTTTTAACCACTGAAGGTGGTGGTACCACCAGAATGGCTTCATCTGCTGATCTTAGGACTTGGGCAGTTCCATATGGGAAAAGGCATTCCTTTAGATATTGGGGGCCCAAGTCATTTATGGCTTTATAAGTCAAAGAAACACCTTGAAGTGGGCTCAGCAGTGAATTGGCAGCCAGTGCAATTCTTCTAATACCAGCATGATGTGCATCCAGCCAGCAATACCTGTTAGCAATCTTGCTGCCATGTTCTGCACTAGCTGAAGCTTCCAAACCATATTCAAGAGCAGCCCCATGTAAAGTGTATTGCAACAGTTCAGTCTGGAGGTTACCAAAGCATGGGTTAACATAGCCAGATTGCTATCCATTCAGAAATGGTCATAGAATAGTCCCATGACTACTCTCTGGTACTGGCTTCAGAGGTAGGAGTGGAACCATCGCAAAGCAGTGCCCCAAACTCTCAAGCTCAGTAGCCTTTCAAGGTTGATACCATGATTGATAGTATCAAAAGCAGCCAAGAGATCCAAAAGGCCCAATTTCTCTCCCAAAAGAGGTCATCATTCAGGGCAACCAAGGTGGTTTCACTTCCATGATAGGGTCCAAACCCAGACTGAAATGGGTCTTAGATAATCTGCTTCTTCTAAACATGCCTGCAGTTGAACAGCTACAAACATCTCTAATATTTTGACTAAAAAAGGTATGTTAGCTACCAGGCAATAGTTGTTTTGATCTTCAGGGTCCAAAGATCTCTTAAGAAGGGGCCACATCATCACCTCCTAAAGAGTCAGCAGAACCACCACCTCTCTCAAGCAGGTGTTCAGTACCCCCTGTATCCATCTTAACCAGGTGGTTAGCTTTTAGAAGTCAGGATGGGCAAGGATCTAAAAGGCATGCTGTTGGCCAGATCCCAGCAAGCAACTTGTCTAGATCATCAAGCCTCATTAATTGAAACTTATCCAAATAATTGGACCAGACAGTTCTCTGGACACAACCTCTGGACCATTCTCAATTGTGACATCCAATCCCCTTCTGATCTGAGCGACTTTGCCTTCCAAGTGTCTTGTCAAGTTGTCCCAGTAGACATTATCTGACCACTGTCTCCTCAGGCTTTATCTTACAAGGCCATTCACTATACATGAAAGTTCTACTTGACAACTATTTCAGGACACAATGGTGGCAGAGAAAAAAAAACCTTTTCACTATAACCACCACCACCTGATAGGCATGATAATATGCTCTAACTCTTGTTCAGTCAGCTTCGCAAGGGAATTTGTGCTACCTGGACTCTAGCCGTTGACTTTCCTATTTCATATTCTGGAGCTCTGTAGAATACCAAGTTGTTTTACAGGTACTACAGGTATGGTGAGGACAACTGGGAGCAATTATGATGATAACCATTTCATCTCACCCTTCCAGACAGAAACCAAGCCCTCAACAAGAGAACAATGTACTTTCTAATTCAGTCAATATGGCCATAGTTTAAAGGGGAGGGGGGAGTATTTCTGGCACTGCCTAATTCAATCATTCTTTCCCACCACACCTTGAAAGTAATTGCAAACAGTATATAACATGCAAAGGTACACCATGTTTTCTCAGACTGGTATAGCAGATTGGTGGTCTCAAGGATGCTGAATATGAAGTTTCCCAGTAGGAAAAAGACCTGACAAATCAGTGATGCAATAGAGGTTGATTTTACCCTTGTTAGCACCTTTCTAATGACTTTGCTGAGGAAATGTTGCTGGTCAAGTTAAAAAGCATGCCAGAAAGTCACATGGCCAGAGAAGCTTGGTCTGTTAGAATCAGACCCACCGAATGGACAAAATTATCAGTTGTTGAAGATCTACTAAATGAGATTATTTTGGTATGGCCAAAATTCCTTCCCAACATATCTTTGTACATAACAGAAAAGCCAGCCAGGTGAGATATACATCCAAGAGCCTAGTACTTGGCCTAGTATATATGGCAATTTCTTGGAAACAGATCTGGAATAAATGTTTTGAGGCTGTTCCATATGCCATATATAATGGATCCACAAAAGCAAACTCACAATGACTACTTAGAGACTGCCGATATAAAGATATAGCTCCACAGAACAAAATCAGTTGGAAATTTTAAAAATAGTATGTTGGAATAAATACATTTTATGGTCTGTGAGAAACAGATGCAATGATGATATGAAATCACAAAAGGCAGGGTTATGATGGATGCACCCACTGGCCCTTCCTGCTGTTTATGTCATGGGAAAGGTCAATTTTTGTCCTGCACAATATGTCACTGCTAAAAATATGACTCCATAATTTATGGTAAATTGCTTGGCTAATTTACTACCAACTATAAATAACCATGCTTGAATATTTAGCACAATACACCCTTGCAATAAACAAGGAAAACATTTGCTTGATTCAAACCATATTGATAATAGCATATTAGCTGGGATGATCCATTTTTATGTCCTCTGTGCTGAGCAGCACTTTGCTCATTGCAATAACACAGCATCTATACTTGACTGGAGAGGACAATGGATTTGGGATACATACAAGTGAGTATGTTTATTTTCTAGGTAACCAGAAGGAACTGACATAGGCTAACCCTGAGCCATTGGCAACTTTGTTATACCTTTAAAAAATCCAATTTTCATTTTAAAGCAAGCTTCTTAACTCTTATCATTGCAAAAAAAAAAAGAAGCCCTTTGAAACAAGGCTATAATGTCTGCATCCAACAATCCTTTCCATTGTTCAAGTTATATAATTGTTCTTTTCTCCCCCAAACTGTTTACCTGTGTTATAACCTTCTGAATGAGGATCATGCCATTTTCATACTCTGGATAAGATCTATCAAATGGGCTGGAGCTACAGACCTATCAAAGAGGAGAGGAAAATATGCAACATTTTTATGTACTGTTATAATGCATTATTGTATGTACACGGAATGGTAATTCTTCATGAATGAAATACATACCTATCAGATGATCCCTTTTAATTTATGACATTATGACCTACCATAATGATCTGAGTATTACGTACAAGCTGCCGTTCAACAGTTGGATGTTCCAATGTCTGCAAGAAACTCATATGGTGGAAAATGTTGGGAGAATGACCAATCCTTTTTGCCAGTGGCTTAAATTTAAGATAAGCCCTGACTGTTTAAATTGGCAATTCTAATAGCTACCTGAATCCAATTGAATTTACTGCCGCTTGACTTGTAAAGCAATTGGTGATACAGCATTAATGCCAAGTAATCTGATAAAAATTGACACAGCTACTGTGTTCAGCTGTTAGTACAGGCCACTTTTTGTGTTATTGTAGATCCATTGCCGTTTTACAAGTTATCAGGGGGAGTTCATGTAAGAGTAGAAAATTTCCCCTCTGCAGATGACCAGATAAGGCGGCTCAGTTGGACAAGCAGCACACAGTCTTCTGCCATGCTTGTGCCAAATAAGCCACTGAGAGCATTAACTGGCAAAATTCATCACAACTAATTTCTATTTGCCGTCTATTAGGCTACATTGTTTTGTCCTCAATGTCAGGTTAAATAATGAACCTCTTGCAATCGAGTAAATTAACCTCCACTTTATGTTCATGTCATTGTCAAATGGAAACATCACTTGTACAAATGAAAAAGATTCATTAGTAACACTAATGCATAAGCGCCACTCCAGGAAAAGATAAGAGCGATTGAGGTCCTGTCATAATGCAGTGTCGAACTGCCGGCTTGTTATTTATGACGCCTGCCATAATCTTTGGAGATTATTTTCGGCAATGGTAATTAGCACACAATGCATCAAGAACAATTATGGAACAATGTCTTTGCTTGACAGGTATGCCACACTGCTGCAGGCGGGCTGTGATCCATAAGAAATTCAATCAAATCTGCATGCTGCTGGGAGTTTATTAATATTTCTCCTCTCTGAAGCGGCTTGAAAGGCAGCTATGCTTGACCGGTCACCCGAAAATACTTAGCAGCATGACATGAACATGTTCCTTGTTAACATGTACCTGTTAGCACCAAGACTTCCCAAGCACTTAGACCAGATAAGACAGTGTCAGCTCATTTGCAGCTTGTTACATCAAGAGGGCAAGCTTGTACATTTCCCACATTTCCATTTCTTCTCATTCAGAGAATATGAATATTATTAAAGAAAAATGCCAGCTACAGGAGAAAGATGCTGCTCTTGTGTCAAGCAATAGGAGCAGCGATTGACAATCGACACTGCTCAACAGGGGCAGCTAATTCTTTGTCTTTGTCTTAGGTGTTATGTTACAATAAGGAAGGATAACTTTCATTTACCACTATTAACCACTAAGGTCAGTTTAGAGAACCCTCTGACAGCCATCTATGTCCCAAATGTGCACAGTGAGGACATGTAGAAAACTTCTCCGTAAAAAGTCTTGCCCCCTATTGTGAAACCTATCATCATGGCGAGACACCAAAGCCTGAGCCTGAGCATCAGTTCAAATATTGTTGCCCACACAGAGTTGCTTCACTAGTAATTCCTATACTGGGACCATTACGGATATTCAATAGGAGGGAATGGTTTAATGTGCACTATTCTTTAATACAATTACACTGAATCCAATTAGAAACTTAACAGGTTTCAGGCAAAATCAGAAATGGCCTGCAATCCTCAGGAGTTTGTCAACATGTCAAGGCAGATTACAAAATTTAAATCAGTGTAATAGGAGCATAAGAAAAACCCTGCTGGATTAGACCAGTGGTCCATCTAGTCCAGCATGCTATTTTACAGGGTGACCAACCAGTTTCTCTGGAAGTCCAATAACAGAGCACAGAGGTAGAGGTCTTCCCCTGATGTTGCCTTCTGGCACTGTTATTCAGAGATTTATTGCTTCTGAACATGGAGGTTATCTTTAATAGCCATGGCTAGTAGCCACTAATATACATAGCCTTCATTAATCTCTCCAGTGCATCCATGCCTGCAGCCATCATAATGTAATAAGCAGCAAATTCCACTTTTGAATCACTCACTGCGATTTTTTAAATCCTTACCATGTTCCCACTTTTCTTAACTGAAAAACATTTCTTCATAGGGTAGGTGTTGCAACCGCTTAATCCTCTTGGTTGCCTTCATTTTACTTTTTTTCCAGCTATGTGATGTCCTTTTTGAGTATCAGTGACAAGAACCACTGTGACAGACTGCAGAAGGAAAATTAATTTAAAAGTGCAGGTCTGTCTAAAAGTCAAGCATTGTTTACCTTCAGAGTGAGGCATAAAGGCCTGGGAACAGGGACACCTCCTGACTGGCTGAGGCAGTGAGAGGGAAGAAGAATCCTAAAAACCTGTTAGTCTGCTGTATGGGGGTTTGTTTTATTTTCTTCTACAGATAGTGTTTTATATTTATTTTGGGGGTTCTATCTGTAAGGGCTGAGTGAGGGAACTGAGGCGCCTTTAGAACTGAGGCCAAAACCAAGCGCCTTGGAGACAGCGAAAAACCTGCCGTCCCAGGAGCTGTTAAGCAAAGGGGTGTAGCTGCCCTTCGCAGCTGCGCCTGCTCCTCCTCAACTGTAGCCTTGAAGCCGCTGTTTCCCAATTGCTCCCCAAAGCGAGGTTTTTGGAAAACAGTGGCTTCCAACTTTCCTTCACCGATCGCGAGAGCGAAACAGCAGCTGGAAGGTGCCATCCCTCCCCCCTTTCCCAATCAACCTACCTTCCCTGCGACCGTCCGGTGTGTCGCTGAGGCCTGGGGACACGCTCCCCGCCCTGCGACTCTGGAGCGGTCGTGCAGGGCAGGGGGTGTGTCCCCTGGCCTGCGGCGACGTGCCGGACGGTTGCAGGGAAGGTAGGTTGATGAGGCGTGACGTGGCTGGCGCCACGTCTTCCCAGTCGTTTTCGGGACCCGTTTGTCTGGGAAACTTGGTCCCGGGGGGGTTGGTTCTAGACCATTACAACCCCCCCAAGCGTGGCCGTGCGGAAACAGCCTGATAGAACCCAGGGTATGTTTCCATTAGCCAGAGTACCATTTGAAGTGTACCATCTTAGCAAACATCTGATTACCATCTAAGCTTACTGAAACTGAGCAAACTTATTTAAGCCTGTGGTTGAAAACAAAGATTACTGATTCTCTGCCAAAGATCTCTGTAGTAAATATATACATTTATCCTGCCTCATCCACCCTATTTTTTAAGTTTTTCATCTCTCATTCCCTTCTCTCTCTGTTAATAAATCTTTTATTCTATTTAAGTTTTACATCTCTGCCTCAATATTATAATCTGTGCCTTATTTAAAGGGGTTTGCTAAGAAAGAGTTTAAAATAATGGGTTTCCTGAGGAGTATAACAAGGCTGAGGGAAAGAGCTTCTTATCATCTTATGCTACCATATTAGAAGCAGCTCATTCCCTAATATGAAAAAGGTGGAAAAATCTGGCAAGCCTGGTAAGAGAATGGTTCCTCTGCCTGGGTGATATTGGAAGGTATGGGGGCACCATTGCAGCTGCACACAGTATTCCAAATGAGGATGCACCATAGATCTATGTGAGTGTTTAAAGTACTATCAAGTTGCAGCCAACTTGTAGTAGCACATGGTGAGGTTGTCAAAGCAAGTGATTAAGCAGAAATGATTTGCCATTGCCTTCCTCTGCAGAGTCTTCCTTGGGATATCTCTTCTAAGTACTGACCCCACTTAGCTTTCAATATCTGAAAAAAAACAGCATTTATACAGTCAGTCACATTAACATCTCTGGCAATCATGGAGTTCTGTCAAGTATAACCCCTGGTTCTTCACTGGTTCAGTGAGCGTTAGATGTGCCCTATCAAATGTGGAAAGTAAAATGCAGTTGCGAAGCTACAAGGGGACAGGGGGTGCGCTATGCACTGGGTGCACGCCTTTTTGAGACCAGGCCATAAAATTGGCCTGAGGAACTACAGTTCCCAGGAGACCTTGGGGCTCACAAGGTCTCCTGGGAAGTATAGTTCTGATCAGGCCGTTTTTACTGAGAACAGGCCTTTTGCAGCCTGAAAAAGTTCTGAAAAAGGAAAGGAACTAAGGTAAGTGTAGGAAGGGGAAAGGGGGGGAAGGGGGTGCCATGGGGGTGCTGCGGGGGGCACCACGGGGGGCATGGGGGCGGAAAATTAGAATGCGCGCCCGGCACAGTTTGGCCCAGCTACGCCTCTGGTAAAATGTCTTTCAAGTCTTCAGCCTTCCAAACCCAGATCTTCTCCATCTTGTCAAAATTCAGCTTTTCCTTGTTCACTCTTAGCCATTTAGCCAGCAGCCAGGTAGTAGCTCAGGATCTTCACCTAGCAGTTTTGATAAAGAAGCACAGAACTGGGTGTATTGCATATTAATTACATAACCATGGATTAATTATCTGAAAGGCTTTATCTAGAGATTAAGTTGCATGGATGGGACAGTATCTTGGACAAGTCCTACACAGATAACAACTGGTTTCTAACAGCAACACTCAGAGTCCATTTAAACCAATCGAATGTACATCCTTTGATGCCTACTTCTATTTCCGTATATAAAAACAAGATGGCATGGCCATAGTATCAGAGGCTTCTGATAAATCTAATAAGAGCAACAATGAAGTACAATCCTTGTCCACATTCAAACAGAGTTCATCAACTAAAGCCACCTGCACTGTGTCTATCTCATAGCGAGTTCTGTCAACATCCATCAGAGTGACTGGGTCAAAATGATGTATAAATGCACCAGATGGTAAACTGGACATTTATTCTGTTTGAACTATAGCTGGCATGGCCTAATTTGTTCACCATCTTGATTTTAGCGGTTTAGTGGGTTACTGTGTTTTTGACGATTAATAGGTTATTAATTTTATGTGAATGGTTTTAAAATATTGTGCGCCACTCTGAGTCCAACTTTGGTCAGGGAGGGCAGGGTACAAATTTAATAAATAAGTAAATATATAAATAAAAATATTACAACCAGTATGCAAACTGGAATGGAGAGATTTTACGAACAAAAAACTTCACAAAAATTAACTACCGGTAGTTACTGATAATTTAAAAATTCAAACTTAGGCACTAGCGAGGGCTGACATATCTTAGACAACTGAGCTGACCATGATCACTTCTGTACCATTTTGAACCCCATTGATTCTGTTGTATGTCTTTTCCACATAGAGACAGAAACTTCTGTCCTGTAACTATCTTCTTTTGGCACCACCAAAAGTTCAATTCTTCCCATTCTACAATGACTCTTGCCTTCTTGGTGTGCCAAATGCTTTCATGTTTCCACTTTGCATAAGAAATAATGTTTTGCTTATAAAACACGGGACCCTTCTTCCCAGATGTGTCAGATTTGGCAGAGAGGGTATCTTGGATGAGAAGGGATGCATTCCTTGACAATTCAGTTCCAATTGAATGAGTGGAGGAATCAGAAGCAGAAATGTGCTGAGTTTGCTAAAAAAAAACACCCAAAAATTGTGGACAAAAAAACTATTTTTCTTTGAAATAACCAAATAAAGAACAGAATAAACCCTAACCTCTGTTTTGTTCACAGAGAGCCCTTCTGCTTATGCCAGGGAGGGGGCAACTTTCATTGATTCCTGTTACCGCAGCTCACAAAGATGACCCACTGAATCTTCTGAGTGCCCATTAACCTGCAGGGGGCATTCAGGGGCATAGAAAATGGTAGCATTAAAGTTGCCATTTAAGTAGTATATCTCAATTCACCGTGCATAGGATACATCAAAGAGACCCTTAAAAATATCACAAAAGGCAAATGGAGATTGTGTAATAGGAGAGTGGCATGAAAACTGCCCCCTTTGTGTTAATATAAATTTAACATTAAGTCAGTGGTTTGTACGGGGAATTCAGTGCCTAGTGTTCTCACTTTAAAAGTGGTCCAATCAAAATACTTACAAAAGCCACTTCTCAATGTTCTGTCTATGATCAAGAAACAGAAATGGGGCCTTGAAGATAGGAATAGACTTAATAGTGGCTTATATATCCTATACAAGGACCAGGCTTAGTCCCAATAGCATTGCCAACATTGCCCTTAGTTCTCCAGTATAAGGGCATAATTGCTATTTGCTCCTACAGGAAAACAAAGCATGCATTGCTCTGGGGGACAAAGCAGAATGAGCCCTCTATCCCTGATATGGGATAGTTGACTGGGATCCTATAACGGGGTGTGCCTGTCATTTGTATCTGTACATATTGTGCTGTGAAGCTTGGTATTCCCTAGAGGCACTCCTGCAAGATACAATTACCATAATGGTGTTCTTTTTTTCCTAGTTATAGCATAAAAAGCACATTATCACTGGTACCATTTTATTATTTACCCATTATCAAGGTGAAAACTGTAGTCTTCTCTGGTTGAGAGATTCAAGAGGACTAACATTCTTACACCTTACTATGCACAAAGCCTGGGGCTGGGAAAGAAAGAGTGGCTTTCATGAGAGTTTTTAAAATCTTGTTTCAATTTCATGGGTTTTCTTTTAGATGTTTTAGATATTGTTATGCTCAGCATACAAATAAGTAACATATGTTCAGTACTACAGACTCCCTTGAAAACGTCGTGCAAACTGGAGGGCTGCTGCTAATTTGTATGTATATGCGCACACCGATTGATGTCATTGACATAAGATTTACATGAATGAGGTGAATGCCAGACTAGGGCTGAGGGTCATGTCACATTTCTTTTGTGATGCCACCTGAGCCAAAACTGTCTCTTGTATTGCTTTTCATTCTCAGGCAATAATTTCTGACATGTTAAGAAGTGGAACATGATTCCTTAATATCAGCTGGATCTTTCAATCAGCTGGAAAGGGGGAAGACCATCCAAAACTGCACAACCACTGCACTGAGCCCAGATTAGGAGCCCACTCCTCAAAACCATAGATTAATTTAGAAAGAATAAGACTTTAAGAAGCTACAGTACTGACAGGCTGATTTATTTCAGTTTGATTATCTGAGCCCATGAGAGATACACCCATGAGAGATACACTTCATTTTCAAAGGTTTCTATTCTGATTCTGATACTGTTACTGGTTTGTCTGACTACTGTGGCTCACAGGGCTTCAACCACTGCTTTGCAAGTTACACAGTATTGACTGGGAGAATGTATGTAGTCTGTGGACAGTATGTTGCCTGTTCTTGTTATACAGGCTCATTAACAGTGCTTGCCTGGGGCACAAAGAGATAAGAGACAGCAAATTGCTACACCGGACTACATGTGGGGTTAGTGTGCAAGGGAGGCTGCAAATTTACTCGATATGAGCAATCTGTCGGCACCCTACCTGCCCTTACCTTGAGTTAGCTGGTAGCTTCACTAATGGTGCAGCAGGAGGTACATCATCTTCAGTTTTGCGGTGACACAGCACAGCTTTAGACTGAAACTCCGTATCTGACAATAATTGTACTTGGAAGTATCCATTTCCTCTTTCACTATCCCTGAGCCCTTCTATGTGAATTGAGGAAGAAAGAGAAATGTTGTGAAATGCAAATAATGTTGTATCTGTATGTTTGATTATTTTGCTTGTTTCCTTAATTCAAGTGAACCAGTCTCTGGAAGCGAAATGGAAATTAATGTATTCCCCCATTTTTAAAATTTTATCCTTTGTGAATTTTGATGCTGAATATACTCTGATTCTATTTTGATACTCTAGATATTCTGAATGCTTGCATTTTTCCTGAATATTCTACAAATATTTAACAAATCTATTGAGTTGGCATTTAGCATGTGACTTTTGATATTTTGCTCTGCTTGATTGACATGCAATAATATCAAAAGTGTGACAAAGTAGATACTGATAAAATTATTAATCTAGGCAATTCATTATCTTGCTCTGTTCCCCAGTGGGATCTAAAGTGTCTTACAAATATAAAAAATATAATTTAAATAATTTAAACAAATAAGATATAGTTCATAGATAAAAACATAAAGACATCAAATACAGGAATTAACAGAGATGACATTGAAATAGTATAGAAAACCCTCATCCAAAGGCACAAAACCAAAATATGTACTAAAATGGGTCAGGCCTTGATCTACTTATCTGCATTCTAACACAGAAAAAAAAATCCGGAAAATCGAACTTTTAAGTCTTTGCTTCAAGAAATTCTGAAGATTAAGTCAGATATCTTGAAACATTTCCAAGTCTGCACTCTGAGACCTTTTATAACTAATTACAGGTTCCCAAAGCCTTAAGAATATTCTAATAGAGGCTGGTTTGATCAGGAGTGCAAAGATGTGAGCAAAGAGCTTGATCACTATACCTACCTGCTGCATAGTCACAAAACCAGGACTTCCATCAGCCTTCTAATATCTCTACAGTCAGATTATAAGAAGCTTCTAGAGCAAAAGAAACATGATTTTGCTAAATTACAATGGCAGGGGCTGAGGCTAGCTGTTTATAAGAGGGATTACCATAGGTTTTGGGACATAGACTATTTGGGTCTGGGTAAAGCTTCATTATTATTGAAAGCTGAGATCTCATCCAAGATTTGTACTCCCACCACAGTCAACTATTTGGAGGTTCTTCTTCCACAGTCATTGGCAATTTTTGAAAGTTTCCTCTTTCTGATCTATGCATCTTTCTTCAACACCCTTCTGTCTCAGCTTCGGCAATAGGAAGTCTCATTTCTTTCTTTCCATCTAGTAATGCCCCTGAAGGAGGATACGATGTCCCAGAGTTGTTTAAACAATTATTTGGCTGGTGGGCTCCAATTCTAGCTAAGTTATTTACCCAGATGAATTCAACTGGGGCCTTCCCCTCAAGAAGTATTCTAGTTACAATCTGAATCCCAGTGACCATCACACAATAAGTGTCCTGGAATTATGTAGTAAATACCTTCTGGGCAAGTGGAGGATTGAGAAATCTCTGATCAAATCATCTGTCAACAGCAAGCAGGCTTTCAAAAGTGGCAGTGTATTATTGACCGTTGCCTTACTCTTCACCCCCTAGCAGCACAATGCATTAAGAGCAAAACTAAGCATCTGAACATTCCTCTACATGGAGCTAATAGCAACCTTTGATTGTGTTGAAAGAAATATGCTCTGGATAAAACTAGTAAGACACTCAACAAACATTCATTATTTTGCTGCAAAAATTTCATAGTGACATATCTGCCAAAGTAAGTGTTGCATCTCTAGCTATTTAACCAAGGAGATCCCAATATCCAGAAGAGTGAAATAGGGCTGTGTTCTGATACCATTACACTTCAACTTATATCTTTAATTTAATCGTAATGTATTAGACTTAATAGGCTACCTCTCCCCTTCAGGGTGGCTTTAAAAATACAATATAATACAGTAACCTACCCCAATTTCTCACTGATTTCCTGACTCAAGAATTATTGTGACTTGAATTTTCATTAGATGTAAGAAGTGCATCCTACATTGGTGTGCATATATGTATGTGGGTAGAGTGCTGTCAAGTTGCTACTGACTAATGGCAACCCCTTGGGTTTTCAAGGCAAGAGACATTCAGAGGTGGTTTGCCATTGACTTCCTCTGTTTAATGACCCTGGTATTCCTCGGGAGTTACCCATCCAAATACTAATCAGGGCTGACCCAGATAGAAGGATGGACAAGCTAATTCTTTTCTTGCTGTAGTCATGGCAACAGCAAGCCAAGTTATTTTTTTCTTAATATTATTTGTTTGGATTAAAGTCATTTGGGAGTGCAGGTGCAATCATTTTCAGGGGGTTCATAGTGTCTCTTGGCAACCCTGCTACGCTAACCAGGAAGTTCACTGAGGGATTTTGGTCAGGGCTACCAGCTGACTGCACAGACTGTTAAGAGTAGGAATGAGTGTGTAACCACTTCATTTCATTCTAAAAAGTTTTGTTCTAGTATGACACTGTTTCAGCTCATTTTCCTGCTCAGATCTAGAAGAATGATGGTATACAGTTTTCCATAATTCTCAATTGTGTAGTCTGGGACTGCACAAAGAATTGACAAGACTGACCCAGATGGGGCCAGTCCACAAGGCAGGGCTTTAAATAGGCACTGGCCCAGCCCCATTCCAACGGCGTGCTCTCGTGCCTCGCGAGAGCATGCCAACCCCAATTCACATCAATCTTGCCCTTCTCAGGACAAGATGACTTCCTGGTGGCCAACTGCGCATGTGCTAGGACTGGCGCGCACGCGCAGAAAGGGCCGCGATGCCGGCCCTTTAACCCAGGGCCAAGCAGACAGCCTCTCTGCCGGGCCTCCCCTCCTGCAATGGCGACCGCATGTGAGGCACGTCCACGCTTTTACACAAGCAAAGAATAGCATGGTGTTCTGTTTCTAGAATGGGCCTGGAATTTTAGCTGATTCTGCATTGGCCAAATAGAACAGCTTGAGGCCATTTTTAAAAGCATTTGTGTATGCGGGGGGGGGGGGAGTTCCCACAAACCTTGCCCCCAAATGCTTCTGACTAATAAAACCTGGGTTAAATGAAAGTCACTAAATTAGTGACCTTTTTTCTTTAACCCAGGTTTCAAATGCTTCCTGCTTGCCTGTGCAAACTACAGCAAGCAGGAAGCATTCAATCCCCCACCGCCTTCCATGCACCATCATGGTGAAATCCCCAGGTGGCTGCCATTAGAGTGGATTCTCTAATAGGTGGCCACCATAGAATGCAGGTAGGTGGTGGGGATTCTTGGATGTGGGGGATTGTCGGCTGCATGACTTGCACAGAAACACTGTGCTTCCTGGGTCAACCATGCTGCCTCCTGCCACTGGGATCCCAGCAATCCTGGCTGATCCCTGTAGCCACCGTGCAAATGGTGGCACGAGCAATTGAAACTGGTTCTATGAACCCGTGTTGCCTGTGCAGAATCAGCCTAATGAAACAGGTCCTCGGTCAAGTTCTGCTTAAATGAAGTTCTACGTTTTAAATAAAGTTTTAAGACACAGCTCTGTTCATCTCCAGTTGTGAAGATAAAATGCATTCCCGTGAGCTCAGCTGAAGGATAAAACATGGTTACCAGTAATAAATTATTTAAAAAACTGCAACCTACTTTCAGTTTATTCCTCTGTGAAGTTGATGGTTAGTAGTTGCAGGATGAACAAATGGAAATGCTTCATTCAAGGGGTACTTAAACTGTGGAGTTCACCTCTTATGGATGATCACTAGCATAGATGACATTAAAAGGGGATTAGGTGGACTTGGAGGATAGGGCCATCAGTAGTTAGTAGCAATGGTGACTGAAGCAAACTTCTGAATACCAGTGACAGGAAACAACATCAAGGGGTCTTGCCTCTATGCCTTACTGTTGACCCTCCAGGGCAACTAGTTGACCACATGTGTAGAACAAGATGTTGGAATAAAAAGGCTCATGCAGCAGGGCTCTGCAGTCCAACTGCAACTTTGCAAGTAATTCCATGAATATGAATCTCGTTCACTACAATGTATATTAAGTGTACAAATAAAATGGTATACAGAATTACAGACATGAATTTATCACAATAAAAACTGAAAACAAACCTTAATACATTTCTTTTAAAAGATAAAGCCTCCTCTCATCATCAGGAGATTAACAGCCCATTTCCCCCTCTTTGACCTGGGGATGGTTTTCTAAATTGAATTCAGAGTTCTTCACAGAATCAAGTAACTATCCACATAACTGTGCCCTGCCCAAAAGTTATTTAATGCCTATTTAAGAACTCAGTTTCTCAGTAACAATTCAGTCCCCATTGCTGATTTGAAGAATCAAACTAATTTCATGTGGTTTTCTCAACACCCCTCATGACATTTATGACACATTTTTCTGTTTAGAAGGAATGCTTTTTCCAGATGCCAGTTGATCTGAAACTACCTAATAAGATTTCCACAGATGTAGAGCTTTTTAATGGTGTTTTTTAAAAGACAATGCTTTCCAACAAAAACATTTCTTTTCCAAAAACATTACCAATATAATTGGATGAGTGCTGAATTAGCGAACACTTGTTCATTGAAAAAGAAGACTGTGTTAGTTCTTTTCTTTCTTACCCATTTCATACTTTGACATTTCAACTGTATTTAGCACAATCCTTTACTTGGAATCAACTTTTTTTCTAAGCATGTCATTGGGTATGGGCTATTAATCCACTAGCAGTCTGTTTGAAGGGCTGCCAGTTTTAAGACTGTTGATATGGAGGCCAAATTTTCCATAGACTCCCTCCAACAATAAGGCTATTGCTTTTGGCTGTGGATTTTAACATATCTTACAAAACCTATTATCAATAAAGTAATGTAAATTGAGGTTTCCTGAAGGAAGTAATAAGTTTCATACCACAAGTAATGGTTCTTTTCCTCTTTTACTAGAAAAGAGAAATCCCAACAAAATTAATCCTTCCATTTTGAGATTACAAGAATCATGAATAGTTATAGGTGTCTGGATGGACAATAGAAAACAACTAGTGTGATTCTTGCCTTCAAGTAGGTCCATCATGTCTCCTGCATTTAGTCTTGCTGATCTTCCAGAGCATCCCTTTCCCTCAGAGCTCCAATTCCAGTACAGAAATGTTGTGCCAATTAATGCCCTCACAAAGTCCCCAAATATCACAGGATGCCATAAACAGATCTCTGCTGCATTTAATTAAATACATGTTTTCTCAGTAAAACAAATGTAACAGAACCCTCTGAAAACCTATCACAACCTTTGAATCCCCAATGAAAATAAATTATGGTTTTTTGACATTTCTTGTCAGTCAGTCAATCCTTCTCAAACTCCACTGCCATACCATAAATCTTCTCTCCTTTTAAACCAAATGCCACAATTTTAGAATTATTTAGGCTTGGTGATTCGGATTCAACGAATCACATATTCGGGCCGAATCCAGGCCCATTCGGCTGCATTCGGGTCATATCCAGCCCGAATGCATCTTCCCTGAGTCAGAGCCAATCCGAATAGAAGGTATTCGGATCGATTCGTCCATATTCGGAAACACATGAACATCGCGGGGACTTCCAAAAGAAAAGAAAAAAAAGCTCCGAGATTTCCCTTGTAGCCACTGCAAGCAACTTGCAAAACTTGGAGATTTCCCTTCCCTGGCTCTGCTGCACTTGGCCTGCAAAGGGCCAAATGAGATTTCCCTCTCCCCTGGCTTTCAAAAGGACAGACAGGCAGAGATTACCTCCCTCCCCAGCCACCACACACGGTTTGCCAAAGAAAAACAAGCCTCAGATTTAAGCTTCCATGCCCTCTGCTGCACTCAAGCTTGCAGAGAGGAGAAACAGAGATATCCTTCTCCCCTGGTTTGCAAAAGGTCGACAGAAAACCGGGAGATTTCCCATTCCCCAGGATTACAGAAGAATGGGTCTGGGTAAGATAAGAATCTAAACAGATCCTCCAAGAATTCATATGATTTTGAATTGTAATGAAAAAAAACAACCATGAAACTATACAAAGCATGTCACTACTCTACGGTGGCAGCACCAAAACAAATACGCACCACATGCTCCCTGGCGCACCGGTGGGCGCTAAAAACCTGCCTGAAAAACATAGATGTTCAAGGATCCTCATGATTTCAGCACTGAGTCACCCCCCAACCACCACCACATCACAGCTCAAGCCCTTAGCCACATGTCTGACCAAAACAATCACGCAGCACATGCTCCCTGGCACACCAGTGGCGCAAAAACCTGCCTGAAAAATAGATGTTCAAGGATCCTCATGATTTCAGCACTGAGTCACCCCCCAACCACCACCACATCACAGCTCAAGCCCTTAGCCACATGTCTGACCAAAACAATCACGCAGCACATGCTCCCTGGCACACCAGTGGCTTGCAAAACCTGCTTAAAAACATAGATGTTCAAGGATCCTCTACTTGATTTCGCGCACTGGAGTCAAATTCCCCCAACCACCATCACATCACAGCTCAAGCGCTTAGCCTACTATGTCCGACCAAAACAATCATGCCAGCACATGCTCCCTGGCGCACCACTGTGGTGGCAAAAACATAACTGAAAAAATAGATGTTCAAAGATCCTCATGATTTCGGCACTGAGTCACCCCCAACCACTATCACATCACAGCTCAAGCCCTTAGCCACATGTCTGACCACAACAATCATGCAGCACATGCTCCCTGGCGCACCGGTACGGTGCAGGCAAAACTCGCTTAAAAACATAGATGTTCAAGAGATCCTCATGATTTCAGCACTGAGTCACCCCCCCAACCACCATCATCATCACAGCCTCAAGCCCTTAGCCACATGTCACAGCCAAAACAATCATGCAGCACATGCTCCCTGGTGCACCAGTGGTGCAAAAACCTGCCTGAAAAACATAGATGTTCAAGGATCCTCATGATTTCAGCACTGAGTCACCCCCCAACCACCATCACATCACAGCTCAAGTCCTTAGCCACATGTCTGACTACAACAATCACGCAGCACATGCTCCCTGGCGCACCAGTGGCGCAAAGACCTTCCTGAAAAACATAGATGTTCAAGGATCCTCATGATTTCTGCACTGAGTCACCCCCCAACCACCATCACATCACAGCTCAAGCCCTTAGCCACATGTCTGACCAAAACAATCATGCAGCACATGCTCCCTGGCGCACCAGTGGTGCAAAAACCTGCTTAAAAACATAGATGTTCAAGGATCCTCATGATTTCGGCACTGAGTCACCCCCCAACCACCATCACATCACAGCTCAAGCCCTTAGCCACATGTCTGACTACAACAATCATGCAGCACATGCTCCCTGGCGCACCAGTGGCACAAAAACCTGCCTGAAAAAATAGATGTTCAAGGATCCTCATGATTTCGGCACTGAGTCACCCCCCAACCACCATCACATCACAGCTCCTGCTAATTTAGCCACATGTCTGACCAAAACAATCATGAAGCACATATTCCTGGCGCACTACACCAGTGGTGCAAAACTCCGTTTAAAACATAGATGTTCAAGGATCCTCATGATTTCGGCACTGAGTCACCCCCCCCAACCACCATCACATCACAGCTCAAGCACTTAGCCACATGTCTGACCAAAACAATCATGCAGCACATGCTCCCTGGCGCACCAGTGGTGCAAAAACCTGCTTAAAAACAGGGATTATCATGATTTTTGCACTAACTCACCCCAAACCACCATCACATCACATCTCAAGCCCTTAGCTATATGTCTGACCACAACAATCACGCAGCACAGGCTCCATGGTGCATCAGTGGCACAACAACCTGCTTGAAAAACAGGGATCCTCAGCGATCCCCCCACCTGGCGTAATCTGTTGAATCTGTGTACACAGATTGCCACCAAGAACAATCATCCACTGTTTTGCAGATCGGCTATGGTTCCAAATGTTGCATCTGAAGCACAGTTACTCATGAATCCTCTGGGCTTTTAGCAATTCTACCTTGAACTCACGTTAAGTCTATTACCACAGATTCTACCACAGAAACAGGCATCAGGGGCATCAGAGGCAAGCTGCCAGTGCAGACATGGTTCTGAAACCTGTTCCTCTGTGCTTGCTGACACAGTATTTAGCAGCCATGTTGATCCTTGCGCTAACATGCATGATTGTTTTGGTTCTGCCTGTAGACTGTGTAGTTTTATGGTTGTTTAGTTTCATTGTAAATTCAAAAATCAGTTGAATCTTGTGAGGATTCATTTAGATCTCCATGTTACCCTTTTCCAAGGAAGACCTGTAGCAGCTACACTCCATAAAAGTTTATTTTTTGCTTCAATTCCATGCTTTTGTTTATTTACTGGTTACTGTGCTTTTCCGAAAAGGGTAAGAGTTTGGTGTGATGTTTTGAATAGTTTATATAGTAAAATGCATAGTATTGCACAGAATTTAAAGTGTTTCTCTTCAGCTGTATGGATTCTTGGGGGGGGGAGTGCATGTACTCTCTTTGTGTGTGCATTCGTAGCAGAAAGCAGAAGCAGAAAGAGAGAAAGTGTGATTGTTTGTGGTGTTATAGTCTGTTCTGTGACTTGTTAAATTGCTCTCATTCAAGAGGGGTTTGGAATGGATGTATTGTATACCCTGCTTTTCTTTACATTAATGAAGCAGATTCATTGAATCTCAAAGCAATTTATAAACTCCTTCCCCTTCCTCTCCCACAAGAGACACCTTCAGAGTTGGGCGGATGGAAAGAGTTCTGAGACAACCGTGACCAGCCTAAGATTGCCCAGTAGGAATGTTGGAGTCTCTTGTAGTGTAATATTGTCGCTAGAAGTTGTTTGCTATGGGACTTTGCTTCTGATTCTCTCTGTTTTGCTATTTTCTTTTTTTTGGGGTCTTGCTTGGATACTCCCTGTTTTCCCAGTTGGTTTGTTTTTTTAGGGGGGTCTTTCTTTTCCTAGTTGGTTTGGAGGGGGCTGTCTTTATATTGCTGTGGGCTGTGTGTATTGTTTGGTAGGAGATTCAGTGGCTTTAGGACTTTGCTTTTGGGGATGGTGGGGGGTGAGAGGAGCGGCGAGAGAAGTCAGCGAGCAGTTGGTTGCTGTGAGCTTTCTGGGCTGTGTGGCCGTGGTCTGGTGGATCTTGTTCCTAACATTTTGCCTGCATCTGTGACTGGCATCTTTCAGAGCTGGTGCCTGTTACACACTGTGTCCAGTGAGCAGGCTTCATGTCTAGGATCAGGGAAACAAAATGAGCCTCTTCAAGTGTGAGTCTCCTGAAAGAAACCAGCCAGCTTGGGCAAAGTTTACGTGGGAGGGCAAATGCTGTGGGCATCCATTGGAATGCGAACCTGATGCACACAGAACTAATGCCCAACCACACTAAGTTCATCAAAGTTGGCTGGTTCTTTTTAGGAGACACATCAAGACCCACTGAAGTCTATGGTGGGGGGAAAAGTTAATTTTTCCCACCATAGAACTTGCTGAAGACTAGAGAGCTGTGAGATTCTGTGTTCTGAGTGACTTCACTCCATTGCAGCCAATGGGGAAATTGTGGGGGAGGGCTGTGGGGTACACATTTCTCAAGGTAAAGCCACAAAACTTTCAGAGAATCTTTAGGAGAGTCTCTTGTTGACACCAGCCATTTTTTGTAAACTTTGCTTCCGGGGGCGGTGGGAGATGGGCCCTACCCTTTTGGGGGCCCATTACACTTAACCCCCTGAAGCAAAGTTTACCAAACCTGGCTGGTGTCATCAAGAGACTCTCCTGAAGCGTCGCTGGCAGTTTTGTGGCTTTACCTTGAGAAATGTGCACCCAGAAATGTCCCATTGGCTGCAATGGAGTGAAGTCACTGCAGAGCACAGAATCTGGGGAAATTTCTTGGGCTGCCTGTCAGGGGCACATTTTTTGAGATAGTGGCACCAGAATTTTGGGGTATCATCTGGATACTGTTCTAATGATTTTAACAAAGTTTGGTGAAGTTTGGTTCAGGGGGGCCAAAGTTATGGACCCTAAAATGGATAGCCCCCATCTCCTGTTAGTTCCCATTGGAAACAATAGGGGATGGGGCACCCCTTTGGGGGGTCAATAACTTTGTTCCTCCTGGACCAAACTTCACCAAACTTGGGGGGTATCATCAGGATAGTCTCTGAATGATATCCTGAAATTTTTGTAACTCTAGCTTTAAAATTGCGCTCCCTGCAGGCCAAAACGTGTAAAAACACCAAAAAAACACAAAAACCTTAAAACGGACCCGAATTTTTCGGATTTACTTGAATTTTCGGGCATATCCGAATTGGCTATGATTTGGATTTGGGCATACAGATCATTTTATACCCCAAAACATCCAAATCCAAATTTTACCGAATTTTTTGGGTATTGACCAACCCTAGAATTATTCACTTATACCCCTCAGGGATGTAGGTATAGATTTTTATGGGGTGGGGGTAGGGGCTACACCCTACCTGACCCTGGGGACATGGCCACACCTCCCCAAGGCCCACCTCCAGCCTTATAAAAGCTGCTCTCTGAGGCCAGGGACAGCAGACTCCACTGCCCCGCCCCCTGCCCCCCCCACCTGCTGGGCTCCAAGCCGGCAGCCAGCAGTCCTTTCTGCCCTCCGTTCTGGGCAGAGGCGTAGCTAGGGAAAATGGAGCCCGGTGCAAAATCTGAGTTTTGCACCCCTCCCCTCCATGAGCAGCCATTATGATGCTGGAATCCACCCCCAAACAGCATCATTTTCAATGGTGTTTAAACTAGGGAGCCCAGATTCTCCTTTTAAATCCACCTTAAAGGGAGAATCTGGGGTCCCCAGTTAAAACAACATTGAAAGTGATGATGTTTTGGGGTGGATTATCCCCCACCATGAATCAGCATCACTTTCAATGTTGTTTTAACTGAAGACCTCTGATTCTCCCTTTAAATCCATGCCGAAGGCAGTGGATTTAAAAGGAGAATCTGAGGAAATTTGGGGGGTGCAATTGTTAAGCTAACAGTGTATCTTTAGGAGACTCTCATGATGATACCTAGGGTTGGTCAATCCTAAAAAAATTCGGTAAAATTCGGATTTGGGTATTTTGGGGCATAAAATGATTTGTATGCCCGAATCCGAATCATAGCCGATTCGGATATGCCCGAAAATTCGGGTAATTCCGCAAAATTCGGGTCCGTTTTATTATTTTTTTGAATTTTTGGTGTTTTTACATGTTTTGGCCTGCATGGGGTGAAATTTTAAAGATAGCAGCACTAAACTTTCAGGATATCATCTGGAGACTGTCCTGATGATTCTCCCTCTAAGTTTGGTGCAGTTTGGTTCAGTGCTATTGACCCTCAAAAGGTGCCCCATCCCCATTGTTTCCAATGGAAGCTGACAGAAATGGGGGCTACACTTTGAAGGTCCATAACTTTGGGACCCCCCCTGAACCAAACTTCACCAAACTTGGGGGGAGTATCATAGGACAGTACTTGTATGATACCGGGAAATTCTGCGACAGTAGCCTCTAAAACTGCACTTCATAGTCATCACTCAGTAAAAATTTCCCAGATTCTGTGCTCTGTAGTGGTTGGTTGCTTCCATTGCAGCCAATGGAAATTTCGTGGAGGGCTGAGCGCACATTTCATGATAAACCCACAAAGCTTGCGGGTGTCTTCAGGAGAGTCTTCATGACACCATCCAGGTTTGCGACCACAGCTCAAGGGGTTCAATGTTATGGGTGGTAGGTCCATCTCCCACTGCCCCCATAAGCAAAGTTCCTCAAACCTGGATGGTGTCATCCAAAGACTTCTGAAGATACCCCTGAACATTTTGGTGACTGTACCTTGATAAATGTGCACCCCACAGCCCTACCACAGAAATTCCACATTCACAGCAATGCAGAAGTCACTGCAGAAAAAAGAATCTTGGGCAAATTTTTTGGGGGGGTACTGCAGGGGCGCATTTTTAGACATATCAGCACTGGGGCCATATCAGGGTATCATCAGGAGACTGTCCTGATGACACCCCCAAACTTGGTGCAGTTTGGCTCGGGGGCAAAGTTATGGGACCCTCAAAATGGTAGCCACCATCTCCTTAGCTCCTCATTGGAAACAATGGGGGATAGAGGCCCCCCTTTGAGGTAATAGTCCATAACTCTTGCCCCCCTGAACCAAACCTCACTAAACTTAGTGTCATCAGAGACAGTCTCCTGATGATACCTTGAAATTTAGTGCCACTAGCTTTGGGTAAAAAATTCCGGTTTTCATGTTTCACTGCTTCTGCAACATGAAGCCTGTTGGAGTGAGTGAGCGGTGAAACACGCAAACCAGCATTTTTAAAGCTAGTGACACCAGTCTTTTCAGGGTATCATCAGGAGACTGTCCTGATGATACCCCCAATTTCAGTTTGGCGCAGTTTGGTTCAGGGGAGCCAAAGTGCCATGGACTCTCAAACGTAGCCCCCATCCCCCCATCAGCTACCACTGGAAACAATGGGGGATAGTTGCACCCCTTTTGAGGGTCCATACCCGAAACCAAACCGCACCAAACTTGGCGGGCAAACATCGGGACAGTCACCCGATGATACCCCTGATAATTTATGCCGATACATCTCAAAATGCATCCCTTGTAGGCACTCTCAGAAATTTGCTCAAGATTCCAGCCTTTGTTCTGCAGTGACTTAGTTGCATTACATTAATGGGGACTTTCTGGTAGAGAGCTGTGAGGTGCACATTTCTGAGTAGGAATGGTCACAGGTCTTTCAGGGTATGTTCAGGAGAGTCTCTAGATGATTACCATCCAGGTTTGGGGAATTTTGCTTCAGGGGGTTTAACCTCTATGGGACCCAAAAAGGGTAGGGCCCATCTCCCACTGCCCCCTGAAGTAAAGTTCCCCAAACCTGGATGGTAAAGCCATCCAGACTCTCCTCCTGAAGATACCCTGAAAAGTTTTGTGGGTTTACCATGAAAAATGTGCACTCCATGCGCCCTCTATCAGAAATTCCCTATTGAGCTGCAATGCAGCTAAGTCACTGCAGAACAAAGAATCTTGTGCAAATTTTAAAAGCTCGCAGGGGTGCATTTGTAGATGTATCGGTATTCGTGATTATGTATCAGGAGACTGTCCTGATGATACCTTTTCCAAAGTTTGTGTTTGTTTAGTTAAAGGTGGACCCTCAAAAGGGCAGCCCTCATCTCCTTAGTTCCCATTGGAAAGAATGGGAGATAGAGACACCCCCTTTGGGGGTCCATAACTTTGGCCCCCCTAAACCAAACTGCACCAAACTTGGAGGGTATCATCAGAACAGTCTTCTGATGATACCCTGAAATTTTGGTGCTGATATGTTTAAAAATGCGCCCCCTGCAGGCCAAAATGAAAAAAACCCCAAAAATAAAAAAAACTATTCGGTTGGTGATCCGAATCCCATGGATTCGGATCTGTTAGGATTCGGACAGCTCAGATTCGGCCCCTCCTCGTCCGAATCCGTCCGAATCAGTGTAGATTCGGTAAAAATTCGGATTTAGACTGTCCGAATCTCCAACCCTAAATACCACCCAGGTTTGGTGAAGTTTGGTTGAGGGGGTCCAAAGTTATGGACACTCAAAGGTGTAGCCCACATCTCCTATTAGCTCCCATTGGAAACAATGGGGGATGGGGCACCCCCTTTGGGAGTCCATAAATTTGCACCCCCTGAACCAAACCTCACCAAACCTGGGTGGTATCATCAGGAGAGTCTCCTGAAATGTCCCTGATATTTTGGTGCTGCTGGCTTAAAAACTGTGCCCCCTGCAGGCCAAAAACTGAGAAAACACTTAAAAATACAAAAAAAAAACAAACGGAGGGGCAGAGATTTGGACATGTAATGGGTGGGTTTAAACCCGGGAACCCCCCCCCCCCCTTGCCTACATCCTTGATACTCCTCAATACAGTATTCTTTGGAATATTTTAAATGTCTGTGAAAAAAATTAAATACTCTTGCAAATATTTGACTGTGCACAGGTGAGAATGTACCATAAATTCTCAATGAACATCTTGTGATAAGATATAGTTTGTCATTGAGGCAGAGCAATGAAGTGCCTTCTCAGCTGGAATAGGAAGGGAAACAAATCTGACCTGCTAATCCATCCCTTTCCACTCTGGGGGATCTCTACAAAGAAACATCAGCTGTACCTATTGATTGCTATAGCCATCGGAAACTATCTTGTTACCCACTCACTACAGTCTGTTTACTGGATGAAGAAGAGTGAATCCAACCCAGTAATATAGCGGGAGGAAAAGGTCATATGAGAAAAATAGGTGGCGATATAGGCAAGCTTGACCTTCTTCTGACCTTTGTCCCATTTCGATAAATGAGTGTGGTGGGCCTAGGATTACTTGCTGTTCTCCATCACTGGTGTTGCTCAATGTCAGGTCCATAAGCAGTAAGATCGCAACCTTACGGGATTACTTGATAATGTGTAAGGTGGACCTTGCACACATGACTGGGTCAGGGAGGGCAAAACTATTGACTTAAATAAATTACCCCACCAGGTTTCTTGGTCGCCCATGCTGGACATAAAGGGCCGGGGGGTGGCAATGCTAATCTGGGAGGCTTTCTCTTTCAGGGCAATCCCCATCTCAGCGATCTCTGGTATTGTTTGTGTTGGTCAAGAGTGGAATACCATGGAGAGTCTGGCTGTTCTGCTAGTGCACCTGTAACCTAGAGGACCAGCAGACAGCCTGCTGGAGATTGTTTCAAATTGGGCCTTGAGGTACCCAAAGCTTATAGCTCTGGGTGACTTCAACACCCATGTAGACTCTGCCTCATCATCAAAAGCAGTGGATCTGGTTACCCTGATAAGAGTATAGCCATCCTCATGTACGCTGACAATGCTGTTGTTCTATGATTTACGAGAGTGGGGCTTAAAAGACCACTGAATATATTTGCTCAAAAATGCTCAGAGGAACTGTTAAATATTAATTATACAAAAACTAAGATAATGTGCTTTGATGCTAAATTTAAGAATGAAACGACAGTTGTCAGGACATCAGATTGAACAAGTAAAGTGCTTCAAATATTTAGGTGTGGTTTTCCAGTATAATGGGAAACCCATGGCCCATATACAATCAGTTATACATACAACACAAAGGAGCTCACAGGCAATTTTGAGATATTTTCGATCACAAGGGGGTGGATTTATCCCATCTGCAGTTAGACTATTCGAAGCTAAATCCTTGGCTCAATTTACCTATGGAGCACCACTGGCAATAGTATCTGATTTTACTTTATTAGAGAGAGTCTAATCTGCATTCCTTAGAGCCTTGTTTAATACACCTAAATGTACAGCTAATGCAGTATTAAGGCAAGAAGCAGAGATGGTCAAAATAGAGACAACCTTTTGGAGGCTGATTATTGAATAGTGACTTAAAGTTTTTCTCCAGCCTCTAGATTTACTGCCTTTATTGCTGGCAGCGTCATCATATCCAAGTTGGTCAGAAAAGATAATACTCAAACTTAAACAATGCAGGTTTGACCCTATGCACCTATTGAAATTGGCTATCTGTAGAACAACAGTTTTGGTTTGTCAACGGCTCAACGATATTGAAATGCAAACAGATTATCCCTTGTTACCCTTGTTATATAAAACATTGAAATCCTGGTCAGGAATTTTGGCCGCCTCCTATTTATCTAATATTGTATCTGCAAAATGTCATTGGGCCTTTTCTACGGCCTGTTTCGAATCTTTTCCATCAGCCAATTTAGCGGGAAGATTTCAAAAAATTCCATGGTCCAGGAGGGTATGTGTTTGCAATTCAGGAGAAGTGGACTCTATGTCACACATCCTACTGCACTGTGAGCTCCATAAAGGAAAAAGGATGTCATTAATCCAACCATTGTTAATTAATTATACAAATCCAATTGCAGTTGACTCTGATTTAGCTTCTACAAGAATTTTATTGGAAGACAGGGTTTCTTTTATATCTCTGCAGATAGCCAAATTTGGTATGTTAGTATACAATAAGCACAGATCTATGTTAAGACAGGGAGCAGTACTAGATGATGGTGACTTTAATAATGTTGTAAGTTGCTGCTTCTTTTGGGTATGGTATTACATTATGGATTTTTGTACATATGTATAAATTGAATTTGCTTTTGTTTTCTTTTTCTGACCTTGTGGCCATAATAAAATTATTCGCAGTGGATCTGGTATCATCCATGGCAGTGCTGGGACTCTCCCTGTCTATTATAGGGCCCACGCACCAAGCAGGCCACATGATAGACATGCACCAAGCAGGCCACATGATAGAGTTGATCTTTGAGATGGGGGTAAATGTGGTCCCAACCTGTATAGATAGAGTGCTATGGTTAAATCACTTTGCCCCAATAGCCTGGGAGGATATCAGTGCCCTGTCCTGGCTCTAGCCCAGAGGACGGCAACCTTTAACACCCAAAGAGCCATTTGGACCCGTTTTCCACGGAAAAGAAAACACTTGGAGCCGCAAATACTTTTTGACATCTAAAATGAAGATAACACTGTATATATTCTCATGCGGGGAAAAGTTCCCTTCTTCGGGGCCCATTTTTACACATCAAAGCAAAAAAAAGAAAGGGTTTTTTAAAAAAAGCCTGTTGTTTTGTACACGATTCAAATGACCAGCAATAGAACCCCCGTTTCACACATTTCTCTTTTCTTGTGTTGAAAGACACTGATTATGCCCCCCCCCAAGAACTCCCTCAAATTCCACTTGGATGGTGGATCAAAATTGGTGTCTTTAATGGGGTTGTCAACTTCCGGAGGGGGCTGAACTTCTCCCCCCCCCGAGAAAGGTCTGCCATGGAGGGTGGACTCGACAGCCATATTCCTCACTGAGCATGGCCCCCACCCTGGTCCCAAAAGCCACAGGTTCTAAGAATCTACCCCCAAATGTCCTGGAATTTGCTCACCAGGGGTTGGCAACCCTCAACAACCATGGCTGAGGATGATCCCGGCCTTCCTCCCTTCCACGATTTACAAGCTTACCATCCACTGGCTTACTCTGAAGTAAACCTTCCAAGGTCCACGAGCAAGGCTTTCCCCATGCGCTCCTGCCCTCCTTGGCAATGCAGAAGCAAACAATTCCCACCCACCCCCGCCTCCCCATCAAACAACCCCGACGAGTGCAAACTTGCAGGGCTGCAGATAATAACTCCTTTAAAACCTGATATCGTATTTCTCACCTGGACTCAACCAGGCTGCCATCTGCCAGGAAAACCCCTGGAGCTCAGTGGGGCTGCTGGGGGGGGTCTGCAACCCAAGGTGGTGCTGCTGGGGGCCCCATGTGGTCCCGCCCCCCAAGAATGACCTGGGGGAAGGGGAAACTAGGCCACCCAAAGCAGGGTCTATCCCTGACCCCCCCATTCAAGGGGGGGCAGACTGAGGTTAGGATTTCACTGATAATCTGCGCTCCTGCAATCCCTTGCCGTTTCCCGCCCTTCACCGCTCACCTGTTCAAGAGGATCCACCAGCAGTGCTCCCCGCCCCGCGCTATCATCACCGGCAACAGCCAACCAGGCAGCTGGGACAGGAAAGCCAGAAGTGGCTTGGGATAGCCATCTCGAACTGTGCCTCTCTAGGAATGGGGACTCTTTCCCATTATCCCTCAGGGCGACTCTCTGAAGGAAGCTGAGAGGACCCAAGTCAAGTGGAGCCGCAGTACAAGGACTAAAGAGCCGCATCCGGCTCTGGAGCCGCAGGTTGCAGACCCCTGCTCTAGCCTGTTGGAACTCTGTGAGCTGCAGGGGGGAAGCAAGGAGGAACTGTGCCTGGGGAACATGCGTGCCCTGTGTCCCTGCCATGCCGACATCCACCCCCACCACACCACACCCTGGAATGCCCCTGGAACACCCTCACCACGCTCCTGCAGGGCACGCACCCAGTATGTCACACGTACCCTTGCCCCCTTGGTGCTATGCCACTGGTCAGCTGCCACCAGGGTCCTGAGGGATGCAGGTTCTGTAAGACGGATATGTTCTACCTTCAGTTGAGACCATTTGGCAAGTTAATGGTCCATTTGATTTAACCAGCCTCCCATACCCAATTACATCTGCTGCATGATAGCATCCAGAGCATCATACACATTTTCTGTTTTGTGTATTAGCTCTCCCCCCTTCAGTTTCCCCCTTCTGTCTCTCCCCGCTTGGGAAATTGAATACCATAGGGCATGGGGAGTGTTTTTAGGTTTGAGGCTTATTTAGTTGCCATCTATATTAGATCAAGATTTGCTGATGTCAATTGTACACTTTTGTCTTTGTATTTTTATTGGTTGTTTGCCACTCTGAGACCAACTTCGGTTGAAAAAAGGAGCAGGTTATAAAAAAATAAAATAAGTAATAAATTAATAATTTATCCTATGTAAAAAATTATTATCAGGCCAAATCCTGGAGTAAATTAGCTAGTCTTATAATAAATACAGCATGGAAACATTCTGGCTTCTTTACAACCAGTACTAGAAAATCTGAGGCCAGCCAAGCCTAAGAAGCATGGACTGTATATATAGTAACACAAGGCAATGAACTAATTGGTATATGCAATTAATTCGAATATAAAGTCAATAGATAAGTCATACACCATTCATAAAGATATATTGTGATTATATTATAAGTAATATGCAACTGGATATAAATGTAATAACAAAACTTACAATGAGGGCACTTAGGCAACCAAAGAAGCGTAATGGGACAGTACTTAGTAACAAATTCTCATAAACATTGTATAAGATCTCATAAACATTGTACATAAGGCAAGAAACCTGTAACATTCATTTCAATAAATTGAAATAGCGTTTCAATAAATTGAAATAGTCAGTATCACCAATGTTCAATGAGTCAAAAATATTAAAGCGAATTGGGTTGTAGTAGACAGCAGCAGCTCCAGCAAGTGGATGAAGACACCACGGCGACAGCAGCCACATTCGCAGAACACGTTGCGCGCTAGTCCACGTTTTCAACAGTAATTTCTTCAGTGCGTTCAGGTAAATATGGTAGTCATAGAGATTGAATTCTCTTCTTGTATGTTTAGCTAAGTAAAACAGCATACAGCTTCAACATTCAGTGAATATTACTTTGTAATGTATAACCAACCAGGCTAGACTGGAGGGATTGCAGTATTTTTGGAGAGGAGAGAACACTGTTGACTAATCCTAGCAAAATGAGGATATCATGTTTGTCTTTGGTTTGGATAGAACTGGAAGATGCAAAATATAAAGCTGCAGTAACCAATCTACTTCTCATCTCCCATTCTGGCTGCTGGAAAAAAAGGAAGCTTGGGCCCCTTCCGCACACGCAAAATAATGCATTTTCAAACCACTTTCACAACTGTTTGCAAGTGGATTTTGCTGTTCCGCACAACTTCAAAGAGCACTGAAAGCAGTTTGAAAGTGCATTATTCTGCATGTGCGGAATGAGCCCTTGATACCTGGATCACATTGTCCCTTAGCTCAGAATGCGCCAGGCCTAATGCTTGGCAAGGCTGAGGAAGGTGGCTAGCAGGAGGAGAGGCAAGGCGAGTAGGAGACACCCTCACATCAACATACCACTAATTAACATGCATGATACAAATAGAAATGCACTGCAGAACTTGAAACATGGCTGCTTCTCCACCTTGTGGGAAGTGTGATCACACCTCACTAGCTTAGCTTTCAACAAAAGTTCTGCTCTGGGCGTTATGATGAGTGAAAACAGATGGTCATTTTATCACACCTCTGGACCTGAACCACAAAAGTTTCTCCTTATCCCTAGAGAGAATGCTATAGGCAACAAGCTTACCATGTAGTTATATGCACACTGTGCTAAAATATTTCTTGGCAGATGGGTTTATGCATCCACCTAAAGTGCCTGTTGATTTTCTCTGCATTTTCATGGGTAAAATCAAAGAAGGGGTTTTGTGCAGGTTAGGTGATCCTTCAGGCATATATTTGGCCTGTCTTTATATAGCTATTATGACTCTGGATTATCCTTAACTTCTCTTATAGGTGCCTATGTTACCTCCAGTTAGGTAACCTTTACTTATACAGTGGGGGAGGGAATTGCATCATCATCTGGAAATATTTGAATTATGTCTTTCTCAGTGCTATAATAACAGAACACCCACAATCAGCATGTGTGGCTGTGGCCCTTCCAGCTCTAAGTTCAGTCTCACAGATGTCTGTCACCTGTTTCCAAGGAAATGTATAAGTGTTTGGAAAAGAGCAGAACCTCATTGTTATTGTGGGAATCTGAAACCATCATGAACTTTGCCCCACCATCTCCTGTCAAAAATATTTAAAGAGCTCATTCTTCCCTGGCTGGTAAGGGTTGACATTAATGGTTCTGTCATTCCTGTAAAGTGCCCAGTGCTCCTTAAGTGAACAGCAATGAACTGAACAACAAAAGAGGGAGCTCAGACCTCAGGAGTCATGCTCAAGGGTAGTGAGGAAGCAGCCTCTAGGTTAGACAGCCAACCTTATGCTTATTTTACCTGGTTTTCTCATCTCACTCATACTTAAGAGAGGTTGTTCATTTGCAGAACACATGGTTTTAATACTGAAGCATGCACTGTACCTTTTCATTCATGGGGAAACCCAGACACAGCTCATACGCTCAGCAAAATCAAACTGCAAAGCTGTTCCTGGTCTGAATCCCTTAGGGTTGCAGCTGTTGGGTCCATATTTGAAAATGTACTTCTGTTACTGAAAAAAGAAAAAAATCTTATTCATAGGGAGGTAGCACATCAGAGTAAAGGCGAGACTGGACTGCTTTCCTTGAGATGAGAAGATTATTTTTTAATTTATTTAGAAAAATTGTGTCCTAATAAAAGCAAGCCAAGATATAAAATCACTGAAAACAGAGCAGTCGAAAATGATAATATAATAGCTGTTAGTTGAAATCCTGGGAAAGAGAAATGGTGCCTACAGGTGAGTAAAATAGAAGGTAGGTGAGCCTCAAGAAGGAAGGCATTTTAAAAACAAGGTGCTACCACTGAAGAAGCACTGCATTCGGCTGACACTGGTCTTACCTCTGAAGGTAGGAGCACAGAGAGTCAGCTTGAGAGAAGAATCTGAACTGGTGGGCTGGACAGTATAACAGGAGGTGGTCCTTATTTTGTGCCCAAGCCATTTAGGGTCTTAAGGCTTTTGCAAAGGCAAGTCCTGCCTTACAAACTTACTATATAGTTCTTTCGAGTAAGTGAAAACAGGCATACGGATAAGGTAAACTGTGGACATTGTCTACCTTGGATTTCAAAAGTTTTCTTGACAAAGTTCCTCACCCATGCATGGACTGTTGATGGCAACCCGAGCGCATTCCACAGCCGCGATGGCCAGATTTACCATGAGAATTTGCTCACGAGAACACAAAGCTCCACCCTGCGCTGGTATGTATTGGGCAAAGGCGGAAAATATAACCGTGCTTCTATTGAAGGTCATTCTGCCACGCGCAATGAGCTGATGTCTTCTTAAATGGACGCATCAAAGCCTTTTATTTTCGCGCCATAATTTCGCTATTGCAGAATCCAATTCATCCATGGTTTCGCAGTGATCCTCGTCTTCTACATGGAGAGGTTGAATTTTACCGCTTTAGCTCAAAGAGGCTCCTACCCTTTCCCTTCGACCGGAGAACAGAATTGCCTGGGTGTTTTCCGTCTCTATCGAAGCACGAAAGTTTTACTCCTGCTAACGGTGGACGCGACATCACTACGGGGATTCCGAATGCCAGCTGTTCATGGATCTACGTGACCGATTTCACCGCTCGCGATTACAACCCCGTGATGCAACTGTCGTGCTGAGTGAGACGGGTTTAATTTACCTTCGCGTACCCGTAATCCCATTTGAACTATTTCCTGGACTCAGATTTTGGTGATGCTCCAAAGAACCACCGCAGGGCACAGCATCGGGGTCTGGCCCAGTTGACACCGATTCATCCTGAATTGGGAGGGGTATCCGGTATCAGCTTCCTTAATCGGGATCTCTATCCTTCGTCCGCTTTAATCGCGACTCCAGGTGCTCGGGAGCCACCGTTGCGGCGGCTACGGTATCTCCGGTGGCTCGCCTCTTGATGACGAAGAGTCTGAAGAAAGCCTGCATTCCCAGCCGACCGGGTTTCCTCTTCCATCGAGAAGACTGGGATGAGGAAGTAGGCTTAATTTCCGAGATGCCCAAGCTGCATGGAACCGTTGAACGCCAGCTATGGGAGGAGGAACGGGCACAAAGGTAAGAGCTTAAACCCTGCAGAGGGACCGAACAGCAACGAAAGAAGTCCAGCTCGAAGCTGGACTCGCTAAAGATGCGCCTTAACGGCATTATGCTCCAGAATCTGTCAGTCCATGATAAAGTCCTGAACAGTCCAGACTGGATTTATTAACGGGCAACAAAGCCGCTTCAGGCCTGGCGCATCTAAAGTGAACTCACTGAAGCCCTTTTAAATGGGACGAACTGCTTAAATTAGGCTGGAAAGGTTTTGCATGCTAATCTAAGATGCATTGACTACAAGGAGAGGAGCTGGCTGTTTGGAGAGGGAACTATGATGCAGCAGAGACCAGGGGCCGCGAAGTTGGAACCTACATGCTGTTACTGATCATGCCGGGTGCCAGCTACGTACCTGGGTCCTGCCACCCAAACGCCAGCAGCACCGGGCCAGCTCACATTCTCCAGCCCTGTACAACAGTCAGCCTGCCCAACCTGCTCCAGCCAGCGCAACTAATTCCCAGCAGGCCAAGAGCCGCCGAACGGGGCTACCTCGCCCCGAGCACAGCCCGCTTTGATGGGACCGCCTAAACTTCCTACTTCATCTTGCAACTCAATGCCCAATTTGGAAGACTGGCGATGATCTATACCGTCTGAACGCTTAAAATACGGTGACATCGCTCAGTCCTAGATGGGGCGCAGCCCACTGGTTCAGACTGTTTTGACGGCAGGATGAGGACTCGACAGTGCCCGCGATTCCTCCGCTTTGAGAGTCCGCCAGCATCCAGGCGCCGAGAATGAAGCTATCCGCACTATCAAAACTTATCCAGCAAGGCAAATCACTCGCTGCAGAATTTGTCCGCGGAATTTCGCGGCGGCGTTCTCCTGAGTGGCCTGAACGCATGAAATGCGAATACTTCGATGCTGTGGATAGTAAGCTACGGAAACGTGTTTTAATTCGGGTTCCTCGTACTCATTGCAGATTGGATCCAGTTGGGGTCTCTGGCATGCCTCGCTTGGAATACGCTGCCAAGGAGGCCCACGCCCAAAACCACTACTGTGTCCACCAAGTCAAGCCTAGCCGCCTGCAATGAAACCACCTCTGAACGCCGTCAGCCACTTGGGTTGTGCCTTTACCGCGAGGGCCAGGTCATCTAGCCGCCAACTTAAGAAGTAAAACTAACCGCTTCCAGTTCACAGACTACTCGCTGCAAACCACCACGCAGGTCAGGGGTCAGCTTCCCACTGGCTCGCCTAAAGCGTGACCGGCTAAGCACCCAGAGGAGGAAGCAGCGTCTGTCTTTCTTCAGCCTCCCATGGACATGGGTTCGACTCCTGGACGCTGCGAGTGAAGGCAGCGCCTCCCATTACTGTTCAAGCATTCTGGCCAACCCCGCTTAAACACACTCGTGATTATAGCTCGCCTTGTGGGATTCGCTGCCCCACTGTTTAACACGCGCGCCCCAGGTAGCAGAGTGAGCCAGGTCTGGACCTAATTCTGGTTAAGCCTTATACTGATCTACCCAATGGATTCGCAGCTCCCTCGAAACGAAGGACCGCCCATTCAAAAACACACAGCCGTTCTCCTCCGCTATACCGCACTCATTGGGAGAAAATTAGTTCTCATTTGGGGCCAGTGGCCAAACACTCCATAGTTTTGGGCATGCCTTTGGTTATTGTTACATGAACCAAAATTCATTTGGAAAGAAAGCGATCCTGAATTCACTGACCTCTCTGCGTGAACACATGAATTGGGAAGAAAACCTAACGCCTTCCTGACACTCTCTCTGGTTTCAGTGATTCCCATTCTATTGACATCCCACTCCGCATATCAGGATCTAGCCAGAGTTTTTTTCAGGAGCAGGAATGCGATCACCGCTTTCACCCCACAGAGACACTGACTGTAAAATTGTCATACAACCAGGGCTAACTGCCCAAGGGTAGAATCTACCGCATGAGTCCTGCAATAATGAGAAGGACCCTCATTTAGACAAGAACCTTGCTCATGGGTTTCCCATACGCTGGCTACCAAACACACACACGCTGCTCCTCCCGCTTTTGTTTGTCAAAAAAGAAAGATGGTCTTTAATGCTTTGCACAGATTATCGAGAGGTCTCAATGCGTCTCCTGTCCAATAAATATTCTTTGCCTTTGATCAAGGATCTTTTAGATGCACTCGGCAAAGGACGCATTTTTACTAAATTAGACTTGAGAGAAGCTTACTACAGAGTCAGAATTGCTGGAAGGATATGAACAATTCGACTGCGCTAATACAAAGTTTGACAGTTTGAATACTTAATAATGCCATTCGCTAAGTGGAATTTCCGAGCTTTCATATGGCCCTTATCAACGAAGTTCTCCTCCATGATTTACTGTAAAATAAGGAGTTGTTGTATATTTAGATGACGCTTTAATTCTATCAAGAAACTATAGAAGAGCATGAAATATTGGTCCAGAGGTATTGAAACGCTTTCGTTTGATTGAAATCCCTCTTTGCCAAACTTCCAAATGCTGTTTTCATCAGACTTCCATTGACTATTTAAGTTACCGATCTCGCCTTCGAGGGGCTTAAAATGGATCCTGCTAAAATTGACGAGTCCTCCAATGGCTTCGCTCCCCACCAACCGCAGAAGAACTCCTGTAGTCGCTTTCTTGGTTTTGCTAATTTCTATCGCGGATTTTATACCCCAATTTGTTGAACTGACTCTCCTCTTCACTGACCTCTTAATACGCCATCTAAGGGTAGAGATTCACTGTCCGCCAAGCCCGGGCCCCTTTCTGGTCTGGAGGAATGTCAAACAGCCTTTCAACTATTAAAATCTATGCTACCACCAACCTATCCTGTAAAAGCACCTCGACCCAGATCTCCCGCTTGTGGTTCACGCGGACGCCGACAAAGCACTCGCAGCCCCTGTTGCAGAAAAAAATAAAGATGGTAGACTGGTTCGTGCTTATTTGTCTAAAAAATTTCGGTGGCCGAACTCAACTGGACTAACAGAGACAAGGAGATCGCGCCATCAAAGCAGCACTTCCACTCTGGCCACTGGCTGGAGGGGCTACACCCTTTTCAAGTTTGGTCGGATCATAAAACCTGGTGTTCTTTCCACCCCCCCTCAAGATGTCCGCAAACAACTTCGCAATGATTTCTTTTCTCGCTTTCTTTACAGTCCATTTTTCCTGGGAAAACCAACAAACTGGTTGACGCTGGGCCCGCTTACCCGAGGGGCTGCCTTATGGTGACATTCCACGACCGTTCTTTTCCTCCCAGTTGGGTTGGCTGTTCCGGATTCAACGTCTCCACCCCTCGCTCAGTCTTCAAGCTCTCCTTTCCCGCGGGAATTGAGGAGGCGGGGCTGCATGAGCCTCCAGCGGCTGAAGGGGACTCCCACCATGCTTGAGAATGGAGTTTGGCGAGGGGGAATGTTGGCACGCGTCCGCAGCAAGTTCCTGAAGCTTCGCCACGATGCTCGCCGACATTTTGGCTTTTTTGAAACTCTGCACTTAGCCTCACGGTACTCTGGTATGCTACAATGCGAAAGACATTGAGGCTTACATTAAAGGCTGCTCGGTTTGTGCAGAAGCCAAAACTATCCCGAAAGCTCCCCATGGACTGTTGAAACCTTCTCCCGTAGCTTCCCCGCTCTTTGGGAAGTCATCTCCATGGATTTCATTACAGATTTGCCCGAAAAGTCATGGCAACACGGTTTTAAGGGTGGTGGTAATTTATTCTCTAAGCAAGCCCATTTCCTCTACTTCATGTGCTTCCCATCCTCCGCCTCCTAAGTTAAGTAATCGCTGTTTATTCAACATGTTTGTCGGCCTCCATTCCTTCAAGGTAAGGGTCTCCCATCACGCCCCCCCAATTCATCCTTCAAAGTTCTGAAAGCGTTTTGGGGTTGTTGGGAGTCGGCCGCCGCCGCCCCTACCACGCTCAAAGTGACGGCGCAGACGGAGAGAACTAACAGAACCCTAGCAGTATTTACGTTGTTACACCAACTACCACCAAGACAATTGCGCGAAGCTATTCCGCTTATGAGCACTTACAACAATGTTCATAGTAGTAATAAAGAAAACCTCTTTGAAATTGTGTCTGGTCGCTTCCTTCCGCCAAGGTTACAACTACCGCAGCTTTGGGACTCTGGTGAATTTCGCTAACAATGGATTTCATCTCAGTTTAGGATGAAGTCGGTCCAGACCGCTTACAGCAAAGGACTCCCAAAACTGCAAGCGATAAACACCGGCCAGATTTCCGCGCAGGGCTCCTGGGTGTATTTATCTTACAAAAAATCTCAGAGACGCATAAATTTTCTCTCCAAACTTGGCAAGAGATTTGTGGGACCTTTTCAGATTACTAAAGTGATTAATGATGTCACTGCCCGCTTAGATTTGCCTAACTCTTAGTAACATCCATCCTGTCTTCCATTCCAGCTTGCTCAAGGAGGCTCCCGCCTCGATGCCTGCACCACTCGCTGAGAGGCCCTCCGACTATTATTGATGGCCACAAGCATCTACTTAAATTGACGCTTATCCTGGACTCGCTTTAATCGCGAACCGCCAGTAATATTTAGTCTCTTGGTGGATATCTCTGGGTATAATCAATGGGTTTATTCCGGAACATTGAAGCTCCCACCCTTATTTCTGCTTTCCACCCTTTTCCAAGATAAAACCTGGGGAAGGGTCTTTAGGGGAGGCAGAGAGTGTAAAGGATTCAATGTTGATGGTGAAGTAACCTTGAGTGCATTCCACAGCCCGGGCGATGGGCCAGATGCATCGGCGGAGACTTTATCTTTGCGCGGGAGATGAAGTCTCCGTTCCCATGGGAAGCAGGAAGGGGGGATGGGGTGAAAGGCATTATAACCTGTGCTTCTGGCGGGAAGTGTCATTCCTGCCACTGCGTGTACTTGAGCTTTCTAAGATGTCTTAATAAATGGACTTTTACTACCAAAGCCTTTTATTTCTGCGTCTATGGAATTCCTTACACAGAGACTGTTGAGAAAACTCAGCAATCAAGGAATAAAAGGGGAAGTCCTCCTATGGATTAAAAACTAGTTGAGAAACAAGAAGCAAAGGGTGGGTATAAATGGGAAGTTCTCACAATGGAGAGATGTAGGGAATGGTGTCCTCCAAGGATCTGTTTTGGGACCAGTGCTCTTTAACCTATTCATAAATAACCTGGAAGTAGGGGTGGGTAGCGTGGTGGCCAAGTTTGCGGATGATACCAAATTATGTAAGGTGGTGAGAACCGCAAAAGATTGCGAAGAGCTCCAAGCGGACCTTGATAAATTAGGTGAGTGGGCTAAGAAATGGCAAATGCAGTTCAATGTAGCAAAATGTAAAGTGATGCACATAGGGGCAAAAAAATCCAAACTTCACATACATGTTACAGGGGTCAGTGCTATCAGTTAAAGACCAGGAAAGGGATTTGGGTGTCTTAGTTGACAGTTCCATGGGAATGTCAACTCAATGCATGGCAAACTCTATGCTGGGGATAATTAGAAAAGGAATTGATAACAAAACTGCAAAGATTGTCATGCCCTTATATAAAGCAGTGGTGCGACCGCACTCGGAATTTCTGGTCACCACATCTCAAAAAGGATATTGAAGAGATAGAAACAGTGCAGAGAAGAGCAACAAGGATGATTGAGGGATTGGAGCTCCTTTCTTATGAGGAGAGGCTGCAGCATTTGGGACTTTAGTTTGGAGAGGAGACGTCTGAGGCGGGATATGATTAAAGTCTATAAAATTATGCATGGGGTAGAAAATGTTGACAGAGAGAAATTTTTCTCTCTTTCTCACAATCCTAGAACCAGGGGGCATACACTGAAAATGCTGGGGGGAAGAATAAGGACTAATAAAAGGAAACACTTCTTCACACAACGTGTGATTGGTGTTTGGAATATGCTGCCACAGGAGGTGGTGATGGCCACTAACCTGGATAGCTTTAAAAAGAGCTTGGACAGATTTATGGAGAAGTCGATGTATCGCTACCAATCTTGATCCTCTTTTATCTGAGATTACAAACGCCTTAGCAGACCAGGTGCTCAGGAGCAACAGGCAGCCATGCAGGGGAGAAACTGGGATAAAATAGGCCTGGATCATTTGGCCTGCTACCTTCAAAAAAACCCTCTACTCTCTCCCTCCATCCTTCCCCCACATGGGGCTCAAAGTGCACATCTCCCTAGCTATGCAATCTGAGCAACCAGTACATGTACAGAAAAGAAAAGGGGGACATTTTGGGACTCCCCTCCTGATTAACCCAGGTAAATGGCACCTGGTTGATACAATGAGCAGAAAATGTGCTTGGGGGAACATTTTGGGAAGGGCGGGCTGCAATGGTCAGTGGCTCAACAGAGTTGAAAACTGACATGATGTCTGGTGCTGAGATCAGGGGGGCAGGCAGCGGGGCAGGGAGATCAGGTATCTGGGCAGGACAAATAAACTGGTTCTGCTCCCATCATGTTTGCACAGTAGTGGGTCCAATGTGGGATTTTTGAAAAGAATGGCCAAATTGGCAATTTTTGAAAATCCCGGGATGAGGGAAATATCGCAGGACAAACCCACTTTAGGACCAGGAAGCGTGAAAACTTCCTGGCCAAACCAGGATATTTCCCTTGCTCAACCTGGGATAATTGAACTGTGCAAAAATGACCTAAAAAACAAAACACTGTTCCTTATTCAGGTGTTCAGTTTATTGGAATTCCTTAGGTGTGAAGAACAGATTTATGTGAATGATTACTCTATCTTGGGTGATCTTGTCTACCACTTCTATCTGGTGCAGATTTCTAGCATTTGAGTTTGATTCCTAGCATTCTTTGTTTTGTTTATATTTGAGATCTTCATTTCATACTTAATCCATTTAACAATATAAATTTTCAAATCACCACGTCATTGATTCTAGTAAAAAATATTTATACTGTATTAAATGAAATTGTATACATGTGGAAGACTATTGTGATTATGATGACATGTCAAGTTCATCAAAACCATACCAGGAATTGTGACATTTTAGGCAAGAATTCATGTGGTGCATGCAGTGGTGAATAATGCCCATAAATCTTGTACTTTCAGTACAAGAAAAATCAATATATCTTTATATCTTCATGTATGGTAACCATTCCAGCCTAGAGAAAAATCATCACAATGAACCATAAAACCCCCTAATTTCCTAGCAGAAGGAGATGAACTAAGAAATGTGATTTTGCACATCAGACTGGAGCATTTCCCTTGTTATTAATTACAATATTTATGAAAACAGGATGTATTATAATTATTGTGATGAATATGAAAACAAAATACATTCTCCAGCTAAACAATCCATAACAACAACACAACTCCACAATATGCATGAAAACAGATGTTTTATAATTATTGTAATGAATATGAAAACAAAATACATTCTCAAGCTAAACAATCCAAATAGCAACAACAAAATTCCACAATTTCCTTTTCTTTCCCTTTGTTTTATTCTTTCTTTCATTATTGCAGTCTTACCACTCCCTGGCCAATTACACAGAGGTTGATTAGGGTGCACTGGCAACTGAATCCCGGCATGACAAACTTCCTCATAGCAACATACAAGAAAGTTGCCACATGCCTTCTCCTCTTGCTCTCGGCTTTCTGCACGGAAAGTAAAAGCACTTCAGGTGCATGCCTGATGCCAAGGCAGGACAGAGAGCAGGTAAGCTCCCCCATCCATAATTGGCCCCTGACTTTACTGGTTCACTTCTATGACATAGTCAGGGTTTTCCTAGGAAGGGCATAAGCTGTGTCCTCAGGGGAGAGTGGGAGAGGGAGGTTTTGGGCTTTCCTGACTGCAAGCTGAAACCCTGAGGATTACATACATGTGTGAGGTATTCCAATCCTCAAGGATATGAAGTGAAATTTTGCCTTCTTCTCTCCTCCCAATGCCTGCCTTGCTTTGCTAAACAACTGATTTCAGTTTGCACTTCCCTGCTGCTCTCCAAACCTTATTCCTCATCCAGGCAAATTGGCCTCAAGGTCCTCCTCTTGCTTACTCAGATGCAGGGGTGGAGCAAGGGGGAACTGCACCCGGGGCACATGTGTGCCCTGTGCCCCTGCCGCAGCACCACTCATCCACCCCCGCCATGCCCTTGCCACATCCCCACTGTGGCGCTGCCCTGGGGCATCATGCCCCCCACACTGTTGTCGCTACGCACTTCTCAGATGCCATGTGCGTTAGACAAAGCTATCTTGCCCTTTAGAGAAAAGAAAAAAACAGCCTCTCAACTGTTTCATTCTTGATCATAGGGGCATTCAAAAAACTTTAGGAGGGGAGATGGAATGGAGGAGGGAAGTATCGTAGTTCAGGTCTGCCTCAGAAACTATGCTCATAGTGCAGGTCTGCCTTAGGAGGAATGCAGTGATAGTTTCAGTCTGCCTCAGAAGGCGACCATTTCAAAGGTAGCTCTGCCTAGTAGTGTGCCAGAGTGGTTTAATTCTATTTCTGGGAAAGGATAGAATACCCAACTGTGAGGCCTGTCTCTGGTGATGAGCAGACCTCATACCATTTAGCCTGACTGTTGTAAAAAGGCAGACTTGTCTAGAATATTTTACATAAGAAAGAATCCAACCTAGTGGCTAACCACTGAAAGCCAACCTTTGGTTAGTAGAAAGGGTCAGTCACACCATGCCCTCCTTATGCCACCAAATCCCTATGCTTTGTCAGTCTCACTCTTCCTTGTGCTACTGTCTTTCAAATTAAGCAGTTGCAATGCCAAATTCTCTTACTGAAGGTAGTGGTCTGTGTTACTGTGTGTTTGGAATCTTTCCTATCAATTCTCCTGTAGACTTTACTGTTACACATATGTGCATTTCATTTCCTCAAAAAAGAGACCTTTGTATGAAATCTGGCAGTGTGAATATTCTAGGGGAGTGTTGTAATCTCTAAATGTTGTCCACTTTGGATGGGACCATGAAGGCACAGACCTAATGGAGATGTCCACTGAAATAGGGTTGCCAGGTCCCCCTTGGCTACTGGTGGGGGATGGGAGTAGGATTGCCATATTCAGATTGGGAAACTCTTGGAGGTTTGGGATGGAGTCTGAGGAGGATAGTGAGCTTCATGAAATGCAGTGCCATAAGGTCCACTCTCCAAAACGTCCATTTTCTCCAGGAGAGGTGTGAGATCCTCTGGAGGATCTCAAGGTTCCTCCTGGAGGCTGGCATTTCTGCACTGATGCCAATGGTAAATAAAAACAAAAAAGTTAGGAAAACAAAACAATAACAAAAGAGGCATCAATGAAACAAAACCATCCAAAATAAACCAATAACAAAACAGTTCATTTTGGAATGAATGATAAAAACAAAAACATTGAAACAAACTTCTATGCACAAATTTAATTCCTATTTAAAAAGCATGTTTGTTTAAAAATTTGATTCTAAAATTGTGTTTTAGTGAACAATGAAGAAATCTGGAGAAAAAAAAGTAAAAAAAAGTCATATTATTTCCTGCATATGTAAGGAAACTAATTTGCAATACAAACAATGATTTCTTGGCATCACATAATGTAAAACATCATACAGACTTTTGTTTGTTTCATGCTTAAGCATTCTTTTAATCAGGTCACTGCATTTCTAAAACATTAAAGGCCTGTAAAATTTTGAGTTACATGTTTCTAGCTGGTTCTGCTCTGTACCCACTGAAAATCCACTGACTTCTGTGGGGGATGCCAGTGAGTTAACATAACATCTTCTGGGAGAGAGGAGAGGAAAGGCAAGCTGAAGATGGGAGGAGACATGTAAGTTGGCTGGTGAGTGGGAAGAAGAGAAATAAGTTGAAAAAGGGAGAGGCTAAGAGGGCCTTTAAGTAATGGAAAAAGGAAATAAAGGGGAAATAAGATGCCCCCCCCCCACAAATGCTTGTGGCTTTCTTGTTTGTTATCTCTATTGTTGGTTGTTGCGTTATGATATTTCCCATGTAGTCAAAGGATAAGTCAGTATTTCTTGGAGGGAAGGTGAATTGCAAGAGAGTTTGTTAATGAAAATCAATAGTATAAAATTCATGATCAGCAGGTACAGATATTTTTTGCAGCTAAAGTTATTGCAGGAGTTATCCAATCAACTTCATGTTGTTAAGCTCATTCAAAAACCATAGTGATTGATTTCTTTCCATCATTACTTTGGAGGCTTTGCAGCATAAGCTAGTCATATATATCTGATTTCATTCTTCTGATCTAGGCTTACAACTTAGTATATCTGAGTACCTTCTTGTAAAGTGTCATGTTCACAGGGGTCTTTTTGGGGTTGCCATTAGTCTGGCAAAGAAAGTGTCCCGTCCCTTTAATGGAATCTTGGGCCGTTTTTTCACAGCAAAATTGCTCCAGTGTGATCACAGGGAATATACCTGTGCATTCAAGGATTCCTCACAGCTCCTGGAACTGCAGTGTGTCTGGCCCGGTGTGGCCCCGGCGCAGCCTCACGGTATTGCCTTTGCTCCGTTGATTTCAGAAATCATTAGCAAGGTGGTACTTGTGAAATACCCCTGTGTGACCCCAGTGCTGTGAAAAAAAAACAGGAGCAGATCCAGGCAAGAACTTTTGTATTTTTCCTGCCTTGCCATTCTGGCCCACCCAATGCTTTATGCGCCGAAAGTGTAAGCCGGAAATGCAAATGGCAAATATGGGTGTGTGTGTGTGTGCTTTGATCACATTAAGCAGAGGCTTGTGTGCAGCCCATATTACTTTCTGTTAGCATTGACAGAATAATTGATTATTTTTATTTGCATACTTTCCCCCCATTTGGTTGTTTACATATTCCAGACCTCAAGGCAGTGTACACAGTCCCCAGGCTGTGGATGCCACTGGCGTAATGCCCATTGGGCAAAGTGGGCAGCTGCCCAGGGCATCACCTTGTGGGGGGCATCAAAATGCTGGGTTCGTTTTTGGGTATTTTAGTGGTTTTCCAGTTTTGGCCTGCAGGGGGTGCAGTTTTTAGGCTAGCGGCACCAAAATGTCAGTGTATCATCAGGAGACGGTCCTTATGCAACCCCCCAAGTTTTGTGAGGTTTGGTTCAGGGAGTCCAAAGTTATGGACTCCCAAAGGGGGTGCCCCTATCCCCCATTGTTTCCAATGGGAGCTAATAGGAGATGGGGGCTACAGTTTTGAGGGTCCATAACTTTGGTCCCTCTAAACCAAACTGCACCAAAACTGGGGGGTATCATTAGGGCAGTCTCCTGATGAGACCCTGAAAGTTTTGAGACTGTGCCTTCAGAAATGTGCCCCCCCCCCAGCCTGCAACCCCCATTGACAGCAATGCAGAAAACTCAATGCAGAACAAAAATTCTTGGGCAAATTTTGGGATGTTCTTGCAGGGAGGGCATTCTTGGATTTCCGAAGGCACAGTCTCAAAACTTTCAGGGTCTCATCAGGAGACTGCCCTAATGATACCCCCCAGGTTTGGTGCAGTTTGGTTCAGGGGGGCCAAAGTTATGGACCCTCAAAACTGTAGCCTCCATCTCCTATTAGCTCCCATTGGAAACAATGGGGGATGGGGCACCCCCTTTGGGAGTCCATAACTTTGGATTCCTTGAACCAAACCTCACCAAACCTGGAAAGTAGCATAAAGACAGTCTCCTGATGATATGCTGAAATTTTGGTGCTGATATGTCTAAAAATGCACCCCCTTCAGGCACCAATGTCCTGGTGCAAAAAGAAATTGGTCGTGGTGGAGTGGCCGCCCATGGGGGGGGGCATCCAACTCAGGTTTTGCCCAGGGCTACAGTTTGCCCAGGGCTGTCTCGTTACACCCCTGGTGGATGCTCTCTTGCAATCGCTTCCCCTGATTTGCTCCTCCTCTCTACCTCTTCACCCAACAAGTTATCCTAAACTGATTAACCAGTTATCCTCAACTGTAGCTGCCTTCTGGGTTGCTCTCTTTCCCTGGGCAGGGTTTGATGATGGGACTGGATCCACCTAGCTTCTAAACTCTATTACTGAGTTCACAGTCTACAGCAGAGGCAGAGCCACCAGGGGACAAGGGGGTGCGCGTTGCACTGGGCACATGCCTGGGGGATGCAGAAAATCGCCCCAGCCCTAGCCCACCCCGCAGTCCCCCCCACATGAAACATAATGAAACAGTGCAGGCTAGAGAAGTGGCCTGTTTCCTTCAGGCTGAAAATGGCCTGGTGGGAACTACACTTCCTAGGAGATCTTGCGAGCCCCAGGATCTCCCCAGGAAATGTAGTTCCCAGCAGGCTGTTTTCAGCCTGAAGGGAACAGGCTGCTTTTCCAGGCTGAACTAAGGTAAGGGGGGGTGGAGCAGGGTGCCGCAGAGGGTGTGTGTGGAAAACACAGTGCGCACCGGGCACACTCTGGCCCAGCTACGCCTCTGGTCTACAGCCCCACACTGTCTGTTCTGGGCATGTCCTGGTCTGACTGGGGCAGCTGCTGCTAGTTGTGTATGGGGCAGCTGCTGCTAGTTGTGTATTGATTTATCTCAGCTAAAGTGAGGTGTCACTGCATGTATGGGGTGGTTCTGTTGCTGGACAGGTAATTACAAGATATATTTAAATGGCTTGAGTAAGCTCCTATGGTGCACGTGCATTCAAATAACTTGTTCTGCATTAGTTCTTCCATTACACATATTTCTAACCAACAACAAGAAATTTCCTTTTGAGGTGCCTTCATTTCCCCAGTAACCAAACAATAACACAGATAATAATTTAACATCTGGCAAAAGAATTTCCCCCTCTTTTTTGATCCTGTAATGTTACCAGCAGCAGATGAAGAAGTGCGACTATAAATTTACCTTAGCTAAAGGGACACATCCAGTTCTCTTTTGCCTCATTGTCAGTTTTAAGTGATGTTGCTTCTGAATGTCATGCCCTTGCCTTTATGGAGGCAACCCTTGGTTTGCCCTTGCCACACTTTCCACTGTTTCCTTCGCACCACCATACTCTCTACATGTTTCTTTACAAATCAAGTGAAGAGCACATCTAAATACCAAAGCCAGAGAAAGAGAAAGGAATGCAGCATGACATTCAAGATGACACATGCTTTGTCTCTGAATGCCTTTTCCTTGTGCACTGGGGGAAAAGAGGACCTTTTGCTGTGCTATTGGTGTCGAACCCTCCTCCCACATGCTCCCTTTGCTTTCCGGAGCAGGAACACTGGCTTTTCTATTCTCTGGAGGATCTGCCAAACAAAACTGACAGACAAAGGCAGCATTGCTATTAATCTTAAACTTTATCTCCTATTAATGTGTCAATAAGCAAACCTTTTCTTATGCCACCCTTTGATATGCTGGACATGTGTCAGAAGAAAAACATGGGCCATCCATATCTTATCTTATATTAAGAAGAGTCGTTGAGAAACATACCTTCATTACGGCGACAGTCGTGTCAAAAAGAATCGACTTATTGTCAGCGCATCTAACCTAACAATGTTAATGGACCCTTCAGACATCTTCTCCTTCTCATTTGTTTCTCAGATGCCTATCAAAGAGACAATGCAAGGTAGTTACCAAGCTCTGGGGAGTGGCGTGTGTATGTGTTAAGAGAGTCCATGACAGCTCTTTGGGCTGCTTATAATGAAGTAAGATGTGTGTGTAGGAGGAAGGAAAGGAGAAGATTTTCAATACTGCTGGAGGCCCAGACTGGAACTTCAGTCATCAGAGCTGTTGTGTTTTCTCCACCATTCTTACTGATTCAGATTGTTGCTCCTAGTATGACATCACCCATTGTACTACTCTATTAAATAATGTATTTTATGTGCCAGTTGGTTTCATCTGTTTAATATAATCTGGAGTTATGAGTTCCTTAGAAATGGTGTTTGGGTGTAACTCTGGAAAGTCTCTCTTCTCTTAATGGTCTGCTGTCCCCTTCTCCCCAGCTCTCCCACTTGTAATTAGCTTTCTCTGCTACACAATATTCTTCCACCATCTCTCTTTTCATATCACAGTGCTGATTACAATTACCTCAGATAGTTTACAGAATAATAGAACTATTACCTTGTAGGGAATCTTTCCACTCTGACACGGTCATGTAGTGATTTGGTAGTGACAACCATTGCTTTAATGCCAGAGGGTAGCATGTGGAGATGGTAATGTCAGCAACTCCATGCTCTAATTCATTGGCTGCTGCTTTCAGGGCGTGAGCAGTTGCTGCAACCTCCATCTGGACTGTGCACAACACATGAAAAGAGGAACAATGAGGAGCTATTTCTGTGTATATAAAGTACTGGCATGCCTATTAGGACATTAGAAATAATCTTGTCTAGAATCTTCCACACCCGGGCCTTTGCAGCCAGTTTAGACTGAAAGAAGTAAGTGAGCTGCCACATATTTCTTTAAGCCAGAGTTGGAAAAGAAGATGGATTTGTCTCACATTCACCAAATTTCCTGATGGCTGGGTTCTTTCCTGACAGCTGGGTCCCTCCTTCCTTTAAACAGTGAGAGAGCATTCCCCCGCCCAAGTTTAAAGGATCCTATGGGATTTGGATTTAGTTTCAAAAGAATGGTCATCTTCCCCAGTCCTGTGATCACCCCTGTGAGAGCCAGTGTGGTGAAGTGGTTAAGAACAGTGGACTCTGATCTGGAGAACTGGATTTGATTCCCCACTCCTCCATATGAGTGGCAAACTGGATTTGTTTCCCCACTCCTACACATGAAGCCTGCTGGGTGACCTTGGGCTAGTCACAGTTCTCTCAGAACTCTCACAGTTCCACCTATCTCACAAGGAGTCTGTTGTGGGAAGAGGAAGGGAATGAGTTTGTAAGCCGCCTGCCCATGAGTCTCATTACAGGAGAGAAAGAGAGGATATAAATTCAAACTCCTCTTCATCATCTGCCATGTTACTGCTTCCTTTACTTAAGCAGAGTGTTAGCACTAGACTGTTGCTCTAATATAGTTGAACCTGGGAAACCCATTGCAGCCCCTCTGCAAAAGCTGGATACTTTCCAGCTTGAGTAGATGGATAAATTTTGCCATATCCAAACGTGCACTTTTCCACTGTATAATTTTTAATGGAGTGCACATGGGGATATGCATCCACATACACATCTTCACCAATACTAAAATGTGCATTTGCTTATATATCTCAGTGCATAGTCCATTGAATGTAGTTCAGACAGAGGTTCAAAAATTCTAGAAAGTTCATTTTTGGCATGTAGTATATTGTGAATGAAGGGAGCCATGTATTAGCATATAAATAAAACATTATGAAAGACTGAAGGCTAAAAGTACCAATTTTATTTTATTACTTTAAATTATGTTACTTTTCTTTAATATAAAAAGTATTTCATAGAACAGCTTCTCTGCAAATTTTCTTTACCAAGTCATATGGGAAAATGATTTTTCCGGTTAAAATTTCATTTTCGTTGTGTTTTTAATGGGTCTCTGTACCAGATTATAGCTCAGATGAGAATCATGTTGCTGGCATCAACTTGCTTTTTATGTTATGAAAATTATCATGGTGGTATGGGGAGATAGTTGAAGCCATATATTAATAAACATCTTTGACAAATTTGTATGCCATATAGAATCCAGAGTTCTAATTTTTGAAAATTCAGATTACAAATCATTTTTGTGTGTATGTATGCCACAGAAAGGCACAGTTTAGTTACAGCTGTTTCACTGTTTTAAAAGGACTCTTTCATAACTAACTTTTTCTTAGATAACCCACAGTTTTCTCCTATCATTTGTTTATTTGTAGCTTCATGTATAGTCCTTAGAAAATGCAGAGAAATTAATCTGATACAAGCTCTGTAGCACTTTACTTAAAGCAACTGTGACTGTGGAAAACTCCTTAATGACAAAAGTAAGCACAATTCTAAATTTATTTGCTGCTGGAATAATGCTAAGTATAATGCAGTGGTGTAGCACCAATGGGGCGGGGCGCGCGATGCCCCGGGTGCAGTTGTGGATGAGGCATGGCTGGGCTGTGGTGGGGGCATTCCGGGACATTCTGGGGCATTCCGGGGTGGGTGCTGGCAGCACCACGGCAGGGGCACAGGGTGCACGCATGCCCTGGGCGCAGTTTCCCCTTGCTTCGCCTCTGGTATAATGTCAGATCTGCTCAGTGTCCTCCTCAAGGCTGTTTTGAACAATACATTTGGATCCGAGTACAATAGCTGTACAAAACATATATATCACAACTCTGATATGAGGTGTGCATGCATCCATTTTGCCACATTCCTTTGAAATTTAAATCAAAATTGTTCCAATTGTCTACCAAATTTGCAGTCATTTCCCAGTGTCCACTTGCACACATACTCCTGTAACTTCAAGTCTGTATTATTGGAATGCTCCCTGCATTGGGCTACCTTTGAAGAACTCTTAGAAACTTACAGCTGTTTCAGAATGCAGCCTGCTTATTGTCAAGACTGGCCAACAGAACTTTATGTAGTCTAGCATATGCTTTTCCCACAATAGCTCCCACTTTATACAATTATCTCTCTAGGAAATGTGGAGAGATGCCATTCTACAGAGGTTTGGGGGGCACTGTAATGGAACTCTATTTGCTGGGGTGTTTAATGGGGTATATAAGATGTTTGCATTTGAGGGGAGGGGGTATTATAAGGGCCCTTACTGTACACTGTGTTTTAAATCTGAGTATGTAAGGCATATTGAGCTATGGAAAAGATGGAATATAAGTATGTTAATAAATAGTAAACTAATACTTTTAAAGAGGCGAACAAAAAGTGAACATCAGCATATTTTACAAGTATGGAAAGCATGCATTTTGAACATGGGATTGTTGTACACAAGCATTTAATAAAGAAATGGTCGACCTAGGTTTAACTGCAGAACATATTTTTTGAATGAGCAAACTTCTTAAACAACTAGGAAAGTTGATTCTTGAAGGGGCCTCACTTACCCTTAATATGAGAAAAATGATACAAGTCACTTTGTAGAGGAAAAAGTGTGTTAATGCGCCAACATCAATTGCATTCCATTGACCTTCTATTCATTAAACTTCTGTTCCTCTGCACATAATTCATCTAAGCCCAGTTATGTTTCTCAAGGGTCTGCTACTAAAATAAAAAAAAGAAATCAGGTATATGTTGCCAAATAAGGTGCTCTTGGCTCCAGACATCTACTTACACCTATTGACAAAGCATAACAGAGACACCATGCCAAAAACCAGTCATTTTTTTTCCTTTTGAACAGGAGGGTATATCAAATGTGTTGTTATCCAAATATTCCATTTTCTTAGGTCTTTCATGCTCACAGTTCATGGAAACCCCTGAAACTTACTGAGATTCTCAGGGATTGTTTCGCAGAATTATTATGTACTGATTGCATTTCCAGTTATGTACTCTGAACATTTGACAGTGTTTAACGCTAGCATTAGTTTTTTTAAAAAAGATAGTGAAATTCATTCATTTTGCCATCGTGTCCATTTTCCCCTCCCCGCCTCCACCCCCAGTTCTACATATCTGAATAGAAACTCATGTCTTGAAAGACTGGATCGGAAATGAACATATGCATAGATCGTACAGAATGAGTTCTGTGCACGTCAAACAGGCTCTGCCACAGAGCATGCTTCCTTTTCCTCAACAGGGTGCCTGTGGGTGCCAGGGCACCAGCCACTACTTCTCCTGGCACCCGTTGAGCATTGAGAAAGTAGGCAGAGCCATTTTAAGGCAGGGTTTGTTATCGGCTGCCCTCATTCAAATGAAGGGATTTTCTATAGCTCCAGTAGGAGTTTGCAGCCACTGTAGAATAATAGAACTGGTAAGTACTCGGTCTTTTCTTAGCCAGTATGTGAGTCCATTCCTTCTTACGGCCTGACAGAATGTTGTGACTTACCCTGTTGCTTGTTACTGTTCAACAACTACCAGGCCATGCCTACTTTGGGTAGGACACAGAGGAGCTACGCCTTCATGCACACTGCTATGTCACTTTTGGATTTACCATGGAAGTGACATAGTAGTATATGACACTAATGTTTTTTTTTTAAATCTCCCTCTGCTATTCAGAGCACTGGCAGAGAATGATGGTTGCTAGGAGGAAGCCTGGCAGTTCTATCAACAGCTTCCATCCAATGAAAGCCAGTGTGGCGTGGTTGTTAGATTTTTACACTATAATTATCACTTTGTAGAAGCTCACTTGGACCTAATATACATTCTCAGCCTAACTTACCTCACAGCGTTAGTCTGTGGATAAAACAGATGAGAGGAAAATTATGTAAGCTCCTTTAAGTCCACATTGTGGAGAAAGGTGAGATACAAATGAAGTAAATAAAGTATGTAAATAAATAATTGAAGTTATAGATGGGGAGGCAGGTAGGATGGGAAGAGAATGAGGTAAGGAATGGTGAGTATATGGGAGTTGTCAGGATGAGGGAAAGAGGAAATAGAGCAGAGAAAAGATAAAGGGGAAAGAGAGGTATCCCCTACAAATCTTTGCTGGTTTCCTACCATACAACTGGGCCCAGTCCAACACTTGACACCATGAACTAGGCCATAGTTTTCTTGGATAGAGACCTAGGGGAAGAGTGAAAATGGAGAGCACATAACTGTTGGTTGGCTAGTGGGTGGGAAGGAGAGACAGAAGCAGGGTTATGGAAAAGGCTATGGGGGCTTTTACAGAAGGAAAAGAGCAATTAATGGCACATAGTAAAAAAATTAAATGCCCTACAAGCTCTTGTAGGTGCCCCACTAGTTCTCTAGTTCTTTTCTAAATGTTAAACATAAGAACTTTTCATTATCCCTAAAAACTAATAGGTTGAATGCCCAACTAATCAAACTTCAAATTTAGAATCAAGCAAACAGGATGTTCAGTTCATTAAAGCACAGCATCTCTGCTTTAGAGAAAATATAAGCCAGTGGAGAACTATCTTTGCAATCAAATTTCCAGGACTCTAACTACTGATATAACTGATATCAAGCTCCATTAATGAATACTTTTTAAATGCCCCATTCATATATAGCAGCTCAATGAAAATATTATTCCACTAATGCTTTGCAACTGCAGTATAGCTCTCGTGGCAGAAAATTGCTCACCAGGGATATGAAATCTAACAGACAAGCCCACATGAAAAATGCAGGCTTACTCATTAAAATTGCTGTTATTTTAATATGTGCTAGCTGCTGTCACTCAGGTATTGGCATCCAGCCTCGGGCCCCCATGATGAACCTACTAGGGAAGCCTTGCACTTTCTCTGCAATCTGGAGCTTTGGGGCTCAGGAGAATTTCTGGAGCTAGATTTATTGGAAGAGATCAGGTTACAGAATACCTCACTTTAGATTTTCCCTTGAAATTAATGATGCTATTAGGAATACTGAGGCTTCTTAGAAGTGTCACTTTAAATTATGGCCATTCTTGCTTTGACACAGCAGTGTGAAGGCCTCTCCAAGAAGCTGTGCTGTGAGAGAAAGGTGTCTGATTCAAAACCTGGGAAGTGGTATTCAAAGGGGCAGATATTTTCTTTTCCAAACTATTAAACTTAATAGCAACATACGTGTTCCTATCCTTGGAGAACCCTGCGACTTTCTGAATCAATCCACTCCTGCAAAGCAACAGGAAAAGAACATCAAAACATCCTCATAGTGACACGGAATAGCTAATGATAATTTTAGTGTCATATAGTGAGTTGCCTGCTTTAAAGTAGCCAATAGACTCCAGGAGTGAGCAGTGAGACTCAGCAGGTGACATTGTATTTTCCTCTTGCTGCCAACAGAAGGAAACATGTTTTCATGGAATGCAAAATAAAAATGGGAAGATAATTAGTATGCATAAAATGATACACAATACTATTTTCAGTGTGAAACCAGAAGTGGCACTATCAGTTTGGGAAACTACCCAAGGAATGAATCCTAGAATGCCAGTTCTAGTTTTGCCCCCTCGTTTTGACTGACCACATTGTCAGATGGCAGCAGGAAATGGGGGATCAGGCCACAGAGACCTTACATATATTGAAAAATGTGTTAGGGAGGACAGTGTGGGTAAATTGTTAAATTGTTGGGCTTGGCTTGAGGAGTCTTGATTTCAAATCCATGCTCAGCCACATGAAGAAACTCACTGAGTGTCTCCTGAGCAAGGCACTCACTATTTCACAGAGGTTTTGATGGGATAAAATAGGACAAACCTATGTGCACCCCCTGAGCTCTTTGGCGGGAGAGTAGGATAACAAACACTTTAAAATGTAATGCTTGATTGGTTGAGGAGAAGAGCAGAAGAGTAGGCTATTTCCTATGCCAATATTATTGTCTCTATATTGCAAGTATGATTTGCCTAAGGCCATCTATAGAGTCCTCAACAGATCCACGCTGATGACTTCTGGATCAGTATGTGGTAAAATTCCATACAATATTCCTCAGCTTCTGCTTCTAGATTGTGAATAGTAATTGGGTTTCCCATCAGAGAGTTTAAGCTTCCCAGAGGCATAGCTTGAACTCCATCTGATACATATTCAAATCCTAAATTCACGACTTATTCCAGAATAACTTTGTGTAAATTGGAGTTGCCGGGGTTATGACTGCCCCACCACACAGATGTGCAGCTACTGTATAACTAGCAGAACTTGGTACTGAACATGGGGTGATGATGTCACTTGGTAGCAAAGATTTCTGCTAGCTACTCAATAGCTGTGTGTCTGCACAGTACTGCAGCACAGCCTTACTGAGGGTGTGGGAGCATAGCTATGGACTATCAAACGTTTCCCACACCATTGCAATTTTGGGCTACATCAACAGGAGTATAGTGTCTGTAGTTCCTGTTGTGGGGAGAGGATGGGAAAGTAGTTTGTAAACCCCTTTGAGTCTCCTTACAGGAGAGAAAGGCATGGTGTCAATCCAAACTCTTCTTACACAACAGCTAGGTAAGTATTTTCTGACTGTGAACTTTTGAACAGATTTTGCAGCTTTTGAGACTGCCCCTTGCCAAATGCCTCTCAATAGGATTCCTCAGAGAGTTTCTGAGGGAAGCATGAGGGAAGCTCCCTAGCCATGAGGTCTTTGGGTCAGGGGGTGTTCATGTCCCACTCCCTGCAGCCACAGAAATGCTGAGTAGCATCCCCTTCAACTTCTCAATGATGCCTCAGGGTGGCCTCCATATAATGCTCTCAAAATAATTGTTCATCCTCTACTGCAACCACCAGTCATTGCAGTAGACCAGCCTAACATCACCAATCCAAAAGGTCCCTAGCAAACATCCTCCAGGCCCTTTCCGTATGGCAAAAGTATTGTGGGGCGCAGCCGGGAAAGATGAGCCCGATGCAGACCCAGACCATTTGCATGCCTCCATGTGGGCAGACCCAGAGCCAACACAGCTGGGCAATGCACCTTTGCATGGAGGTGCATCTGTTGTGGCTGTCCCTGGCCCTCTCAGCTGCGTTGCAATGCAGCTGGCCACAGATCACCCCTGCAGTCATACTGATGTCTCTGGACATTGGTTCTCTCCTGCATGGCTTTACAGGAGAGGGGCAGGAGAGAGGAAACAAGAGAGCCACATAACCCACCTCATGTGGGGCCGTTCGCTCAGCAGTGCCTCCAACCTGGGCTTCGTAAAAAGAATAGCACATAACACGATTCTTGTTTAAGTTGGAGCAGATAAATTGGGGCACACCTGATGCAGGGGCGGGAACCATGCAAAGTCCCCTCCCCAACCCGGTTTAAACCCATGGGTGATCCGTGTTTATTGGACCATGTGGAAAGGGCCCCAGGGATGCAGAGTGAAGTAGGCAAAACAACAGTGCTGTAACGCTGAATGAAGGCAAATAAAATGAATGAGGTGAAAAAGCCCTCACTATTTCTTCATCCTGAAAGTCAACCAGCACTAGTCTACTCCTACAAATTAGGAAAGGTGGGCAGGTGCCATATTCTAAGGAAAGAAACTGGAGGCAGGGCTTACAACCTTTTAATACCATCTACCAGCCTTCCTTCTACTGGCCCATCAGTCATTCAGCAAATCCCACCACTATGCTCAGTCCCTTCCAGGCAGAAATAGGAGCAACATTATGAAGAGAAAGGGGGAGATGCAATGTGGGGATGATGTGGCTGCTCTGAGTCTGCTGTAACACACATTTTAGGCATTAATGTTCATCTTTTATTCAAGCTTCTATTTTCCTTCTTCAAAATGAGATAATCTGGCTGCATCCCAAAGCAAAGTTTGCATCTGGAGGTTCCATTACTTTCAATATCATTTCAGGTCTCTTGTCCATGTGTTTTGAAATTAGGATTTTATTGCTGATTTTTTGTTCACATAGCAAATGCAGATAACCATTTGAAACAAAACCCATGCCAAGAAACTATTGTTCTGTATTTATTGCCTCATGGCTGTGGGAGTAAACTTTAAAAAAAAAAGGAGGGTGTGCTAATCACTCGAGATCATCTCCAAGACAGATTTTCTTCAAGAGCAGCCTCTATCTAAAAACATGCTTTCACAGTGAAAATTGTTTTCATTTTAGTGTGTTTCTTCCTTCCTTTCCAAATGTCCATTCCACAAAAACAGCTCTTATTAAAGAGAGAGAGAGAGGGAGAGAAAGAGAAGTAAGTAAATGATAGAAAACCTCTTCTTAGTGTTCCCACTTGTGACCCACAGAAGTCCCATCGCTAATCTTTTGCAGGAGAACTCATATAGCTTTTTGTGATGTTTAGGGATTTACAGAGTTGAAGGCACTGAAAGCATTTATTGCTCTAATGGCAGCATACTTGCAGAAATTGTCTGTACTTTGAGAAGTTGTATGGCAAAATTGCTCCAAACAACTAATGCCCAGTCCCTCTGCACAATAAGCAATTAAAACTGAGTGAGCTGTAAAATGCGGCCAATATATTTTTAAAGTAACTATTTCATTTCCACCCATCAGCTAGTATATATAGTCTTCGACAACCTTTTCATAAATAGAGGGGCTTATGCCAATTAAGAGTTCAATTCACATAAATACTTAACAATGATGATATATTATTTCAATGTTCCCCCTCCGCCAAAATCTGTACCAAAGGTAAGATTGCCAGCACTGCCTCAACAAATGCCAGAAGATTTTGAGGGTGGTGTCTGGGGAGGGTGAAGATGTCACTTCCAAGTGATACCTTTGGAATCTATTTATCTAATTCCCAGTGCGACCCCAATTGTGGATACCACCCCAGGGTATGCAGAAAAATCTAAAAAACCAGGGAGGTTAAATCCCCCCCCCAATAAAAAGTCACTTTTTGCACAAGTGCAAAGAACACACCTTTAGAAATGGTAGTTGCTGCTGCTACAGGGATATGTTCTGAACCTTGGTATGGCAATGGTGGACCACTAGAAGGCTCCTGGCCTGACTGCAGCTGCAGCAAATGCCTAGAGCAGTTCTGAGCCTGGCTGTGGCAGTGAATGCCTAGAATGGCTCTGAGATTGCCTGTTCAGGAGCTGCAAGGGGGGAGTGGGCTGCAAGGGGGGAGTGGGTTTCCACGTATGAGTCTCACAGAACTCCCACTTGTTTCCTTCAGTTTCTATGGCAAAGACCATAAAAAGTAGTGGAAATTTGTAGAGCGCCACTATGAAGTTAGTTTTCCAGCCATTTCTTCTACTTCTGAATTTCTTGAGAGGAAGGAATTAGGGTAGGCATGGGTGAAGGGGTCACCAGCTACTGGCAGGCAAATTACAAGTCTACCAACAGTCAAGCACTCAAAGTGGAAACATACAAGGGAAGCAACCATTTGTTGCCCACTTGCAACCATTAGCAACACTGTTTCATCCTTGGCTGAGAAAGATTTATGTTAATGGGAGCAGTGGCAAACCAATGTAACCAGAAACAAGCAGCTCTTATAGATGTGGGTCATCTAATATCTAACTCCAAGAAAGGCCTGCTGGGATCCAGCTTTCCAAGCTGGCATGTTCGTGTGTAAAGTGTTGTTAAGTTGTAGTCAATTTATGGCAACCACACAGGGTTTATAAGGCAAAAAAAATGCACAGAGATAGTTTGCCATTGCCTGCTTCTGTGCACCAACCCTGGCCTTTCTTGGTGGTCTCCCTGCATAACTTCTAAGATGTGGCAAGATTGAGCTATCCAGGGCTATCCAGGTCATGCTGGCATACAGACTGGGAACAGCCACATCAGGGTCTCGAATTTAGCATAGTCAAATCAAATTATCAAAATGCTGATTTGGTTTTAGTTTGGGGAAATTGCCAATTGATCTGTAAAGGAAGTAAAAAGGTGAACTAATGAAGCAAGTGGCACTTTACAGCATGGACATTGTGGTTAGTTGAAAACTATTGTGTGGTGAGAACAATTAAATGAACCTAATGAAGAAGGCAGGCAAAGCAAAGCAAATCAATGATAGTGACTGAAACCAAGTGAAAGATATGTAAAGCACACCAAAAAAAGTTGCTTAAAACAAAAGATTCACAAGCACCAAATATGTGTGTACTGTATCAACCATGAACAGGTCTTCTGGGAAGCCCAGAAGGGCCCAAGCCACTTTCAGCTCCTGAGGTCCCTAGCCATAATAAAAAAAAAATTAAATGATGGCACATGGTGCCCATATAAACAAGCTGTGAAACTTACGAATGCTGAAATGTTAATAATTGTATATAACTGAGGCTTCCTTTGAGCTGAAGGTCTCGGCCAAATGGCCCTCCTGTTCCCTCCCCCAATTGGCCATGGTCATGAAGGATGCATAGATATTAAAATGTATTTATTTATTCAAAACATTTGCAACACATAAATAAATCTTTACTTAAACAATAGTAGAAGTATCAGTGATTTTTGTGGGCTGAACAGTTAAGATCTGAGCTTGTTTTTGGGGGGTGGGTGGGGATTATAGATTTAATAAATAAATAAAGACACAGTTTACAACAAGAATTGATGAGGAAAATACCCCTTTGTGTCTTTCTGATAGTTTGTGAAATTAAATATTAGATCAGATTATATTCATCTCACTGCATTTCATCTCAATGGAAAAGTTAAAATACTAGCAAAGGATTATGGAGGGGAAGCTATTCAAATAAATTTGGATCCAGATGTTTGGATAATTGGATAATTATTACATGATGTTCTTGTGCCAATGGGGAAAAAGAATAAGCAGAAAGTTAATCTTATATATATGATTTTGGATTCTTAGTGTTGTCATGTAGTCAGATATTGTTAACTACAGATTTGTTGCTTCTCTTGGTCTCTGGAGAATTGGTTTAGGCTGAAGATCATGTTAACATGCCAGATTCTGAATAATCAAATCAATACAAATTTCAAGAAATGCCTTTCTCAGTATTAAAAACTTATAATTCATTTCAGGAACTATGCATGGACATAAAAAAGAAATGGGAATTGTCCTGTGTCGGTTCATCTTTTCTCTGCCCTAAGCAAGATCCAGTATTGTAGTGTGAGCTTTTAAGCTGCAGTCACAAGTCAACACTCATCTGTCTGGCAACTCTATATGTTGATGCAGATGGGGGGCAAGTAACAGTGAGATAAATCCTACTTATTTGCTGGCTGTGCTGGAGGCTTGGCTTCCGCTCTCTCATAAAGATAGGATACATAAGTTTTGGAGTTGGAGAACATATTAGAGATGATGTTATGCAGCAAACCTATCTTCAGCCTTTGCCCAATACACTAACAAGATTAAATGGTTCCCCTCTTCTAAAAGCTGTTTTGAGGACCAGTGCCCACCAAGCTAAGCCAAGAGTTGTCCTACCACCTTCTGTCTTTTCTTTTTTTAAAAAAATGGCCATAGGCTATATGATTTCTAGAGAGGGTCTTACAATTCTCGTAGCTGAGATCAGTTTGTTGCTGTTTGACAAACAAACAAATGGATCAGGTGAGTGCTGTGATGGTGTATGTTTGTAAGAAGGAGAGAGAGTGACAGGCAGGCAGGCAGACAGTGAGACAGAGAGAGAGGTTTACATAAATACTCTCCATGCAACATGCAATTCTATGTGATAAGGAAGAATCTTAATGGGGTTATGATAGTTACAGTGCCCTGTTGCAGTCTACAGATCTAGGAGAGAGATGGCATTTCTAATTCTGTTAAGTATCAAAATCAATGTGACTCTACTGGTGTCTATATTACCAGGGCATTTTAAAAAAGAAATGGTGTGTGTGGAGTGCTCAGCAGCATGAAGAAGTGAGGCGTCACTTAATATGGTTTTAAAGCATTTTTTAAAAAATGAAATAACAATGCTATGTCCATCCTACTACTTGATCGCATACCATAATTTGCTGCTTTCTAAGTTTGTAAAGGCCTCCCTTCAACAGGCTGATTCTATATCTCGGAAAGTTCCCAAACAAATTAAGCTTCTTTATTGAAAGCAAATGAAGGGAAAAAAAGAGCATGGAGAGAGCATCTCTTGCTGAGCAGGAGGCTGCATAATTGGATTAAAATCTCTGTGTATGTACAGTAACGGGATCTGAAGCCCCCTGCTGCCCTTTTGATTCCTATGGAGATGGCAGGCAGAAAGCAAGAGCATCATCGGTGGAAGTGTGAGCCAGAGGTATGTAGCACAATGTGATTTCCCATCCAAAGCCTCAGGATTTTCCCAGTGGCAGCTTCCCTGGAGGAATAGCAGGTTCCTTTCAGCAGCTGGGGAAGGGTGACCGTCAGTGCTCATTAGAAGCTGGTTTCTTCTGCTAATGTAAATTAAGGAGCCATGTTTGTATTTGTGGTTCATTAGCAGTCAAGTGGTTTGTCCAAAATACATCTTGTAGTGCTGGGGGAGGAGGGATCCACAGCCTGAGATTTCTTATGCATTTCAAATCACTTGCTCCAGCCACAGTCTTTTATCTCTTTATAATATAAAATCAGATTTGGGCTCTGAATCCCTTTTCACTTTGGTCATTGAACTTTTCTTAGTGAACTAGTGATACCGTAGCAGCAGGTCAAAGTGGCAATATCTTATATGCATTTAATGGTCTTTGGTGTGTTCAATTTTTCTAGTATATATCAGTTTTTAAAAACCTATAAATGAAACAAATCTGCAAATCTTATGCCTCAAATTTTCTTTTAGGAATTGACTTTACAATTTCCTTTTTTTACAGAACATTTATAGGTTTTGTAGATGTTGGATTCAAAGGTTTTAGACAAGAAAGTTGTAAAATTACTAAGCTGGTCATTTAATATCAAAGAACACTGTCATAGGCTCATAGACTGGTTTTAAGACTCGGCTTTTTCTATATCACGTTTCTAAATCACGTTTGAAATTTGGAAGTTCATATATCTGTGACTTAAGTGTTGAAATCAGGGGGAGGTTTTAGTGATGCTAATGTGTCTATTTATCTGGCTCATTTTATGGAGCTTCCAAGTTAATTTTAGGCAGGTAGCCATGTTAATCTGTAATAGCAGAACAAAATTTGAGTCCAGTAACTCCTTTAATGACAAGAGCCCTTGTTAGCCTCTAAGGTGCTCCCGGACTCTTGTTCTGAAACTTTTGTTCTGAAATTCAATGGGAGAACTCTGTGCTGTTTCCCCGCCACTTATAGGCTCCTTCACTACCACGCATTGATTCTTTCAACTCCCTTCTCATGACCCTTTTACCATATCTGGCAGTCGGACACTAGGCCCTTCTGTGAGAAGCCTTTTTTCCTCTGACCAGTTTCAATAGTAGCATTACAGGAAACATCCCTGACCATGATTCCTTTATATGGACTATCAAATACCCTAGAATCTGAAATCATGGATCATGTAGGGACAGATCTAAATACTCTCAAAGAAGCCTTCCTCCAGCCTAAGGAGATTTCCTCCAACTGAAGTGGCTCTTTCTCCAGCAGCAGAACTATTTAATTGGAGGAAGTCTTCTTAGTCCTGGGGAAGGGTTTTGTTTAACGGAATGGCTTGTTTCTGCGGCCTCCTCCGTTAGCCGTACTAAGTTGGCAAAAAAGAAAATATTTACAAAGCACAACTGATCAAAAAACAAACAATAAACAGGTTCTGGTGGGTTTTCTGGGCTGTGTGGCTGTGGTCTAGTGGATCTTGTTCCTAACGTTTTGCCTGCATCTGTGGCTGGCACCTTCAGAGGTGTATCACAGACACAGTGTGTAACAGACTTCCCTCTGTGATACACGTCTGAAGATGCCAGCCACAGATGCAGGCAAAACGTTAGGAACAAGATCCACCAGACCATGGTCACACAGCCCGGAAAACCCACCAGAACCTGTTGAATTTGGCCGTGAAAGCCTTCGACAATACAAACAATAAACAGGTTCAAAAAGTGGAACCATGCAATTGAAATCCCTTCAAATGTAACCCAGTTTTCTTTCAACCAAAACTTAGAAATACTTGTTAGTACATTTTGAAAGGGGTTTCCCCTCCCCCAAAATCTTAGTTTATGCTTTTGAGCATCCATAGAATGACAATAAAATATGAATAAAATCCCCACCCCTCAGCACAGAGAGTTTGTGTAATTCAGTGGTTCAATTAAATACGAATAATTTCTTAAAAAACAGTTTTAAAGGAGGGCAAAGGCACTTACAGCTTTAATTAAAATATGGATATTGTAAATGGCTACTACCTGAACAATCACATATTATAGTGAGTATATATATTGTAGAATATGACATTTTGTACTCTCTTATAACTTGGACTTCATGTAAGTACATTTCTTCTTGCTCTTTTTGTCTCAGTTCTTTTTCTCTTCAAGTTGTTGAACAGCAGAGCCACATACTGATAGACCATCTCTCTCTCCATGTTCTTGTGCTGCAGTCTCCCTCTCCCCAGAATGGCCTATTGGCTGTTTCCCCTCAGTGTAGGGCATGCTCTATAACAGCCCAGGCTTAGTGGTGGTTTTCCAGTGACTGCTCCATACTTGTGGAACAACACCCAGAAAAAGTTGGAGGGCTCAATTTTTCCTCCTGACTTTGAAGTGAGCCTGTACAACAACTATTCTGCAAACATTTGGGACAGTCTGATAGGGGCCATGGGGGCAATCTTAGGAATTCTGGAGCCCTGGGGAAAAGCCAGCATGGGGCCCAGACCCATGGCCACCCTTATGGCAACTTGTGCCATCTCAGGCTCAAAGGGGGCAAACCTTGCCCAATTCAAGTCAGAAGACTGCACCCAATGGAGCCCAGCCAGTTGCTGCTTAAGGCCAGGAACAGGTAGAATCAAGTGGTGATCCGCTGCTGCCCACCTGCTCAAGCAATGGAGATTGTTCTTCTCTGTCAGGGAGGGATAATGACATGGGCAGCTGGGGAACAGACTAACCAAGGCTTTAGATAGCTGCCAAGTTGCCCCATGGCTAAGACTGCCCTTGTTGAGCCACTGGAAATAGGTGGCTTTTACATGGTTTTATTGTAGCTTTCTTTTATTGTTACTCACATTGGGTCCTGACTTGATCAAAAGAAATGTAGGCTTATAATTATTTTGAGTTAAGAAGCACTGAATGTGGAGGCCATATGTATCTTTAATTACAATTTGGGGCCATGTCAAAATTAATGGCATGGAATGTCCACTAGGATGAATGGACACCGCAACAGTACCAAACATGAAGGAATTTGTAACTGTCCTAATGCTTCTGTTAAACATAAGGTATCTGCATTCTTTCAATTATGCTTTTCAATACCATCTTACCTTTGTCCTGCACCTGAGTAATCACTTTATTAAATTGTTAGTCAACCAAATCTAGCTCATAGCTAAATATAGGATCAGTGCAAAGTTTCTGCCTTTTTATAATTATTACTAATATCTATATTGCTTTGGAAATGTTCCTATTTGCTTTGGTAAGACTATTTCATTATTTTCTTATGATTTGTCATTATTTTGTAATGACAAATATATGTATCCAGATGTTTAACCTCAACAAATGATAGTGTTACCAATAATTATAAATGTGAAATATTTTCTTGTGCATAATGAACAAAGAATGTCAATGATGCAATGAGTGTTTTATCCTGAGGAACATGTTCCAAGCTTCATGAATTCTAAAGAAAGACTTGCAAAAGTCCAAGTTTTTCACACAGACATAGAGACACACACACAGAGGATAATCAACTGGTTAAATTTTTTGATGGTTTGACTCCTGCCACATTTACCTTTTTGTATTATTGTGTAGATGACACTCTACGAATAATGTTAGATTTCATTCTCTTCCTTATATAACCTGAGCCAAAATTTAGCTCCTTTTGATACTATCACTCTCTGATTGATATAAACATTAGGTACAATCCATAGAATTCTGCCTTGGAAACATCAGTCACATGGAAATTATTTCTCTGGCCATATTTGCTTTGCATTGTCATTATAACTCATGTTTAAAGGAGCTGGGGTAAAGATAGTGAATGTTAACTAGTTGCTGAATAAATGCTTGCTTTTGTATATAAACTACAGAATTTTTTATGATGGTACTCACTGGTACTGAATTCTGGCACCTTTGGAGGCAGGGTGCCTTAATTCTGCTCTTTGTGTGCCAGCCTGCCTCACTCAGCAAAAGAATGAGGCATTGGACCTTTAGGAACAGCCTGGTGGGATTTTGAAGGGAGAGGGGAGAATTGATAGACATTGGTTTAATTTTATGAACATTAATTTTAAAAGGGACTTTTTAAATGAAAAAAGGAATCAGTAAGGTATAAAGTTAAGTTAAGCCTGCCTGCGCAACCTTGTGCAAAATTATGCCATTCTAAACCCATTGCAAGCAGTGGGATTAGACCGGATAGGATTGCATTGTGTGCGAGTTTTTTTTACATTAGAAGCAGATTGCAAATGGCTTTTTGTCGCTGTTGCTTTTCTTTATCTTACAGTAGATATTTTAAGTCTCTCCCCCTCTTACCACCACACACTCCTTGATAATACGTATGTGCTAAACAGGATTAGCACTATGCCAGTCTGCTCAAGCTTTGCCTTTCCCCCCCTTCTCACACACACTTCACCAGTCTTCCATTCTTGACCTACAGCTCCTTCAGAGGTATGACACAGGCCTTGCATGGAGTTTAGTTTTCTCACTGTAGGGCAGCTGGTAATGGGAGCGGCGGTGAAAGGAATCCTTTCAGGCTCATTGCTTCAGAAGAATAGGCCAGCGTCTGCTCTGCAGCTTTCCTTTTTGATAGGAAAGGATAATCCCTTCCATAAAACAGTTGTGTCAAAGATGCAGAGAGAAAGAGATCAGGGCTGTCCCATGATACAGAAATAGACCAGCTTTTTTTCTGTGCTAGAACAATCTGGGAATTGACAGTGATACCACTTTGCAATGACACTTATTGCTATCCTAATAACGTAATCTATCCTGTGGAGATTCCTCCCCAAGCTAAGATCTCTTCTTGAACACAGTTTTCTTTTAATTGAAAATTTAAATCTAAAGCCATCTTTATAAGTAGAATTCATTATAAGGAATACCACATCAGCTACTGAAAGCCTCTCAACATGTCTTTGTTTTCAGGGCATCCAGCTGAAATGTCTGATTGAACATGACAGAATTTACTTCTGAGCATAACAATTCTCAGATTTCTTTCCTTTTGTTACAGTTTTTAAAACAATGACTAGCCAGTTGATACCATGGAATTCCCTTGTGATAGCTTTTTGAAAATAGGATATCTGCATAGAAATGTGCATCAAAAAAGGAGGGGGGCTTTTTCAGATTTGGGTATATTGGGCCTGAAAAATATCAGTATTTCCAATTTTTCAAGATCCCAATACTGGTATGGTATTTTGATCCAGGTTTTATTTGGGAATCTGACATTATTCAGCTTCATTATAGTCTGTGGGGAAATTATCCAGGGGCCTGGGAGGCTTTTTTTACAGCAGGAGGCACCAAAGTTGCTCCACAGCTGCTGTGCTGGCTACCGACGTTTAAAGAAAATTAGGTCATGGTCAGGGTGTCCAATTCATTGGGACCCAAAAAAATGTGCCCTCTTTATTGTTTCCAATTGGGGAGAGGGACAAAAACAAAGACACATGCCTGCAGCAATCACTTGTCAATCATTGCCATGACAAGAAATCAACAATCCCAACAGAACCAAAGCAGAACTTGGGAATCCCAGCCCAACCATAATCTGATGAGCAAGCCCAACAGAACTAATGTCAAACCAGAGAATCCCAGAAGTACAAATTCAAGCAAGAGGGGCGCTTTTGTAAGCCCAACAGAATCAATGTCTAAAAGAAAAGCCCAGTAGAATACAAGGCTAATATGTCAGGGAAGCCCAGTTGAACCAATGTCAAACTAGAGAAGCCCAGCAGATCGATCGATCGATCTTTCTTAACCAAGGGCAATCCACAGAAGCACAGCCTGACAAAGAGGACCACTTTTGCATGTATGGTCACCAACCTCTAGACCTTCTCTTGGTGAGTGGCTGAAGGCAGGTATCAATGGCCATTTTCAGCCTCTGCGCCAGTTCATGCACTATGGAAACAAAGTCTGCACATCTTGCAGTTTCCAGAAAGACAGCTATCTTATCATGAGCTGCTTGTATCATGGAAATGACCAGAGCCAGGGTTGCTGTGTCAGACATGAGCAACTGTGTGTAGTCATTAAAGGTCTTAAGGACCTCCACCTCCACCATCTGAGAAATAGTCAACTACTCAATCTGATTAAACTGACCCCCCCTTCCCTCCGAACATCAGGGTTCAAGGAGGTCAGAGAACTCTTCTTGGGAAATGCTAACAGGTCTGTTTAGAACCACATGAACAACAAAAGTAAGAATCTGGACATAAGGAAAGACTGGAAGGAAAGCGGAAATCACACACACACCCTGACCAGAAGCACAGCAAAGCAGGAAGTTTAAGAAGTGAAAACAAAAGAGAAGGAACAAGCTTCCAAGCTGAGTTGAACAACCTGGCCAGTGGCCAGGGTCTGCAGCTGATAAGAAAATCCAGCTGGCAAAAAGGCCACAAGAAGTAAATGACCCAGTGATAGATAGGCCAGCTTACATAGTGATTGTAGATGCCTAGCTAAAAAACATTGTAGGGGTTCTCTTTGGTCAATGGCTCCTGTTCCCTCTTTTGCTTCCCTCAATACCTCTGAGTACTACTTTGAAATCCAACCAGGAGCTGGGTTCAGTGGACCAGAGGCTGGCATAGAAACCTAAAACTACCAAGAACTGTGCTGAAACCCTGGAGGACCTACGAAGTAATTGTCATCAATTGGGGACTTTGGGAGAAACTCACTGATGGCTTTGAAAACTGGCTGTTCCAGTCCTCTATCAGCTCACCTAATGCTTGGATGTTTTGTGTCCCACAGAGCATTCTGGATTCCTGTTGGCTCCTTAAGTTTCCATGGGTGAGTTTAAATGTGCTTGCCACCTAAACAGGAGGGCATGACGTGTTCAGACAGGTCTTCAGAGCATGGTAATCTGACCATGACACTTGAATATGAATAATTGGATCCACCCTTAACCCTGCCCCCCCCAAATTAAATTACAGGTGTGACCTGCTCTATGCGTGAATTCTGAAACAAATTGGGAGAATCCCAGTGCCACCATGAATTATACTAGGTCTGAGACAATTCCAAGGCCCATCCTACCACCAATTCCAGCAGTCATATGGAATTGAATATCCTGCAATTTCTGGTAGGGTAATGGCTGGGGCATTAGGTGGATGCTATACCAACTAGATAACCTAACTCTCCTCAGTGTTCTACACCAGGCCAACACATTCAATACTACTCTTCCAGAGTGGAAGAGCTCTGTACAAGAAAGCCTTCCAAATTAGCATAACCACCCTCCCCCACCCTCTAGTCCAGCGGTTCTCAACCTGGGGGTCGCGACCCCTTTGGGGGTCGAACAACCCTTTCACAGGGGTCACCAAAGACTCTCTGCATCAGTGTTCTCCATCTGTAAAGTGGATAAATGTTAGGGTTGGGTGTCACCACAACATGAGAAACTGTTACGGCCTTAACAGGGGTAGGGGTTTTATTAAAGGGATTCTCCACCAGCTGCTAAAAATATAACAGCACACATAGGATTTTAAAAGTAGCAAAGGGGAATAAACGCTCACGTTGGCAGCGAGAGGGGCCGAGAGGAGATCTTTTAGACTGTATGATACGGGGAAGGAATTCTGACAATGGATATTCCACAGAGAAGCAAGAGTCCAAATTTAATTTAAACGTTTATATAAATTTGTTTAAAAATACAAACACACAGTGAGACATAAGAGCACATACATTCAAGTTCCTAAGATATAAAAAAGGTTTTAAAAGATAGATTGGATGATAGAAATGGAGGGGGGGGTTGTGGGGTAATACGTTACCTAACGATTCTTAGAAGGGTAGAAGTAGAAGGCAGGGATTCCATGCCAGCACAGAAACCCAATGAAGGACGAATTCATGTCTCAAACTGACCAGACCAAGGAAGGTACAGGCTAGTAAGAGCACATGTGTTGGGGTGAACTAAGCTTTTATACCCTTTTGCCCAGGTGGGGCGGGAACAAGTGAGTTTTTAAGTTTCATTTTTCTAAATTCTCTGGAACTTCCCATGCTGTGTTTGGGGGTGCTGAGGTAATTAGTCAGCTCGTCTACTGCTAAACCCGGGACAAAGGGGCCAAAATTGCTTTGTTAAGCTAAACGAGGAAATGCTGAAAGACTTCCATGCAGATTAACTCTTGAGAGTCACTGCCCAGGATATTCAGATTTAGCTGAGACATTTAGATCAGGATAAGGTGAGTGGTTTTTAGGAGAGTCATGACAAAGGGAAGGAAATGCAGAGAAGCAACCCTTTGTTGCTAACTTGGTTTCCAGAAGAGATAGGGAAATGACAGTATCTGATAGCAAGTTGGCTTTCCATATTCTTTGTCTTTAACAGTATCTTTGCAAGGTGAGGTAATCAAGCATTCTAGTTACTCAAATGAGACCTCCAGGTTATGCAGGAATAACTCATCCTCTTGATTAGATTTTGTAAAGCAGACCTGTGACCTTTGGACATGCTGCTACCTACACCCATAGGAGTGCTTTTGGCAACTGGCTTTTGCCAATATGATTTTAAAGCAGAAATATATATAAATAATATTCTGGGGGTCCTTTGGGTCATTACAGAACTGTATTAAAGGGTCGCAGCATTAGGAAGGTTGAGAACCACTGCTCTAGTCCATAACTGATGAAGGACCTAGAAGCCTGGTGAGGCCAATTCTTTCAAGGCAACCATCTCATCAATCCTCACCCAGGTCTTGCTAGCCTGATCCCTGACTCAACTGCCTTCCCATACAGCCTCCACCCACCCCCATTTATACAAACAGTTTTAATCAACTCAACTCATATCAACTTTTTAACTTACATTAATCAACCAATCAACTCCAATACTAATCAACTTATAGCAGTTTACGTCCTCCCAGCATAACACAAGCCCACTAATCTAACACCTTGCCCCTCTATGGCAGATCAGATTTCTCCTATTTTCTCTGATTGTCCAGAGAATCACAGGTTTCTGGCCACCAGTCCTTCCATGCTAGCGATTGGCAATCAGCATCCACAGGGGGTGATCTGTTACCAACTTCCTGTAGCTGAAAGTCTTTAGCTTCTCAATGAGGGCCCTGACACAATCCTGGATGTTTTTCATGGGGCTTCCCAGTGGGGGTCATCCCAGTGCCACCGACCATTGCCATTTAATTCCAGAAACCCTGTAATTAAGAGTTCTTCTCTCTCTAGTAATCTTCTTGTCTTTCATTATTCAAAAGCCTAAGCTTGAATACTTGAACTGAGCAATGTTTGAACCATGTGCAATGCAGAACATATACATTATACATCAGAACAGTGAAAGGAAGAACACAGAAATGTAGTCTATCACACATATATCTGTGTGCACATAAACTTCATGCCATATCTTATGTCATTTGGACAGTTTAAGGGTATGTGCATTTCTGGATTTAGAAGTATGAACTCACCCACAGTTATTTGTATAAACCCATTAATAAGCTTGAATATTAGCTCAGTGGCAAATCTAAAGTTTTATTTACTGAATCCCACTAGATTCGTGTCAGATATTCTTCTATCACAGGAAACCCAACATCCACAAGATCAAATAAAAAGTTAAGACATTTTTCCACTAGATCTTGAGCTGGCAGGAGTAGTTGTTCACTTGCTTCTGAACACATTTTCTTTGTCCTTAGTATTATTAAATGTAAAATAACATGTTTTGATTATGTCTTTTTTCTTGTGTATTGGAATGGAACTCCAGTCTAATGTTAACATTGTTCCTGTTCATGCATTACTGCTCATTGTGCTTTGACTAAGTTACTCCATTTTGTACCAAACTATAGAACAGGCACAGCAGTGCTTGTTTCCTTCAGAAACAATTGAAATCTCTTGGCTGAGAACTGTTATACTAGAAGTATATGAAGTACATATGTATCCAATATTTAATCTGCCAGCTTTGCAGAAATTAATTGGTATGTAGCAGCATAATGCAAACCAGTCAACATTCTGTTTTGTACTTGGAAATATGGAATAAGCAAGGCCTACATTTGAAAAAGGGTGGGAGTGGGAAAATCTCAGATCCTCTCAGCCAAGGGGGTTGGAATGCAAAGATGATCATTGTCAGCAATGCTCCTGGAAGATTTCTTGCCCCATTGTTGTAAGCCATGATTAAATTACATCATTTTCATTTTTTCCATCCCTAGCTCTCACCACTTAAAATGGTTTGTCCCATGCAATCAAGTATGATCTTCAAGTTTCAGATTGACTTAAGAAAATAAAAACACCCTTAAGTCAATAAAAGTACTTTGTGGGATGGGGATAAAGGGAAGACATTAAAAGTCGATCTATAGTAATTCACTTAAATATTTCTGTAGCATCCAGCAGAGTTTTATTTCAAACATGATGTACATTCCATTCCTCACAATCAGTTTTTCCCTCTCTTTGTGTCTTTGGAAAATGTTCACATGCTGGTTCTATAGGCAATCTAAGAAGAGTATGCTGAGGAAAGATTATAATGTCATGGACTGAAATATGTTCTGATCTGCTCTCCTAAAGTATTACAATAAAGTAAAACACAACTGACCATTATATATCTTCCTGCTCATTATATGGTTACAGGCCTATTTCCTCAAAATAACTATTGCGAAAACTTACTTCAATTACTAATCATTTCAGGCATCCTTTTATAATTTCAGTGGATTTCTGAAAATGTTCAAATATTTGTTTTCATCCTAAGCACAAACAGTGTCATCTTAAGCAGTATTACACCCTTTTAAGTCTATTAACTTCAGTGGCCTTAGAAGGGAGTAACTTTGCTTAGAACAGAATTGTTAGCACTGTCTTGATACAGTGGCAAGTTTCTGCTGCCAGGACTCCTCTACAATGAGTCCAAAAGGATACTGTGAGGGGAAAGACTCCTGTGTTCAGAACCTGAAAATACACTGCATACTTTTCAAGAATCAGTAGACAGAAAGCAGATCCCAAACTCAGACCAAGAGATGGTACCACTGACCATATGTTAAATGGGATGGGAAGGTGAAATAACACAGCAGTGGATATGAAGCAACCTTGGCCTGCTCTGCACATGAAGCAAAATGAGATAGCCATGACACAGTGGTAGAATGGACTGCACTACTGCAGCTGCAGGAATCACTTTGAATGATTCCTATATGGAAAACTAGGTCAGAACTCAAAGGTCTAGTTAGAGACTTTTTTTCAGCAATTTAAAAAAAATTACAGATGGTTTTTTGCACAGGAAAAATGCTAAAAATGTTACTTTCCTTACTTGCAGGCTGAACTGATACTGCTCATGTCACTGAGTCAGGATTATATTACCTCGTTGTACCGCATGTGCAGACCAGCCCTTTTCAGCTTAGTTCCCTAAATCAAAGGGTGTTTGCTATTTTTTTAAAAATTATTAAAATTATTTTTAAATTGTATTACCTATGTATCATGGTTATGCCAACCATGTATGTGGCTCTCATCTGAAACTAATATTTTATTTTACTATGGATGGGTTCTGGCTCCCTGGTACTATGTGAACAAAGGAACTGAATGCTGCTACTTTATGTCTCAGTCACCTCTGCAAATGCTGTCATAAAGTATGCTTCTCTGAGTCATTGCTACCGTGTTATGGCACTACTGGGCAAGAGGATTCCTCTCTGTGAACTTGCCTTTGCCTCACTGTTCATGAACCATTTGTAGATTTATTTCATTACACACATTGAACATCAGATATCTGCCATATAACCGTGGACACTGCCGGACACTGGTAGTGCATTAGTTCTGCCATCAGATGAAATAGATTAGGCTTTTGAGAGGATTTGGGGGTGGGGGGTGGGGAGTTGTAATATGCTTTAGTGGCTTTTTGGTTTGCCAGTGTGGTCTGTAAATATCTTTAAATAAAAGGAAAGAGATAATTTCATGTCAAAACTTTACACTTTCTTTTCCTATAATCAATATTTCAAACTGGAAATATTTGTTTTAAAGCTAAACTGTTTTTCTTCCGCTTTTGCATGAAAAATTGTCACTAACTGAGTGACTGCCTGGTTAGAAGCAGTGAGATTGAGGTAATTAGCTTGCAGTTTGTGGATAGTGATCCACTGTAGGCAGCTGGTCCATGGGACTGAATGTCAGACTCTGTTTATCATCTATACTGCTAGACCCAATTTGGCACCAGTGGTGGAAGCTACTCAGGGGAAAAGACTAGGCCTGAGCCAGCATGGATGATTAATTATCTTTCACACAAGCAGTGGCCCTCTGAGGTCAGAAATGAGGCCGCAGGGCAGTGAATGTATGTAGCTTCCTTTATTGTGCCTGAGTCGTGCGGCTGCTTAAAGGAAATCAGTATTATTAGTCTCCAGCAGTTTGGCTATCCCTCATGCTTAAGAAGAGAATGAAGGAATTGAATTTTATTTGAAAAATGCCATACTTCCTAGAGAAAGTGAAAATGTTTGTGGATATATTTGTGTGAGAAAGTGGGGATAGAATTTAAAATCCTTATTCAATTAACTAGGCCCTGAAGTAGAGAAATATGTGCAACAGTGTTTTTTGAGACAATCACTTCCTTCTTTCAGGTACTGCATATACCATTTTTAAAAAGGCAGAGGAATGTTATCATCTTGGAAATATGGCATGAAGCATATGCAAGTGGAAATACTGTTGTTTTGGAAAGGCAGGAATCATGTCAGTCCTCCTGAAACTCTCTGACTGCATCTTTGTATGGGGGCAGGGGTTAGTTACAGATAATGGTGCCTAGGGCAAACTCTGGAATTGTGCCCCCTGAACTCCATTCCTCAGCATTGCCTTCACAGCAGGGCAGTGGCTTTTTTTGGCAGTGGTCAAGCCAACCTAGTTGTGCTAACTAGAGAGAAAGAAAGAGAGAGGGGGGGGAGGAAGGAAGGAATGGAGGAGGGAAATAAGGAAAGATGGAAAGAGAGAGAGGAAGAGAGGGAGAAGGGGGGAAGAATGGGAGGAAGAGAGAGAGAGGGAGAAAAAAAGAAAGGTCCATCCAGAGTTTGCCACCCCAGCATGGCCTCTGCATCCCTTCCTCATTGAGGAAGGGCTGTGAAAGCTGCACTGCGATGGAACAGCTGAGTCCACAAAAGTGGGGATGGTACTGAGCCGAGCAACCTTCTGTTGCCCCTTTCCTCAAAGACTGTGGAGGCTATACTAGGATGGCGGAATGAGAATGTGCCAAAGTCTGAATGGGGGAGTCCTCAACCTGAGGATTTCCCCACCCTGACTCTACCCCCCTCCCTGCAGCACAGCCTCTGCAGCCTGTGGAAACCATTCTGGGGCAGAGTGGATGAGTTAGGGGGCACCAGGGGAAGAATGGTGGGGGCACAGGAGGAGGAGGCAGCAGGTAGCACACTCCTCCTCCACTGCTTGCTCCTGGGGAAGGGGGTGGTTGGCCGAACTCACCCCCCATGTGACCGCAGGAGTGGAGTCTGGGGCTCCCACCACCTCTGTATCCCCTCACAACTGCCTCTAGGCTTCCTCTCTCCCAATGGCAGCAGGCAGTCCTCTGCTCCTGCCCTCAATACTCCTCCCCTCCTTCAATAATTTGAACTAGGTATGGGCATTTGGATATGCCAAGTCAATAAAAGCTGTTTTGGCTTTTTAAGGCTTTTTTTAATTGAAAAAAAATGTATGGTTTTAATACAGCAGAAAAGGTAAAGCTGAAAAAAGCTGGATTTAATATATATATATTCTTGCTTTTTCAGGCCCGCTATCTTTGTGGGGCTCTTGGGGGGTGGTTTGAGGTAGAGCCACTAAATTTGCAGCACAGCTGCAGGTGGATCTCCTTACAAAAAGCCCCAAGATTATTCAGGGAGTCTAAATTTATGGAACCCCACGGAGGGTGCCCCATGTATCTTCCATTGGAAACAATAGATGAAATTTTGGGGGCCACTAACCCAATAATCAACAAATTTCAGTTGGTGCTTCTTTCATAACGAAAGGCACCAGCAGCTATGCTGAAGATTTGGTGTCTGTACCTTAAAAATACATCCTCAGAGCACCACAAAGTTTTTCCCATTATGTACAATAGGAATAATTCCCTTTAACTTTTTAAGGGAATAGCTCCGTGACCCTATGGCAAATCTTTCTGGGATTCGGGGTGGGGGTGTTGTGAGCTATTTCTCAAAGTAGAAACACCAAATTTTCAGCAGAGCTGCAGGTGGCTCTCCTTATGGGAACCACCATATTGGTGAAGATTAGGTTGATGGTCAACTGGCCCCCAAATGGAGGAAAACTGAGTGCTTATAAAATTGGAACCCCTGGTCCAATTAATCTTACAAGGAGAAGCACCTGCAGCTACTCTGAAAACTTGGTGCCTTACCTCAAAAAACAGCCCCCCAAAGCCTTGCAAAGACTCCCCAGGAGTGCAATTTTGCTGAAAAGTTTTTCCACCATTGCAAGAATAACGGGAAAATTTGCTGGACCAGAGAAGAAATTGGCCATCTGTTGGTGAGTCCCTAGCTACAGGAAGAAATTAACACAAAGTTGCACTACTGGATCGTAAGAGTGAAAATCCTGTTATCAAAGCTGCATATGCAACCAGATGGTAAGCAACAACAACTTGTTCGAGGAAAGTGAGCTGAATTCAACCATGTCATCATTACTCCCTTCACCTAAATAAATGATTGGCATTGTTGCATGAATATATGAAGCTGCCTTATTTCTGAGACAGGCTATTGGCCTAGTTGGTAGTCTTTGACTACTAACAGGTTTCTAGGACAGGAGTCTAGCCAGAATCTTTTAAACATACTAATTGTGGTTAATCTGGGGTCTGGTATACAGGATTCATGTGCCTTATCACCAAATTATAGGTTTTGTTGACAGGTTGATTTGGGTCAATGAAATCAGTTCAGGAAAATGAGTACCCAAGAAGTCCACTACTGTGCAAAGCCTAATGTCTTTACTTTGAGACATTATTGTTAACATGACTCTATATAATAATAAGAGAGGTCAGGCCAGTTCTAGAAATTATTTGACTTTTATCCTGAATGCTTTGACTCTAGAATTGCCAGCATGATCCAGGAAAATGGTGGGGAAGGGAACTCACCACTGACATAATTGCACTACCAACAATGTGCTGACATCACTACTGGTTGCACCAGCAGTGACATCAGCATGCTGGGACATTGACAACTGCTTCCCTTTCACCCTCTTTTGCCCTTTCTTTCCTTGCCCCTGTCAGGAAAATGGCAACCCTACTTGACTTGTAACTCAAAGTGAGCTGCAATTATTCTTAATTGTGATTATTCTCTTGCTTCTTGATGATTTGTGGTAGTTCCTGCAAGCAATTTCCAAACACCTTAGAATGATACTTTTGCTTTAAAGTACAATCCATTAAGTACTTCATTAGCAAAAGGATTAAGTGATTTCAATGGAGCTCATATCAGCCTATTGCTAAATGAAGATGTAGAAGGTGCTAAATGGTACTCAACGTTAACTTTAGACTTTTTTTAAAAAATGTTGTTTTTCTCTTTGTCCACAAAAGCAAAGAAATTCTACACACTGATGGGCATTTCAGTAAAGAAACACAAAGAGGCCTTTCCTTGAAGAGGGTGGGTGCATCTGAAAAGAAACACACAACTGCTGGTGTTACAGAATCATTGCCACTCAATAAAAAGAAAAGCTTTCACAGGAAGATCTGTGACCTCAGCTCTCCAGAACTGGTTAACCTGTTGTGTATATTTCACAGATGAATTCTGCCCCACGATTTCCACTTTACTATACCCTGTGACAGACAGACAGACACAGCATCTGCTGTTCATATTCCTTCCCAGACTCCAAAAGCCAATCTCATGGTGTCAGGGGAAGCAGTAAAGAAGAAAAGAAAAGAAATTATGCAAAAGAGCTGAGAACAGATTTACTTTCCCAGCTGCTCTTCTTCCACCCTAATCAGGGGCCTGCCTGCAAAAGCCCATCTACACTGTATTTTGTCAACTGGATATTTTGAGCGTAGCTTACCATTCTTTGGAATTTTCCACATTTGGAAAGCCTGCAGCAGTTTATAATATACTGTCTTCAGGAGTCAATCACTAAATCATCTCATAGGCAGTTCTGGGACTCACTGGTATAAGAAGCTCTCTTTTTTCCCCACTCTCTACTGATATACTTTGCAATCAGCGGGAAAAACAGCACTTCAGACTTTTCAACAAAAAAGCAGCTGGCTGCTAACATATTTTCTAATCTCTTAAAACTAATTTCTTTCTTTTTTTACCCCTTCTTTACAAGCACATAAGTTGAGCTCCTTTTCCTCTTGTCACTAAGGAGTACAGATCAGGTACGAGCAATTACAGAATTTTGAAGGGAAATTTATACAGGTTGAAACTATTTACTCATGATTAATTCATAGGATTGCTCATCTAGATCAACATTCATGCTGTATTTAACTGGACTGAACTTAAATGTGTCCTCAACTGTCCCAGTATTGATTATAGTATGCTTCACATGTGTGTATATATATTTTTTCCAGCTGCAGTGGTGGGGTAAGATCTCCTGCCCCATAAGGGATACTAAAGTTGAACAATTGGCAATTGAATTGCACACCTACCTATAGGTAGCATCCAGATAGCACAAACAAAACTCTGTTTGATATTGGTCCAGTTGCAACTAAAAGACCAAGAAAATTTCCATGGTATAAGTTTTCCAGAATCAAAGGTCTCTTCATTGGAGCTTTGACTTTCCAAATGTTATACACTGGAAGATTTGTTGGTCTTTCAAGTGCTATTGGACCCAAATCTAGCTCTTCTATTCAGACCCATCATGGCTATCCACCTGAAACAAAACCTCTATTCATAGTGGGCACCAGCTAAACATGTTGCTATGCTTGCACACTCCCTCTCTCCTCTCTTTATATATACAATACTGCTGAAATGTACCTGTTTTCAGAAGGCTGGAACCAATCTCCAGTTTGCAGTGATGTCTAAATGTGGATGACCTAGTAAACAGAAACTTATATTGTCCCAACAAACCAGGATTGTAAATTGAAATTAAACACTGGTTTCAAATCTCAGTTTGAAACAGAGGCCCCTTCCGCACATGCAAAATAATGCGTTTTCAAACCACTTTCACAACTCTTTGCAAGTGGATTTTGCTATTCTTCACAGCTTCAAAGAGCACTGAAAGCAGTTTGAAAGTGCATTATTCTGCATGTGCGGAATGAGCCTCGACTCTACTTTTTTCAGGCACTTACATTTAGATATCACAGCAAATTGTAAATCGATTCTTCAAGATTTATGAAATCAGGAAAATCTCTGTTAAATCCAGGTCACTCAGGCCGTTTCCGCACGGCCAAAAGCAGCGACGCGATGATCGCCGCAGAGCCATTGGCGACGCGATATGAAAAAAAAAGCTGCTCATTAATAGACAGGCGGAGGCTGCGATGGCGCCCGCAGTTTCCCGCAGAAATGTGACGGTTCGCGACTGAAGCGCTATGGAAGCTGCGTCTCGCGACGCTAAGCGCTTCAGCGCACTATAAGCTTCTGCAGGCTCGACGACATGCCTTAACGCAGCAGCGATGGACAACGCGGATCAGTTCTGATGTCCTGCCCGGCCCCCCATCTGTCAGTGCCTCCTCCCAGCTACCGTCAGTCCCAGTGCATTGGTCTGGGAAAGGTGCTTGGCACAAGCGCAGGAAAAGCACCAGGGACAAACGTGTGTGTGTGGGGAAAAGGTGACCCAGCTTGGTCAGGTCTGGCAGTCGCCATTTTGAAGACGGCTCCCTTGCGGCTGTTCGCGACGAAAAAGCGGGCGGCGCCGACGCGCCTGCTAGTTGCTACAGTGGGGAAAAAAGAGTGGTTTCTGCCGCTTTCTGAATAATGCGCCTTCGCCGCCTTTCTCTCTTTAGCCGCTTCTCGCTGACGCGCGCCAATGCGCGACTCCGCAGCGCTATGCTGCGGCGAACGCTCTCGCTATGGCGGTTCTTTTACCATTTCCACGACGTCATATTTCGCCCGTGCGGAAACGGCCTCAGAGAGAATATAAGCAACAGATAACTTTATTGTAACCATTAAGGTTCATCAGACTGTATAAAGCAGCCCTTTTCAGGAGGACATTTTTATAAAGAGTAATAGTGATTTGGAAAAAAAACAGCATTCTGCAGGCAGAACACTTTCTAAAATACTAATAGATTTCTCATTGTAATTGCTCATGAAATTTTTAGGCAGTTTTTACCCTGCCCACTTTATACTGTGTGGTTTATAGGAGACATTATGCTATCTTTATTTCATTTATTCTAGTTTACTGGATCTTTGTTCTCTGGTTGTGAAATCCCATTTATGGGATGCATTATACTTATTTTATTTCATTGTTCTTTAACTGTGTGAACTAGTTTAATTGCATTGTTCATTTATGTATTTTACTGGTAAATAAATAAATAAATTTTATAATACAGACATATAAAATTTGTAACACTGAGTCTCAATGAGAAAGGCAGATAGTAAATGAAGTAAATAAAATAAGTGGGAAAGCAACCTTAAACTGAACTACCTGCTAGCAACAGCCAAACTCAACTGGAAGTGGAAAGTGAAAATGTTCTTGCAATTTCGTTTAACAAACAAACAAACAAACAAACAAACAAACAAACAAGAGCCTGGATGCTAGCACTTCTTGATGTGGCATGCTGAGCAGGCCAGTACAGCATACCTCTTCCTTGTCTCACTTACACCCCAATCCAAAGGGGGAGGGCAAATGGTTCAATTAAACCAGGATGAGCTCTCAAAGGTGCCTTTGCCCACCTTGTATTTGACAAATGTGATGGCAGGGTGGGCAAACTGGGAGATGGACGGCTGTGTAGGCCTTGGCAGCACCCAACTTGGAAAGTTAACTGGCATTCTGAGTTGAGTTGGCATTCTTGAGAATGCTGGTATGGCTCAGGGTATTCGAGGGGCATTCTTGGGGGGTGGAACTGATTTTAGTCAACTTCCACATGGGCTTGCCATTAGGAATTTGGCACCTAGGGCCTTGGGGTTACACCACACCATTTAGCCCAATGGAGAGCTTTCAGGTAGTGAGGGTTTTGTTTCATTTTCTCTGCCTCCCCATGCTGGGGTGCCTTGGGAGCAGTGCCATCCCCAGCTGTCTGGGGCGTTAGATGGGGCTATTAGTCTTGAAGATACCACAAATGGTCTCTAATGTAAAGTAGCCAACTGGGGTTACCAGTCTGAGGTGGTAACTGGTGGAAAACTTACTGTGTGGTAGAAATCACCAGCATCATAGTGATATCACTTCTGGCTTAACCCAGAAGTAACATCATTGCATACAGGTGGTGCTCTGGCATTTACAAAAACTTTATTGTAGAAGTTTGGTTAAATGCTAGGGCTTCGTCTGTTGTAATAATGTCACTTCTGGATCACTCTGGAATTGATGTCACCACATCACTGGTGATGTCATAATGTCCCTACTGAGAGCCCCACTACACAGTATGTCTCCTGAGTAACCCCTTTCCCCATAAAATATTGTTCTGTCACGCAGTTCAGCAGTGGCTGGAAAGCCAGCAGGGGCCAGGAGGTTCCTCACTGTGGCTTGGGGTTGATGGAGTGATACTTGCTGCTTCAGTAAGTTATAGTTCTTGGTCTATATCAAACTCCATGTCAGCGTTGTTTGGCTGGATTCCTGGGCAGTCACTAGTTGCTGGATTTGTAGAAGAAGGTGCTGACTTAGTAACAGGGACCCACTGTGTGACATATCCATAGTTCCTGATAGTTGCTAGTTTCACCCTGGCCAGACACACTTGTTCAATATAGTCAATCCAATTGCTAGATGAGCACTGTCCATTCTAAATTGACAGTAGGTGGGCTTGCTTGGGACTCTGGTTCTCCCTGGCAAATGTTTTTGTGTGTGTTGTGCTGCATCCTATGGATCCATTGGCTATAGATCTGAATCTATGGTCAGCTGGACCTCAGAACAAGGCAGACTTCTTGCCAAATGCACTTCATGGGTACTGTTGCTTCCTGTTGTGCATTTTCAAATGTGAGGGGGGTTTTAATGCAATCATGCCACAGCTTCTTTGTCACGTTTTATAAACTGCAAATTTGTGCCAATGTATGTAAAAATGTGCCCTAATTTTGTTTGTATTGTGTATTGTGCTATCTCAGGGGAATAAGTAGTACTCTTTAAGCTTCAACAGAATCTAAGGTGGTATCCTCTTTGCAGTATAGCACACTGCTAGTCTCAGTGTGTAACGCTGTCAGCTTGTATGATTATGATGTAGCTGTATCATTATGATGGATGGACAAAAGTTCTATCCTTTCCTGTCAATTACCAATTTCCTGTCTGCCTGGTGTGTGTGTGTTTGCATTTGCACCCACAGAGAGCAGTATCAACCAGTCAGGATGGAATTCTGAAGAGCCTGATGGGAGCAGGGAGGGAGAAGAAGCCCATTCAACTGTCAATTTTGAGTCAGATAAGGTTCATATCTCTAGTGAGTGATTCTAGAGGGATCCTGTCTTGGGAGATGATACAGGTCCTGGGGGCCTCTTTTAGGGAAAGCAGGCTAATTTAGCAAATACTTTAAAAATAGACTATACCTGTCTCAGAGCTGAGTTTCAGGGGAAAGCTGGGTACAGAATTGGAATTTCCAGAAGGAGCTCATCCTTATACTATGGGATTACTAAGGCTGAGGAAAGGCAAACAAGTCACCTCAGGAATAAAACCTTGGCTGGTAACTATTTTTTCTACCCAGGACTGGACAACTGAGATGCTATAACTCAGTGGTTCTCAACCTTCTTAATACCGCTACCCTTTAATAAGTTCCTCATGTTGTGGTGACCCCCAAACTAACATTTATCCATTTTACAGATGGAGGACACTGATGCAGAGAGTCTTAAGGGACCCCTATGAAAGGGTAATTTGACCCCCAAAGGGGTCGTGACCCACAGGTTGAGAACTCCTGTATATAACTGAATAAGCCCAACAAAGGCTGTTTGTCACATTTGTATATGTTTTCAAGTATCTTTACCAAACAGTCTTATTCTAGTCAAGAAAGGTAATAAAAAGTTATTTGTTGTTGTTGTTGTTGTTGTTGTTGTTGTGTGTGTTTACCTCATGATTCAGGCATTCAGAAGCCATTTGTGGTCAATATTTCATGTGGTGGTTGGGATAGAGAATAGGGGCATACACACAGATATAACCAAGGCAAGTATATATCCCAAAATGCCTAATTGCTATTTTTTAAATATAATTTGGTCTCCCAAATATTTCAAGGATTTTTTAACATCCTAAAAAATGTGTCATGAAAAATCTCAGAAATATTCAGGATTACCCAGAAAAAAACAGAAGCCAGCATTTGCAGGCTCCCAGGACTGCTCTCTCTCTCTCTCTCTCTCTCTCTCTCTCTCAGGACTTATATCAGCTTGCTGTGACTAGCTTTTAGATAAGATTCTGTCAGTTTCAAGGAGTTTTGCTGCTGCTTTTTAAAAAAATCATTCTTTGCTCAAGGTTCAAGGTTTTTTGAGGTTTTTTACAGTTCACATTGAGAATCTCACATTTTACACAAGTCAAGATTCTCACATTTTATATAGTTTCAGATTCTTGGAGTCAACAAAGATTTAGATTCTCCAGTTTGACATTAGTTTGAGCATGGTAATAGCCTTTTCTATGGTGGGAGATTCTCCAGTTTTACATTTTAACATTTTTCTTCATAAGAAACAATGAAAGACAAGTAGGGCACTATATTCTGTGAGCCATAGAATCAGATTCCTTGGTGCAATTGACTTGAAATTTGGGGGTTATTTAAATGTCAGGTTCCAGCAGTTCCCTTGCAATTTTGGTGCAAGTGTCTTTAAAAACATCCCTAACCACTCCAGAAAGATTTCCCATAGGGAATAATGGAGCTGAAAAATATTGGTAGCAGAACCCAGATCCAGATACCATACTGGTATTTGGAAAATGGGCAACCAGAAATATTGTGTGTTTTTTAAATCTGAAAAATACTTTCCCCTCCCCTCCCCTCCCCTCCCCTCCCTCCCTCCCCTTCCCTCCCCTCACTCCCTCCCCTTCCCTCCCCTCACTCCCTCCCCTTCCCTCCCCTCACTCCCTCCCCTTCCCTCCCCTCACTCCCTTCTTTCTTTCTTTCTTTCTTTCTTTCTTTCTTTCTTTCTTTCTTTCTTTCTTTCTTTCTTTCTTTCTTTCTTTCTTTCTTTCTTTCTTTCTTTCTTATTATTAGTAGTATGAGCATGAGCATATTATTTGCTGCACATTCTTAGTTGACACCACATCAAGACTGTTCCTGGGACTGGGAAACTTCAATTTAAGGATACACAAGAGGATTGGTCACCACTGAAAGAATTTTTTGGGACAATATTTCAAGTATCTTAAATTAATTGCTTATGAGTGTAATTTTGCAAAACTCACTTGCCTTTCTTTCTTATATTGCTTGAAGATTGAATATTATACTATATGTTAAAATCAACACAACATAATAGGCTAGTAGTCGATATCTGATTTACGTTCTGTGACATGTTATAATGATTGGTTGAAGTCTAAGTTGATTGAAATATGATGAGTTAATACATTAAGACAACTCCCAAGTAGGGGTAAGCATTATGTACTTAAATTGCATATTTTAAACGTTATTTGAAGGTTTTTTAATATGTAATTATAAACTTGGAAAATCCAATAAATACATTTTAAAAAAAAGACTGTTCCTGGGACTTAGTTATATTGAAGTTTGACTTCAAGACTGCAATGTTATGCACACTTTTCAAGTGATATGCTTGTCTGCATGGACATGAAGAACACCATTTTACTGGTAGGCACAATCTCCATTTGGTCAGAAAAGCACAACACATGGATTTTCAGCTTTGAGTCATGCATTCTCCATTGTTGAAAATCCACCCATTGTACCTTACAGCAAAATGGCATCTACATATACTGGATCACATACATATTCTCCCATACATGTGGGCGTATCACCTGAAAAGGGCTATAATATCATTGAAAATTGGCCTTTTTATGCATGAGCAGATTATCAGATTCTGCAGTTGTTAAAAGACCTGTGACGCTTTTGACTACTGGTGGAAAAGGGTCACCGTTTAATGTTTCCCCATGCAAAACTCCCTACATGTATACATTCATATTAGGAAGAATGTCTCTATATACTACATATGCTAAGTTAGTTCTCCATTTACAGGAAATTATAAATGTCAAGGGACAGAGACAGCTCTGGTGGCTTTCATCAGTGATCACTGTTTGAATATAGACAAGGACTGTGCATCCTTATTGCTCTTATTGGATTTATCTGCTGGCCTTGTATGGGTGAGAATAACATCTTGTTGAAATATCTGAAAGCAGAAATAGCATCAGAATATGTGCTTTAAATTGGTTTAAATCTTTCCTTAGGGATCCGATTCAGGGGGTGCTTTTGGTGACCAGTTTTCATCAGTGTGGGATTTGTCCCATACAGTTCCACCAGATTCCATCTTATTCCCCATTCTATTTAACCTCTATGCAACACACTTAAGAGAAATCATTTGAGGATTTGTGGTTGGGTACCACATGTGAGACCAGTGCTTGGCTCTTTGGCCAGCACCTGGCTGCTGTGGTAAAGATGAATAAGCTGAAGCTGACTCCTGACAAGACAGAGGTGATGTTGGTTGAGAAGGTTGAGGTCTTGGAGAGTGTTGTGCTTCTCACATTTGATGAGGTCCAGTGGATACTTGCTGACTCAGTTGAGACTCTAGGAGTTATATTGGACCCATAATTATTGCTGGAGAAGCAAGTTAATTCAGCGGCAAAAAATACTTTCATCACCCTGCCAGCTTATTACTGTCTCATTCCACTGACCAGGTCCTTGTGAAGAATACTTCTGAGTTAACATACTCATGATTGTACTGCAGGTAGAGCTGTGGACACTTTTGTGACCAGGCTTGTGTTTGACCATGACCAAGTTGTGGCTCCCAACCCACTGGATGGATTAATGGTCTGCATGACAGTGATAGTCGTCCCCCCCCACCCCCCGTTTCCCCTTTTCCAACAGTGGAATGTCCAACCTGTACTACCCAGTTAATTTTACAGCTATACCTCACAATACATATTCTCTTTAGCATCAAAAGAAAAGGAAAAATGACAGAATGTAATCAAGTAAATAAAACTGCCAGGTATAAAATTCTCAGGGAAGTACTGGATAGTGTCACTACATGAGGCTGAAAACTGAGAGCTTTAACAAACAGATGCAATTACTATGTCCTCCTGGTATTCTTGAAGGCTTGGCTGTCAGAAAGAAAAAATTGCACTCTTTGCTAAAGTGAAGGCCACGTGACTCTATCCCCTCCCCCCTCCCCAAATTATAAGCCTCACTAAGAACAATATTCTATCATGGTAACACTTCCTGTATAGTATTTACTCACAACTTTTACATTGTGCTGTTCTTGAAAAATTAATGAGGGCTGGAGCAAGGCTGATTTTGTTTTCTCCCTCTCCATTGCTGTTCTATTGAGGAAGTAACTGCAGCAAAATGCAACTATGCCTTGCTTACTGTGACAGTTTGGCTCATGGAGCATTAACTCATAGTTAACATAGAGCCAAAACAGTTGGGACAATGATAACAGATCTCTGTCTACTTGTAAATGTGGCAAGCCCCCTTAAACAGGACTTGGAAGCGCAGAGAAATAGCCTAAACAAGCAAGCAAACAAACAAATGGTAACTTGTTTAGATTCTGTCCCAGATCATATTGGAAAAGGGTTTTTAATTGCTATTACCACTTCAGAAGGAAATATATATGTCCTTTAAAATGTGTGGTTTCCCCCTATAGAGCAGGTTTCAATAAGTACAACAAAGCATGTTTTACTCTTTATCTTGCATGGCCCTATTGCAAATTGACAGAGGTCCATAATCTTTGTGTCTATTTTGTCCCTGTGCCATCGAGCTTGAATCTCCCCTAGCTGTCTGTTCATACACAATTATGCACAAATTATTTTTGACAAATACTCTGTTCAAGGCTTTGCTCCATGGACAAAAGTCTTTAGCTTTGCTCTAATATCACATTTACATCACATTATAGCTGCCGCTTCTTCTATACTTGTCATGCTTCAGTGAAGCCATCAGTTTATTTGAGAAAGTAGGGCCTCCTATTCTTCTGCTGGAACTACCCCAATAATTGAGAGTATTTAAGGTAGGGAAATAGGGAATATTTTCCAAGCAGACTAGAAGTCTGTGGCATGCTATCTTGACTTTTGCTCCAATCACTTTTGTGGAGGGAAAACCATCTCAGCATTTAACTGATTATGGCTGACTACCCATGGATAGCTCTGCCCCACCCTTTCCCCAGTCTGGCGTAAAAGTCACACCAGAAGTATTCTCACTTTCCACAGGAAAAGCAAGAAGCAGAGGCAGGGAAAGAGGAAGCGTGTCAGGACAAGAAATGTTGCCCTGATGCACTTCCTCTTTTGGCAAGCCGCAGGGAGGAAGCACATCGAGACAAGATCTTTTGCCCCGACATGCTTCCACTTCTGGTGTGTGCCAGGGAGAAAGAGCATGGGGACAAGATTTCTTGCCTCGACACAGTCCAGCTGCCAGCTCATGGCAGCTGCCCCGTAGGTAATCAGCAAGTGAAATAAAAAGAATATTTGCCGTCCAAGGGTGGGAACCTCCTGTGTGGATCCTCCCTCAATAACCACAGAACACTTCTGCTGGGATAAATCAATTGGCCATAGCCATTTTATTATACAAAAAGTGGAAGTGTGAGGCCCAGCATGGGTCTTGACCTGATTGTGTCTGCATCATGGCAAAACTCTCGCAGGCGGATGCCCCATACTGGAGCTTTGCTGTGCTGAGGGGCTCTGCCGGGCGGACACTCCTGGCAAGAGGTGTTCCCCCTTTGCCCTGTCTGGCAGGGCGGTTGCCTCTTGCTGCCGTCGGCCACTCGAAAGGGGGGGAAGAGATAGCTCCCTAGTTTCCCCTTGCCCTTCCGAATCAATACCCATGCACCAACCACCGATGGCTATGACAAGAAAACATGCATTAACAAAACTTGTAAAGATGGGGAGAAGTGGGTGGGCAAATTGTCGGCCGGCCAAAGCACATGGCTGGCACAAAGGAGGGCTTGGTCCTTTAAAGATTCGGGCCAGCCCTCCTCCAGTGATGTCTGCCCTGGCCTACCATGGTCAGAGCTCTGCTTCCACCCTTACTTGGGCAGTAGCAGCCAGCTCCACTCCACCGACCCACCCTGAGCGGCAACTGCAGCCTGTGGTGATTCACAGCTGTCTTTATTAAAACAAATTTATAAACAATTACTTCAATATGATACAGAAACCGAACAAGTGAAAATATGTTTAGTTAAATGGATGCAAAACTTTGAAGATGGGAAAGCTTATGGATGAAAGGTATAAAATTTGCTACCAGCCAAACATTATGAGAAAATTGATATAAAATGTTCTATTGGTGGTACATCACTTCAAATGATATTGAGAAGATGGTTATGAATTATAAAGGGAAAAGCTGGAAATATAAAGAAGTTGATGGCTCCTTTTATCACATGTGGCAGAAATTCAGAAAATCCAATTTGTAATGGATGCTAAGAGTAGGTTATCAGACACATTGCCAAAGAATATTCCAAAAGTTGCAGACTAATTGTTTCAGTACTTGATAACAGCACCCAGGCCTGTTCCACGTAGGCCAATGAACATGGGTGTAGGACAGTAAAAAAAAACCACACGTTTTTTGGGGGAACTTTGCACAGATCCTGCCCCTAAAATGAGTCTGCCCCATGTTATTTTCCCCAAACCAGTTTTTTGAGAATCATACAATTTTCAACAATCCAGGGTTGCAGTCACTCGTGAGTGAATGGCTGGGCAGAAGGTGCTTTTTTGCCTCTGTTTTCCTTTCAAAAAAATTTGCGGCTGAATCTGCATAGCTACGCATGTGCTGTCATATCGTAAGACATCAACATGGCAGTGGGGGTTCATTTGTGCATGCCTACATAGCTATGCATCAGTAGGAAGTAAATGTTAAAAAAGAGACGCATCTCTGTGTGAAGGCATGACAGCAACCCAGATTGTTTCCATGGGCTCCAATTGCTGCCAGCATGGATTCATGTGAATGCAAAAGCAGGAAAATGGCTTACTTTATCCTGACTGCAACCCATTATACATTTGCTGTGCGGAAGGGGCTTCAGAATATTACTTGCAACACAATGAAAGGCAGAAGAATGTTCAAGCCAAGAGAACTGGGAAAATAAACGTTGATTATAAAACAATGGCAAAACTAGTGAACTTGGTGAATAAATGATCAACTGAAGAATTCCAAGATAAATGATAAGCATATTATTTATATTATTCCAAAGGGTGTTATGTGTGAGAATAATGGTGAAAGGTGAAGGATATTGTGGAAATTTTATGGATAAATAGATATATAAAATAACTTTAGTGATATATTGTATAGTAGGTTGAAAAGAGGTTTAAAGGGAAACAAATGATTAATCACTCTATTAAAATATGTTAATATAACTTTTATTAATTGAGAAAAATTTTAGAAACTTATAAAATAAAGCATTATCTGTGTTTTTATGTACTTTGGATCATTAGAATTTATATAAAAAGTAATTAGCAATTGTTTTCGATTTGTATATAATATTGCATGCAGAATTTGGTTAGTCTCTTAGGCTCATTCCACACATGCAGAATAATGTACTTTGAAACTGCTTTCAGTGCTCTTTGAAGCTGTGCAGAATGGCAAAATCCACTTGCAAACAGTTGTGAAAGTGGTTTGAAAACGCATTATTTTGCGTGTGCGGAAGGGACCTGAGTCTTTGGAACTAACTGTAATTATGATTTGATTTAGGTTTCTTTTTTGTTGTTGTTATTTTTTATCTGTTAAAACAAAAGCATGCAGCTGATTGAGTTCAACAATGGGAAGCTGTCCATACATCCCTTTATTTTCATGAATTGACAAAATGCCACCCAGGATACATTTGGATAACAGAGGAATTTGCTTCTCTATGTAATTTTTATTTTGTATCCACTGGTGAGTTTTGAGCAGATTGTGTTTTAGGAGAGAGCTGCAATTACGCTGTGATGCTGACACAAAGTTCACCTACTTTTGAAAACAAACTTGGAAAAGGTTAGAAGCTAATGAGCTGCAGCAAAAGGAGTGAACTTGCTTTCACTTCTTTAGGTAGATTTCATTTGAGAGCATCTGATGGCCTTCTGCTTTTCCTCTTTGCTCTCCAATGACTCACCATGTTGACATTTGCCTTCACCTCTGCAAGCCTCATTCCTATTAGCTCCAGTTGGAAAGCTGTCAACAGCTTCCATGTGTTTTCTCAACATTCAGTGTAAGGATTTCCCCCCTCTCAAACAAATCTTTCCCTTGGAGCAAAATGATTTTAGACGAGAAAAGTTTTCATTTCATTTGAGGGCATCTGTACATTTTTGCTATAAATGTAATATAAGGAGGGCAGAAAAAGAAAAGACAATGCTTTAGAGTGACTGTGTCTACTTTATCCACCCACACTCATGAGAAGATTGCTATCTATCTATATCTATATATTTATATTATATCTATCTATATGACAGTTTTGTATCGGAAAAACCTCTTCAATGTAGAAAAATCACATGCATACCAAAATATGTGGAAAAAACACATGCCTATCCATTTAAATGTGTGTAAATGCTATGAAATAGATTCATTTATATGTATTTCCTGAGTTTGGTGGATATTGGGATGAACATGTCCTGAGGGTTCAGTTTCTATTCATGGAAGTGGTGTCTGTGTGTCGCATAATCATTTGGTTAAACCTTTGGTTAAGCTGACGTACAAATCTATACCATGTTTTTGATCTCTGTGCTAAACCTCAGTTCACTGATTCCCAAGGTGTACTTTCTTGTGTTTTTATTTTACTTCCTTGAAACTGCATTCCTTGTTGTAGGAAAAGCTGGGCAGGGCAATCCTAAAGAAGGGTAATTGCAGCAAAGCTGGGGTTAGTGCAGCCACACAACCTCCTAAGGGGCTTGCTGAACCATGACGAACAAGCTGAAAGCGATGCTCCACAAACCTCCATGAAATGTCCCTAAGCAGCACAAATAGGGATGTTCCCATGCTGAAAGGAATCACGAAGCTGGGTAAAGCCAGCTCTGCCCTCGGGAATGTCCTCTTTACTGCTGGAATGGGTTTCTGTGTTGAAGGAGTGCCGGAACCATGGCTGTGTTGGTACCCAGGCATCATGCTGCTGCACGGCTCCCCATCACCAGCCTAAGTGCCTCTGCACCAGTGTAAATGCCCCTTATACTGGCAAAAGTGGCATTAAACCAACATCACGCCACTTCCAGAGCAATTTTGCCCACCCCCACCTCCTCCTCCTCCTTCTTTGGACTGCACTGTAAATCAGCTCCTGGGAGCTGAGTATATGCTCCTGAATTGTTTTATGAATCACAGTATGACCAATTTATTTACGAAAAAAAGGTATAGGATTGTTACTAGTAGTGCAAGGGTTTGACAGAAAGGCACTGGGGGCAGAACACAACAGTAGTTTGCTCTGGTTCATGAGTCTTGATAATAGCTTGCTTGTTAGTTCAGATCTCCATTCCTCAACCTCTACTAAAGTGATAAACGGTGACAAGGATTTATTTTAAAGTCCATTTTGATTTTCAGGAGCCCAAATGAGCATACTGTTCAGTTAGTGCCTGCTACTGTTTTTGACCTTTGGACTGAGCAGATTTGATAGGAACATTACAGACTGTAGAATAAATATAGGTGGTTTGTAAATGCAGTGCTCTTCTTTCATTTCTCTGCTACTCCGCCAAAAGAAGGGTATTTAAAACCATTATAACAACATTTTCGAGATCAGTTCTCTGGTACAGTTTTCTCAGCTTGAACTTGAGTAGAGAATTCCATAACTGAACATATTTAATTTGTGTGTGTGTGTGTGTGTGTGTGTGTGTGTGTGTAATAAATCTGAGGAATTTCTGTCATAGCAAAGAAACTGAAGATATTGATATAATCCACTGGGCAGCATTTTTCTTCAGCTTCCAGATACTAGTTCTTTATGTTTGTACATCAGCACAGCAGAAAATATACTCCAAATCTACTCCTCCCGTATTTTTTAAAAATTCTTAAAAAGACACCCATTTTGTACTCATTTGTAACTGCTGGCACCAATATTAGACACCTTGAGTGGGTGTGTGGAGGATGGAAACGACAGTCATTCAAGCAATCCAGACTGTATTTAGGGGAAAGCAGATAGTGGTAACAATCAGAAGGATCATATTTAAATAGTAAAGCTGTCTATCTGAAGTATAAACAAAAACCTTTTCCTGAGGCACTGTAAGATAATCATTCACAATGACATCATCCTCAGCCAAGGACTGACAACCTATAGAACACATCCCAAATACATGGGTCTTTGCTTCACCTGCATTATAGAACTGGTATTCTACTTATGGTTCTCATCCTTTTTCCAGTCGAGTATTTTGAATTTGCATAGCAAACAATCCTTGGTATTTTTGTACACTTTCATAACTATCCTCCCAAAAATTTCTCACAATTTTACTTTTCACATAATTCCGTGGTACCCAGGTAGCTTTGGAACAAAGTACTTGTGCAAGATCAACATGTCCAATAGGCTGAAAACAAGCAAACAACAGGCCTAGGACTTAAGTCCCAGTTGCCTGAGAAAAAAGCAGGCCTAAAAATATTTTAGATAAAGAAATACTAGATGTTTATTCTTTGCATCTGTAAACCCTGGTGACTGCTTCATGTATAGTTCTTCCACTACTTCACTATGTAAAAAGGCAGTCTTAATGTCTAAGTGTTCTGTTTGCATGTTTTGGGATGCTGCAAGGCTTAGGAGCATCCTAATTGTGGAGTATTTTACAACTGGTACAAAAGCTCTCAAATTTATGGATCAGACTATGATCAAACTTCTGCACCAGTTATAAGTTTGATCATAGTCTGATCCATAAATTTGAGAGAATCTCTTTGCCGCTACTGTGGCTTTGTATCTCTTAACTTCGCCCTTTGCATTCTGCGTACCCTTAAAAACCCACTTACATCCAATGGAATTTTTAAATGAGTTAAATGAGAGTCTATGTCTTGTTCTTGTGCAATGTGGCCATTTCTTCTTGTGCTGCTTTCTTCCAGTTGCTTGCCTCTGGTTCAGGCATGCAATATAACTCAGCCCATGACGTTGGTTTGTGTGATAACATCATCTTTGCAAGATAGGTTAGTTTCTCAGCTTTGTTAGTTCATCATGAACGCCTGAGGCCCAGAATCCCATCTGCCTCCACAGAGGTCTCTGGCTCCTTTGGTTCACCTGCCAGTTTGGGAATTTCCACCTTCACCTTCTCTTCTGATTGAGCATACGGTTACATCTGTATAGTGACTACATTCATGGGCTCTGGGTGATACACCAGCAACTGGTCATCTGTCTGGACAGTCATCTCTTGTAGAAGTCTGTTATGTCCTTGGTCGCTCATCAAACTGCACCACTCTGCTTGTAGTAATTTGGTTAGTACTTGGGTTTAGAATTCTGTATCCTCTACTCTGGAAAATAGACTACAAATATGCCTTCTTTAGCTAGTGGTTCTAGTTTAGATCTCTTTTCTTTTGATATATGGGCATAGCCCTTGGATCCAAATACTCTGATGTGTTCTATGCTTGGCTTTCTGTTATGCCATAACTCATAAGGAGGGTGCATGTGTGTGTGTGTGTGTGTGTGTGCGTGTGTGTGGCTTTAGTTGGCAATCTGCACTGCAAGTAGACTGTGCCAAAACTCCATAGACCTTGGCCAAAGCTCCAGAGACTTCTTGTCAGAGGTTATCTTGGCTGTACAGCCAAAGTGTCATTCTAGTTAGAAAGGATCCTATAAAGAAGGCTATTTCCTGAAAAGAACTTATTGAGAAGGTGAATAGATTGCATCCTCATTAATATTTGTAAAATTGATCACAACAACATTTGACTTGAAAAGAGTTTCCTGAGTACTCAAAGTGAGTTCATTAGTCTTGGAGAAACTGAATCCATGGAAAACTTTCTTTGTGTTTCTACTAATCATGTTTTTTTACCTCATAACCTTTTTCTCAGTGTTAAGAGATAGAAAACATCTATTAAAAATACAGCTGAGTTCCTCATATACCGCAAAAATGTCCACCCCCTAGTTCTTAGTTCAGCCTACTCATTCCAGTCCTCAAGGAATAAATTATGCACTGAGGCTAAAATTCTATCAGGAAGTTACACAGGTGATTTCCATTAATTCTAATAGCTGCAATGACATTAATTCCCATATGCCAATGGCAGAACAGAGATCTTGATATTCTTCCATTGACATGCTCTTCAAATCAGGATCAAGAAAATGTAATGTGTAAATTTAATGCAAAATGTAATGTGTAACAATCAAAACAGCACCCTACAAAGCTAGGTGTAACAAAAACATCTACTCATGTGCAGTCTACAACTGCTTGAGGCTTGCACAGCCCTATGGTTGGAGACATCTAACAACAAAGGAATGTGGTACACTTAGCCCCAAGTGCAACCATATAATATAGTTTAATTCCCAGGAATACAAGTGCTCACTAGACGTGACTGAAGATAGAATAAGATTGCTGGTCACTCTTCCAAAAATCTTCATTTCGTGGAGCCTGCTCCCCTTCATCAGCTTTCTTCTCAAATGTTAACGCTGCCTGTGTTATTTCTGGAGCTACAATTGTGCATGAAAATAATTTGTTACAATACATACATTCATACATCTTATCAACATTTGTTTTATCACTTTCTAAAGTACAGAGCATTTTTATGAATATAATATATTAAATGTAATAACATTTTAATAAATCTGCAGTCTATAATACATATTGATAAATATTTTAATGTTTTAAAAATCACATATATACTATTAAAAGCACTGATGTTAATTTTATACATAACATAAAAATGCATCTTAAAATGTAAATCCGAACTCACAATTTTACTTAGCCGTTCCATGCATACAAAAACTCAATTGGACTAAACTGCACTTGGATGATTCTTCAGAGTTGTATGAGCTATCATAATTCCTACCAGTATAAAGCATAAATTAGTTACCGCTATGTGTCTAATCCTTGTCATTTGTCTTTATTGCAGATCCTGGCAAAACTTATCAAAAGGAACTATATGCAAGCAAATATATTTCACCAAATGGTTGAAATCCAATGTTATATAAACTACATAAAACAACTGTATTCAATATTTGAATTGAGTCCTCACACTATTGCTTTTAAGCTTAAAAACTCATTTCGCTTCTACCTAAAGTAAATGTCTTTATATAACCTTTCCCATGTGTTTTTGTTTTTTAAAAAATGAAAGACTAAAGGTGTATCCATTTGTGCATTCTTTATTTTGGATTTATGCTCTAAAACCCTGGTCTTTAAAGTCCTCGTGGACATTACTATATACAGGAAACTGCATGGAGACTGTAAAAGATAAACACAGTGTTTTATCTGACACTTGTGAAATGGTTCTGACCCCACTTGAAATCCATAAAAGGGTGTTTAAACTCCTTAATATTCATTGATAATCAGATAATCAATCTTATATCGACTCTGATAGCTTCCAACAGATCTCCTTTTTTAAAAGGGAAAATAACAAATGCACAGAATAGGTAGTCAAAACTAATTTTATTCATACAGAGGAAACTTCCATAGGAACATTCTGTAAATGGCAGACGGCATGGACAAGCCTTAAGTGGAAGAAAATGGCAGCATTGAGCTGCTCAGAAACTGGAAGTGAGAACTGGGGTGGAGGGGGGTGGAGGTGGAAAAAAGAACAATTTCCCCTATAAATTTTTTTCTTGTGCTATGCGGACAAAAAAGCCAAAAGCAGCAGTGGCGTAGTGGTTAAGAGCAGGTGTACTCTAATCTGGAGGAACCAAGTTTGACTCCTTGCTCTGCCGCCTGAGCTGTGGAGACTTATCTGGGGAATTCAGATTAGCCTGTACATTCCAACACATGCCAGCTGTGTGACCTTGAGCTAGTCACAGTTCTTCTGAGCTCTCTCAGCCCCACCTACCTCGCATGGTGTTTGTTTTGAGGGCGAGGGAAAGGAGTTTTTAAGCCCCTTTGAGTCTCCTATAAGAGAGAAAGAGGGGATATAAATCAAACTCTCCTTCTTCTTCAAAACAGTTCTTTTTTAAAAGTCTGAAAGATGTTCTATTTGTGATATTTGGAATGGGCCATGATCAAGCCTGGGAGATCTAAAGGTGCTTTAAAAAAATAAAATGGTAACATTGGAATAGGCTCATATATTGAAGTGAGTGCTACAAGAATCTAACAATGCCATTTTAAGCAGCCTATTTTAAATCAAAGTCAATGAGTGTAGAAAAGAGTGAGATGACACTGTAAGGAGTTTACTCCAGTATGGTGTAGTGGTTAAAGGGCTGAACTAGGATCTAGGAGAATCAAATTTGAATACTCATTCTGCCATGGAATCTTGCTGGGCCTGTCAATCACTTTTAGCCCAATTACCCTATAGGGTTGTTGCAGTGGTGGGATTCAACGAATTTAACAAATGGTTCCAATGGTGAGATTCAAATAATTTAACAACTGGTTGTTTACAAGCACCATTTTAACAAACGGTTCTGCCGAAGTGGTGCAAACCTGCTGAATCCCACCACTGGGTTGTCTTGAGGATAAAATGGAGGAGAATTATGTAAGCCACCTTGGGTATGCATTGGAGAGAAAAATGGGGCATAAATGAAGTCAATAAATAATAAATTTGACATCAGTAATCATTAATGTTGTTTGGAGAGTGTATTATGAAAAGACTATTGCCCCTCCACAAAGTCAGCTGAACAACATATTTGTCTCCTTCACACATGATTTTTAAGCTCTTACATCTTTGAAACAAAACCTTGCTAGCAGAAAGCCCTTTTGGATTAGCTCTCTATAATTATGACCATGTCCTTTACTCAGCAGAAAGGCTGGGATGCCCTTTCATGCTTACACAAACACTGCTCTCTGGGATTTATTTAAAATCTCCCTTGCGTGTACCTAGTCACCTGTCAGTTATGTATCTGAAAAGTGTGGGAGGAAATGGAGCCATATCAGCTGAAAAAGAGCCTAGTTTCAAGCATTTAAAATGAATATTGACAAAAGGAGACAGAAATCAAAAGCTAGAGGATTGCTGACTGAAGTTAATCTGGCCACCTTGTGCCACTGCCTATGGTATAAAACGGCATCCTAAAGGGGAACAGAGCAGTGAGGAAATAGTTCAGTTATGCTATGTAACATTCTCTCAAGGCTAAACATAGTGACAGCAGATCAGGTTGAGAAAAAAACTATATATCAAAAATTAAGACCAATTCTTATCTTGCCCATAGTTACTGAACCTAGATGGGATAAGGAATTTTTAGGAATATCCATATGAGAGCAGTTGTGATATGAGCAAGTTCATTTCTGAACAATTACATCCAGAAAATGAGTATTAAAATCCCATGGAGTCTCCAACTATCTCATCATAGATGGCATCCAGGCTGGCAGAGGAAATGACTCTTGAGGAAATGACCCCAGCTGCATTGCATTTTGTGCTCTTTCACTAGCTGCATTCCACACCCTTCTTCAGTATTTGTAGAGATGGGTGCTGCCCCAGCTTTTGATAAGATTTAGATGTATGTCCTCATCCCTTGGCAGGCCACCAGTTTATCACACTGTGTTAAAGTACCATTGGCACATGAAACTGCTTTATGACAAATCACTCGTCCATCTATTTTAGTATTAGCTAACATGCAGTAGTTATCCAAGATCTTGGACAGAAAAATATCTTTCTTAACACCTCCTTTTTCAAATCCTGTAAGCAGAAATGTCAAGGACCAAATCTGGTACTCCTGCAGATGACTGCAGTGGTGGGATGCCTAATGTTCCTCACTTCCATTCTTTAATAATTCAGTGAAATAATTCAGTGAGGTGGACAAAATATATACTCCACCATACTATCATTCCACACTGTGCATGAAAAGAAATGCATCTCGCCATGACATACCTCTGAAGATGCCAGCCATAGATGTGGACAAAACATTAGGTGAAAAAACTATCAGACCACAGCCACACAGTCTAAAAAATTTACAACAGCCAGTTGATTTTGGCTGTGATAACTTTCAACAATACATATAAGACCTTTCTCATCTCCTAAAGCATTTCTTCTGCAAAGACTAAGGGAAATGTTCGCTTTCCGAGAAAGCCATTACATTCTTGAAAACCTTACTTTTTGTTTTTAAGGCTCGTATGTAGTCTCCTAAGTGAATGTTTCTGGCATAGGTTAACTCCATGCATCTTTAATGATTTACAAGGCAGGAAAAAATTCCTCTCATTCACTTCCCCCTCCCCTTTTAAAAAATAAACCAAAATAAATTAAACGACTTAATACACATCCAGTGGGATAGTTGGTTTGTGGTGACGGTTTTATAATTCCAGGTTGGAGTTAATATTTGATTATGCACAATAACCCTTGTGGTCTAAAATGTAATAACTAAAAGCAGGCACCAATCTTGGCATGAGCTGGTGGCTTATTAGAAAGGGGACCAGGACTGTACTTTATGTTTGAAATAAAATGTTTGCAACTGATGTGGCCACTCTTGTTAGAACTTCCCCTTACAATACTGAGTTTTTTTGCTACTTTTCTTTCCTTATCAAAAATTTAGTAGACTTATGGTTTCTTCTGATACAGTACTTTTCTGTCACAAAACAATAAAAATGATCACATTTTATTACGTTTTATTATTTACCCCTCCTTTTTTAGGTGGAGCTTTGGGTAGCATATGTGGGTCTTCCTTCCTCCACTTTATACCTACAACAACCCTGTGAGATAAGTTTGTAGTAGAAAAAGGAGTTGCTTTTTATATCACACTTTTCTCCATCGTTAAGAAGTCTCAAAGCAACTTACAATCACCTTCCCCTCCTTACATTAGACACCTTGTGAGGTAGGTGGGGATGAAAGGGTTCAGAGAAAAGTGTGACTAGCCCAAGGTCATCCAGAAGGCTTCCTGTGGAGGGGTGAGGAAACTAGAGATGGAGTGAGGGGAAACTGCGCCCAGGTGTGCAGGCGCCCTGTGCCTCTGCCTCAGTGTCGCCCGCCCCTGCCCTGCCCCGGAATGCCCTGGAATGCCCCCGCCATTGTTGCCCTACCCTTCATACCCCACTTTATTGGAATATGGATTTCATATGATTTTCCTGCAATATGTACTGGCAAATGCCAACAGCCATACATTTGTGTGTGTGTGTAGCAGAATGTCCAGATATTAATACAGGCCAAAATGTGCAAAAAGGTCTGTTAGCAAAATTAGATCATTAAAAGGGTTAATGCAGTCAGCTGAGACTGGAAGGCCCATGGACATGCATCTTGATTACCACACCCCGCCAAAGTCGCTGTAGCACAAAAAACCTAGGATACTCCCTGTTACAAGGTTTCTCCATTTCCCCTACCTTTAGAAACAATCTCCTTGATAATAGATCCTTTCCTGATGGCAAATGCCTCAGCCAAATTTAAATACCTGGGCAGAGACTCTCAGAATAAGCCAATCAAGGCTCTCCTGATACAATCAAGAAACAATTGGTGCTAACAACCCGGTACTTAGATACAATAAAGCTACTAATTAGCTCAACCCAGCAATTCCAGCATGAAGGTCTGAGCAGAACAGGAAGAGAGGTCCCTGTTCCCACCAAAGATCACGATGTAGGGTATAAAAGCACAGCGCACCCCAAGTTCCTCGCTCGCTTGCTGACAGGCTTGCTGGCTTACAGGCTGGCTCGCTGCTGCTCATTTTACTGGCCTGAACTTCTCTTGGTTAAGCTGGTTGTGAGACACGATGTTATCCTTCACTTGGATTTCCATGCTAGCATAGAAATCCTTGCCTTCTTCCAGAACTTCTTAGCTGAACTTAGGTAATGTATAGTCCTCGCTGCTTCCCTTCCCAATCTATCATCCAAACCTATTTTTCCTCCCTGCTTATATCACTTAGAAACTGTGTGAATGCTTCTCTATGCCTCACTATGTGAATGTCTGCACCAAAAACATATAAAAATATTTAAATTCAATTTGGTCTCCTCATATTCTCTGTGGAACATTTCAAAATCCAATTCTGGTATAGCTGTCTAAAAGATCCCACCTAGCCTGCCTCTCACACTGCCAAGCCGAGTTATTCCCCATTGCTACTTAAAAAATATTCTAACTGTTAAGCTAGGTAATACCATGACCCCTCCATGGCCCGGCCACTCCTCCACTGCTGCTCTGTCCAGGGTGTAGTGCCCCCCCTCATGGGCGCTACGCCATTGGAGGAAACAAATCTGGTTCACCAGATTATAGTCTGCTGCTCTTAACCACTGTGCCATGCTGGCCACAAAGTTATGCCAGGAGGCAAGAGATGTTTAGAAGTAGTTTGCCACTGCCTGCCTCTGCGTAGTAACCCTGGACTTTCTTAATGGTCTCCCCATAAAAGTACTAACTGAGGCTGATCCTGCTTAGCTTCTGTTATCTGATAAGTGCAAGCTAGCCTAGGCCATCCAAATCAGGGTGTGAGATAAGTTAGGCAGAGAAAGGTCACCATAAGCTCATTCAGTGGTATTCATGACATGGAAAGTCTTCCAGGTTCAATTCAATACTCTGCTGGTTCTCCTGAGATTAGGGGATTTTATACTGTTCCGTTTTTCCCACTTTCCTATCCAGTATCATAACTGGTATAAGAGTTATGATACTCCATTTATTTCCATGAACTCAGGAAACATTTCTTGGTCATAGCTTCTAATAACCACAATAATTACTTGATCAATCTGTTGCTTATGCGCTAACCTCTATAGTCTCCGTAGTCCTCCATAGTCTTTTGCTTTCTCAAGGTTAAAAGTGATTACTTGATGAGAGGTTGTTTGTCATTAATATTGACTTATTACTTAGATCATAATATCCCTTAGATGTCATTCTTCTGATCAGCTGCTGTTATTGTCTTGATGCTGGAATGACTAGAGGAGGTCATGTTGTCAGCAGCCTTTATAACTTGGAATAAATCCAAAAGTGGAATGGCATTGAGAACTTTCTAGTCATAGATAGAACTGAAATCTCAGAAGCCACAATTCTAAGGGAAAGAAATCATGTATATGCTTATATGAGTGTATAATGCAGTGAATTTTCCATAGATCCACAGTTATTATTAGCCATAGGATTCTGTCTGTTTATTTTTAAAAATATCTTTATACCTCCCACATTCCTGTTGGCTCAATCTGACTTTAAAATAATAAACAAAACCTTAAAACCAAATAAATTCCATCCTGCTATTCAAGCCCCATCAAAAACCCCAAAGCCCAGGCAAACAAGCAAGTCTTGCAGGAAAGCTTAAAGAACTTCAGCAATGGGCCCTCTTACCTCTTCAGAGATCCCATTCCACAATAGAAAAGATCCAAGCTTACGTTGATGCTAGGCAGGTCACCCAAAGTGTTAATATAGCCACAGGTTGCAGCCTGATTATCATGATTCTTTAACAGGACACATGGGAAGTCCTTCAGATATGTGGGTGAATGGTCTTGAATTGAACTTGGAAACAAGATGGCAGCCAATGTATCTATTTCAAAATAGATCAAATATGTTTCCATCAACTAGTTCCTGACAACAACTGGGCAGCCACCTTCTGGATTCGTTTCAGTTTCCACGTTGTCTTCAAGGGCAGATCAACATAAAGCATGTTACTGTAATTCAGCCATGAGACTGCAGATCAGAGTTAAGAAATAATAGAGTAGGTAAACCAGATGCAAGTGATACTATCAGCTGAAATGTTTTTCATACATGTAAAGTAAGAGCTGATTTAAAAAAAAACCAACTTGTTCTGCACATGTATTTTCTTTTGACACAATTCTGTGCCCAGAAAAATATGTGGGATATTTTGGCTTGGAGCAACTGAAGTGATTGGACAGATAGGAAGATTTCTACCTGTGGAGCCCAATTTTCTCATTCCCCACCATCCCTCTGCATCCCACAATGCCTTATAAAATACTGTCCTTGGGAGAAGCATTTGGAGGTTGCATTTTAGGCTACAGTGAAAGGGGAAGGTTGTCAGCAGACCTGAGAAATAATCCAGTCCCATACTTCAGAGATGCTTTTGATGAAGTTGTTTGCAACAGCATTCCCCGCCCCCCCCAAAAAAGAGTGTAGGCCTTTCAACAATAGAGACACTTTTAGGATACAAATACTAACCCTTCTAAGCAGAAAGAGAGAACAATAACTCTAGACAGAATAAACTATGACAGGAATGTTCACTGGAAAATAGCATGGGTGCATACAGCTCTCCTTAGAATTCAAGTGAACTAAACATGCCCTGTATGAGTATATGTCATCTCTCCAAAAGAGGTGAGAAAGTTCCCTTCTGAGAGTGGAAAGTCTTTAATCTATGGACATGCTTTGTTGGATCCAAGATGGTGGGGAAACTACAGTCGAGTGAGAGTTTAACTGTTAAAAATCTAAAATTACTGTTGTCAACAAATTTATGACTCCCAGAGTTAGCAAACACAGACCTTTTCCTCTTAACATTCTCCATGTGTGTTATGGCTTGCCCTAGTTCCACCGGGGCAGACTCTTTGGATGATGAGCAGTCCTTCTCATGCCCAGAGATCTTTAAGACTCAGGACCCTCTGAACATTCCACAGGCATCCCCTGTGATTGTTACCCAGCAAGCAGATCTGAACTCCGTCCTTAGAGAGCCAACAGACCAGAAACCATCCAAACTGTCCTGCATCTTGATGACCTGAAACTTCTGCAGGTGACTTGCCATGGTCCTATCCCCACAATCTTCTCCAGAGTACTGGGCTCAGAGATAAAGGAACACCAGGGTTGATACAAGAACTGTATGAAGGACCACATGATCTGAGGTCTACCTCTCTCCAGTCTCTTCCTTGAAGGAGATAATGTGTAGTAGATCTTGACAGGAGCCTGAACTTTGACCAGGTAATCAGAAAGCCTGTAGAGGTTTGGAAGCTTTGTAGGTTCAACAGCTCCCATAAGGTCATGGTGTGCCTCCCGGGGTGCTTGCTTGCTTGCCTACACATCCTGTGTCATGTCTGCCCCGCCTTACCTACTGCATGTCTTTTGCCTGACTTTGCTGCCTGCAGGTGCCTCCAGCACTGCCCGATTCTTGCCTGACTACCTGCCTTCCTGCCCCATCTACAAGTCCAGGCAGCAGGCCATAGCACCACAACTATGCTAACCCACTACTCCCAAAGGGGGTTCTCAGCAGTTCAGGGAAGCTTCACAAGCGTGAAAACCTCCCTGTCAGCTAAAAGATCTCACTGGACTTCATAGAATTATGCCCCCTAAAAGAATAGCTTAAGTCTCAATTTTCCCCCTTTGGTGTAGCTTGCCAAATGGCTCCTTCCCCATCCCACTTCTGGTATGCCAACCCACTCCTCCTACACTACTGGCAGGGGCTCTGGGAGGCTGGTGTTGTGTTTGTTGCTGCATTCCAGCACCGGGGGAGGGGGAACGAGACATCTGTGGCAGCTGCATGCTGCTGGAATCACCTCTCCATTAGAGCAAAGTGCCCTGTGCAGGGCAAATCAGCCAGCATGGTTGGAGTGCCACTCCCATGAGTGGATTTGCCTTACCCCTTTGGATGGGACTCTTAATCTGCTTTAAGGTTGTTTGAAAGGGAAGTGTACATCCCTGTTTAAAAAGTTGTGGCACTGTAGTGGCTCATCCTTTTTAGGCCTCCATGCTCATCATCTTTAGCCAGGACAGAACTGATTCATAGTAACCCCATTACTTGTGCTGCTTTTCAAAGCTGCTTCCTTGTATATTTATATCTTCTGTTTTCAGAAAGTGTGGTAATCAAGTTTTGTTTTAGGATAGCTGCTAAATCTGCTAACAATGATGCTTCTGAATGTAAAATCACTGTAGAAACCAACACTGTACATGGTTCTTTAGAGTCATTCCATAGTGGCATGTTCCCTATACAATATCTTGAAGCAACTGAACTGGGGGAATGGCTTATGAGGACCAGGAGAACAGGACAAATTTCTCCTTTAATAGCACAAGATGTCTTCTATCCTGGATGACTGTGAGTGGTTAAGGACAATCTAGTCAGAGTGGGCTTATCACCCAATGCATTACAGGTCTGAAATAATGCTCAGGCTATGGCCGTTTCTGCACGCCCACGCTGCGGGGGTATGTCGGCGTAAACGATGCCGACGCACCCCCCGGGACCGTTCACATGGATGATCCCGGTAGGGGCAGGGAAGACGGCGCAGGGGCGGGGAAGATGCCGACGCACCCCCCGGGACCGTTCGCATGGATGATCCCGGTAGGGGCGGGGAAGACGGCGCAGGGGCGGGGAAGACAGGGGGCATGTCCCCCGAACGCCTTACCATCCCTCTGACCTTCCGGCTTCGCACTGCTCGGGGGTTGCGAGGCTGCCGCTGCTGTGATGCAGCGGCGGCGGCCGTGTGAACCCCTCCCCAGGGACGCTGTTTTTAGCATCCCTGGGACACTGTATTCCGCTTGTGCAGAAACAGCCTAAGGGTTCTGTTAATCAGAGGGTATCAGATACTATTAGTCAGCAAGATTTGAAGTAGTCCCTTGGCTTCACGTCTTCTCTGACATGAAGATTTTCTATGAGTCCAGCTCCATACCTAATGTATCTAGATATCCAACCTGTTGGAAAAAGCAATGAGGCCTAATTTGCATAGAATGTTTACTGTTTATGGAGTGAGGGGGTTGTTTGGTCAGTATATTCACTCCAGAATTAACCCACCCCTTTGGTGCATCTTCAACTGTCACTGAGTCTCATATTCTCCTCAGAAAAGATGTAAACTGCCTCTCTGTGTACTCTGCAACTTATTCATTCAGCTATATGTGGTCTAATTCCTCCAAAGCCTTGTGAACATAATAACTAAGTATTAACATTTAATGATGATTTTTCCAGATACTGCACAAATTATTTTTTAAAGGACAAAGCAGAAACTGCAGAAAAATTGAAGTTTTGTTGCCACTGTTGAAAATCAATTTAGGAGGAAACCACAAGCAATACTTACCAACAATGTTGGTGAATGCACATTACTCCACATTAAATGTTACATGGAACAGAATGGAATAAAACACTTGCACACTTTACCATATAACTCTGAACAAAATGGAGTAAGAAAAAAACATTATTTAATGGTGATGTTAGATGTAAGTTGACAGAGCCTAAATTACCGGACAAATAGGGGTTAGGCATTAATGACAGCAACATATTTGCAGAACAAACTGCCAAAACAAACATGGACAAAACAGCATTTGAACATTGCTTTCAAAAAATACCAAATATTAGTCACATTAGGACATTTGGACCAAAGGCTTTTGCATATGCGCCAGCACAGAAACATTCCAAGCTTAACAACAGAACTGAGTTAGGCATAATGATTGGATATGAAAAGGCATGCAAAGTTATAGAAATCTCAATCCAAAGGCAGACGTGAAAGTGAGAAGTGTTGTGTATTTTAAAAGACAGGAATCTCGTGGGATGTCGCTAACAAGAAAGATCATAAAGAGGAACAGACTAAAGAAAAAGGACATGATACACTGGTAACTGAAGATGATCAAGCTAAAATGACTTCAGAAACTGAAAAACTAGAGATTATTAGTCCAAATACAGAGAATTTACTTGCAGAAGGAGAAACAAAATCAGAAGAAGGAACTCTGTGTGAAGACATGGATGAACAAGCAGAACCTTTCATTAGACACTCATCTGGAAGTAACAAAGGAGTGCCAGTGGAGTGACTATCAAATGTTGCAAGGTTAGTGCCTATTTGGGAACCCTCTGCATGGAAAGAAATTGACAAACTTCCTGAAGAAAAAGTTGCCAAGTGGAAAGAAGCATCCAAGGAAGAAATTGAAGCACTGGAAAAAACAAAACAAAATGTGAACCCTAACTGAATTGCCAAAGGCTAAAAAGGCTATAGGTTGCAAAATTGTTTAAGCAAAAATTAGATAGAAGTGGAAGTATAGAACATAAAGCAAGGTTAATGGCAAAAGGATATATGCAAAAGTATGGTGAAGATTACAATGAGACATTTGTACCAGTAGTCAAATATAGTACAATCAGTACATTACCTTGTGTTGCAGCATCCAAAAAGCTTCATGTCGAAAGGCTGGACTTAAAATCTGCATTTCTGAATAGAGAAATTGAGGAGGAATTGTACATGGGCCAGAACGGTTTGAAGTAAGTGAAGGACTAGTTTGTAAACTACAGAAGGGGATATATGGGTTATAACAGACAGCGAGAGCATGAAATGAGAAAGGGTGTGTTCCTAGGGACAGAGCCAACTTTAGTTGGCTTCCTGAACCCTTTCAACCAGGGAATGCCCCCATTTGCTGGTGCAGACTTAACTCCAGTAAAATTGATGGTGCAGTCCATTGGGCGGCATATGCAACTTTCATGTCACTGTTGGCTTCCTGGCCATGGTGCAACTGCCCCGTGGCTGTGCCATCCCTGGCCACAATGACCACCACCCCTCCCCCAGGATTGCACTGTCTATTTATTCTAACTGTAGTGATTCCCATTACTTTGTATACATGTGAAAATTGCACAATGAAGAAAGCTGACAGGGGAAAAAAGTGAAATGTGTTGGAGAAGAGTTTTAACATGGACCACAAAAAGAGAAATAAGTGGATTCTAGATCTGAACTCTCCCTCGAGGTTCAAAAGATCAAACTGAGGCTATCGAACTTTGGTCATGTTATGAGAAGCCGGTCACTGGAAAAGATAATGTTAGGAATAGTTGAAGATCAAACATGAAATGGATTGGCTCAATCAAGGAGGCCACCGCCCTCAATTTGCAAGATGCGAGCAAGGCTGTTAATGATAGGACATTGTATTATAGATCATTAATTCATAGGGTCACCATCAATTGGAATTGACTTGATAATACTTAACGTACAATACACACACCTTTATTTCCACCCTTACTTAGATGGCTCCACCTAGTGCAATAAAATATACCTTCTCCTTGCAGATTTGGATCCTTACATATCCTATAGGGTTGGCCTTTTTGCTTTGGCAGCCTCAAAGATTCGTTCCAAGAACGTATGAATGTAAATGATTAAACTAAAAGCTGTATAAGATATGTCGGAATCCAATTTAGACACATTGGAAGGGGGATTGTGATTTTTAGTCGTAATTTTTTATCTGTTTGTATATTAAACTGGATTAGATGTTTTAATGTAGTAATATTGTAATGGCCTATGGCTCTACAATAAAGTTGAACATGAACTTGAACCTAGCACAATTTTGTCACATCCAATAAGCTAAGCAGGTTTAGTTCTGGTTAGTATCTGGATGCGAGGACATTGAAGAAGACTAGGGTTCTATATAGAGGTTCTATATAGATGCAGACAGTGGTAAATTACCTCTGTTAGTCATTCCTTGAAAATCTTACAGGGTCACCACAAGTCAGATGGCTTGATAGCACTTTCCTCTACCACTTGTCTTCCTTTATTCTAGCACTCGGCCCTAACATGAAATTTAGAAACAGCCTAGTAAGGTTGGTATTAAGATACATATGCACTTTTTATAAAGAATCTTTCCTTCACTTAATTCTCCTAGTTCTGTGTTCTTAATTTTCTTCCTGTTCTGTGTCCTGTCATCCTTCCAGTAGCACAACTAACTTACTTCCCTTCATCTCAGAAAACTAAAATTTTGGGCACATTCATTTCTCAGCAGACAGATTAACAGGCTTACAGTCTTCAGCCTAGACATCCTTTTTGTGCCATTGGGGGAAAGAGTGCAAATCAAACAAAATTATTCTTTTTTTTCATTGAAATGCCATTCAATCTTGAATGAAGCTGCAATTTAATAAATATGCTGCAGGATATGTAAATTTGCTCTCACTCAAGGATGAAAAATGTATTTTATGTTATTTTTTAAAATCATATTTGACACTTAATAAATAAGCGTTTACTTTTTTTTCTTTTTTTAGGTTGGTGGTACATGCACACTCATTCTGATCTTAGCCTGGTCAGCTTCTGCAAACAAATGCAAATGTTCACTTCCTTTATGCACTGCAACAGTTCTAGGGAGGAAGGAAGTCACCCCAATTCTTGCTGTTGCAACTACTCTGACATTTGAGTAGGAATGCAATGAACAACATATGCCTGAAAAGATTTTCAGAGGGGAAACCATGTGTTTCAAGGGGATGTTAAAATGTTCCTATTAAAAAAGAAGTTCTGCTTTTTTTATTTCTGTTTTGTACAGTGCTCATCACTGCTGCAGTTTCCTGCTGCTGCTGCTTTTGCACCACTGCTATTATCCTTCATGGAGTGGTCCTATCCAATTAGAAAGCATGTAGTGAGCATGTTGCTATTGCACCATGTAGGTAATCTTGTTCGACTATGTGACATTGGGGCTAAAGTCAAGCAAAGCCAATTCAGAGTTGGGATATGTAGTTTTCTGAAGTGCCTGAATTCACAGGCAACTTGGAAACTATATGTGCTATGGCTGTTTGACTCTCTCACTTACAGGACCATGCCCAGCAGCTTCACAGATATCAGGAGCTGTGGGATCCCTACTAAGAATTCAGGTACCCTGAACATGTCACAGAACTCTTGTTTAAAAGCTCAGTTAATCTAAACTACAGAAGATTTTTTTTTGGAAAAACAATACTGAATTCATAATACAAAGAAGCATCATGTGATGGGAAAAATTATATCCAGTACAATGACTCAGTTCTCAAAGTTGTAAATTAGTCAAAATACAAAATAGAAGATAAATTGTGTTAAACTTTATAAAAGTCTACCAAGCTATGATAATATGCCAAGGAAAGCTCAAATGTAAACATGCATTCTTAGACGGATATTATTACTCCTGAGGGATTTTATTCCTCCTGATATTCCCAAGGAACTCTGGGGCAGACTATACATGCTGATGGGTGCATGAACAATTTTCTTCTTAGGAGGGAAAGTATGTTATCCAGGATAGTCTTCTAGCAAAGCCTGCTGAAGAAACATTGACTGATATCATCACCACATCAAAATAATGATAAGTTAGCAGCAGAGATGCAGGATGGATTTGCTGAACATTCAGAGAATTCTTAATAGGCATGGAGTCCAAATTTTTCATTACATCAAATGAATCTGAGGCAGATTCTGCATGGGCCAAAAACAGTGGTGTGAAAATGGTGTGAAAATGGTTTAAAATGGTGTAAAAGTGTTTACACCGTTTTCATACCATTTTCACACTGCTATTTTTGGCCCATGTGGAATCCTCCAGAATAAAAACAGTAATGCATATCTACTAAAGATGTCACCCAGGGCAAACACTGCCCTGCGCTGAGTACATTTCATGTTGGGCTAGGACAGCTTCAGTTTTAAATTGTGGGTTTTACCTCCAAAGTCTGAAGTTTAAAGCTGGACCCAATGAGTCCAGCCTTGAACTGCAGGCTCTGCCCTATTCAGCTTTCTACTGCTGTCTCCATCTGCCAAGCTCTGCCTCTGATGTAATGTGGGTCAGCACTATAAAGGAGAACCCAGCCAGGCTGAGTATGCATTTCAAGGCTGACCATTGCCTGGCCAGGTCCAGCTTTAAATAGCAGGCAAGCCTTGAGCTGTGTGCCCCCTGAATTCCCCTCGGTGTTCAGGAGTGGGCAGCACAGTTGAACACTGGACCCAGCCTTGAACTGTACCCTCACCCCCAAACTCCATGTGGGGTGCAGGGTGGGGCATGCAGTTGAATGCTGCACTCAGGACCAGCCTTGAACTTTGTACCCCACCCCCAAACTGAGGTGGGAAGTCTCTGAACTGCCTGGCACCCTTTCTCAAGCAGCACATGGGGCATGAGTCCTGGCTTTCCCCACTCTAGATATGCCCTTGCAGTGATGTAGTAAAGGTTGCAGAAAGCAACAAATTATTTAGCATATAGAATATCCTAAACTGGTCACAAAGTATTTTCCTGTAAGTCTCCAAAGTATTTACTTAATCTTTTCCTTTCCTGCAGCCTCAAGCTTATATTCCAAATTACTATCAAGAAGAAGTTGTCCACCTATTCTGAATCATCAACAGAGACTGCTCAGGCAGTGGAAGTCCAAGTTAGGAAAAGTCTACTTAATCCCCAAGCTCTGAATGATAAGAATCAATATTTGCAGTCAAAGTTTATAAGTATAAAGTGTATGACATTTCTGGTAGCTATGGTTTTCCTCTTAACTTAAAAGAAACCCATCACACAATCAATGTTTGCTGAAGCAATAACAATGTGGAATTCAGTATTGTGTACTGGATAATCTTGGAAGGAACCATTCAAGAGCAGTAAATGGCTCAAGGAATGGAGATTCCTCTCCTTATGACTCTTTTTTTTGCAGAAGGCTGAAACACATGAATTGGTTGGATGTTCTAGAAGGATGAGAAGTTTCAGAAGTCACCATAAAGAGCATTCATGTGCTATAAGAGGAATTAGAATGGTACTGTTTGTTATAAAGGAGAAATTTAATAAGGCTACATCTGAAGCATTAAATAGTTTCATCATCTGTAACTCTGAAACTGTGTATCTTGGTATCCAAGTCACAACGGATTCTCCAGCACAATAGCAGAAAGTATTTTGCCTAGATTGCAACTTAAGAAACAAACTTGATGTCTCAGTCACTGTGTTCAGAGCGGAAAATATCAGCAAAGACAGTGGACAATAGCAAGAAATATGTATTGTGTTGATATAGTAGTAACTTCATGAAGAGATGATGAAAAATTATAAATCCGTCAGCTTCTGTATTTCAGTTCAGTAAACCACACATCCAGAATGCTCGCCATTCTGCTTTTACAACCTTTCAGGTTCAAGACTTGCCTTCAGCTTTCTACATGAATAGTAAATAGAATGTCTTTTACCCTTCTGACAGGTAGCCTGCCTGTCATAGACATTCTCTGGCATTAACACAGCTTTAATCCTGTCCCAAATGAGTTGCTTTTCTCCGGGATGTATAAGGTTCTTGCTTGTAACCTGCAAGGCATCTCTGTCGAGTGCTGTGCCAGTTTGTGAACAAGCCCAAGTAGTGAGAAAAAAGCATTAGGATGCTTTAGTTCCATAGTGTGAGGTTTTGTTCTTGTTTTCCTTTGCTCTTCCAGCACTAACACGTTACTTTGGGTGGGGTATCAGGCTGGATTAACCATTTGCATTAGTTAAGGAGTCAATAGAAGAGTCAAGCCAAATTGGAACCACAATCAAAATGGATTTATTCAGGCATTCCTAAATGTGCACCCCAATCTGTTCCTCTGACATCACCAAAAACAAAACTGACCCAGAGATCTGGGATCCCCCTTTCATCTAGAATGCTGTGTCTAGCCACTAGCTTGCCCATCTATTTTTTCTTGGAAAAAGTTATCTGAGATGCTTAGAAAAGTTGTACCTGTAGAATTTATGTTTTTGGTGCAGCCTTAAAAGACAATAAGTCTGCCAAAACACTTTCTGACCAATAATGAACACAAAGCCAAGAAATTAGAGTTAGCATTGCCATTCAGACTAAATGTAGTTACACACAATAAAAGAAAAAACATCCAGCTCCATCATATTGCAAATACTATGCTTAAAATAAAAGGTAGTTTTAAACATTACAGTCAACAGGGACCAATTTTGGAACTAGCTAGGTAACAGCTAGTGTCTGAGAAATAGGTAGTTCAGAGCTATGATATTTCCAGGTCTTCTTGTGAGACTTTCAACCAGATCTATTCAGCAGCAAAAAGCTGTCTCCCTTTGTTTTTAAACAGAGCCAGAGGATATAAGATTTACTGAAAAGTCCTCTTTGAGGTTACAAATTAGTTTTTTGGATAGACAATATTGATTAGGAAACCTCAATTAACCCCTCAAAAAACAACAACACTAGGAGCTATGTTCTATTTTAATGTTAAAGCTGTGTTGACTGTGCAGTTGAACACTTGGAGCTAAGATTTTAAAGGATAAGTGAATATTTCAGCCTTCAGATCTGGAGTTTCCTGGATGATCCACTGAATGGGGAAAATTCAGATTCAGATCTTTCAGCTACAAAGCTTTCTGGATGTCTTTGGACAAGTTGCTTTCTTATAGAGATGTGATGAAGTTAAACAGCTCTTTGTGCTCTTCCAAGAGAGTTTGGGGTAAAAAAAAAATAAACAGGGAAAACTGGCATGTCTTTGCACAAAGATTTTGAATTCCCTATAGTTGTGGTATTCATAGCTCCACTGCAAGGACATTTTTGGCTGGTGCAGCTTCTCCTGTCTTAGTGCTGAATGAACATAATAGCTTCCTCCTGCTCACTCTTTCTGCCATATTGTTATTGCAGGCACAGGAACATCCTTCATTGGCAACACAGAGTGCAGTTCATAATATTGTGGCTATTACCTCATCACAGAACACAGAAACAATGGCCATTTTCCCAGCTGTGAAAAACTTGAAATGGCTGAAGTCCATCCAACAAGTGGAGCAGGAGAGGTATGCTTGTAAGGCTGTTGAAGATTTATTGAATGAGGATGAGAGAAAATCTTTCCCACAGACCTAGAAATATTCTTTAAAAAATAACAATAACAGTTTATTTTGAACCAATCTAGTCAATTTAGTTATTTGCTTTTTTCTGTCATTAGTATCTTGAGTTTTGAATTGACATTTAGCGTGTAAACTGTCACTTTGTACTTCAGTGATTTTTAGTTCAGTGTTTTAGTTTAGTTCAATGATCTAATTCCAAGCATATTTGTTAGGCAGCATGCTGCAATCCATGTACATTTACTTTACATTTACAATGCCACTACCAGTTTAAGCAGAGTTACACCATTCTGTGTCCAATAAAGTCAATGGACTTAGAAGGGTGTAACCCCCAGGCACCATGCTGAGAGTTTCATGTGTAACAATGCACTCACTGAACAGGAAAATATGTGGAATGTTATCTTCACCTAGTCCCTTTTATTCTTCTGCCTCTTCACTAAGGTCGATTCCCCACTGACAATTAGTCACGTGGTACTCACTCATGCCTCCCCACTCCTTGAGCGACAAAGGAGGTTTCTTCCCGTTTCTGGCGCTCGCCCCCCCCCCCCATTCCATGTTTTTGCTGAACCCGCTTGGAAGTACAACTTTTTGTTTTACTATGGTTCTTCCCAGTCTCGAAGGGATGGACGGAGGACTAATCTTCACTAAATTTCCCACCCTAGAGAGTGACACAAATGCCAACGACCATCCCTGACCTATGCATGTTTCAAAATACAAAGTAAAGCAAGGGGGGCACCATTAGTTGCCTGCTTTGGAGGGCAGGGTGATTCATAGCAAACACACTGATGACTTGCTGGAAACTCACTCGTCCACCTCTCTCTGAGTCTTCCACACCCCACCTGCCCTCTTTTCCTAGAGCAGAACTTCCTTCTCCCTTTTAAAACTTTTAAGCCTCTCTCTCTCTCTCTCTCTCTCTCTCTCTCTCTCTCTCTCTCTCTCTTTCTCTCTTTCTTTCCCACCTAACATTTTCGCTTGACACCTACAGAACTTTCTGCCCTAGATTTTTTAAAGGGGTTTTAAAGGAAGGAGGGCCGGTCATGGGGTGGGACTGGACACTTCTCGCACAATGGAGTTTGCAATGTCACAGTTCAATTAAATCCGCGGGCTGTTGCTTTTCATCTGTCCCTTCCCAGCACAAGTCATTCTGGAAGCAAGGCAGAGAAAGGGACGTTTGGGAGAGAACCAGAAGGGAGTTGGGAGGGCGGAGCGGGGGGGGGGAGAGGGAAAGCCCTCCAGAGATAAATTGTAGAGATTCAGACAGTTTTATAAGATGTGCTCAAGAAGAAAACACCTGGCATCCTGCTTGTAAATTATCCACCCCCCTCACATACACAGAGACACCCCTCCTCTCTTTTTTTTGGTGGAGCAGCTGAATTGAAGCGGGAAGAAATAAAAAAAACACTTGGACAAAAAGTATTACTGATTTAATTAGAAGATGTGCCAATCAAGGCATTAAAAAGAGAAGAGAGAGCGGAAGTAACCGAAAATTAGAAGCCATTAGCAATTTGTATGGTTGCCTCCACATAATGTCTCCATAGTGGATTATTAGAATGGGGTCATTACGTGATCATGTTTTTTGCGGGAAAGAAGGGACCCGCCCAAACACAGCATGGCAGCCAATCAAGAGACAAAAAACGGAGATCAATTTGTTGTGGGGAGTGCTGTATTTCCGGAACGCGATGTAGCCCTACATGCCTTCGCAGAATAAATCTGCAGCGGGGAGGTTGAAACCCCGATGAAAAGGTGCAGTTTATTTTTAAACTTGGTTGAAACTATAATACATTTCCAGTGGGGAATCAACCTAAGAAAATAACCAGCAATGTGAAATATATTTATATAGACCTAAGATTGATCCAAAGAGAATGAGCATGTCTTTGTGCACCTGAATTCATTAGGGGCTATCTGTGCAAGGATCTTCATTATGGCTTGTTGCCCACCATTTTAACTGGTGCTGGATCAGAGCCTCAGCTGTGGTTAGTTGTCTTCTTTCAGTAAATATGAAAACTAGGTGTTAGTTATGGATTCCTGGCTAAATGCCACAGTGGCCTTTGGTGTTGCTGCCTCTGATTTCACATCATTTATCCAATGATGAGAGAAATGTCCTTCAGTTACGGGAGATTATCTTATCCTCTCTGTTAAAAAAAAGGCATGCTTTGCTGAACACATGGAAGTTTTACTCATTAGTCTCTAGCAGCCCTGGGAGAGTTTTTTTTCCCAACATGGAAACAAGGTCTACATTACTCATTAAGTGGGTCAAATTTCAAGAAAGTCAGGAAAACATCTTGAAAACAGCAAAAACGTAATTTACAAAGAAAACAATCCAAGCATTACTGCCAAAGAGTTTTCCAACAGGAAGGAAGAAAGAATTTCATTTTTTCCTCTCACACAGAATGACTGTATTGTACATTTAATTTGCGGTTTTTGGAGTGAAGGAAACATCCACCAGCCCAACAGTGTTTAATGCAATGAAGTCAGTGTGTTATGTGGAGAAAGGTCTCACCTTTGTTATAATTCTTGATGGCTCATGCTGATTATACCTTCTTTTATTATTATTATTATCATTATTGTATGTTAGTGAAAGACTGCCTTTTTAGCTTTGCCAATCCCTTGTATACCACAAGATAGAATTGGATTAAGCTCAATATTGCCAAGAAGGTCTTGGATCAATAACAAAAATATTTGATGGAAAAGACTCGTTCTTTTAATATGTGAAAGAATGATACTTTTCCACTCCAATTCTAAGCAGTTATACCCTTCTAAATTCATGGATGGGATTTTTAATGCATCTAAGATACATATTGGGTTGTTAGGACCATAAAGAAATAAAATATGAGTCATATGACCTGAATAAATATTTAAAATTAATTAATTAATTAAATCATTAAGGCATTTCCCCCATGCCCCATATATCCTGGGATAAGGAAGTGAACCATCCCGGTTTGGCCATGACTTCCACGTGGCTTCCAGGCCTAAATTGGGCCCATTCCACGAGATTTACCTTATCACACAGCTTTCAAAAAACGATGAAATAGGAGTTTCTTTTGAAAAAGCCCGCACCACTCCCATGCAAACACTGCAGGAGATGGGCCAGTTTATTTTTTCGGCTTCGCCACCTGCTCTCACCTTAGCTGCAGCCAATCAGAACGTCGGAAAAACAGAATCTACATAAACTATGTAAATGTATGCAAACTATGTAAACATTCATGTGGAAAACGAAAACTGGGGGCTCATGCATAATTCACTGGAGTTCTTTTTCCCGGCCTGAACGCGCTGAGAGGCAGCCATGCGAAGGGAGAAGCTGGGATAAAAACACCCTGGCATCTATGATCCCAGGTCTATCCCAGGATATTTTGTCCATGGGGAAAATGCCTAAGTAACATCAAGCTTAGTCCCAGTCCAGGAAACATGCTTAGCAACTGCCTGTTTGCATCCCTTGCTAGACTGAGAACCATGTTAACCTGCTTCAGCTTTACTGTGCTGACTTGTGCATACACTGTGATAAATCTGAGCCAGTGAAATAAATCATGTGAACATGCACTAGTGACAGTCAAAGATCATTAGCCAAATGTCTAAGTGCCAACTTGCAGCCGTTTGCTAAAACAAGCTATCTGCCTTTGTGAAAAACTAATATTGGCTTGAATCCAAAAAAGCATTTCCATTTACAGACTGTGATTTACCTACCTCCCCTTTCCTATAGCAGCTTGAAATGCCCCCTTAAATCCTGTTTCTAGGAGGGAGACAGGAAAATCACATTCAATTGAGAGCAAAAATTACCAGACCACAGCCTCACAGCCTGCAAAACCCAAAACAGTCGAAATCACACTCTATTGGTAGAAATCCTTGTGTCTGGATTCAGTCCACTGGCACTGACATTTTAATGTGCTACTGTATACATGCAGATAGGTAAACAAACTATTTAAGATGCTGTTAGCATTCAGTGGTAGCAGAAGACACAGAAATAAGTAGTGGATGCAGTGGGGATGTATATATTTATCAATTACTTTAATATCCTGAATATTTGTCCATTGTGTAACTGAATGATTGATGTAGGGCTCTTACAAGGTTTTTCATATGGAGACTCGTTCAATCTACATATGCTTAATCTCAGCAAAGTTGCTGTATCTTGTGCCTTCCAACACAATTCTGACAGCAGCAGTGTTCTATGGCAGAGAAGAACTGCAGGAAATAGGCTAGGGAAATAATGCACATAAAGCCTGATATATTTGCATTTTTGTTTGGCCATACAAATATGGAAACACAAATTGAAAATTCTAGCACAATAGAACAATCATGGCCCTGGCTATTGGCAATAAACTGGCATAGATTTTATTATTTTTATTTTGACTGCTTCCTTGCTGATAAATATCACTAACAGCACATCAACAAACATGAGTTTGCACATGATTTTTGCAAAGCAGGGCTGTATCCAGTAACAATGTTCATGGGAAAATGAGAGTTACACCTTTGGATTATTACCATAAAATATTTGGCTCATATGTATTTTTGCACAGCTACTTGATTCTATATTTCTAAAGCCAATGGGAAAATGAAGGGCAGGCCAGACAGAACTAAAGAAATGAATGGGAAAAGGACAGGACCATCTCCAAATACAGCCTTAGACAGATGAGAAATGGAAATTTGCCTCCTCTAGTTGCTTAGTTTCCATGATGCAATGCTGCATTTGAACTCCTATGCATCTTAATTCAGTATTGCTTTCAACTGTCTGTATTGTTACAAGGTATTTTCAAGGACAAAGCAAACAAAAAAATAAATGTGCACTGATGGACTTAGTAGCACCAGGCTGAGTGTCTAGCAAGCACATTGTTATCATTCATGCAGGTCTTTCTGACTCCCCATTTGTGTTGCTCTTACAACAGCTGTGTTCCATCTCTGCTGCATATTTGTCTTTATCTTTGGCTATTTTGTCATCATTGGCAGATGGCAGAAGGAATCTTAGGTGGGGTTGTTCTTTTAGTAAATTAAACAATGACCCAAGGTTTGCTCATTTCTTCCCTCATGATTTCAGATTTCCATTTCTTCAGCTTGCTTTAGTCAAGAGCTCTTTTCTCGGAAACACAGAGAAATGGAGAATGTGACTGACTGAAGTTACTCAGGCTCTTTTCCATCAGCAGGTGATATGAAGTGGGTCAAGTCCATCTGAATGGAAGCTGGTAGCTTGATTGCTCCATGACTTGCTCAGTTGATTCTTCAGCAGATGATGTGTTTCATGCATATTTTAAACTCCAGAATGGGGCTGTTTTTAGGCATTTGCACACATTCACATGCAACTGGCTGTCTGCTCTGAACAACTTGCTTGCAAATAGGTACAGGACAGAACACAGAGCCCAGAAGCTGCAGCAACCTTGTGTGGATGTTATGAGCGGCTAATACCATCATCTTGCAGCTCAGGAGGGAAGTGAATAGGAATATTCAGCTGAATATTTTTTCATTGCAAACAAGCCCTGACCAAGACTACATCTGGAAATATAGTAAATGCGCCTGATGTGAACAAACATATTTTTAACTTCCAGGGATGGTCAGGAATATCCCAATCTGATATTTATCCCAGTGCAGATTCATATCTGCTAGAAGGGAAATTGATTTTGGGTGTCGGCACACAGTCATAAGCCAAGACAGGCTAGGCAAAGGGAACAGAGGCTGATGCAATTACTTGTCCTCCTCATGAAAATGCAGCTGACCTCCTTTGCAAACTAGGAGAGGCAGAGACAAGCTCCCCCCAATAACTTAGACAAGCAGCACCAGACTAGCCTGTCCACATGCACAGTGAGAGAGAACTCTTGAGATACCTGAGCTCTCTCAATTCTTTACTTTCATGTAACACCCGCTAAGTAGCTGCACCATTCTGTTTTTCTGTATAGATCTCTCTCATAGGTACACACTAGCATCTGTAAGCCCTGATAAGGCAAACAGAAAGTGTGCCTGGATGTGAGTCTATACTTAACATGGGAGTTGATAAATCAGGAGAGAGAGAAATGTGACCCATCTTATTGCTAGTTCTGGTGCTTTCATCATTTCCCTGCCAGGATTGTTGATGTCTGGTATAACCAGACTGAAACAAAAAAGTATAAGTAAAATTGGAGCACACCAAACTAAGGAAGGAGGACTTGAATTAGCTCTCCTTGTCTACATGCTCCATTGTGCCAGTTCCACTGAATTAAGAATAGAACCATCCCTTTTCGTTGTGTATTAATGCAGTACAATTTTCTTCATTAGAATGCACATGCATTCAATATGAACATACACCGGAGTTCCCATGATTTTCTTTTTGTATTAAGATGCATGAAGGACCATGTTAATATTTTGATGATCTTTTAGCAGTCCTAGATGGAAGAAATAGAGTACCCATTAAAACCACAAAGAAAAGTCAAGGAATCCATCATTATTAATCTTGCTGTCAGTTTTAATATTAAGGACATTACCTCACTCAACACTCATAGAATGGAGCTGCCAGAAATGATGATGTCATCATCAGCAGACACATCTGATCACTGCCCATGATTGCTAGAGCTAAGTACAAGTTAATAAATCCCTTGGTACCTGGATAGCAGTAGAGTTTTATTACAATGCAGCAGTCCATGATATTCCTTTAATTAAAGGGTTCAGAAGATGGGGGGGGGGGGGAATAAGAAAATAAAGCCAGAAAACTTTTTCCTGTTTGGTAAAACTATAAAATATAATAGTCCTGATACAATTCAGATCAACATCCTTTAGCTGTCATGTAAAAGTGTGTTTTTATTTTACTGCTGAGCTAGTTGTAACATAAACTTGAACTTCTGCAAAAATGTTTTTTTTAAATCTGCAGTTGGATTTTACAGATTGACCCCTAGAACTAAAATGCAGGCATTGCAACGCTACTTGGGAAATCACTTTTTAATAACAGTTTTCAATGAGGTATCATAACTGATTAACTTGGCAATAGATTATGCTTGTTATCTGGGCTGAAACTTTCCTTCCAGACAGATTCAATGTGAACACATCTTATTAGATAACCACATGTCCTGATTGCCAGTGAGATTATGATTCAGTGTTGTAAATTTTCACACACTACTCATCACATATTTGCTTATAATCTGGACCGAAGGGTGAACAGCTCAGAACTACATATTCATTCCAGACTGAAAGCATCAGTCCAGACTGAAAAGAAGTGGATGTTTTTCCCATGTGAAATTACATTTAACTAAATAGCAGAGGGGAACTGTGATCTTTGAATGCTTTCTGGGAGGCTAGCTTTTAAAAGAAAATGTTCTTAAGGAGATGGACAATCCAGTCCAAAGAGTGGTTAAATGGGTTTATTAAACTAGTGCGAATTCGTGCCAGAGCAATTGCCCACCTCACCAGCACATTTGGCAAATGCACCAGTGGGGTGGACTGACTGGAAAGTGGGAGGACGTTGCAGATCTTGGCTGCATCTGACCCAAAAGAGAGGCTTGCCCTCAGAGCCCTCAGATTTATGCTGAACTAGGGCCCTCGAAGTTGCACTCTGTAACAGTCCCTAAAGGGCCTGGGCAGCCAGTAATGGCACCACTGTCTCTCCATTGTGCCACCTTCCGAAGGCTTCCAGGCAGCACAAAAAGGCAGCAAGGCCCTGAAAAACTCCAGCCACCTCAAAAGCCCCCAAAGCCAAAAAGAAAGTAGTATAACTCCCGGACTGGGTCAGCATAACCCTTAGGCCCCTGGATTGGCATTCCTAGCTTGAAAGACCAAAAAGAAGCTAAGGTCAGCTTGACCTTGAGCATGTGTAACCCCCATGCCCAGAATGGGTTGAACCAGTAAGGGGGTGGAGACTCAGAGCAGCAGAAAGGCTGCAGAGCTCTTTGGAGAAGACAAGGCTACCAGACTCAGACCTTGGTTCTATAAGCCCTTAACACCTTGTTAAGGTAAACTGCAATATTATTGGGAACTACTGGGAAGGTAGTTGTTTGTTTTTGCTATGTTGTAAATGTTGGAGTTTATTGTTTCGGGGTTTCTTTTTGTGGTTGTAATGGGTGAGAGTTCTCCTGGAACGTCTTTGCAACGTCTGATCCAGCAGGCTAGTTCTTATGTTCTTATGTTCTTATGTTCTGGAAACCTTCATCATGTTGCATCCTGTTCATCAAGCCTTGGAGTCTTCAGGAGCCAACCCACTTGCAAAGAAGAATTGGACTTGGCAGTATCAGTAGACTGTAACTAGAAGGACTTGAAATGCAACCTGAACAGGACCTTGAATTGTAATGTTAAATGTTGATGTTTAATGTTATTTGTAAAGAGAAGTAAACTGTTTTGTTTAAATTTGGTTCTTTGCAACTCCTTCCAAGTACTGCCCCACAGAACCCACAAGCTGAGGTTACACATGCACTCAGAACACCCTTGTAGCCAGGGCATGAGAAAAGTATATTTTATTCAGTAATAAATAAGGAATACATGGAATATAAGAAAATGGAGTTTAGAGAAAAATTTTCCTGTCCCAGTTTAAGGCCTATGGATAAATTTGCAAGGCAGGCTTATGTGTGAAAGAGGGGTGAAAAATAACAGGTTGAAAGTATTTGGCAAGTAATACTGGTTTCTCTGTTTCCCAACATAAACAATGCTTATCAAATACTAAGGAGGGTCAAATAACTCAGAATGAAAAACATGTTAGCTCAATCAGCAACCAAGCTAAAACACAAGAGTTAAAATCCTTCAAAACTGGATTCCTCCTCCTCATCTGTATGTCCAAATGTACCCAACTTAGATTTTAAGAGGGATATTATCAGAAATGGAAAAGGAGTTCAAGTCTGACAGTGTGATCCCACCTTGTGACCCTTAACATTTTTCCAGACTTACAATAAAAGAAACTTTAAATCTGTTTTCTGTTTCATAAACAGTGTGCAGTATAACAATGAAATATAGCAAACCAATACAGAAACGAAAATCAACATATAATACTTCTGGCGTGCTATGCAAAACAGACTAACAGAGTCTCAATCCTTTACAGTTCTCTCTAGCTGTATACAGGCTCCAGGCATCTTAACTGAACTCTGTGAAGTTGACTGGCTCCAGCTACAGGCTGAGGAAAATAATATTTATATAGCACCATTATAACATTTTATAACAGGAAACCAAAATACAAACTAATAGTCAATCAATATAAACACAATATCTCCTTCTCAACAATTAATACAAACATTCTCATATCTGAAATACAGGCCTCTTAACATATGAGGAAATGGAGCCTTTACTTCCTTACATGGAAAATCTGATCTCTTTAGCTCCCCCTAACGGATGCTGGGTTACACAAACAGAGCGGACATACAGTTACCGTATTTCCTAGAGCATATGTCGACCCGAATATAAGTCGAGGGAGACTTTTTCAGCATTAAACATGTGCTGAAAAAGTCGACTTATACACGAGTATATATGATAGCTACATTACAGACAGGAGATAAAGAAATGGCTCTAGTGTGAAGTGTGAAAAAACCAGGAGCCAGAAAGTCTCAATTTGAAGGACTCTGATGGGCATGAATTTCTTATGCATAATTTTTTGCCTCTGATGTAATACTTTGGGGTCTATAAAAAGAACTGAGTTCTTTTGTTTTGTGTGCCTTCCCCTCTTGCTGAACAGACCTCTGTCCATTAAAATAAAGATTTCTTTTTTATTATATTCTGTTGTGGCTCTTTAGCCTACAGTCAGCAGTAACACCCTCAGCTGCACCAGTATCCACCTGGATACCAATGCAGCTGTCATGCCCCTAGAGACACCCTCACCATTTTCTTTATTTAAGCCTTAGTTATATCCTTAGGCAGATTCCACATGGGTCAAAAACAGCAGTGTGAAAATGGTGTAAAAGGGTTTAAAATGGTGTGAGAGGGTTTACACCATTTTCACCCCATTTTCTCACAACTGTTTTTGGCCCATGCGGAATCTGCCTTAGACAGAATGGGCTTAATTGTTTTTGTACAGTATTCTGTGGGAAGGAACCTTAATTAGACCCTGTCTCTTTAAGAAGCCCTCTAGAGGCAAAGCACTGCCATATCCTTATCAGCTTGTAATCCCTTTGTTTTGCAGTCTTTTTTTAGTTTCAGGTGTCTGTAGAAGGCTGGAGACAGCAATATCTCAGACGTCTAAGATATTACATATAAGGTGTTAGAGATCCATAGAGTAAGCAAGTTTCAACAGGATCGCTGGAAAAACAGAGTCCAGTTAGAGGACACCGTGAAGAACTCAGAAACCGCAAGAAGCAGAGCTGACTTTTTTGAAAGCAAGCAAGGAAGAGTTGGTGTCTGCAAGCTCTTCAGTAATCTCCAATTGTTTCCAGCATCGCAAGTATTCTTCATTAGTTAGACTTCATGGGAGGAGTCACAGTCCTAAACTTTCAATACTATTAAACCGTTTTTGAGCTGTAACTCATTTGCCTATGGTTCTTACATTCTGTTCTGGATGAGTTCAAAGCACCGGATATTAGTTTGCTTGAGGAACAGCAGCTCTGAAGGCCAGCCTTTCTTCCAGGTCAGGAACAAGATCCGCAGCACTCACTTGCCTCCCAGTTTGCCCACCTCTCTAATGCATTTGCAAAATGCACTGTTGGAATGCAGTCACATGAGCTCATACCAGCTCTATACATTCATTCCCCCTGCTTTGGATTGAGCTGCCAGAGTGATACTGGTGAAATACCAGAGATATATTTTTGTTGCATCATCCTAAGGCCAGGTGTAACGAACTTGCCCCACCCTGAAGGGCTGGCGTACAGCAGGCCAAAGGGAGAAGGCCTTAGCAACAGCCAGAAAAAGAGAAAAAGGTTCCACAAGTAGAGAACCCACCTGATTGGGTGGAAAAGGTCCAATGGCGTTTGGCAAAAGCTAGGGGGAGCTAGTGTGATTACAGCACTGAGAGTGGAGTCAGTGCTGATCGGAGTCTGTCAGAGAGCAGAGCAGAGTTGGGCAGTCTGTCAGCTCTGACAAGAGAAGGATCTGACTCAAGCTGAGGAAGCTTGAGGGAGTGTGTGGAAGGCCCTGAGTCTTGGTGGAGTGTGAAGCGCCGCTCAGGTGCCTGGCAGCTAGCCTGCCCAGACATAGTCTGTCTGTCCCCTGTTCTAAACCCAGTCACCAGAAGTCCAGTCCGAAAGGGGGCATTTTAGGCCTGAGTAGGGGACTGATAGGGTAGGTGGCTAGTGTGTGCCAGTCCTACCAGACTTAGACTTGGGGTATATGAATGAGAAAGGGGTGTGTGGAACAGAGACCATCTAGTGTCTGTGAGGTAACATCTCAAGAAATAAGTTTTCCTTCTGTAACCGACAAGCTTTTGAAACCTCTCAAATCACCTGAGAAGCCTCTCTGTCAAGCCATAAATAAACATTTTCAGTTTTGTTCATTTAAAATCTGTTCCAGTGTTTCTTTCTGTCAGTGTCTGTGTTCCCCAGTCAGGGTGGTGTCCCTTTTACGTTACACCAGGCATATCAGTCAAGTCTCAAAAAAGAAGAGAAGCAATGATGTTACCTCCTTCAACACTGTATTTTCTAGCAGTCTTTAGGAAACGTATACTCCTCTGTGAAATGCTCTTCTCCTTTCTGCTACAAATCAGAGGCCATAATTTTGATTGCCTAATCTTTATAAAGCTTGGAAATGCACAGAGAGTTTTAGTACTCAATGCAATTTTTCTTAAAACTACCCTATGGAGTCCTGGTCAAGTCAATTAGAAGAGTTTTTCAGGTTTCAGGAGGTGCAAGGGTGGGGAAGAAAAGAGAAAAAATGTCCCCAGTGAACAGCTTTTGGGCAGTGTGTATGCTCTTTAAATTATAAAAGACTTTTTTTCTTATGGGAAAACCTGGCATTTGAACCCTGGAGGCTGGTCTAACCCCATAGAAATACTATGTTTACTCAAAAGGAAGACAACCCTGAAGGTAAGACAACTCCCTAAAAAAAGAAGCCTATACAGTAGAACAGATGACCTTGATATATTGTCGAAGGTTTTCACAGCCGGATTCAACTGGTTCTGGTGGGTTTTCCGGCCTGTGTGGCCGTGGTCTGGTGGATCTTGTTCCTAATGTTTCGTCTGCATCTGTGGCTGGCATCTTCAAAGGTGTATCACAGAGGGAAGTGTGTAACAAACAACACAGTCAAACTACTAAGCAATGCTCAGATAAATTGACTAACTGACATTGAAATTCTAAGCACAATTATACCCTTCTAGATTCATTAAAATAAATTAGAAGGGTGTAACTCTGCTTAGGCCCCAGTTCACAATGCTTTCAGTAGGTTAGGAAGTCATACTTTTTCAACAGAAGGTGTTATATTTCCAGTTCAGAAGGATAATTAAAATTAACCACTTGTCTTATCCTTCTCATATCCACAAACTCATAACAGCTATAGGTAATGTGGTGCTAAATTTGTGAACAAAGGCCATTTCCACATGGCACAATCATACTGAGTTACAATAAGTATCTTACAATCTGGGTCTACTTTATCCTGGTTTCTCCCTTCGCATGGGTGCCCGTTTCTGTGAAAGAATTGAATGAAAGCCAGGAGGAAATAGTCCAATTTCTTTTGCCTGAGCCCGGCTTTTTTATTTTTACAACGTAGATGCAGCTCACATGCTTGAACATCCCCGATGTGCTGCATTCTGATTGGCTCTCCCCCTCCTCCCAAAGGCAGTGCTTCTGAGTGACAGATCCACAGCAACTTCAGGGAAACCAAGCAGGACACACACACACACACACACACACACACACACACACACCTTTTCTCTAGCTTAGGAAAGGAGCAAGTACAGTCAGCAACACAGCAAGCGGATTGTGCTATACAAAGTAAAAAAACTTTTGACCAATACTAGGCAGAGAACTATGTCTGATCCACATTTAAAGATGTGCAGGAAACCAGAGCATGAGACACTTACCTCCCCCCGCCCTGATATTCCAAATAACATTTGACTGGTCTTTGGGGCTGTCATGGAATGAAAGCATCCTGCCAGGCAGGCACTTCCCCCACCCCTCCCCACCCCTCCCCTTCCCCTCCCCAGATCCTTTTGGGAATGTGAGCCAGGAGCTGCAGGACTAGGCTGGCTGCAACTCCGCTAGCGAGTGGCACCTGTGAGAGTGAGCTGGAACAGGGTGAGCATAATGAAAGGCAGGGAAATCAAGCAGTGGGGTGGGGAAAATAAATTGGTTTTGCTCCTGTGGCCTTCTCATGGAAGCAATTCAGTACAGGATTTTTGAAAAACGCTGGATGAGGGAAATATCGCAGGACAAACCCACTTTAGGATTGGGCACCATGCGAACTTCTTGGCCAAACCAGGATATTTCTCTTGCTCAACCTGGGATATTTGGGCCATACAGAAATGGCCAAACAGAACTTTTGAGTTTCTCTAGGGTAATGGCCCTATATGTTGGATGGTACACTAAATAAGGGCAGCAAGTTCAGACCAGGTCTTCCATTCGTTCTTTAGAGTGTCCACTGACTGGTGGCACATGTGGCCTTTAATTTTAAGGGGCCAGCATTTTTTGTGGTGGTAGAGCTAGCTGGCACAGTTTGGAGAACTTCCCATAGAAAACAATGCCCCCTTGAAATGTAAAGTTTCAGTTCACAACTACACTGTACAACAACTGCCTCTGGCCAGAGATGGGGGTGGGAAATGAAATCAATTTCTTTTAAACCAGTTTTTTTTAAAGCATGAATTTTTAAAGGGGCACACACCATAAAAATTATAGTACAGCTCCTCCAAAAATTTCATTCTTCTCAAAAAATCTTGTGTGTGTATGTGTTTAAGTGCTATCAAGTTGTTTCCTACTTATGATAGTTCTATGAATGAATGACCTCCAATACATTCTATTGTTAACAGTTTTGCTCAAGTGTTGCCAATTGATAGCCATACCTTCCTTGATTGAGCCAATCCATCTCATGTTGGGTCTTCCTCTTTTCCTTCAGTTTTATCTAACATTATTTTTTCCAGTGACTTTTGTCTTCTCATATTGTGACCAAAGTATGATAGACTCAGTTTGGTCATTTTAGCTTCTAGAGAGAATTCAGGCTTGATTTGTTATGTCCTTTTGGCAGTCCAAGATATCTGTAAATTCCCCACCAACACCAGAAAATCTTACCCTTTAAAACATCTGTAGTGGACTTAAAATTATTTTTAAGGTGAATACCTCTAGTGGCAGCCACCAGAAAAATCTAAGCCTATGCCACTGCAGGAGAGACAATAGATAAGATTTGCAAATTGCCCAGTATTTGGTTTCTGAGCATATCTCCTCTATTCCCATTTCAGATATCTAAATTCCATTTCTTTTATACCAAATGCCCATTGATTGCATAAAACCTGGGCTCAGGTATACATGATTGGTATGATATGCAAGGTATATTTACAAGTTTTTCTTAGTGTAAACCATATTTCTGAATGAAGAATCTAATATATTCTTGTAGCTGAGCTTGTGAATCTGGGCAGCTTCAAATTCCAATTTCTGACTCCTACTGTCTGCGTTGACCCTCCAAAATCTCCTCTTCCTTTTCCAAGTACTTGTGCTTTTATTTACTAATTGCTCCTTCTTTAAACACTGGCTTTCATTTCCTCTTGGGCAGGGAGTGCCTTTGTGTAACTCATTTTCATGGTGCCTGCTCTCATAAGGCCCCAAGGCCTGCTTGGGGTCCTTAGGTGCTACTGTAGTTGGAATAATTGATGAATAATGGATGGGACTTTTGCCTCTTGGGGCTACCTCCAAATATAACTGTAAAATGAGACAAACAAGGTATTCATAAGGTTGCCAGATTCCCATGTCAGCAGCATCCTAACTGCTCCTGGGCTTCTGGTGTTCTTTGCATAAAGAGTAATTGAAGAAGGCCTCATGTAAGTTAATGAAAGGCTTTGAACATAAGGGCAGAGCTGGGGATTTTGACACTGGGGAAAATGTTCAAACACAGCTTGTGTGAACTCCGATCCATCTACCTTTCCGTGTTTATAAATAATCTTGCTCCCTATTACAGAAATTTTGTTGGGGAAGGGAAAGGCTCGTATCTTTGCAATCTTTCTTCTTCACAGGTCTTTGACGCTGTCATTACTTGAGCAGTCTCCACAGCAACGGAAAATGATGACATCTAAACACTAGTCTAAAAGGGGTGAGGGCATAACTGTGAGAGTGAATGATCTGGGATTTAATTTAAAAAGGTATGTAATTGCAAAAAAGAGCATAAGAGTTTGTTGGTGAATAAAAGGTCTTTTAAATAAATACCATCAGCTTTCAAATTTGCCTGAACAGCAAACACCTCTAGAAAATCTTGAATTCAACAGGTCATAATTGTGTATATAATTCTACAAATGATGGGTGAAAGGATGTTCAGTTCAAGCCTTGGCTGTATCACACATACACTGTGAAAATATGGGCAACTTCTTTAATTTTTTTCCTGCACCAGACCAGGAAGTTGTAATAGACCACATTTATTCCCATTCAAAATATGTTTAAATCAGTGTTCTGGGCACTGTAAGCATGGTGAGCAACATTCACTGTCCAGATTCATTCTTTTATAACAATCCTATTTATTTTAAAGTTAAGTCTGTGGAATGTGAGATTCTTCATGATCCAACATATGATGTCAGAATCACTAACAGCATCCTGTTGGCAATTCCTGCTGTGTATGGAATATTGTCCTGACACAGCTGCAAAACCTCAGCGAATGTGGTTTTAATAACAAAATGGCACATAGAATGCATCAATAACATATTAAGTCTAAATTAAGTCCTTACACCAGGCACTTAATATATGACCAATGTTTCCTGGATTTAAAAAAAGCAGATTTAAAACAGAAAATTCTAAAAGATTGATTACTGGGACTAGAGCATTTTTACAGTGTAACCTATTTTATTCAGGAAGAATTGTACCCTTACCATTAAGAGACATCAATAACGATCCCCTTTTGAAAAGGAGAGATTATTTAAAGAAAAAAACCAACTCATGGTAAAAAAATTGGCTTCCCAATTCCGGTTTGGAAATTGCTGGAAATTTAGAAGGGTGGAGCCTGGGAAAGGTGGAGTTTGGGAGAGGAGGGACCTCAGTGGGGCTTAGTGCCATAGTCTACCAGCCAAAGCAGCCATTTTCTCCAAGGCAACTGATCTCTGTAGCCAGGCAATCAGATGTAATTTTGGGAGATCTCCTAGTTCTTCCTAGAGGTTGGTGACCCTATTGATGCTTAACCCAAGTAACACTGCATGCTGCAGTCACACAGGTTACTTCCTGCCCACTACTGGAACATTATATTTGCATAATCCTGCCTTTTAAAAAAACTTGCCAGTAATTCAAACAAGGAAGAATAAAATTTGGACAAATAATTAAAGAAAAAAAACATCACCAAATGGTTTCATTATTGAAACAATAATTAGCAAAAGAGGGAGAATATTTGAGAGAGAGAAATGAATTTTGAACAATTATTGGAGATGCAAAACATTAACTAAGTAAAATATTTAAATGTTTATTACAATATGATATTGAAACAGCAAATAAAAGACTGCATAATAAAATGGATGCAAAACTTTGGAGAAAATATAAGCATCAATCAATGGGAAAGTCTTTGGACTAAAGTAATTAAATTTACTGAATGTCAAATGTCAAGAGAAAATTGGTATACCATTTTTAGAAGGTACATTATACCTAAAGATATTGCTAAAGCTAACAATTATTATAATGAGAAATGCTGCAAATGTTAAAAAATAAATGCAACTTTTTATCGTATGTGGTGGACAAAAAAAAGCAAGGAAATACTGAATTATGGTTCATGATGAAATGCAAATGATAATTAAAGTTTAGTTTGCTTTAGATTCTAAAAGCATGTTTTAAATATTTTGCCAATTAATACACCAAAAGTGTATAATGAGTTTTTGTATATGGTGACTGCAGGTAGAAACGCACCTGCAGCAAGATGGAAAGCACAGCAACCTCCAGATCTTACAGAATGGACAAATTTAGGATAGCTCATGGATTTAGGATAGCTCTCTCATGGTCAGTGTCATGTAAGTTAAACATTTCAATATGTGATCACTTTTTCTTTAAAGTGTTAGCATTATTTAAATTTATTATATACATTCCTCATATAGAATTCAAGATAAGGCATTATACACCAATGACAACTAGCATATGTTATTCATATGTTATTCATAATAAACCCCTTCTTTTTATTTTCCATGAAATTGTTTCTGAGCTAGAGGTATGTATACCAATGGCATTTTCCATTATCTATTTTCCATATATAATAATGTCAGCCATTCCTTAGATCATAGCCTTCCAGATTTAATAAGGTTGTATTTTGAAGAGTTATCCAATCTTTGGCCCACATTAACACATATGCTTTGTAATAGGTCTCTAAATCTGGGCATGCCCATCCCCCTCTTTTCTTTTCATCAATCAAATATAATTTTATTCTTGGCCTTCTGGCATTCCAAATAAACTTTGTTATCTTTTGTCTTCATTTTGCAAAGTTATTTTTACCATTATCCATGGGTAAATTCCAAAAAAGATAAAGTCATTTTGGTAGAACAGACATCTTAATTAGAGCTATTTTCCCCAATAGAGAGAGATTTATTTTGTTCCATTTCTCCAAATCTTTCTTTATCTTCTGCCATAAAATTTTGTAATTGTTCTCAAATAATTGGCTATTGTTATTCCTCAGAAATATTCCTAGGTACTTTGCTGATTTTTTAGTCTTAAATCCTGAAAGTTGTTCCAATTTTCTTTCCCCATGTGCTGGTATACTTCTAGTTAGCATTTTTGTTTTCCATTTGTTAATTTTAAAGTCTGCCAGCTTACCAAAATCATTAATTTTTCCTATTACAAATTGTATATTATCGATTGGTTTATCTAAGAAAACAACATCATCCACAAAAGTTTTAATTTTCAAAAGTTGGTTTTTAATGTGTAGTCCTTTAATCTGTTTATCTTTTCTGATATTACTTGATAATGTTTCTAAAATAATAACAAAGAGAACTGGAGAAAATGCACAGCTTTGTCTTGTCTCCCTTTGTTTATCCATGGCCCTGCTCAGTTCTCCATTAATTTTTAACTTAGCTTTCTGCTGCCAATATATACCCTTCACCTTTCTCAGAAAGTTCCCTTTGATACCTATTTCCTGCAGGTTGGGAAGCATGAAGTCCCAACCGACCTGGTCGAAAGCTTTTTCAGCATCCAACAATATTAAGACCATTGGTAAGTCCAGCCTCTTTTCATGACCTTATTACGCTTACTACTGGTTGTATGTTTGAAATCCCCTGTCTTCCAGATAAGAAACTTGGTCTTGATCTATATACGCATTTATGATTTTTTGGTCTTGATCTATATACTCATTGGTCTTGGTCTTGATCTATATACTCATTTATGATTTTTTAAAGTCTGTTAGTTAAAATATGAACAAATAATTTATAATCATTGTTCAGAAGTGATATTGGCCTAAAATCACTCACTTTGGGTTGTTCTTTATGGTTCTTTGGAATCAAGGAGATTGTAGCATCTTTCCATGTTTCTGGGATCTACTCCCCTTCCATAGGCCACCAAGTTCAAGCATACGGGCAGAATATGGCGATGCAAGGACGGCAAGTAAGCGCCCGTCCCCAGGCATGTCGCAGACAGGGGGTGCTGCTGCTTCAGCAGCAGTCGCCTTCAGCGCCGCTACCACCGGGCGCCAAGCCGGCGTTTCCAAACCACGCTTCCCCAGCATGGTTTTTTGGAAACGCTGGCTGGAAGCCGCTGCCGTGTGAACGGCAGCAGCTTCCCGGCGCTTCCCCCCCTTCCCTTACCTGCTCTCCGGCATGTCGCCGGGGCCTGGGGACACGCCCCCCTGCTCTGCGACACCGAAGCAGGCGCGCAGGGCAGGGGAAGCATGTCCCCAGGCCCCGGCAACGCGTCGGAGGGCCGGAGAGCAGGTAAGTCGACCGGGCGACGGCGCCCAGCAGCGCCGTCTCCCCGGTTCTTTCTGGGACCATCCATGCGGACGGTCCCAGTGTTGTCAGGTCGGTGTCAGAAATGCCGACCCAAGCCCTTCCACCTCTGTGCGGAAAGGGCCATAATGCTGTTGAATAGGGATTTCAAATGCGGCACGAGGATAAGTTGGAATGTCTTATAAAAGCTGACACCAAAGCCATCTGGGCCTGGTGCTTTATTTTTAATTGGGCAATCGCATCTGATATTTCCTTATCCTCTATTGTTTTATTTAGGTCCTCTATAGCTTCCTGATTTATTTTCGCTAGTTTTTGATGTTCTAAATACCTTCTTATATCTTGATTTGAGATTTGTTTTTCTACATATAATGCCTCAAAAAATTCCTCAAAGCAGTCATGGATCTTTTCCCTTTCTAAAATAAAGTTCCTCATTAGAGACTATTGAGAAAACTCAGCAATCAAGGAATAAGAGGGGATGTCCTTCTATGGATTAAAAACTGACTGAGAAACAGGAAGCAAATGGTGGTTGTAAATGGGAAGTTCTCACAATGGAGAGATGTTGGGAGTGGTGTCCCCAAAGGATCCGTTTTGGGACCCCTGCTCTTTAACCTATTTATAAATGACCTGGAAGTAGGGGTGGGTAGCCAAGTTTGCAGATGATACCAAATTATGTAGGGTGGTGAGAACCGCAAAAGTTTGCAAACAGCTCCAAGCGAACCTTTATAAATAAGGTGAGTTGACTAACAAATGGCAAATGCAGTTCAATGTAGCAAAATGTAAAGTGATGCACATAGGGGCAAAAGATCCACATGCTACAGAGGTCAGTTTTATCAGTCACAGACCAGGAAAGGGATTTGGGTATCTTAATTGATGGGAATGTCAACTCAATGCATGGCAGCTGTGAAAAAAGCAAACTCTATGCTGGGGATCATTAGGAAAGGAATTGAGAATAAAACTGCAAAGATTGTCATGCCCTTATATAAAGCAGTGGTGCAACTGCACTTGGAGTACTGTGTTCAGTTCTGGTCGCCACATCTCAAAAAGGATATCTAAGAGATAGAAAAAGTGCAGAGAATGGCAACGAGGATGATTGAGGGATTGGAGCACCTTCCTTATGAGGAGAGGTTGCAACATTTGGGACTCTTTAGTTTGGAGAGGAAACGTCTGAGGGGGGATATGATTGAAGTTATAAAATTTTGCATGGGGTAGAAAATGTTGGGTTGGAAATTGGAAATGCTTCTTATTTTTCTGAAGGAATTCTTATGCTTTGGGAGGTGTTGTTAAGTTTACTCTTCTGGAGTTCAATGACTCCTTCTGGAACAAGCCATCTGAAATTGATCTCATTTAACAAGTCTGCAAAGTTCTTCCTCTTTCTAAGCAGGTGTATCAGGATTTCTTTGAGTATTGTGACATCACTGCTTTCTAAAATTAGTCTTTCAGTTGAGTGTTTTCACAGGATTGAGCCTCTCATGTTCTTCTGAAGGCAGTTAATAAGTATGTCCCTTGGTACTTTTGAATCTCTGGCATACCTAGAATTCACTCTGTACACACTTGATAACCTTATCTTCAGACATTTCCCAAACTTCTGCAAGCAGTGGAAGAATTCTCTTAACTATATTCTCATCTGGTAGCTCTTTCAGACCTCTTATATGAATCATTGTTTCTTTTTATTTCATCTCCAGAATAGCCAGCTTGTTCAATTGATCTTCTACTTCTTTCTGGTAAATCTTGAATTTTTCCTCTATTGACTCCACTTTCTCATTTGTTTCGTTTATTTTTATTTATTTATTTATTTATTAGTTCCACTTTTATACCGCCCTCCCCCAAAGGGCTCAGGGCGGTTTACATCACAATAAAAAACGGATAACAAAATAAAATACTAAAATTCATATCAGTTAAAAGCAGCGCTCCTAATTCATAGTCAGTTAAAACAGATGGCGTTTAGCCATTAACTCCTCAACTCCCCTGAGAGGGGAACAGCGGATCTTAGTTGTTAATGGGCACCTATCAGCAGCCGGCCTCCCCAAAGGCCCGGCGGAATAACTCAGTCTTACAGGCCCTGCGGAACTCATGTAGGTCCCGCAGGGCCCGGACAGTTGGAGGAAGAGCATTCCACCAGGCAGGGGCCAGGGCCGTAAAAGCCCTGGCCCTGGTGGAAGGAAAACCGAAAAGCCGCACTCATAGAGGGGGCGAGGGATCTCCAGTAGAATTGGCTCTCTGGCCGGCTGTAGAGACCGACGCGTGGGACATATGGGGCCAGACGGTTCCTGAAGGTACGAGGGTCCCCAGACCGCTGTAAAGGCCTTAAGGTTAACACCAATACCTTGAAGGCGCATTCGAATTCAACTGGGGAGCCAGTGCCGAGACGGTGCAACACGGGCAGTGATGTGATCTCTAGAAGGCACCGCCTGCGTGAGCAAGCGAACGAGCCGCGCATGCTGGACCAGTTTCAATTTCACGGATCAACCCTCAAAGGAGTAGAGCCCGGCGTGGAGTGAGTTTAGTAATAGTCTAATCTGGAGGTGACCGTTGCATGTAGTCACTGTGGCCAGATCAGCCTGGGAGAGGTGAAGGGGGCCAGCCGCCGGGCCTGGCGAAAGATGGAAAAACGCATAACCGGGTTACGCATGGGCCACCTGGGTGCTCCATAGAAAGAGAGACGTAATCCAGGTGGACCCCCAGGCTGCACAAACCCGAGGGGGGGCCAAAAAGTGCCAATGGAGACCCCCTCCCACACCCGGGCGGCTGGAAACCCCTCCGCCCCGGCGACCTAGCCAAAGCGATTTCCGTCTTTGCTGGATTCCAGCTTTAACCTGCTCTAAGGGTCAACCAACCAGCAACTGCCTCCAAACAATGTGCTGTAGAGGCTGCAGGGGCGGCGTCTGCTCCCCCCCCTCCATGCGACAGAATGAGGCTGGGTATCATCAGCATACTGATGGCACTCCAGCCCCAAAGCTCTGTACCAGCTGACGCAAGGGGTCGCATATAGATGTTAGAAAACTAACAGCCCGGGGACAATAGCACTCCCTGGAGGCACACTGCAATGAAAGCGGGCACCTCCGGGAAGCTTGGTCCCCGCGACCATTAACTCTGCTGACCTCGGTCCCGGAGAAATGAGGCAATCCATTGAAGGGACAGTACACCCGCGACCCCGGAAAGCTTGGCCAGGCGGTGGGTCAAAAGATGCGTGAGTCGAGCTCACATCAAACGCCCTTTCGCGGTGAGATCTAACAATACCAGCAGCGCCGATCCGGGCCTCCGGTCAGAAGCTGCATATCGGGCTGTATCTGTGGCGGCGAGCGAGAACAGTTCTCCGTCCATGCCCAGCACGGAGAGCCGGACTGGAAGGGATCGAGAGGTCGTATGCGTCCTCCAGAAAACCCTGAAGCTGCTCCAACACCACTCTCTCAATTACCTTCCCCAGAAACAGAAAGATTCCCGAAACGGGGCGGTAAGTGGCGGATCACTCAGGGATCTAACGACGGGTCTTTTTTTAAGAGTGGAAATGGCCCGGACCACTGCCTCCTTCCAACCCACACCCGGACAAACTCCTTGCTCAAGGGGGAGCAAATTGATAATGGTCAACAGGTGGGAATTCGTAACTCCTCCCGACATGCTTTAATAAGCCAGTGAGGAGGCACGGATCCAGAGGACAGGTAGTAGGTCTAACAGCAGCTAGGGCTCTCTGTCAACATCGTCTCTCCGAGAGCAGGGAAAACTGGGCCAGAACCAAGGGCCAAAAAACTGACGGCAAGGGAGCCTCCAGTTCACTAATTGTCTCCAAAGGTGGCAGGAGGTCCTGGCCGGAGCCATCAGCGACGCGATTTTATCTGCAAAATAGCCTCAGTAAATGCCTCTACAGCTAATAGCCAATTGATCATTTTTTTTGAACCCTCTGATAAAGAGGTAAGGGGATCGAATAATGCTTGAAACAGTTGTGCTGGGTGAGAGCTAGCAGACGCAGAGAGAGGATGGAGAAGAAATATAACTCTCTTCGCCTCCTTCATCGCCATAATCTCATAGGCTTTCATGCCGTCCTATAAGATGTTAGCAAGCAGCCTCGATCCACGCAGACTTCCTCCACACTGGCGCTTCTAGTCCGTCCCTAAGCTCTCGTTTCCAAACAGCGTGGCTCCTCGGTATACCACGGAGACTAGCCGAGAACGGGGTCGAAGAAGAGGCGTCGGGGGGCTAATAGCCTCGATGGCATCCGAGAGAAGGCGGGCATTCCAGTCGGCTACTAGGCCATCGAGGGTGCTCGATGGGTTCAGGATCCCGCCAGAGCATTCAGGGAATCCATCAGGATCCATAGCAGTCTTCAAGGGCGCAGCATAGAATTCGCTTCGTCGCCTAGGCGGGGTGTTGCAGCATGCTCATCCGGAGCCCTCAGGGCATAGTGGATTCAGACCATGGCACTCTGTCGATAGAGGATATGACCACATCAATACCTGACTCAAAGATCAAGTCCAGTGTGTGACCCGGCCTCATGGAGGTTGGGGCCAGAATTTACCAGGGGAGAGGCCCAGCGTCATGCCATGGATGACACCAGGTCCCCAGCAGCCATCATTACATGAGGCCGTCGCCGTCGACATGGACGTTAGAAACTCCCCAGAACAATAAGTCACAAGGGGTACCGCAACGCCCAGTCCGGGCCACCACCACCTCCAGCAGCCATGGCAGGCCGTCTCCCTGGGGCGCTAGGCGACCCGGTACACCAGAAGAACAGCCAACCCGCCTCCAATGCCAAATCCACTCCAGGCCGACACACTCCATACCAATGATCTTGGGGACAGGGATTGCCCTAAAAGGGATGGTGATCTCCGGACCCTAACATTATACGCCACGCCACTCGGCCCTGTGTTGCAAGCGATCGGTGGAGACATTGCGCCGAAACCTGGGGGCGTGACCTGCGCCTAAAGAGCAACGGGTTCTCACCTTCTCGCACTCCAGGTTTCGGTGGACACAGATAGCCAGGTCCCATCCTCCGCTGAACTCCAAGAAAATCCCGGAGAACAGCGGTCTTATTATTTATGGACCTGGCATTTTATCAACACCAAAAGACCGAAGCAGGGTGTCTCTGAACCCCAACCACCTTCGTCCCCTTTGGGATAGGTCGGAGGTCAGAAAGTGCGAAGCGAAGCATAACCATATCTCATCCACCTTCTCTCATATGGTCCGCCGCCTACCGGTCATACTTGCCCCGTCCCTTATCAACACCGGGATCCCCAACCCCAAGGAAGGTGCCCCCATCGCTGTCCCCTCCTAACCCAACCCCGGGCAACAACTCTCCAACCGTGGGTGGACTCTTCCGGCCACTAATTAACTGGATCTATTTAAACTAACATTAAACAATACAATAAGCAAGCTAATACAAGTATACAAAATCACCCACTAACTAATCTAAGCTAATCAGTTAATTAATTAATTAATTAATTAATTAATTAATTAATTAATTAATTAATTAATTAATTAATTAAGCGGTTAATCAATTAGTATAATAAATACAAGGGGAGGGAAGATGGTAAACTCCACAGTAGAATGCAGCACAGCTTCTTAATGTCTTCATTACTGCCACCATTTCTGTCACTGCCACCAACCTCCCCAGTAGTGGTGCCTTACAAGTAAAGAGACCAAGCGAGTAACGTTGTCAATAGGGAGACCCGCTGGAGTCGTAGCAATGGCGAGAATGGCAAGAGGGGAGAAACGGGGAGCTCTTCGAAAAGCAAGTACTGCATGCCGCTGTCTCGCTATTTTCCACTCACCAGAGAGTCTTTTCCAAAAATTGTCCTGATAATACAGGGTGTCTAACGCTCTTTCCGGGTTAAAACAGTAGAAAATGAGAGAGAAGCTTAAAACCTCATTATTGTTGCGGATCTCCGCTGCCGAGCTCCGTTGCGGCCGCCATCTTGGATTTGTTGCTAATTTCCAATGGGGTGTACCCAATGGGTGGGTGGGGAAGGACTCTCACTCCTTCCCAGTGGCAGCAGGCGGCAGCTCACCCGGTGGACTTCCACTTGGCTGGCAGGCAAGCAGACCAACAGGAGGATCTGTCCCAGGCAGGGCTGAACAGGCTGGCTGCCTTGGGCTGCTGGTGGAACTCCTGTTGTAGCTGCCAGGCCCCACCCCCTGCAGGTGTTCCCAATGGGGTGGGTGGGGAAGGACTCTCACTCCTTCCCAGTGGCAGCAGGCGGCAGCTCACCCGGTGGACTTCTGCTTGGCAGGCAGGCAGGCAGACCAACAGGAGGGTCTGTCCCAGGCAGGGCTGAACAGGATTCTTTTAATGGGTTTAGGATATTATCAAAGCTTGCCTGCCAGCCAAGTGGAAGTCCATGGGTTTATGGATTCTTTTAATTGGGTTTAGGATATTATCAAACTTAAATTGAGCTGTCCCTTTTTTAATTTCCAAGATTTCAGATTCCAATTTGATCAGTTTAGTTTTATTATTATTTTGAAAACTTGTCAACAATTCAAATATTTGATCAAGGCAGTTGCCTACTTCAGCCGTTTTCTCTGGCCTCAGTTCTACAGAGCTATTACTCTTCACTTTTTTAGTTATTAACCATATCAAACTTTGTTGTATTTTTTCCTTAATTTTCCATCACAGAGAGTTCTTACTGTCTTAACTGTATTTAAAAAAAAATACTTTTTCTGGCTATATCAGCACTCTGTAACCAAAAGCATACTATCCATTTCCCTCAGTCTTTTTACAGATAGCTTCTGTTTAATTTCTGATCTAGTATAGGCACACCTCTTCTTTATCGTCTTTCTCCCAATGAATAAAGGACATTTGAAAATTCATTTCACGCAGGACAGGCCTTTTTAATTTCCTCAGTCTTTTCCTGTCACTTTACTTAACAGCACTTTTTGTCTCCCACAATGTAGCTCCCCCAGCAATCACGCACCAGTGGCGAGGGAAGAGAATGATCTACTCCCAATGGAGTCTGCTTTCTCCACTCTTGAAGCTCAAAACCCCCATCGGAGCTCAACAAACACTGGCCATGCCTCCAAACATCCAGCATTCAATCTTCTTACACATAACAAGGCTCAACAGTAACTAGTAAGTTGACTTCTTTTTATAAAATCCTCACTACTCCGGCAACAGTAGAACAGTTTGGTGTCTTCCTCTTTTTCCCTTTCAGCTGCGTGAACATGGGGGGGGGGGGGATAAGCTTCAGAGTGATGTATCAGCTCACATTCCTGAGAACCGAGATTTAGCTCCAAAGCCTCCACAGTCTCCCTGGACATTTAGGGCACACCCTCATTGTTCCGGGGGTAGTCTTCGATGGAGATAAACTGCAGGAGGACAAAAGACTCCCTGCACCTTACAGGAAGTGTGCAAAAACCACCATTGTTCCACCAGAAGAACAACTTTAACTAGCAAACAATTCCTCAAAAAAGTATTACATAAAATCCTAAAATGTCCAGTCTCTCTAACATTGATCAGAAAATCTGCTCACAATTAATATGATCCATTGATTTAAAACTGGGCTGCCAACGCCTCAACATGTTTAAACTTGCTTGAAACAGGGTGGGAAACAATTCTAGTTGACTCAAGCCTTCCTCAAATTACGTAAATCTGCCTTTCACCCCATTTTCTATTATTTATATCCAGGGATTAAACAGCTGCACACATATACAAACAAAATCATATTGTTAACATCAGCAATAGATAAACCAATCATGGAAATGATCAGCTCAGAAATGTTTATCATTTGGATTTCTGGGCATTTTTACATATTTCCAGTTAAAAGGACAGATGTTTGAACCCAGATTTAAGGGCTGATTAAAGGAATGATATTAATAGGGTTGAGAATCTCAAAATAGTTCTGTGGACTTTTGTAGAGTTAATATTTTATGTAGAATGGGTTAAATTCCATCAACCCTCCTTCATACAAGGAATATTGAATCTGTGCAACTAGCACAAACATTTGCTAACTCAGAAACATGTCAGAAGTAATGGGGTTTGCACATGTAAATTCCCTTATGTGCAAAACTGAGAAGGGAATATACCTCATGCTGTGACATGCCAACAAGCTACTAATGCCAAGAGCACAGCTGAATAATCTCCTGCCTAAAATGATTTGAAAGAAACTTTCAGACAATGTCCCATGGAAAATAAGAAAAGTGAACATCTTTGCTGCCTGTTTGCTTTGGGCTTAGGTAGTATGCTTGTGCTTTCACTGGAATATCTGAGAAAAGGTACTTAGGCTTGGAGATTCAAGTGCACTGAATCCTGGATTCAGCTCGAATCTGGGCACATTTGGGCATATTTGGGCCAAAATTGGCCTGAATAGAGAAAAACTGAGCAGACACTGTAAGACCCAGCACAAGTGGGAGGTGGCAGGGAAGTGTCTTTGGCCAGTGTTCAATACTTAGAGAGTATTGGGCATAGGTCTGTTCGCTTCAGGGATGAATGTCAAGTGTCCCCTGCATTGCACCAGGGGAGGAGTGTGTTTGAACTCCCTGGGGGATGCATTCCAGATCAGTTGGTCAGGACCACTGATGTATGCCTTTCCACCCTTGCTGTTGATACTCAAGGTGATTGGCAAGGCCAAGTCAGACAAGACCTAGATGATTCAGATTGCTCCATTTTGGCAAAAAAGGCCATATCTTGGTTCCCTGTGGACCCTGGCCAAGGGCAAGCACACGTGTTTACCTCTGAAAGCCAACTTCCTGAATATCGAGCAGGTGCTGAACCACAATGAACCCTGGCTCCTCACTCTCTAACAGGTGGGCCAGTGGCCAGGTAAGGTTCTGACAGTGCTGGTGGCTTCTAGAAGCCTTCTACCAGAAAGTCCTGAGCAACTAAATGGGCTAGATTTGTGGCTTGGGCAGAATCTAAAGGGCTAGATTGCTACTCCTGTCCTGTTGACAAGGGTTTTTTTCCGACCTGTTGTACCTAAAGTGGTGTCCCAGTTTTACTTCTCACAATATGTCCCAGTGTTTTTAAGGACCCTTAATCTGATAAAGACATGGCTATTCACTACACTGACAGAACTAAGTCCTTCAGGAAGAACTCTGTCTTGTTTCTTTGGTTCCATTGTCTCCATCCTAATTCTATCTCATTGAATGATGTCTGCTATTAAATTGGCTTACTGCAAGGCTAAGATTTCTCACCCAGATGTCATCAGGGTGCATTCCACCAGGGCTGTAACCACCTCCACCATTTTTGGATCTCATATGGACAGCAATGTGGTTCATTCCATTAACTGTTATCAAGTACAACACTGTGGATTTTGATGCTTGGGCTGAGACAACATCTTTTTGGGATCTTCAAATCTCCCTTAATGTATTTTCCTATTTTTAACTCTCTAGAAATCAGAACTTTGCAGCAAAGTAGGTTGCTTTGATTTTGCAATAGCTAGGAATACCACTGCCACAATTCATATCACCATCAAGTTCCCATGTCAATATTCAACTTGAAAATGGTATTACTGGATTCCCTGCCAATCTCCTTAAAGCTGGCACTCACTTTAAATTACTCAGCTTGTCAAGTTCATGGGATCTTATAGAAAGCTCACTTGGTAGCAAAGTAAATGTTCTAGAGTTGGCAAGAAACTACTGCAATGAAGCCAGCACTACTCTTGGAGAATGTCATTGTTTCTGTGCTTTTTCTGTTGTTCTGGCTTTTTCTGTTGTCTTTCTCTTAATTGCTTGGTAAATAAACAATGTATGATTCCTGGTGATTCTACTTTGTACTAGGCTAATGGCAGATAAAATAATTTTAGAAATGTTTAATCTATTGTGAGGTGCAAAATTACTTCAAAAATATTTTTACTGTACTACTGTGTACTTCCTTATATAAATACCATGTCAGAAGTTGCAAAAGCAAAAGACTTCCCAAAGTGAATTGTTAGAAATGGAGTGATGAGTAATTTTTCTAATAACCAAGTGACTGAGAGAACTTGTAATATTGATAAACAAATACTTATTTCAGAAAAGGGCACTGCTAATATCTTTCCAGCTGGGTTTTCCATTGAGCAATCAATATTGGATTGTTATTGGACACTGGAGGAGTCAGAGAGGGGTAGCACAGCACAAAACTATACACAAGGGACAATACTTTGTGGGGAAAAGACATAACACATGGATTAATATAGCTTGAGCCATGAGCCTCTGAAGATAAGATAACCATTCATTCCTGAGCGGCAGCCATATTTGTTTTCCCCCTCCATATTGCTCCTTTCATACTGCACCTGACTAATGTGCCTGTTGTCCTTTTGTGACTAATAGCCCAATCCACAAACCTCTGAGTAAGGGCAGATGCTCATAATATCAGGGCTAAGCATTGAACAGTGGTTTTCCCATGAGTAAAATGGATAAATAGGATCAGACTTCCAGCATGAAGCACACATTTTGATTGTCTCTCCATCTTCCCCAACTGGATAGCATGACAGGTTGTGAGAAACAACATATGTATAGAAGTTTGACCTCCATGATCTGGGTAGCAGACAAAGCTCTACTGCTGCTAAGATGATTCTGGCACATTATCACTAGGAGCATAAAGACAGGGCACTCCCTAATCATAGATGCTGCAAGGAAGGAGGGGAGAGAAATACATAAAAAGAGCATCATTATTAATATTATTAATACTAAAACAAGCCATAAAACCTCAGTAAGCAGCCTAAACAGTAAGACTAGAAGTAGAAAAAATTGCTTTAGAAGATTAAATTAAAAGACTGTGTAAAGAGAACTGTTTTTGCCAGGCACCTGAAGGACAGCAAAGTGAGATGAGAGCTTTCTAAAGCTGAGATGCTACCAGTTAAAAAGCCATGTCTCTGATTGCCCCTTTCACCTTGACAAGTGGGGGTATATAGGGAAGAGCTTAGTAAAAGGCAACTGGTAGAGTGTATAGTATGGGTGAAGGAAGAAGAAGAGTTTGGAGGCATACCCTCCACCCCCATCTCTCCTGTAAGAAGTCTCAAAAGCTCATTCCGCACATGCAGAATAATGCACTTTCAAACTGCTTTCAGTGCTCTTTGAAGCTGTGCGGAATGGCAAAATCCACTTGCAAACAGTTGTGAAAGTGGTTTGAAAACGCATTATTTTGCGTGTGCAGAAGGGGCCAAAGAAGCTTACAAACTCGTTTCCTTTCCTCTCCCCACAATAGGCACTTTGTGAGGTAAGTGAGGCTGAGAACATTCTGAGAGAACTGTGACAAGCCCAGGGTCACCCAGCAGGGAAGCAAATCCAGTTCATCAGATAAGAGTCCATCACCCATATGGAGGAGTGGGTAATCAAATCCAGTTCTCCAGATTAGAGTTCTCCAAGAGGTCCTTCAGGTACTCCAGCCCCAAGTTTTTTAGGAATTAATCTGGAGTTCAGCTTCTAAGAGCAACTCCATCCCACAGAATGACAATGTATCTGTGTAGAATTTAGATTCCAGTTTGCCAATTTGGCTGACTTCAGTTTGCAAGACTTTAGTTTTCTGGTCAAGTTGTACGTGCACATGACTGTTCACATGGTGTGGTCTGTATTAAAAAACCCAGAATTTTGCTGATTAACTAATAGGAACAACTTGGATCCTGATCAGACACCAGTGTACACTATATGTATGATTTCCTTTTACCATGGCTAGCTGGGTCTGTGATAATTCAGGACTCTGTCTATAGAACTGGGAGTTCTCTTGGCAGTGAATTAAAAAAGAGCCCAACAAAAAGATTAACTATTTGAAGTGTGTGCTTGTGGAGATGTTCTAGGCAAATATCCAGACTGCCAGCTGACCAGCTTGGAACACTGAAGGAACAGATTAGCAGGGTTTCAGATGCTGGGTGTGATGACAGTTGGGCAATTAAGCACCTTGAATCAAGACACTCCAATACTTGTCAGTAAAAAAAGGCTGAGCAGAACTTTTTAGAAGTGGACTGGCTTAACTGTACACTCTAGGGTGCCCCTCTTGTCTCTCTGGAAGCCTTCCCAGTTCAGGCTTCCCTTTGATCCCTGACTCAGAAACTTCTCCCACACTGGAAGCCCAAGCATGTGACCTCCATCACAATCATATGTTACTTTGTGTGTTCTTCTCTTTACTTCATGTATGATATTTCTGCTCTCGTTGGAATTGCATCAGCATGCAGAAGGAGCCTTAGCCCGCTCCCCATTGCAGAAATTCCACAGTGACCCAAATAGTTCCTTCCCCATGTGGTTTGGAGTGGGGGCATGAAGCTTCTTCTGCACTCTACTGTGCTCCTCACTGGAGTGCAATCAACATGTGGTAGGAAGAGAGGAGCAAACCCAAGTAACATATGACTATGATGGAATTCATGGTTGGGTTCCAGGGTTCCAACTCTATGAACCCTGTCTTGTGGGAGTCAACCCTCAATCACTGGTCAGCCACTTCAATTTTGCATCTAAAATAGTGGTATCTATCAAAGCATTAATCAAGTAGAGATACTAAGCAGTGTCATTTGTTAGGACTTAGCACCACAGAATTAGACTATCAGCAAATTTCAGAACCACACTGCATGCGCAAAGCAATTTCCTTGCAGGAAAACTGTCATTTTGGAGGATATAATTGCTGTCAGAAGCTGAAATCCAGGCTCAGGTGTGCCCAGGGGATCAGGATTCAGGGTCTGTTTTAGAGAACAATGGTATGCTCACCAACAGCTCAGAGTGAAAGACATTATTTGAACTTGCTGGTAGCAATGCATCTTTGACTGAACATATTGGCAAATAGTTCAGTATATTTCTGGTGTGACAATCAAACCATTGATTGTGTGCTCAATTTATTATTATCTAGATCTGCTAGGGTTGTGAACACAATGTAGGGATTTTAGCTGTTTAAGATTGTCACGTGGACTGTAGACACTGGTTTTGCCTTATCTCAATTCTATGCTAAGAACATCTTCACATCTGGAGGTAATGCCAAAAGTGATGCTGGTGGCACTAAGATAATTCAAAGGCTCACCAGGCAATAAAGATACCACAGGTTATCAGCACTAAAACCAGAAATGCCATAATGTTTTGAGAGTGTATTCTAGTATTTTTGTATAGTTTTGATATGCTGCTTGTTCGGGATTTTGACACTGGATGTGGTGGTGTTCTCCAAAATATGCTGAATATGTAAATAAAAGGAGCAGAGCTTGGCTTTGTCTGGAAGATACACTCCTGTCTCTCATATGGAAACAATTCTTCCTGTTTATGAATATTAAAAGAATATGCAGAGAATGTGGGGAGATCATGGCGCTTTAGCCATTTCTACAGGCATTCTTTTATTTTTACATGATGCACAAATCCTGGTGTAGGAAAGAGGAGGGACTGAAAATGTAGTTGCAGCAATCCACTCAGAAATCATCAATGCTAGGTTACAGCCAATATACTAGGGGATGGTAAAAGCAAGAGAAAATTATTGAAGGAGAGGCCTAACAAATGGAAGGCAAAATGGCCAATTAGTCACATATAGTCTACAGGCATTAAAATTCTCCATGCAGAGCAAAACAATTTATATAAACATATGAAACAGGCTACATTGCAACTGGTGCTATCAAATAACCAGAGGCTAATGACAATTTTCACATCAGGGAAGCTGTGCTTCCTGAATCATGCTATTTACCTGAATCATGCTAGGATGTGTTTCTTTGCAACATGTTCATGCCACTTTCTGCATAAAAAAGCATCCATGGGGCCATTCTGCATAGAAGATTAAGAGTATATGAACTGGTAGCAGTTTGCAGCTCCGATTCCTGAAGCTGAGGGAGGGAGGCAGAAATGGGTCATTTAATTTGTTACCACCAGTAATTGGTTATTTTAACTGGGGCATCAAATAACAGGTGTAGTTTTCATGCTAGTCTGTCTTTTCCTGTATCACTCATTAGAAGCCATTTGTCACTAGGACGGAAGCTTAAAAATAGTCTCCTTTGAACTTGGTGTAGAATTGATTTGCTACATATGCAAGGTTCTTACTGACAAATATGGACAACTGGTCACTCTAGCAAATCATTAGACAGAAGGGATAAAATAGAAAGTATTTACAGACTCGCTCATTATTAAAATAATTGCTGTAATCATCCTATATGAATAAATGTGAATAATTAAAATGTGTATTTGCACAATTTCAAAACAGAAACAGTATTGACATTTTTATTGCAAGTTTCCCTAAAAAGTGGTATAGAATAGATATCTTAAAATGGGAAATTTACTAACCTAGGTGCAACCTGAACCACTCATTAGTAAATATTTTGTGTTTGTGTGTTAAGTGCCATCAAGTTGCTTCTAACTCATGGCAACCATATGAATCAATGTCCTCTACAGTGTCCCATAGTAAACAGCCTTGCTTGGGTCTTGCAAACTGAAAACCATGGCTTCTTTTACTGATTCCATCCATCTCATGTTGAGATTTCCTATGTGATGATATCCTAACCTACTGCATCTGTGTATGGTTCTCCAGTTGCACAGTGGCGAATAGGAAGGCGCTCCAAAGGGTGATCACTACTGCACAAAGGATTATCGGCTGCCCTCTTCCCTCCTTGGAAGAAATCTATAATTCCCGAAGCCTAAATAAAGCCCAAAATATTCTGAGGGACCCGTCTCATCCAGCACACTCTCTTTTTAAACTGTTACCATCTGGCAGACGATACAGGGCCCTCAGAACTAGGACAAAGAGGCTTAGAGACAGCTTCTACTCTAGAGCTGTGGCTATGCTAAACTCCGCTGCTTCATATTGATGTATTTGGGGCTGTGTAGGGATGGGTGGAGGAAGGGGAAAGTGAGGATGATGTATGAGTCTGAAATTGTGTGCATCGAGGAATGCTGCTGTAAATTTCGTTGTGCGTGCACAATGACAATAAAATGCTTATGCTTATGCTTATGCTTATGCTTATCCTCAGTGTAGTCGTTTTTAGTTCCTAGGGAGAGTACAGGCTTAATTTGATCTAAAATCCACTTATTTGTGTTTTTGGTAGTTCACTGTATCTATAAAACTCTCCCCCAAGACCACATTTCAATGGAATCTACTTTCTTCCTGCTACCTTTCTTCACTGTCCAATTTTCACATCCATATATAGTAATGGGAAATATTACAGAATTAATGAACTTGCTGTTGGTTGCTAGTGACACATCCTAGCACTTAAAAATCTTTTTAGTTCCTTCATGACAGCCCTTCCCAGTTCCCAGTCTCAATCTCCTGATTTTTGGTAGCAATCTTTCTTTTGATTGATGATGAAGACAAGGAATAGAAAAACGGAACAATTTCAGTTTCCCCATTGTCAGTCTTAAAGTTGAGTAATCCCCCAGTGGATTACTTTTGTATTCTTGATATTCGGCTGCAGTCCTGCTTTGGCACTTTCTGCTTTAACTTTCACCAGTAGTAGATTCAAATCTTCACTATTTTCTGCCAGTACTGTATCATCAGCATATCTCAAACAATTTATGTTTTCCCCTGCAATTTTCACTATTCCTTCATCTAAATCTAACCCAGCTTTCCTTATGGTATGTTCTAGATACAAATTGATAAATTTAAATTTCCCTTTGATTTCTTGTAAATTTCCCTTTCTTTGATCTTATGGATCAGATCTCTTGTTCTTCTTTTCTTGCTCTCTTCTATTTATTTACACTGATTAGTATAAGAGTTCTCTTCATCTTCATGTGCATTTAGATTTTTGATTCTGCTTGTGCTACCATTTTCTTCTGCTTCTCATCTATTGTTAACAACGTTAAGAGTTTCCTCAGTCATCCATCAAGGCTTTTCATTTCTTTTGGCTGCAATGATAGTCTTTGCACATTCTTCCTTGATAGTTTCAATCCATAGGTCTTCTGGTTTACATTCACTTGAACTTAGTCGTGAAAATCTGTTCTATATGTGCTTTTAAACTCTTCAGGAATATGCTTAGATTGTATTTTGGCTCTATGAATATTTTAGTGTTTTTCTTCAGCTTTATTCTAATTTTTGATAGTAACAGTTCACAGCAGGGGTCCCCAAACTTTTTAAACAGGGGACCAGTTCACTGTCCCTCAAACTGTTGGAGGGCCGGACTAAAAAAAACTATGAACAAACTCCTATGCACAAATGATTGTAAAATGTTTGATTTCACCTTTCAGCCTTTCTGTCATGGTCTATTTTTAGAACAGTGACCAAAGTATGTCAAGTACAGGGTGGGCTCCAAATATTGTTGGGGAGGCTGTGGAATACCTTCCCCTGTAAAAAAAAAAAAAAAGCAGAACTTTCCCAATGAAGCATTCCATCTAACCCAGGATCAGGTATCTTCCTGGGTTCTTTTCTCCCTAGCAGCCAGCGAGCAATTCGCCAGCCTGGCTGATGCCAATGGGAGTGAGGCGGAACAGAAAGCCTGAGAGCAACACATGGAGTAGCCAAGAGGGAAATGCGGAGCAGGCGTTGCCACATGTAAGGTTTCCAACTCTGGGTCAGAAAATTCATGGAGATTTGGGGGTGCCATCATGTAACTGCAATCAACGGCTGTTGGGGCCGGTTCCTCCTCTCCCTCGAGCCCCCACTGCACATGAATGGAGCCATCGCCGCCATGCCTGGCGGGCCGGATAAATGCCTTCAGGGGGCCACATTTGGCCCCCGGGCCGTAGTTTGGGGACCCCTGGTTCACAGTCTATACCACCACAGTCAGCTCATGTTCTTGTTTTAGCAGAAAGAATATAAAGCCTTCGACAATACAGAAAGAATATAGCTTCTCCAACTTCTGCTTCCAATTATGTAATCAATTTGAATTCTGTATTGGCTGTCCAGTGATATCCATGTATACAGTTGCCAGAAACATGTTTGCAATGAACAACTTGTTGCCTACACAAAATTCTCCAGCTTCATTTTATGCTCCTAGTTCAAATCTTCCAAGAATATTTGACTCTGCTTTGTTTTTGCTATCATTCAAGCAGGGTAAGAAACCTCCAAATCTACCATTTCTTGTATGTCAATTAAGGTATCTGTACCTGTAAATCTACCATTTATTCTGGCTCCTTGCTTTTTGTCACAGGCAACAGGAGGTGAGAAGAACAGCAAGAGAAAGAATGATAGTAAACATCTTCCAGTCAGAATAGTTAGCTGATCTACTGATTAGTATCATGCTTATTGGTGCGTTTGACTCAGAATTTTCCACTTTTCTGCCAATTTTTCCATCATTAATTTTGATTCTGCTGAATTGATATTAGCTATTTCATTCTTTGAGGCTGAGCTGTATAGACAAATGTAAAGATTTTGCTTGCCATTACTGGCTGGCAGGCAGGGCAGATTAGAAAGAGGAAGAAGCAGAGCTTCAGATGTTGTCCTCCTCTGCAATAGATAGCCATACCATCCTTCATAACTGGAGGAAAGAAATAGGTTTCCTTCCCAAATAGACACACACTTAGTAGACACACACTTAGTAGTTATGGTGGGCCCATTATGCACAAACCCAGTATTTGTATGTAAAGCACTTAATCATCACTTCACATTTTCCTTAATGGCGCTAGGTGATCTTAATTATTGCATTATTTAGATTAAATATATTATTTCCTAAGGTGGTCAGGAAAGAGCCCTAGAATGGAGAGGGCTGTCTATTCCCAGAAAGGAGGAAACTGGGGTACAGCTCTGTGTTCTGACTTTCAATAACACCTTCCAGAGTTTGTTGCAGCTATTTATGCTGGTGCAAATTTATGTGAGTGAAGATCAAGCATTCAGCTTTTATTTTCTAGGACCAGAAGCATCTCCCTAGTGCCGGCAACAGCACAAGATTGGGCTGCTACTCTGTTCCAGCAGCTTAATGAACAGCTGTTTAACTTAATGGCCAATATGTGAAGCCTATCTCTAGTAATGGAATTAGAAACAGACAAATAGTTGCTCCTGTAGAATAAATGATGGTCTTTTAGAAAAGGACATCTGAAGGTCAAGGATTCAATTCTAGTTTATATCGCAGAATGTTTTATTATCCATATGACTGATGTCATTGTGGTTAATATTTAAATAACTCCTCGAGTTTTTAACTGATCCTTGATATTAGACAATGTGGCTTTGCCAAGTTGAAATATGTTTAAATGTGCAGCCTGTATATTTAGTTTTTTGTACTTGTACAAGTCAGTGGCTATTAGCAGGCACCACCATTGCATTCAGGGGGTACATCCCATGGGACAAGGCAATATGCCTTAGCAACTATAACTGGTAATTTTTCTCTGCTGCAGTGCTCGCTTCCTCTACCATTAGCACTGCTGCATGTGAAAAGCATTAATCTTGCACATGCAAAAGTGCTATCAATGGAGGAACTGAATGCTGTGACAGAGGAGAACCTTAGTAGGGGAGAACCTTACTGGAAAGAAGCACACAGGGAAAAATGGCACAGTTTTAAAGCCTATGGGTTAATCAGATTAAAAACTTGAGAAACTATACCTAAGTGAGAATTGAATGGTGACATTTTGAGACTTGAACTAATAGCTGAGCATCCTATCACCTGGAGGTGTAAATACATTACACCCTCTCAGTGATACTTTCTGACAAACTCACGTTCATATAGTTTCAGGTGGGCAGCCGTGTTAGTCTGTAGTGGTGGAACAAAATTCAAGTCCAGTAGCCCCTTAAAGACCAACAAAATTGTCCAGGGGATAAACTTTTGAAACCCAAAGCTTCCTTTGTCAGATATAAATCATACTTCATTAATATAAGCTTTGATTCACCCTGAACAATTTTGTTGGCCTTTAAGATACTATTGGATATATTTGTTGCAAAACATCTACCTATAAATAACTTTTTAAACTGACCCTTTATTTATTGTTTCTGATCTACACAATGTAGAAGTTAACCTCTGGTTCTTGCAAAATATTTTGATCATAACAAAGATCTCAGGAAATCTAGACTGAAAATCCCTTATTAGGTTATCTAGTTTGAAAACTTCAAATTTTTTCTCAATTTTCCCTGTTAGAACAGTGTTGTCATTGCAGGCATAAGGGAGATGCATCTGGTCCTGGAAAAAAATGCATGCCCTTTAATATATTTTGTTCACAGAGCAGCACTCTGCTGGCCAAGTACTATGCAGTGGGATTAACCTTAGGAGAGGCCTATGGTATGAGTCAGTAGAGATTCCCATGAGAATCACAGCTGCGTCAGGATTCTGGAAACAGTACAGGGTCTGGACAATTGCACAGACCCTTAACATTATAAATGCTTCTTTGTTTTATCCTCATAATCATCTCTTGATTCCTGGGAGGAGCCCTTCAATCTTTCTCATCAGAATCCTTCCCACAGTAATAATATTTTTCTTCTGAGGAGTGATGGTAAATGAAAAACAAATATAAACAGCACATTAGCTAGAAATTGAGGGAAAATTTATTAACTTTTCCCCAAATATTTCAGAATAATAGGACATAAAATATGCAGAAACAGACTAGTACCAACATAGGTTTCCTCAACACAAAGGGATTTTCTTAGCATAGGGCTACATGCTATAGTAGACACAGAGGTGCTAAAAACAATAGTAATATGTTTTCATTTCTTCTCTGATCCACTACTACGGTGGCCAGGTCCTCCAGGCTACCAATGTGGAACGGAGGGAACAGAGGATTAGGGTTGTCAGGTCCAGGTTGGAAAACTCCTGGAAATTTGAGGATGGATCCTGGGGAGGACTAGGACCTCAGTGGGATAAAGTGCCACACAGTCAAAAAGCATCCATTTTTTGCAGGGAAAGTGATCTCTGTAATCTGCAGAAGAGCTGCAATTCCAGGGAATCACCAAGTCAAGAGTTCCAAGGTCAGAGCTGGGATTACCAGTATACCAAACCAAGAGTCTATCAAGCAAGCATTGGCATAGTAAGGGGAACACCAAAGATCCCTCCTCTCCCAAGACTTCACCCCCAAATCTCCAGGAATTTCCTAACCCAAAGTCGGTAACCTAGGACCAGACCTAGCTGACTTGTGACAACCCGAATATATCACTGTTGTCTGGAAATGAAGCAATAGCTTCAAGCCTCTGGCAACATTCTACACAAAATCTCTCCGTATTGCTGCAAAAGACCAACTGGGAAAACAGATGATCATAATTAATCTGTTCTTTCTGAATACTCCTACTGATGCAATCTTCAAATGACTTGAGAGGTACTTCATAATTAGGAGTGACTAGTTTAAATATTTCTAGCAGAACTATATTCCTTTATGCAGATTTGCACAAAATCATGTACGATTCATTGATATTTATATGTGTTCTCCCCCCAAAAACTAAAAAGGATCCCTGTTAATAATAGAAAACAAGTAACTGACTTTAATCAAGATTCCTCACAGGTTGAAAGTTTGACATATTTCTTAAATATCTTGTCGATTCAGGGGCTGCAAGTTGTTTTTGCAGTCAGTGGAAATGTTGTCTAACTTCCAGACTAAAATTAAGAGCTGTAGGATAACAACAATGCCATGAAAATGTCCTAGCCTATTAAAGACTTGAAGATGATAGCACACTTCTAATGTTTCACATAAGTCATTTGGGATTTGGAGAACTTTAGTGCTTGCAAAGAAGTCAGAATAAATGCTTACATGGGTAAAGAGGGGGGAAAAACAATGCTGAATTAAATTTTTGAGCATGGGATCCTCTATTTTCCTACATGTTGCTCCACACCAAACAGGAGGAAAAATGAAATCAGCTTTGTTATGCTTTTGACATTTTTTTCTACTTGGAGCCTGTGAATTATTAATAAACTAATTTCTCTTTATAGTTCAATCTTTGGAGATTTAAAATGCTCAATCAAATGCATTGAGGGGGGAAATGCTTCAGCTCCAATCAGCTGCTGACTTCTGTAGAGATGTTGGCCTTGAGGTATGTTGGAGCTTTTCAAATCCATTTTTTATTCATCCGGGAATTTCTGCAGGTTTGGAGGTGTAGTCTGTTAATTCTACCTATCTACCTAATGTCCTGTTTATGTTCAATCCATTTCAACAATATGACTTCTTGCCTTTCTATGTTACTCATGTGCTAAATGTATTTCTTTTCTCTCTCTCTCCAACCTCTTTATATTACCATCATTTCAACTAACGTTCACTGTTAGAACGGTTAAGACACGTGGAATCCAAAAATAATTAGGAAGACCTCAGAAATGAAATCATTTTATTCATATCTTGATATTTCACTTTGTAGGAAACAAAAATACATTCGACTTAGAATTTGTTCTTATGCTACAGCAGTGTGTCTAGGTTTGTGCACATATGCGTGTGTGCATGAACAACTGTATCCTTTCTACCTTTCTGCACTTTTAGCAACACTAAAGCCCCCTCTGCACAGGCCAATAAACACGGGTGTAGGACAGTAAATAAACAGGGGTGTAGGACAGCAGGACAGACCTCACACAGATCCTGCCCTTTAAATGAGTCTGCCCCGCATTATTTTCCCCAAACCGGGTTTTTTGAGAATTGCACTATTAGTGAGTCTTTTAAAAAATCTCAGGTTGCAGCCTCCGTTTTCCTTTTAAAAATTTTGCAGCTTTCATCTGCGTAGCTATACAGGTGCAGATGTTTGTATTGTGAAACATCAGCATGGCTGTGGGAATTCATTTGTGCACGCCTGCATAGCTAAACATCGGTGGGAAGTAAATAAAAAAAGAGACACATTTCCACACAAAGGCGCGACAGCAACCCAGATTGTTTTCGTGGGCTCCAATCGCTGCCTGCACGTGTGAATGTGAAAACAGGAAAACGTGTTACTTTATCCTGACTGCAACTTGTTACACATTTGCTGTGTGGAGGGGGCCTAAATGAGCATGATGAGCAGCAGAAAGAAAATAAAATAGTGAGAATTAACTGGGTACCATATTAGATACAATATTACTCAAATGGAAGAAGAGTAGAAACAATAAATTCTGGGATAATTAGGAAGACCTCAGAATCCTTAAATTATGTTCTAGGGGCATTTTTTTTACCCCAATTGTCTGCTTTTGGGCTGAATGCTGAGACCTGTGACTAAAGAACTTTTCTCTTTTTAGCACATTGTTACACGTACAGTAGCAAACAATCTCTCCAAAGAACACCCAGTTATCTCTTACAGATTGCTTTCTTCAAACAAAAAAGCATTCTGTGGAAAAACAGTCCCAGAACCCTATGAATTTTGCCATTGAAGAAGTTTTTGCACCCCAGCCCATGTAACCTATTGAAGTAAAAATACCCCATGAGTTTTCCATAACACAGTGCTTACAAGGGAAGATGGCTTCAGCAGGAAATGTAAGTTTTAATTTCTGACTGCTAAGTATCTTCTTGTGGTCTGCTTTCTGTTATTTAGTTTCTTTTAGAAATCTGCAGGGAACTTTTTGGAAGTTGTCCAGCCAATTGTTTCATGTACTCCCTCCACAAATCTGGTCTGCTTGGGTATAAATGCTATGTGCACAGTTTTTGTTTGTTTGCTGGGTAGCTTACTTTCAAAACGGGCAATCTATTTAGAATAAGCTATACACCACAGAATAGACCACCATTCCTAATCATTTAACCAAGTAAATTTTCTACAGTTGCAATGTATAATCATATGTACAGAAAGCCATTTTGACAGGTTAGTTCAGTTTTGTTAGTTCAGTTTTGCAGAAAGCCAGGGGAGAGGGAGCTATCCTGACTTCCTTGGGCAGGCCATTCAACAAGGTGGCAGCAGCAAAGGACAAGGCACACATGCATGCAGTTGTTGATTTTCCACATTTGCAAGTTGGCTCCTGCTGACATCAGCAAAATTGTCATGATAAAGCATAGGGAGAAAGGTGGTCCCACAAACAAGAGAACATAAGAACATAAGAAAGAGCCTGCTGGATCAGACCAGAGTCCATCTAGTCCATCACTCTGCTACTCACAGTTGCCCACTAGATGCCTTTCGGAGCACACATACAGGATGTGAAAGCAATGGCCTTCTGCTGCTGCTGCTGCTGCTCCAGAGCACCTGGTCTGCTAAGGCATTTGCAATCTCAGATCAAGGAGGACCAAGATTTGTAGCCATAGATTGACTTCTCCTCCATAAATCTGTCCAAGACCCTTTTAAAACTATCCAGGTTAATGGCCATCACCACCTCCTGTGGCAGCATATTACAAACAAAAAGAGGGTGGGCATCTGTTCTTGGCGCAACCACTCTAGAGGAACGGGAGGGGAGGGGAAGGTGGAGGGGTCGCAAGCAGGGGGAGGGAAGGAGAAGGAGAGGGGAAGGGGGAAGGGTGGCAAACGGGAAGGTGAGGTGAGGGGAAGGTGGAGGGTTGGAAAGCATGGGGAGGGGAGGGGAGGGTGGAGGGGTGGCTTCAGGGGACAGGGAGAGGAAAATGAAGTGAAGGGATGTCAAGCAGGGGGAGTGGGAGGGTGGCAAGCAGGGGAAGAGGAGGGGAATGTGGAGTGGTGGTAAGCAGGGGAAGGGGGCGAGTGGCAAAGCATGGAAAGTTAAAGGTCAGGGGAAGGTGGAGTGGTCGCAAGCCGGGGAAGGGATGGGGAAAGTGGAGGGGTGGCAAAGCAGGGAAAGGAGAGGGGAAGGTGAAGGGCAGGGGAAGGTGGAGGGGAAGGCATCAGGTGAAAGGAAAGGGATGGGGAAGGGGAAGGGTGGAAAGCAGGGGGAGGGGAAGGTGGAGGACGGCAAGCAGGGAAAGGGAAGGGAAAGGTGAAGGGCAGGGGAAGGGCAGGTGAGGTGGCAAGCAGGGGCAGGAGAGGGGAAGGTGGAGGTGGAGTGGTGGCAAGCAGGGGAAGGGGTGGGCATCTGTTCTTGGCCCACCCTGGAGGGAGGGAAGGGGAGGTGAGGGGAACATGGCAAGCAGGCGAAGGAGAGGGGAAGGTGGAGGGGTGGCAAGCAGGGAAAGGTGAGAGGAAGGTGAAGGGGTGGAAAGCAGGGGAAGGGGGGAAGGGGAAGGGGCTGGACAGCTGGTCTTGGCCCACCCACCCTGGGGGGAGTGGAGGGAGGGGAAAGGGGAAGGCAAGCAGGGGAAGGTGAGGTGAAGGGGTGACAAGCAGGGGAGGGGAAGAGAGAGGGGAGGGAGGGAGGGGTAAGGAATACATAACATTCCTGGTTTATCATGAATTCTAGACTCTCTTTTTATTGCTGTTTTCATTGTTACTTTATTCATGACTACGTTCACTATCCCAGTCAGTTAAGCCTTTTTACACAGTTACATATTGTTATGTGCTTCTCATTTCAGTGAGCAGTAAAGTATTCCAGAGGTTTAGTTTCTTTTGGATAAGAACGAGGCTTCGTGACGCATGAGTAAGCACTGTGACTCCGCTCTCTCTCTCTCTCTCTCTCTCTCTCTCTCTCTCTCTCTCTCTCTCTCTCTCTCTCTGTGTGTGTGTGTGTGTGTGCGTGTGTGTGTGTGTGTGTGTGTGTGTGTGTGTGACCCGCTTATAAGCCGAGGGGGGCATTTATCAGCCCAAAAAAGGCTGAAAAATTCGGCTTATACGCGAGTTTATACGGTATATCACATCTTCTGCTATAAACAATACTTACTAACATTATTTATTAATAATACTTATTATTAATAAATATTATGTTTGTACATAACTCCCCCCATGCACACAACTCATAAGCAAATCTAAATAAGAATCTAAAAGCAGAAATACAAACAATAGCTTAAAACTATTCAAAACAGGAAGCTAAAACTGGTAGCTATCATCAAGCTAAAATACATAAGATAGCTGTCATGGATTAACAACTCATTGGAGAACTAAAAGAAGCAAACAGACAACTTTCACAGGTAAGCTGTGGCATGTTCTAAGAGCCTATACTCTGGCTTGTGATATTTAGCTTATGTATAAATGATCTTGCATTAGGAATGAACTGTGACGTAGCAAATTTTGTAGATAAACCCAAATAATTCAAGAAGGTGAAAACCCAAGAGGCCTATGAAGAGTTCCAAAATGATTTATCGTTGCTGGATGACTGGGCAACAGAATGGCAAATGAGGTTCAGTATAAAGTGGGAGAAAAATTCCCAACTTCACCTATAGATTGATGGAATCTGAATTGGTGTTGACTAATTAGGGAAGAGGCCATGAAGCACAGCTTACTGAAAACTCTGTGTGTGGCAGAAATAAAAAAGGCAAATCCCATGCTAAATTTTTTTTAGAGAAGGGTTTGAAAATAGAACAGTCAGCATCACAATCAGTTTATATAAATCTGATACAGCTGCATATAGAACACAGTTTGGCTCAACACCTCTAAAAAAATTCATAGATTTGGAAAAAATGCAGCAAAGAACCAAAAAAAAGAGCAAGAAGTAAACACTGTCTCCCATGAGATAAAGGCTCATTTGGAACTCTTTATTTAAAGAAAAATAAGGGAAAAACATGAGAAAAGGGTTGCAAAACAATGAATAGTATGAAAATAGTAGATAGAGGGAATATTATTGTCACCCAGTGACATTGATTGACAAAAGATGTAGGGCAATTGGACAAACAAGCATTATTTATGGCCATGTCAATTTACCACATTTTTATGCTGCCTTTCCTTCAGTTATCTCAGGGTGGTATAATCAGTTATCTTCACAATAATCCTGTGAATTATGTTAGGCTGAAAGAGTAACTGACCCAAGGATCAACAAGCAAGTTTCACATTTGAGTGCGGTAATGGAAAATAGCGTATAAAACTCTAATCCATACAATGCTATTTCAAAGCTAGAAGCATGCAGAAGCAGAAAAACTAGATTGTGAAGGGTTAATTCCTAACAGAGTCTGTGTATGTGCGCCAAATGCTTGGAGTTTAAAACTCAGAGTTGCTGAGAGGAATGTATGTGGGAACTCTAGGAACCAAATGGTTCAGAAATGTTTAGTGCCTGTGTAGACTTGTAGTGTTGTCAAGGAAAGAGTATCTGGGCATAAGGACCCTACTCTAACCAAAGAGGATAATAAACTTCTAGGGAAAGAAGAATTTCTAGATTCTGAGAACAAAGCTAGGCCATCTCCTGAACTGCATGTGTAGAAGTGATCCTATTCCCCTGAGTTTAATAAAATTCTAATATTTTATGGTTGAACTTTCAAAAGTCTGTGATCTAATAATCTCTGTGATAAAAAAAACAACAGAGTAAAAGGAAGGGGATTACTTCTGTTCCTTAAGCTGGTTCATTAAAAAATTTTTTAGTGAGGTACGGGGTGGGACTATTGAATAAAATCCCAAGAATGTTATATATAGTTACGCTGATCAGCAAGAATATCAAAGAATATGTATATCAGAAAAATTAGGGAACATCTCTGGGTGTATAGATGTGGGAGATACCCCAGCATGTGACATATATTGGAGGCAGCATCATAATATGAAATCATAATATGAAACCCTAAATAAAAAGGAAATATTTCAAAAGAAAACCCTTTTTAACTTCAGATGTTTTTCCTCAGAAATTTTACCTGAGACATCTCAGTCAGAAATGGCACCTCCATGCAAAACAAAAGAGGCACAAGGGAATAGTCCAGGAGAGGCAGCCTCCTGTAAGGAAAATCCCAGTCAGGAGTTAGAGTTTATGAACATGAAACTTGAAATGACAAGAATAGAAGCAAAGGGGTCAGGATTCAAGCAGAGCAAACTAGAAATGAGATAAAGAAAAAGAAATCCAGTTAACCGAAATTCAGGCAGAAAAAAACAGTAAAAATAGAACAGCAGAAGAAAGAAAAAGAGGGAAGTTAATATGTCACAACATAAATCTGAAAGGGCATGTGAGGAAACAGAAATAATCAGTGCAGCACAGTGTATTTTCCACCTTAGATTTAATAAAGGATTATTGGCAGGTGACTATGAACTCTCAGACCCCATCTGTCTCATTCAACCAGCTCAGGAGATAAACTAGCTAGGTTTTAGAACATATGCTAGGAATTTTTCTTTATCCAGAAGTTCACCTCGTTGTTATTCCCCTCTTTGTCTAGAGTAGGGTCCTTTTCCCCCAAATGCTCTTTCCTTTACAACTCCACAGGTCTATACACAGATATTAAACATACCTGAATCCTCCATTTCAAGAATTGCAACATATATTCCTCTCAACAGTTCTGACTGAGTTCTAAACTCTACCCACTACCAGAATGTCATTCATACACACAGATTACAATTTAATTTTTTTCACATCAAGGGAAAGGGTAATGTGGTGATTGATGCACTCTCCAGGTTAACATAGGTGCAGATATCTGAAATGTCACAAATTGTAAATGAAATTTTAAATGGGTGGTGATATTTAAAATGAAGCTAATGTAGATGTTGAACCTTGGTCTATCTGATACTTGTCCTAACCATAATACCCTACATGCTGTAATAACAAATGTGATTATTTTAATGTGTGTGTGCCTTTCAACTGAGAGCTGAGTTGGAGAGAGAAAGGGGGAGAGGGGGATAAGAGAGTGATATGATTGGTAGATTCTAGAGTGTGCATGTGGGATGGCTTTGCTGGACTGGCAGAAGGTGTGAGAGTGTCAGAGAAACAGCAGAAGGTGACAGGATTCCAGAGAGAGAGGACTAGGAATCTAGTCAGTTAAACCTCTGAGTGAGCACAGCAGAATGTGCTAGGGCTTTTGAGTGAAAAGACTGAATTAGTAAAAACTCTGGCCCTTTCCATACAGAAAATGTATAGCGGGTTGCAGTCAGGATAAAGTAACCCACTTTCCTGTTCTTGCATTCACATGTATCCGTCCAGGCAGCTATTGGATCCCATGGAAACAATGCGGATTGCCGTTGTGCCTTCACACAGAGGAGCATCTATTTTTTTATTTACCAATGCGTAGCTACAAAGGCATGCACAAATTAACCCCCCATGCTGATCTCTCACAATACCACAATACGACCGTTTGCGTCTGAGTGGCTACGCAGATGTAAGCCGGGAATTTTTTTTAAAAGGAAAGCGCAGCCGAATAAAGCGCCTCCTGTCCAGCCAGTCACTCACAAGCATCTGCAACCCATGATTTTAAAAAAGACTTGCGGATACAAGGCAGACTCGCTTTAGGGCTGAGATCTGTGTGAAGTCCCACCCCCCCATGTGTTTTTTTTAAACCATCCTTTAGCTATGTTTATTGGCCTGTTTGGAAGGGGCCTCTGATTGACAAAGTCAAAATGTGCCCAAACTCTGTGTGATTAAACACTAGTGAGATGTCACAGAGGCGGGTTCCGCATGGGCCAAAAACAGCAGTGTGAAAACGGTGTAAGATGGTTTCAAACAGTGTAAAAGAGTTTACACTGTTTTCACATCTATGTTTTTGGCTCATGCAGAATCCACCAGAGTGTCAAAGCTTTGTGAGAGAGTTAGTCAGAAAGTCAGAGGATATACAGGGAAAGTCAGAACCTCAATAAACTGCTAAACAAAATAAAGACAAAAAGTCTGGGAGAACTAAGAGAGAGAGAGAGAGAGAGAGAGAGTATCAAGAAATGTCAGAATGAAATCATGTTGAGTGAAGCCCTCCAAGTATTTCTTGCCTCAGTTTTATTTTATTTTGTAAATATTTTACTTGAAACCTTAAGATTATCTATCAGTTATGAATAAAACCTTACTTGGAAGAAACATTGGAATCTAACCTTATTTTCCTTAGGACCACTTAGGCCATTCACTTTGTCTTATAAGCTCACACGCACTACCAAAAGGAGATAATTTTGGAGAGGGGGATTTATATTCCTGGTAGCAGCTACCATATGGGGAAGAATTAAGGGAATTTTTAGTTGGCATTTATTATATATTTATTTATAAAGAGAAAAAAAGAGTGGGCATTGCATTTGGTGGTTGCGGGCAGAATGGGCATTGCAACGCCTCTCATTGTAGATGACTTTAAAATGGGATAGTATAATAGAATCATTTTTCTTTCTCAGTATGCCATCTACTTACGTTAAAAACATAGATTAAAACCTGTCTTTTTTACATGGTGATTCAGTAGTGAAAAAGCCATGCCTGACCATTTAGAAATGCCTAGTTCAGAAATGCAGCTACTCAAATACCTGTAAAATTTGCACAATAAATATATTACTCAGAGAAAGGAATTGTTTCTAGTTAGAATTTGCATCTGAATTTTCCCTGAGGCATCAACAGCTCTTTAGCACAAAGAAAATATACTGGAGGAGAAGAGGAATGAGTTATATGAACACCCACCATGAACAACTAAGAGAAAATTATTTCTTCATCCAAGAATAATTGATGATAAAAAGTTATCTGAAGTCATCAAAAAAAATCAGAAGAAAACAGAAATATACAGTTTCATGCTGGAAATTACATCATAATAAAAATAGAAGTGATTAAGACCAATCTGTATTCAATCACCTCTTTTTATTTTTTCCTCCTTCTGTTTTTTGCTTTAGATTTGAGGGGCATTCAGGCCAGGAACTTTCCTTGTATTTTAATGTGACGTCACTTTGGGAAAAAATAGAAAGATTCCATGTGCTTTCTCTGAAGTGGCTGAACTCTTTGAGAAGACATGAGCCATCCTGAGCTTTTGAACCAGATCTTCAGATTCACAGTCAGAAAATTCTATTGTCAGTCAGTTTCCTTGCTGGTATTCAAATCCAGACATTTCCAAAAGACAAAATATCTTTCAGAAACACATATAGAATCGTTTATACACACTTAAGGCTCAAACAATATGACAGCGTGTCAAGCTTGCACCATTCTCGGCTTGGCAGCTCGCACGTCTGCACCCAGGCCACAGATGCCCCAGCCATTATCATTGCCCGAAATTAAGGAGGCCTCCCCCTGCTCGCATGTAACTAGTCAATAGACCTTAAACATTCACTCTTATCTGCCTTCCTCCGAAGGAGTGAACCGCCTGTCCTAAACAATGCTTCTGTTCCCACCGTCCTTTCTAATGCTGATATTATGGGAGTGCGAGGGTGGGGGGATTATGGGTTGAGCATTCTGTAATTTACAGGTATATACCAGAGGCCACAGAGCCAAACTTTAGTTTCTGCTATCTGAGCCCTGGGCTGACACAATTCCAATAAAGTTCTTGAAACCTTCTTGAGTCTCGTTTGATGACCGGAGTAACAGATCCTAATCCAGCGGATGATTCAGGCATTTAAAGGGGCTGCTCTAAACACACAGAAAGCTAGGGGAGGAGCTGAATTCCCGAACTGAAGCCACAGCTTACCTTTCTATATCAATTTTTACATCTATTTCCCCTTCCTCCCATTCCACAAGTATTGGTATGGGCTGAAAGAAAAATTCTTGGGAGATGCAGCTAAAGGGAGGTAAGTGGCAGGCACAGGGAAAGCATGTACTTTAAACAGGAACATCATTTTCTCCTCAAATTGCCTCCCTCCCCATCTGCCACTTTCTTCTTTAAGAGTCCCCAACCTTTTTGAGCCTATGGGCACCTCTGAAATTCTAGCACAAGGTGGTGGGCACAACCACAAAAAAGCAGAACCAATCACAAAATGTCAGGGAGTGAAGTCAGGCATAACTTTTAATAGGCATTTTTTGGCATTTTAGGCAGATGCTCTATTTCAAATGAATATATTGTTTAAAATATTTTCTTCCATAGCTCACCTTTAGTCACACAGTAAAAATCCTTGTACTGTGCTGCTAATTCAACATCTAAAATATCTGCACAGCCAGTCAGATTTCCAGTGGCCAGATAGAGGTTCTGCTGGGCAGAAGCCCCCCTGCCCCCTTTCTTAAAATGGTTGGTGAATGCTAGTAAAGATTCAGCAAGCTGTATGGCTCCCACAGGATCACATTCAGGATCCCTGTTATTCCCCCACAGAGGCTTTTGTTATTTCCCCATTAAGCTTTAGTTTCCCCATAGTTAGCATGGTTTTAGTTCATTGTTAAGTCTTCTAAGGGAGGGTATTTTAGTTAGCCCCTGCCCCTTTAAGACATTTCCCAATAGGCAGTTTCCTTTCTTTAACTAGCAATCCCCTGTTTTAGTTCTAGCCAATCAGTCAGAGTGAGGTGTTTAGGGGAGTTGCTCGGGAGCAATCCAGGTGCTCGGGAGCAACAGCCGCAGAAGGCCATTGCTTTCACCTCCTGCACGTGAGCTCCCAAAGGCACCTGGTGGGCCACTGCGAGTAGCAGAATGCTGGACTAGATGGACTCTGCTCTGAACCAGCTGGCTTGTTCTTATGTTCTTATGTAGTTGGATACTGGAATATTTGTGACGTCCATATGATTATATGGTGGTCCATAGAGTACAAGTCAAGTTAATAGCAGTTAAAACTAGAAAAAAGAATGAACTGAAAGGAAGCAAGAGACAGTGGACTTTCTTGAAAGCAACCAAGAGAAGACACAGTCTGCAGCCTCAAACCTGCTCAAGACAAGCAAGTACTCTGACTTAGATAGATCCAAGGGAGGAGTTAGGGTCTTGTTTCTCTACAGTAATAAACCTATTGTAAGAACTGTTGAACCTGGCTTGTGTCTCCCTCATTCTGTTCTAGCCAAGTACAGGGCACCTCAAACAGATTCAGTGGGGGGGGGGGGCAGAACAACCCCTGTTCTGTATGATCAAGGACCTTCCGAGTTCAAATAAATATCCTGTTGTCACATGGAGCTGTCACATTACTGTTATTGCATCTTCATATCATAATCTGTGATCTGATCCCAGTGAACATTTCCAGTTTTTAAATGAGCAGGGCTTTTCTATAGTAGCAGTATCAGAAAACTAATTTGGCTGGGCCAAGGCCTAACACTCAGAATCTACCAAGCCCTGTTTCTTGTATATCTGCTTAGACACAAATCTCTCTGTATTTCACGTTCATATTCATAAAAATATTTGCCCGAAAATCCACAAATGTCAGTAAAATGTACATCTATGTAAGTATGGTTAAGTTTGAATTCTTAATTGAATTATATGGCCCAAACTTGTGACTTTCCCTTTCCCCTGTCTACCTTGTTGCATCAAATTCATCCACATTTCTTTCTTCCTTCCTTTCCTCATTTGGAATATACTGAAATTGATGAAGAAGTTGTTTGAGGTGATCTTGGCAATGCCTAGATGAGGGGTTTCTGGTTGGCTGAAGGTGAGTACAGGGACTGAAACACATTCTCCAAAGCAATTTTGTCTTTTCTGTGTTCCATTCAGTAGAATGGATAGAAATTTCATTATGGCTGATTCCGCACGGGCCAAAAACATCAGTGTGAAAATGGTGTGAAAACAGTATAAACCATTTTACACTGTTTTAAACCCTTTTACACCATTTTCACACCGTTTTCACACTGCTGTTTTTGGCCCATGCAGAATCAGCCTATGTCATGGATCTCTGCCAGCTAAAAGAAGCAAAGGGTGGTTAAAACCATTTTCTGGAATGGCATTTGCCATTGTGTGCTGCTACCTATGTGGCTTAATTTACTTCATAATGGAAGAAATCAACAATGGCTAAGTGTGCAGCTTCCTTCATTACTGAAGTGTATGGGAAAGCCACATGGAGCTATGTGAATATGCTATTTTTTACTGAGAAATACTGGTGAGACATTTTAATTGCTTTGAACACTGAACGGCCATCTATCCCCTCTTGAAACTCCCTGTGCTCTTCTCTTCCAGTCCTTATTCCCCCTTTTCCAGAGCTTACTTCTCTTAAAGTGACAGCAGTATGTTCTAGCTAAAAACTGTATTGTCCCGTATAACATATACTTAGCTGTCATGTTGGTTTGGTATTTCACATAAACTATCATTAGTATACACACACATATCACAATCCTAAACAAAGTTAAACCTGTGTAAGCCTACTGATTTAGAAGAGTGCAAGATCTTTTGGAATTGTTCTTCAATAACTTTGTGTGGTGTGATAATTTGTTTTATGCTGATGTTACAGTTCCTTTGTCTGTTACCTGGTCTTGTACATCAACTAGTCTGTTAAGGTACTGCATACCTCAGGGTTATAAACTTGGTGAGACTTACTGCCAATTAAAACATACTTAAAATTGTGCAGCACAATTAGGTTTGTATGACTGGGACTAACCCCCCTGCTGAGTATAGTGAAACATACTTCTGAGTAGATGTGCAAAGGATTGCACTGTACATGTCCAGTTTCCATAGACCTTTTTTCAGTGAAGAAGGGAGTGAGAACTGCCTCGCCCGGCCCCTGAAACACTCCTAAACACCCCCAACATGCCCTGCTCCACCCCCGAGATGCCCCCGCCCCCAACATGTGATGGCAATGGCAGCGCCTAGGACAAACCGCTCCAGATGTCCCCATTGCCGCTGTGCATCTGCCTTTTTTTACTTTATTATCCATCTGTGTGAAGTCACATTAACCTCAGTAACTTGATGTTGCTGATTCTGTTAAAAAAACATCATTTTTGCTAGCTAACTGCCTGCTAACTCCAGGTTGGGAAATTCCTGCAGATTTGGAGGGTAGAACCCCCAGAGTGGATACCCCCAGAGGTCTCCACAAGGTGCAGTAATCTGGAACTAGAAACAGACTTCAGTTTATTGTATCTTACAATTAGTTTGAGCTTACAGAATATTTATTAACCATTGAAATCCAATACAATAAAGTATATTATTGATGTGTGAAAAATGATTTCTGATTATCTACCTCTAAGTTCTGCTTTACTGTTCTTAAGTGATATACACTGTGTTAGATACTTCACATTTCTTTGTGAGCATTTTAGCATTTGGTATTATTTGTATGCTTGATATTATTTTTGGTTGCACCATGTATTTTTATTTCCACCCAGAAACTACAAATGTTGAATAAGTGTTATTTCACTGTGGTCTGTTCTAACTTCCTTTGGAACTGTCACTGTTGTAGATCTTGAAATTGTAGTGTTATGGCCTTGGCCCAGATTTAAATATTTTTTCCTTCAACCAGCATTAAAACCAGCAACTGCAAGAGGTGAGCAGTGAAGGAGAGAATGTTTGTTTCCTATGCTTAGCTATTCTATGTATGAAATTGAATTCCAGATGGGGTAGCCTGCACCTGCTCATACACATGTATAAACCACGCGAGATATAAGAAAGTATTTATTTTCTTTTTGTTGCTGTTGTTGTTTCACTTAGGGTTTGCAACTTTACAGCAACTCTTGCTTTGTGGTGTCCAGTCTTTCTATGCTTGACTTAGATTCTCATCTTCTATGTTTTCCTAATTAGGAACCGTCTGTGTCTTCACCATGGATCTTACTTTTTGCATTTTTACTTCCCAGTAGTAAGAAAGGACCATATGCCTACATTGCAGCGTTCGTGTACTCCTGCAGGCGAGTCTCCCAGACAACTATAAATAGCTTCAACTGGAATACTTATAATTGCTTCTGCAGCCACAAACAATTGTGTATCCATGTAAATAGTTGTTTAGGTTGCCATCTGCATCTTTGTGTGTATGCTTTAGCTTTCATTTTTATTCCAGAAATGTAATCCTCTTCCCTGTTCAATGCTTGGCTTATTTGATTTACCTGAGGCTTTGGCTTATTTGTTTTCTTTTGCAGCTTTGCTTCAGTCTGCATACTTTAGTTGAATGATTCTTTTCCCCACAAACACTGCAGTCTTTTTTTTTTCAGGTTATGCAATTTTCTAGGGCTAGTTACCACCAGTACAGAACAAGCAGGACCTTTCTTTGCTAACAAATCTTTCCATAGTTTTATACCACATTTTAGATTTGCTTGTTTATTGGTTTTTTCTGTCTGCAGCTTCTGTTATCTTTCCTCTTAGGGGTTGATTGGATTGTTTGGTTCCGGCCTCTTGCATTTTGACTGTTTCTTAGAAAGTTCAAGATCTAGCATTTCTGCTGGTTCATTTTCATAATGACTTAGCCTTTACTTTCTGAATCAGATTGCATCTATCTGTCAAAAGGATGCCAAGAGGTGGAAATAGGAATCCCATTTACCAACTCTGGGGCATGGAATGATCTGCTCCAGTCCCCATTTCCTGCTCCTGGAACACAACAAATAGCCTCTGTGCAATGATGCTTTAGGAATTCCTCCAGTTCCTGTGCTAAAGATCATTGTGATTAAAGAACATTCCTGGAGTTTGCAATCAATGCCCTCCTCAGGTACCACTTCCAGCCCCAAATTGCCTGGCATTTGCTAAGGCAGTGTTGGGAAACCTCGATTGGAAGGCCTAAGGTGGAAAATTACTGTGATCACTCTGGAGTGGGATTGCTTGGGAAATTCTTGGAGATTTGAGAGTGAAATTTGGGGAAAGGAGGGAGCTCAGCAGGGTGTGATACCATAAAATGATAGCTTTCTAAAGCTGCTATTTCTTCCAGAGCAACTGATTTCTGCAGACTGGAGATCAGTTGTAATTCAAGGAAAACTCCTGGCCCCATCTTGAGGTTACTCCGCAGAGAAATGGAGCTGGATAAATACTGTGCTTTTCTTTCATATTATGTTAGGGTTGTGTTGGGTGATGTGAAGGGGTTCCTAGGGGAATGTGTTGTATTCTTTTTTGTACTAGTGACTATAAACAACAGAGTTGCTTGGAGATATACTTTGGAAGGCAGAAAACAGGATGTAGAAGATCAAATCTGTTTTACTGAACAGTGCAGCAGTTGTGACAGTTTAAAACCTAAAACAAACTGGTTTGAAACTTACATTTACCAAATAATGCGTTATCTGAAGATCTACAGCAGCTCCTATAAGTTTTGAGTGTTATGTTTTATGGAGAGAAAGGAGTTCCTGTGGATTGCAAACAAGTAGTCTGGCCACAGTACTCTTTCTGCCTCTCTTGCAGCTGTTGAAGCCAGGCCCTTATGCTGTGGGAAACTGTGGGACAAAGTACTGTACTAGTAGATGGGAGAGTCATCCTCAGCAGGCATCTCATCAGCAACTGTGCTGGGGAATATTTTAAACCTGGCACAGCAGTGTTCCTTAGCTCCAGCAGGGCTAGATGGGCATCTTCACCTGATGGAGCAGTTTTATGAAACATTAATTTGAACCATGAATTCAGCCATTCAATTCGATTGAGGGTAACCTGGGCTGCTGTGAGTGAATTTTGTTTCCCAAGATTTGGCAAAATGTAAGATTTCTCTACTAGCAAATGGAATTCACTACATGCCTGGCGAACACAGGTTTCATTTTGGCAATAACTGAACGTGTTGATTTTTCTGGGACTAGCGGGGCCCAGCCACGCATTGCTGTGGCTTATTGTGGTGAAATGGCAAAGGAACAGTAGCAGCAAATCAATTGCAGAGGCCAGCAGTACGTGCTCATGGAAACGTGCAGGCTGATACTGTGCGATTTCATTGATGTGTGTGACTGCATTCCTGGGGGGGGGGGAATGGAAAGGCACCCCTCCCACACATCTAGGCTGGCTGGTCACAATCCTTTACTTGGGAGTAAGTTGGGGTGGTGGCAATGGGTGTCGTTTCTGAGTAAACCCAACTCAGTCATTCAAAGTATGTCACGGTTGCTTTACCGAGCTTACTCCTGAGTAACACGTGCCTCGGAGGCAACCTGGTTTTCTGAACTGTAACTTCTGTATTCAGGGAATCTAGGCTGGCTGGGCCCTCCCTCCCCTCCCTTGCATGCCACCCCTCACTCTCTCCCCTCCCTCACTTCTCTTCCCTTGCATGGCACCCCTCCCCCTCCCTCCCTCCCCTTTCCCTTTGCTAGAGTGGGTGGGTCATATCCAGATGCTGGTCTCCCTCCCTCCCCTCCCTTGCATGCCACCCCTCACTGTCTCCCCTCCCTAACTTCTGTTCCCTTGCATGCCTCCCCCTCCGTCCCTTCCCTCTCCCACCCTCTCTTCCCTTGCATGCCACCCCTCCCCCTCCCTCCCTTCCATCTCCCTCTGCTAGGGTGGGTGGGGCATATTCAGATGCTGGGCCCGCTCCCTCCCCTCCTTTGCATGCCACCCCTCACTCTCTGTCCCCTCCCTCACTTCTCTTCCCTTGCATGCCTCCCCCTCCGTCTTCCTTCCCTCTCCCTCCACTGAATGTGTATGAGAGTAGGTGTGTTGTGTGATAGTAGTGGGTGAGGCACAGAGAGTGAATGGTACCTGTGTGTTAGGGGGGGAACCCCACCTGACGTCTCACACGGCAATGGGTGTATGTGTTTCACGTCCTCTCGAGTTATTGCCTATGCACTGTTTTCACTGCTCAAATCTGGCCATCTAAGCGAACATTCTAAGGGCACGAACAATCTAAGGGTGACAGTTACACACAGGCAGCTTCATGGCCTGGTGCGCCAGGCAAAATATGTTTTACCTGGCTCAGGTGTGTTGTCTGACAGTGGGACATACGTCAGAACACAGTTGGGGGAATGAGTAAGTGTCTGTGAAATTTTCAGAGCGTTTGGGCCAGCAGGTGCGGGGTTATTCTTGAAGCAAACAAATGTATGGTTCCATTTTTATATATATAGATACGCAGAACTTCTGGAAACTTTGAGTAGTAGTCCAGTCAGAACAAGTATGAATGCCTGTCAAAGTCAAAGATGTCTGCTGCTATCTTGATCCATGGAAGGTACGGGATTTCATGTGGTAATAGTGGTTCCTTTGGATTACTTGGTCTCTGCTCCTAACGTATTGTTCTTTCAATCATTTGTTCTATGTTCAGGGTCATCTGCAGCCAGTACATGAGCTGCCTTGCTTGTGCCTTTGTCAGGGATGTAGGTAAGGGGGGGGGTTCATGGGTTCAAACCCCCTCCATTACATCTTTACATATTTCTTAAAGGGGCAATTCTCCAAAGATTGCTTAAAGGGGAAAGGACTTCAAACTGAGTTTCAGTACTTTTCCCTTTAAGCAGTCTTTGGGAAATTGCCCCTTTAAGAAATACGTGAAGGCTTCGAAAGAGACCAGCTTGCCCTCGGCTGCTATGCACTGGCAGGGAGTTGGCAGTGGCAGCAGAGATGGGCTGCCGCCGCCATCTCCCTGCCTAGCAGCTGGAGGGCGAGAGAAACTGCTAGGCACTGGCAGGGAGGCAGCTGCAGCAGTAGAGAGGGGCCGTCGCTGTCTCCCTTCTAGCAGCCAGAGAACAAGGGAAACTCGCCCCTCAGCTGCTAGGCACTGGCAGAGAGTTGGCAGTGGCCGCGGAGATGGGCTGCTGCCGCCATCTCCCTGCCTAGCAGCTGGAGGGCGAGAGAAACTGCTAGGCACTGGCAGGGAGGCCGCTGCAGCAGTAGAGAGGGGCCATCGCCGTCTCCCTTCTAGCAGCCGGAGAACAAGGGAAACTCGCCCCTCAGCTGCTAGGCACTGGCAGGGAGGCTGTGGCAGTGGCCGCGGTGGAGAGGGGCCACTGCCACCACCATCTCCCTGCCTAGCAGCCGGAGAACGAGGGAAACTCGCCCCCGTCTGCCAGGCAGGGAGGAGGGCTGGAGCCCTGCTTACAAGTAAGTGGGGATTACTCAAGAGTAAGCGTAAGAGTAAGAGTAACCCATAAAAATTTTGTACCTATGTCACTGGCCTTTGTCCCCTGCATGCCTTGGTGTGATCTGTGTAGAGCTCAGTATTTATTTTCTCATATTGGTGGGTATTATGATCCTGAGTATTTCCTTACCAGGAACTCTTTGGAAGATCAAATAATATTTCTGCAGTTAGAGCAACATGTACTGCTTGGAAAATATTGCTTCAAGTGGTTTGTAGTCAGTCTGCACCATTACCTGCACCCCGTAGATGTACTGATGGAATTTTTTAGTGGCAAATACTATGGTTAAAAGTTTTTTCTCTATTTGGGCATAATTTTGCTCTGCTGTAGTCAAAGCTCTTGAGGCGTATGACACAGGGCAGGCATTCTGTATTAGACAGGCACCCAATCCATCCTTGGAGGCATCTGCTTGGGTAGTTAATGGCTTGTTAGGATCACAGAATTTGAGTTCAGGTGGCATGCACAGTGCTGCTTTTAGGTATTGCAGTGCCTTATCTTGTTCCCAGTACCACTGCCGTATGACAGTCTCTCAGAGCAGATGCCTCAATGGGGCTGTCAGGGATGCTTCATTTGGCATATATTGGGCAAGAAATCTAAACATCCCTAAAAGTCTATAGAGCTATAGAGCATTTTTGTCTTGTGGAGTAGGCATGCTGGTTATCTCTTGAACTTTAATGTCTTCGGTTTAATACCTTCTGCCAACAATATGTGGCCCATGTATCTGACCTCACTTACTATGAGCTGAATCTTGTCTGGGTTGATGTTTTCAGACTAAGCTCTTTCCATCACAGTCTGCATTATTTTATCATGCTCCTCTGGTGATCGTGCTGCAATGATTATGTCACCGGCTATGATATGGACACTGATGTCACCAAACACTTTTCTGTTCTTCTGCTGAAGACTTCACTGGCTGATGCTGAAAGGAAGATGAAGAAACTTGTATCCCCCAGAGTGTGTTGAAAGTGCACAGTTCAGATGAAGCATCTAGTTTTACTTGCCAATATCCATCCTTCTGACCTAGAATGGTGAACATTTTTTCCAGCCAATTGGCTTTGGACCTCTGTGGGTGTGGGGATAGAGTAGTGCTATTTCAGTATGGCTTTATTAAGGTCCCTGGGATCACGACAGACTCTGAGATTGCCAGTCTTAGATAGATAGATAGATAGATAGATAGATAGATAGATAGATAGATAGATAGATAGATAGATAGATAGATAGATAGATAGATAGATAGATAGATAGATAGATAGATAGATAGATAGATAGATAGATAGATAGATAGATAGATAGATAGATAGATAGATAGATAGATAGATAGATAGATAGATAGATAGATAGATAGCCAGCCCTATCCTCAGCCGGCTAGTGGGGGAGGGCAGGGGACAGCTGGAAGATGGAGACAACCAGCAACCACATCCTGACATGATGACATCACTTCCATTATGCATGGAAACATTCTAGGATGAACCTAGAGTTCTGTTGACGTCATCAGGAGACTAAGCTGAAATTGTTCTATATACCCTGTTTCCCCGAATATAAGACATCCCCTAAAAATAAGACGTAGTAGAGGTTTTGCTGAAGCGTGAAATATAAGGCATCCCCAGAAAGTAAGACGTAGCAAAGTTTTTGTTTGGAAGCATGCCCGATGAACAGAACATGAAAAATAAGACATCCACTGAAAATAAGACATAGTGCTCCTTTGGAAGCAAAAATTAATATAAGACACTGTCTTATTTTCGGGGAAACACGGTAGATGAAAAGGTTGAGATGGAGGAGCTGACATCCATATTGCTTAACAAATTGATAAATCAGCATTCAAGCTGAAGCACATCTGAGAGAGTTTGTCAAACAAGATTTGCATAAAAACATCATGGCTACAAACCAATTTTATATCAATCTGTGATCCACATTAGCAGAGGCATAGGGGGAGAAAATGGCGCCCAAGCACACACAGACACCCAACTTACCTTTTTCTGCAGGCTGAAAATAGCTTTCTGCCAGATGAAAACACCCCAGGCTGGTGGGCAGGGCCAGGCCTGGCGAAGTGAGGCGAGGCGGGCTGGGGCAAGGGGGAAGTGAGTGGGGGCAATTTTCTGCCCCCCACCGGCACGTGCCTAGTGCACGGTACACCCCCCGTCCCCTTATACCTATGCCTCTGCATGTTAGCAGTTATCAAAATCTGAATCACACTAAACAATTCAGGTGTTTGCGACCTTACCAGTCCATCCTTCTCCCAGTTAAAGTACAAAGTAAGGTTGCAAATACATTTTAAATATGACACAAACTATAGAACCCCAATCTTATCCTGAGTGATCTGCGTATTGTAGTAGCCTGACCCAACCACACCCAACCACAATTCTGCAGAAAAATTGTTTTCCTCTACACTTCTGGTGCAAAACTAACTGCAAGGCATCAAGAAATGGAACCTGTAGACTATTATTTATGTTGGCTAGATTGAATGCAATTCCATCAGGGGATCTATTGGATCATGTAAATAAGGTGCCATATTCTGAACAAGTGTCAATATGGTCAATAGACACCCTTCAGCATTTTCTATTCAGCTATGACTGGCTCAATGTGGCAAGAGATAGATTGATAAAACCTTTTATATGGGACCCTAGGTGTGAGTTGGCTAATTTGAGCTTTCTTTTAATAGGGGTATATTTTAATATTACATTGGCAGTTGCCAAGTTTTTCTTTCCAGTTGATTATGATTAAAATTTATTAATTCTGGATTGTTTATAACAATACGCGTATAAATATATTTTTCTTTTAGTCTTCGTTGGACACTGTTCAGAGCCAAATTGGCTGTATGAGCAGTATTATTAAAGCAACTGAGAAATGAAACTTATCAGGAGAGACTCATGCATCTGTAAAGCTGTCCAGTCAGTCCTTGAGGCAGTAAGTGGAGGGGAGGGGGGTTGAGAAGAAGAGATCGAGGACCTGACTCACAGGAAAGACACAGCTGTCCAGTAAACAGGTCCAAGGCAAAGTTCTCAGTATGTCTAGAGATTTCTCAGTCATTCAGTGTGTCGATTTTTCCCTCCCTGTGAACCACAGACCTACTTTATATATTTATTTAACAAAGTACATCATCTACATTTCCTTTTAAGGCTGAGAGAGAAAAAAGGGGTAAAAATTAGTTGCTGTAGCTAAAATAAATTATTGTGACTTCTTTAAAAAAACTGAGGAAAAACATGTCTACAGAAAAGCAAATGATTACTCTTAAAACAATGTGAGGCCAACAGCAAAAAGTCCCATTACTAGATTATGTATTCCTTTAAGTGGCTGTTTCTAGTCTCTCAGGTAACAAAGTTGTCATGTGATGTGGTATGTTGCCATGACAATAATCTGTAATTGTGCAGAAAATCCACTGAACTAGTACGCAACTCCTTGGTGTATTCAATGGAGAGAAAAATCAAGTCTGTATAAGCCATGAATTGATGCTATGAAGCAACACTGAGATAAGTGAGTCCTATGGTGACATTTGAGTAGTTACCTTTAGCTTTATGACTCTCTTCATTATTGGTTTTTTTGTGTTTCCAAGCAACAAAACTGAGGCCATTTTCAAAATAACATATTTTGATTTCTCCAATTAAGCGAAACTTGCTTTTGGACTTAAAATCTTAATAATCTCACTGACAGAATTCACATGTCCTGAGTAACAGAACATTCTGTTTCCACAGAAGTGAAGCATGTGCCTGAAGCATAGGGTAGCCACCTTTGGGTAGGGAAAAACCTGAAAATTTTGGGTGTGCAACGTGGAAAGGTCATGGTTTGGGTAGGGAAGAGACCTCAACAGGGTTCAGTGCCATATAGTCCACCTGCCAAAGCAGGGTTCAGTGCCATATAGTCCACCAGCCAAAGCAGTCATATAGTCCACCAGCCAAAGCAGGGAACTAATCTCTATTGTCTGGAAATCAGTTGTAATAGTGGGAGATCTCCAAGCCCATGTGCATATTGTTTAATGTTAATTTATTGTTGTGAGCTCTTTGTAGAGGGACTGTTTGGTTTATGTTTCTTTGTGTAAATTATCACACAGTAATAAGCCTGTGTAAATATTGTTCATGTTACACAGTATAAAAGCTTACTTATCATTGTTTAAGTGTATGTATATTGAATATTTGAGACATTGGTGCATTCATTAGCCATATAGGTGCTTGCTTGGATTGTTCGCCCATCTGGAGGTTGGCAGCCCTACAAAGCATGATATGTTGGTCATGATCCAATCTTAAATTGTGCTTAAAACCGCTGAAATCAATGGATTCAATTTTGATTGTGGAAAACACTTAAAAAAGTATAAAGTAAGACTTTACTTCAAGTGGATGACATGTAACATTGCTAAGCTGGGTGTGTTATAGTTGTAACTTGGCAACTGTGTATACTCATGAAAACACACCCATTTGGTGGCAGCGAAATGAGGAATTTGTAATTCAAAACAGCCCTATTGGGGGGGGGGGGAATGAAAACTTCAAGTCTACTATTAATTACTGTGCACATAAATCCATTTAAATCAGAGGACAAGTATGCTTTACACTGCATTGAACTTGGTTGAAGAGCCAATGTGATGGTAGCAGTTGCTATATTCAACTGGGATGGGGAAACTTTACTTCAAGTCCTCATCCTGCCATGTAGCTTACTCATTACTTCTCAGCCTAACTTACCTCACCAGATTCTTTTGAGGACAAAAGGGGAAATAGGAGTACATGTAAACTTAGTTGAGCTCCTTGAAAGCAGTCAACGAAGTCAATAAAAAGGTTAGGGGTTTTTTTTCTCCGTGGGAGTTTTTTTCATTTTCAAAAAATTTAAACAGTTAAGGATATCTTTTTATAAATTTAACAAGACAAATGGCAACCGAAGGGTGTAATATTCACATATAAAAGTTTATTCCCACTGCAAACTAAAAGAACATCTATATTTCAGATGTGGTTCTTTGAATATCATCTGGGATTATTACCCACACCCCAGCTGTTCCTTGTCTTCTTTTCTATTGAAACAGAAATGGAACATATTTGGGTCTTACCTGCCCTATGGGATATTCTGGAACAAGCTGTTGCAGCTGAATCACCTGCTACCTAATTATAACATCAAGATTTGCACAAATTGAAATAGCAACTGAATCAATACATTTATTATTGTACTTGGCACAAATAAGGCCACAGCAAATTTGCAGCCATCATAACCACTGATGCTTCCATACATTTTTTTCTGCACATAGAAAGTAGGAGGCTTTCATATTAAAATGGAATTTCCACATGACATCATTCTAATTCCAAATACAATTTCCAGCATTTAAAACTGTCAAGGGGAATCCATGGACTGCCTATGGGGGATTGTGAGACATCCCTCCATCACCATTATGAAGGGAGAGAAGCCCAACCGAGCTCACTGTGAGTGATCTGTCCCATGCAGCTCTCCCATTTCCTCTTTAAAGGGCTTATTCCCTTTCCTTGTCAAAGTTCACCATAGAGTACCACATCAGTGAGTAGGGAAAGTGAGGGAAAAGGGAGATTTCAGGGCTGTGGGGCATCCCAGCATATCATGAGGACAGGGGAGGTTGCGTGGGAACCAGTATAGGTCGATACACTTGCTCCTATGAAGATGGTTTCAGAGGGTAACCATATAGAACTGCTAGATTTGAGTCCAGTAGGTGCTTAGAGGCCAAGAAGATATTCAGGGTATAAGCTTTTGAGATCTCCCAAACAAGCATACCTGATGAATGAAGCTTTGACTCTTGAAAGCTCATACCCCCCAAAATCTTGTTTTTCTCTAAGGTGCTATTGGACTCAAATCTAAGTGTTAAGCTTACTCTTATTTTGTTTGTTGCTGCTGTGATGGCAGAGGTCTGTTTGATACATCTGTGTGGATTCAGTCTATGTTTGCTCAGATTTTAGAGGGATTTATTTTAGGTAAGCATGCTGTGGATTACAAACGTAATGTGCTCTCTTTTTGTCAAGGAGATGGGCAAACTGGAAAGACCTCAAAGAAGAGAAGCAAATGAGAATGTAGGATCAAAGAGGATAGATAGGTATAATTGAACAGAATATGCCTAGCTTAGAGGAGATGATTGACAATGGTTATGGCAGTTTTAAATTGCCTAACATTTTAAATTGTCACCTTGCTCTATTAGAGAACTGTGAGGTTGGAAGTGTACCATACGGATGATGATCCTTTCAGTGCATATAGTAGCCAGACTCTTCTCCAGTATATCTAAGGTCCTTTAACTGGAGATGTCAGGGACCGACCCTGGGATTTAAGGCAGACTTTCTGCCACTGAGGTAGGCTAGCTTTGCTTTTCCACACAGAAGAGCAGAGTCCTTGGTACTTTGTACTCTATTGTAATAAATGTTCTGTCTTTTCCTTTCTACATAGTTTCAGTGGAAGCCAATCTGATAGCTTACTAATGTGCCTATTTCATTATTTGAATTGTTTATGGCACAAATATTGTAGTGTTTTTTAGTGTGAAGACTACCAATTTTACTGGATTCAAATATCCAATTCTATTTTAAAAATGTACTAGCTGTCTTTCAAGAGATTTCCTTAAGGCAGCTTCTAAATAAAACAATGAAACAAAACTATTAAAGCACAACCATAAAAAGTAAAACAAAGCAATTAACCAAGCCACTAAAAACAAGCAAACATTATTCAATCAGCTCCATGCTTTAATTTTAGTTTTACCAAGAGAAGGTTTATCTTTATTCTGTTCCTTTCAGGATCTACAGAATCTACATTTTCTACATTTCTTTTGAGGGAGTCAAAAGTACAAAATGGGCCCCATATATTATATACATTTTTTATATAATTACACATGTAATCAATAACTCTTTTAATGATAGAATAAATTATGTTGACTTCTATGAACTCTTAATGAACAAATTCACTTTAACACTATTATATCTATAATATTTTAATGGTCCTTGAACCCTTCCGCACAAACAACAAACCTAACCAAGGAGAAAGTTTTTCAGCCTAGCATATTTCCAGACATTTTTTTAAAAAAAATACAGCACACATAATTTTGACATAAGAAACACCAAACATACTTCATGCTCCTTTTCAGCCTGATAAAGTACAGCCCAATAAAAGTTTTACCTCGTAATTATGCTGCTAAAAGCTAAAATGGCTAAACTGAAGCTACTGATCAAGGACAAGAAAATGACCATCATCGACATAGCAGTATCTGGTGACAGCAGGATCATTGAAAAAGAACACGAGAAAGTCACTAGATACCACAATTTGAAAATCGATCTTCCGTGTCTATGGCACAAAGCAGTGGTAATTGTCCCAGTGGTCATCAGCACACTGGGCACCATCCCAAAAACACTAGGGCAGCACTTGAAACATCTTCAAATTGAGATCTGTCAGATTCAGAAGGCAGTCCTACTGGGATCCGCACAAAGACTACGTTGATACATTACAACTTCCTAGGCCTCTGGGTGAGGCTCGAATTGTAACGAAAGGTCAACAACCAGCTAAAGATCTGGCAGCTGTGAAATCTACCATAATAATAATAAACCGATTTTCAAATTGTTGTATCTAGTGACCTTCTCGTGTTCTTTTTCAATGACCCTGCTATCACTGGGTACTGTTGTGTCGATGATGGTCACTTTCTTGTCCTCGATCACGGTGATGTCTGGTGTACTGTGTTTCAACACTTTGTCCGTTTGGATTTGAAAGTCCCACAGGATCTTGACCAGAGGTGGGATCCAGCAGGTTCTCACAGGTTCCCGCGAGTAGGTTACTAATTATTTGTGTGTGCCAAGAGGGGGTTACTAATTGGTGATTTTGCCACGTGATTTTTGCCTTAGTTACGCCCCTCCTCTCAGCAGTAGCACGCAGAACTTGAAGCAGTCTAGCAGAAGGTGCACCATCATGCATGGCAGCCTGCGCCTGCGTGCATTCGTTTCCCGCCCAAGGACCGGTGCAGCATCCTTGCCACAGCCCCGCCCAGGAATGCCCCACCCCCATCATGCCCAGCCACACCCCCATCATGCCCCACCCAGCCCCATTGGCGCTACACCACAGTTTGAATCCCACCACCATGGGAACCTGTTACTAAAATTTTTGGATCCCACCACTGATCTTGACCTTCCCATTTTCCATTACTTTCTCTGGACAATGTTCCCACCAGTTCTTAGCTGATCTTATGTTGTAATTCTTGCTTAAATTACAGTGGAACATCTTGGCCACTGAGTTGTGTCTCTGTTTGTACTTAGTCTGGCAATCTTTTTGCAGCAGCTGAGGACATGATCTACAGTTTCATCAGCTTCTTTGCACAATCTGCACTTCGCATCATTCCAGGATTTTTCGATTCTGGCCTTGTTTGAAATCTACCATAATAATAATTGCTTTTATACTCTTAATAGACTATTTTATATTTAGTAGACTATTGTTCAGGGAAAGAGACTAGGGTTCTGAGCTGAAGCCCTCAGAATTCTCTTAAAATTCTTAGGCGTATAAACCCTTCAAAAAGTTATTTTCATGTGGACAAATGCCAAACAAGGTGCTCACTCTCTTTTGACTTGTCTTGACCCCAAGACATTCCTCAGGCTTCAGAAATGGGAAGAAGAAGGGGCTGCATCACCTTGTTACCCTCTCTTTCCAGAACTGCTGCATTTACAATCACAAAGGTTCACCCTTCCTCTCTGGCCTGTTGTGGAGCCTGCTTTGTATGGGGTTTGTAAATTCCAGCTTCCTAAATAGACCATCCAATCGCCTCTCTCCCCTGCCTACCTCACAAGTATCACATGCAGCTATTTCTGTGTGGGCGGGTCTGCCCCTTCTTTCCCTCTGCTCTTGTGGTTGGCTGGCCTCCCAGCAGCAAACTGGCCTCACCCAGGCTGCTCCAAGAGGTCAGCCAAGCTAATATGTTCTTTGCCTTGGCTGACTTTGCCTCCCTCAGGCTGTCTCCCAGTGTGAAGGCTGCTGCTGGTGCCCTGATGCCATCAGTACACTTATGGGTACTGCTGTTGCTGTCTCCTCCTTCTCCTGGATGGGCTCCTGAGGCTGCTTGAGGCCCTGAGGCACACCCACAGAAGGTATCATCCTTCCTGCCACCATCTTCTCCTTTAATGGACAGGACTCCTGGGGAACCAGAGATGCTTCAATAAGTCTGGACCTGGTGAGGAGGTATGCCAGGAGGTCTCAAACTACAAAACTAAAGGCTCTGGAAAGTCTGCTGACTGCTACAGTGAGCCAAAGAGCATAACTGAAAGGAGTGTAAGGACTTCAACCAAGACTTTGTCTAGGTAATATTTGGGGGAATAGTGCTGAAAGTAGAGGACAAATCTAATTTTCTTCATTAGCTTATGTTGTGGCAGAGAGTCATTGTATTGTTTATTGTACCTGAACTCTGAAAAACATTAAAACTGCTCTTATTTTCAATATTACCTTCAAGGAAACAAATGCTCTACAGAGCATGGTAGCATGTTGTCTTACTGTACAGCGAAAAATGTTTAAAATCACATTAATCGAAGTCATTAAAATTGAGCTTTTCCTCTCTGCAGCAGTCACATTCAACCCATTTTCAATTGGCTTTCTAACTAAATAATTATAGTGTGGTATTCACACTATTCCCTTGGTAGCCTCTATTCTAAGCACTGGGAATATTGTGGTAATGTTATATAATTACAAATGGCAACACAGAAAAGTTTCAGAGGAACAACTGTGTGTGCTTGTGAATAGTTGATACTCTATGCGAAAAGTCTCACATACTAATGTTTTCTGGCACATTTTTGGACTTATTTCATGGTGAAACTACAAAGAATACTACTTGTAACAAGAAATGCCCTATCTGTACATTCAATGCAATGAAGGAATTCACAAATATATATATAAAGTTAAATGAATCAAACTACCCATCATTTACTGGCTTCTTGCCAAATTCCTTCATATATAATCCCATGTATCTTTTAAATGACAAGGCATAACACAGACTATTGGTAATATACTTTTAAATGTGGCTTTTATAGTCAATTATCAGTCAATAAAAAATAAACAAGGGATAACATTCCAGAATTTATTCTATGGAAGCATTGCTGAAGGGCTAAGGTGCTGTATCAGTCATGGACAAAAGATATGATTTTTTCCATGACAGATCCATTCCAATTTCCCAAACAGTAATACAAAATAATAATGGTGACATAAACACCTCTTTCAATCATGTTTTCTTAACACTGCTACATGTAGTCCTAGCTGCACTCAGGACTCAATGGAGAATATACCAAAATGACTATCCTACCATTGCATCCTTTTAAGAAAAAGAAAAGAGAGATCAAGGAGGGGTCATGGCTGGGACTCAATTCCACTAGACTCAATTTAGGCTAGGCTCTTTTGGTTGAATATGTGGAAAATATTTGATAAAATAATTAGATTTGGTGCAGATAGGAAAGAGTCCCCCCCCCCCCCCGGCTCACAACTTTGACAGCAGTCACAGTAGTGAAGTTAGAGCTGCTCTATGCCAGCAAAGCATTGAGGAACTGGTGCCTAATGTTGTGTGATATTTTCATAAACTCCAACTGAAATAAGGACAATTAGAAAACACACAATTTTAATGCACTAAGTCATTTGTAACTGGGAAAGGCTCTGAGGAATAATGCCCCTAACTTTGACCCTCCCCATAATTCTTAGATCAGTTCTGTTTATAATGGAGAGATAATAGCTGGCAAAAACTGGCTATTTTTTGATCTGGAAGGGTGGTGGTTCAAAAATTATTTTCCAGGTTCCACCCAAAATGCTTAAACTGGGCTGTCTCTGAGAGCAGGAATTGGCTGGGTGTCTCCACTGTTTCAAAAATGCTTGTATATATGTTTTTCTCTTAAACTAGACATCAAGTTAAACTAAAGCCCATAAAACTTGCAGGGGGAAGGGGGGACTTAACACAGCTTGAGAAAGCCAGATGTTCTGAAGAATGGATCATACCACAGAAACATACCACATGTACTTAAGTATTCTGAAGTATGTAATTGCCTTGCTTTAGCTTACTCAATGGGATTTTTTAATACAATGCATATACATTTTGATGAAGACTTAGTGCTTTGGATCGTACAATACCCCCATCTTGTATAATGGATGGATTTATTCTTATACTGGAATGAAGATTAACTAGGGAGGTTCTTCTAGATTTCACTTCTCATTTCTGCCAAAGCAGTTTATCTACAAATGGCAACTCTCTCATTATTCCAGTATTTTTTGCTACATTTTTATCCCATTGTTTGTCACATGGACTCAGGGCAGTGTAACACAATCTACCTCCTTACCCCTCTTTTATCTTCTCTTAGTGATTAGTGGTTAGACCCAATGATAATGACAGTCCAAAGAACACCCAAAGAGCCTTATGGTATAGATCAAGTCTGGCATTCTAGGTACCACACCACATCATAAACACCCACCTTTAGCCAAGCTATAATCACATGTATTTAGGTAGAAGGAAGAAGATTCCAGCACTTCCAAACAACTATGTGGAGCCAATCCTGGGATAACACACAGGCCCTGAAAACTATATTATTTGCTTGCTCTCCTGGCATCATTAATAGACAGAGTAGCCACAAACTGAGTGAGAGAAACAGAAAGTAGGGAAAAGGTGGGAATTGAAGGGAGGAAGATATTCATTGTGCTTCAAGTTTTGGCATGGTTCACAAAATTTTCTGGCAAAGGCAATGCAGTTCTGAGGAGGAGGGGTGTTTGCAGCATGAACGGGAATGGTGCATCCAAGCTGCCTCCTAAAAGCAATACTTTCCTGACCTCTGTGAAATCTCCCTATGCAGCACAATGGGCTGTGCCTGCCTTTTTGCCAATGTAAATCTGCGCCAGCAAATGGAGGTGGTCCCAAGCCAAAAGGGCTCAGTAAGCTGACTAAAAGTTGGGAACAGCACTGAGAACACCCCCTTTGGCATCAGTGTGGCCTGCACTGGAGGAGCACTGGCACCCTCCCTGCATTGGCACCCAGGTGTTGTGCTGCCATGCAGCTCCCCAATACTAGCATATGTGCCTCTGTGCTGGCATAAGGGACACTGAAGTTGGTGCTGTGGTGACGTTGCCTCTCAGTGGTGTCCCTTCCGCCACCCCCCCCATAAATTCAAAGGAAAAAATAAAAAAGAAAGATAAAAAAAGATCATCCCTCTATTGCTCTCTAAGAGACAGGCAAAGGCCCCTTCCACACATGCAGAATAATGCACTTTCAATCCACTTTCAGTGCACTTTGCAGCTGAATTTTACTGTGCGGAATAGCAAAATCCACTTGTAAACAATTGTGAAAGTGGATTGAAAGTGCATTATTTTGTATTTGCAGAAGGGGCCAAAGAGAGGGCTCCAAATTCAGAGATGTGATCTCTGACAGAACCACCCGGGAGTAAGCGAACCGCCACATGCTGGACCAGCTTCAGCTTCCAGATCAGCCTCAAGGGAAGGCCCGCGTAGAGCGAGTTATAATGTTCTAACCTGGAGGTGACTGTTGCATGGATCACCGTGGCCAGGTCAGCCTGGGAGAGGTAAGGGGTCAGCCGCCGAGCCTGGTAAAAAAAGGCAACCTGGGTCGCACGGGCCACCTGGATCTCCATAGAAAGAGATGAGTCCAGGTGGGCCCCCAGGCTGCAGGCCAAAGAGACAGGTATTAAAGAAACCCCCTCCAGTACCGGCAGCTGGAAACCCTCAATCCCCCCCCTCATGACCCAGCTAAGGGATCTCTGTCTTCGATGGATTTAGTTTTAACCTGCTCTGCTTCAATCAACCAGTGACCGCCTCCAGACAATGCTATAGAGCCACATGGGCAGTGGCCGCCCCCCCAACAGAATGAGCTGAGTGTCATCATCATATTGATGACAGATCAGCCCAAAACTCCGCACCAGCTGAGCAAGGGGCCGCATATAGATGTTAAATAACAGCAGGGATAACAAAGCCCCTGAAGCACACCGCAATGAAATGGGCACCTTCGAGAGGCTTGTTCCCCATGCCACACTTGCTGACTTCAATCCCAGAAGAACAAGGCAATCCACTGATGAAAAATGCCCCACACCCCGGAAATGGCCAGGCAGTGGGTCAAAAGGTCATGATCGACCACCTCAAACGCTGTGGTAAGATCAAGCTGCATGTAGAGTGTGTCTGTGATTAATATTATCTGTAATTAATAATATTTGATTAGCAATTCCACATACATGTCATTTTAACAACATGCTTAAGACTTATTATTTATTTATTTGTTTGTTTGTTTGTTTGTTTGTTTGTTTGTTTGTTTGTTTGTTTGTTTGTTAGTTAGTTAAACTTCTATACCGCCCAATCCCCTAGGGGCTCTGGGCGGTGTCCAACATAAAACATAATTATAATAAATTACTAAAACCTTTAAAACAGTGAATAACAGTAATAGAAATAGAGGCGTCCGCCACCCCACTTTAAAAATTCTCCCCAGGAGAGAGGGAGGACAGAATCCCATTAGATGATGGATCTAGATGACAAAGCTAACTGGGGGGGGGGCACCATTTCAGCGGCTGGTCCCTCCAAAGGCCCGGTGGAACAACTCTGTTTTACAGGCCCTGCAGAACTCATTAAGGTCCCGCAGGGCCCGAACAGCCGGAGGAAGGGTGTTCCACCAGGCCGGGGCCAGAGCCGTAAAGGCCCTGGCCCGCGTGGAGGCCAGCCGCATCATTGAGGGGCCAGGGACCACCAATAAATTGGCCTCCACTGACCGGAGAGGCCGTGCAGGGACATATGGGGTGATGCGGTCTCGAAGATACGAGGGTCCCAGGCCGCGTAAGGCCTTGAAGTCTAATTCTAGCTGGAGCAGCCCCACTTTTCACCCCCTTTGGATATATTAAGATTAGCTTAAAGTTGAAAACAATCTTAGAAATATTGAGTGGGGAATGCAGTTGTCATAATTAAGTCTGTTCAAAGACCTCATGTAAGCTAGATTTGCATTGAACCTTTGTCAAACAATCGAGCTTTTAAAAAGAAAACCTGACTACTAATAATTGACAATCAGAAGGAAAGGATTACATTCGTTGAATAAATAATTCATTACTGATCATTTCCTCAGTTATAACCTGGCTCCTTGGCCTGTTTTTGGCATTTTTCATTGTGCACCAATCACATTAGCCCTGTAGGAAGCATTATCTTTTGGAAAAGTAAGTTCATGGCATAACAACTGATCCATCTCCACAGTACTTAACCACTAAATAAAGTGCACCTACTAAGAAATCGCAAACTGAGAAAATAGTTTGATTGTTGGATGCAAATCCTAAAAGATCATCATCATATGAAATAGGAAGAATTAATCAAAGCATTAAAATGTGCAATGTCCAGGTGCAAACATCTTCTAATATATATAAACCAAATTAATCCTGCCTTTCCACCCAGCTCAGAGCTCCCAAGTTGAGAATGTACGTATTCTAAAAATAATTGTTTAAATTACCGGTAAGCAGATTTTTTTAAAGCAAATTTTTAAATGAAATAAACAAAGCAACATTATTTTATTATTGTGACGTAGTTTTGTTGTAAGGTGCCCCAAGTAGGACTCTGAAGAGGCATCATGGGAATATCCTTAATAAACAAAGTAATAAAAAAATTGAAGACAACCCCCAAACAAGTCAGTGATGGAACTGCAAATAAAACAAGTAGGTCTTATCTGCTGGTAGAATATAGTGATAAATTTTTATGCTGAAGGTCTGTCGCTGGAGTGATAGACGCAGTGAAATTGATAAGAAATTGACATGGTCTAGCATAAAGACAGCAGTAGAAAAAAAGAATTGGCAGGCAACCTCCCAAAATGGAGGTTGCACAGAAACAACAAAGAAGTGGCAGGCAGTAAAAATGGTGGATCTGCTAAGCTAGGAACACTTCACATGAGGAGAAACCCTGTGCAAACAAAAAGCCATAGGAAAACCGCACTGTGAAGTAAACAGCCACAGGGTAAGTAGTGCATGCATAAATGACCCATAGAGGATGCAAACTATCTGCTTCATCCAGCAACAGTCACAGTAGCTAGAAGGGAAAGAAATTTACCTGAAAATAACTACCATTCTTTATTTCAGTGCATCTCAAATTATGGGTTGGGATGAGGCATGCCAAGCCTATGGTGGGTACACGGGATCCTCTGCCCAGCTCCTATTTTGAGCCACTGTTCAGAACAGTGTGGAGAGAAAAATAAATAAAAAATGGCTGGCAATCCAATGGCATGAAAACCCAGAAGTGATATCAGCCCTCTCTAGGAGTCGTCAGCAATTGTATGGTACAACCATAGAGTTTCCTTAGAGAGGACTGATGTCCCTTCCAAGTTTCTGACAGAAGTGTCATCATGTCTGGCTGGAAGGACAATGGACCATAAGCCACTTTCCTAGGTTGTTTTTTTAAATAAAGAGCTAAACTTGTCTTCTTAAGCATGCCTAAGTTACCATGAACATGATCAATCTTTTAAAATATGCCTTACATGCCCGTGGGTAGTGTCAAGTGGATAAGTCTGGGAAAACAATAAGTAAAAATTAGCTAGCAATCAGGATTATTACATGAACATTTAACAGAAAACCACTGTACTCTTTGTATTTTTCTGTTCCAGCATTAATGCAAGGAAGACTTTTGTTTACTAGAAACTATTTTTCTTCATGTTGATAGAAGAAAAGCACATATAACATAGCCAAACTGCATGATTAGAGTCTGGAATGGACCAAAAAAATTGTGGGGAGGGGGTATAAACTTTTAAGAGACAAAGCTCCCTTTGTATTGTCGAAGGCTTTCACGGCCGGAATCACTTGGGTGCTGTGTGGTTTCCGGGCTGTATGGCCGTGTCCTAGCAGCATTCTCTCCTGACATTTCGCCTGCATCTGTGGCTGGCATCTTCAGAGGATCTGATGTTGGGAAAGCAAGTGGAGTATATATCTGTTGGAGTGTCCAGGGTAGGTGGAGAAACCTTGTCTGTGAGTAACAAAGAAGGCAACCAGGTCAATAGTTGAGGGCATCTGAATAGAAGTATGAGTAACAATGAAGACTATAGCATGGGCGTAACACTGGAGATAGCAAGGTCACTGGTGGGAGCATCTGAATAGAAGTATCCTGGCCTTTGTTTCTTTTGTCTATGGTCATCCTATGGTCAACCAGCTCCACACAAACACAGGATGACCATAGACAAAAGAAACAAAGGCCAGGATACTTCTATTCAGATGCTCCCACCAGTGACCTTGCTATCTCCAGTGTTACGCCCATGCTATAGTCTTCATTGTTACTCATACTTCTATTCAGATGCCCTCAACTATTGACCTGGTTGCCTTCTTTGTTACTCACAGACAAGGTTTCTCTACCCACCCTGGACACTCCCAACAGATATATACTCCACTTGCTTTCCCAACATCAGATCCTCTGAAGATGCCAGCCACAGATGCAGGCGAAACGTCAGGAGAGAATGCTGCTAGAACACGGCCATACAGCCCAGAAACCACACAGCACCCAAAGCTCCCTTTGTCAGATAACAGAGTTTTGTTTCTCAAAAGTTTATATCCCAAAAGACTTCTTGGGGTCTAAGGCGCTATTAAACTCAAATCTAGCTCTCCTAACACAGGCAAACAGGCAAACTACCTACCAATGTAATTTGGAACGCAATCACCAATGCACTAGAGTCAGCTTATATGTCTCTGTGCCTCATTCCATAACTTCCCCCCCAAAAGAACATGTGTATGAATCTAGCATAATAGAAATGTTCTGCCTTTTTAGTTTTCAGAAATTTTTTTTACATCAGTGCCACAGGTCTGAAGGAAAAAGGATTTGACATTTACCATTATTCATAGGTAGGGCAAAGTCATAGTAAATTCAGGCTCTGAAGTTACAGAATCAAAAGAATATGGAGTTCAATGGCTCTCCACAGTCCTCTTGAATGAGAAAGATTGGAGAAGAACCCTGCCTGTCCCAAGAGAAGTGTCAGGTTGATGATCTTTTGGTTTGGAAAAGCCTATCAGTGCCTTCTATTGTATAAACCTACAACAGTGCTGAGACCCACACTGATATCAGACAAAAGAAAATGAATGTTTGGTTTGTCCTTGAAGTTTAGGACTTGGCTGGATATGTGAAAGGTTCCAATTTGGTCATGTTATCCACAGAGTTAACATCATGAAAGTTAAGGAGGAATCTTCTTGAAATGTGACCTTGTGGTTTATGAGATAACAGTTAACTTTAACTGTATAAGGTGAGCAAATTTGGGAAATATCCATAGAATACTTCCTAGGTTAAGAATATAATTTGTCACCTTAAAATGAATTTTTGTATGCCTACTCATTTTTATGTATGTATGCCCTTTGGTCATCATCATTTTAGTTACACATTTTGTAAGAAAATTGAAACTTCCAGCGCTGCCAGCTAAAATACCCTTGGTGAGAAATAAAGAGTTATGCTGCTGGTTGGAACCAATTGTGCAAATTTCAATGAGGCTGATTAATCTCTTTGTTACTGACAGTATTTGTTATGCTTAAAGATTTCACATGTGCTTTTTATATAGCTTGCAGATAAACATAAATGTTCATGATAATTTTTCATGTGTGTTTATAGACTTGATCTCAAAGGGAGGCCACAGAACTGAATGCAGCTGCTCCCAAATGTTGTGATCAAGATTGTAAGTAGATTTCATGTGAAACTCTTCCAATACGGCCATTGCTCAGAAATGGAAATTTTTAGGAGTATGGTTGCAAGGCAAAAATATATGTCTCACTGTATTTAGTTCAGTGGTAAGAACATAAGAAAGAGCCTGCTGGATCAGACCAGAGTCCATCTAGTCCAGCACTCTGCTACTCGCAGTGGCCCATCAGGTGCCTTTGGGAGCTCACATGCAGGATGTGAAAGCAATGGCCTTCTGCTGCTGCTGCTCCTGAGCCCCTGATCTGCTAAGGCATTTGCAATCTCAGATCAAGGAGGATCAAGATTGGTAGTCATAGATCGACTTCTCCATACATCTGTCCAAGCCCCTTTTAAAGCTATTCAGGTTAGTGGCCATCCCCACCTCCTGTGGCATCATATTCCAAACACCAATCACACACTGCATGAAGAAATGTTTCCTTTTATTAGTCCTAATTCTTCCCCCCAGCATTTTCAATGTATGCCCCCTTGTTCTAGTAATGTGCCCCTGTTATAATATGGTGGACAAACAGTCCAATTGTTCCAAAATCAGAGGAAGGTTAATTTTCCCAAGGAATATTTTGCTGATCCTTATTATGCCAATTACTTGTAGAGTAGGTACAGTATACAGAGAAAATAAGACTTTCTGTACAGAGAAAATAAGAACGTGAATATTGACATGAAGGAGGAGGAGGAGGGAGGAGGAGTTTATACATCACCTTTCTCTCCTGTAAGGATTCTCAAAACAAACTCCCTCCCTACCTCTCCCCATAGCAGGCACCTTGTGAGATTGGTGGGGCTGAGAGAGTTCTGAGAGAACTGTAACTAGTTCAAGGTAACCCACTGCGAGTAGCAGAGAGCTGGACTAGATGGACTTTGGTCTGATCCAGCTGGCTTGTTCTTATGTTCTTATGTTCTTAACCCTGCAGGCTTCATGCATAGGAGTGGGGAAAGAAACCTGGTTCACCAGATTAGACGAAGCTGCTCATGTGTTGGAGTGACAAATCAAACTCAGTTCTCCAGATTGGAATCCACCACTCTTGCAGCCCCATCCAAACTCAGTGGCAGCAAGCTGCACTCTCTACTCTCTACTCTCATGGAGGCTTCCTGGTGGTGTGGAAAGGCTAGAACAGTAAAAAAAAAAGCCTCCCTACTGCTGAGCCTCTCTACTGGTCCCTACTTCCATTGGGCTGAATGGACTTATGCTTCCTTTTTGGTGATATAAGTCTGAGATCTGGGCCACCTTTGTAATACCAGCAAAGACGAGGAGGGAGCTAATGTCGGCTCCTCCCCTGGCCACACTCCCTCCTTTCCCCTGCTACATTAGCAGTGGCAAAGGCCCTGGGATGCTGGGATGCTGTCCTATAGCAAACAAGGAGAAATATTTATTTCTGCTTTGCAAATCAGCAGATCTTTCATCTGCTCTCAGTAGTAGCAAATTTAAAAGATCCTTCATCCGCTCTCAGTAGTAGCAAATGTACAGAGCAATCCTATATAAATTCTGTTTAAACTTACTAATATCAGTCTGTACCCCAAACGAATGCTTCCACGTTATTCTGTTCTTTTAAATAAATAAATTTATTTTGAGAAATAAAGTAAGAGTTTAGTCCAAACAGTTTAAAGTATTGGGCCTGAGCTGGAGTGGCTGGCCATGGGGTAACTATGGCACTGCTGTTCAGCAGTGGCATAGTACCAATGGGATGGGGTGTGTGATGCCCCAGGCAAAGCTGTGGTGGAAGCATGGCTGGGCTGGGCTGTGGAGGGAGCATTTCAGGGGCATTTTAGGGGTGTTTGGGGGCAGGGCGGGGGCTGGTGGCACCGCAACAGGGGTGCAGGGTGCGCATGCGTCCCGGGCACAGTTTCCCCTCACTCCGTCTCTGCTGTTCAGCTCCCTAAAAGGTTTGTTCACACAGCAGCTGGCAGGAAATGAGTGTCAGTAGCAGGTTTGAAGTGATCACAGATGTATCAGCATCCACAGCAACCATGCCATGGCATTTCTTGGAGATGCTGTGGCAAGGCTGTGGGGCCATGATGGACAGAACAGCCAGAATCAGCCAGGAGCCACCTGACATGGGAACCAAGCCAAGTGCCTGTCAGAGCCCAGGGGATTCCATGACTTCCAGTGTCTGAAGGATGACTGAACTGGATGCCACAGCTCAACTTGTGGGCGCAGGGTGCAAAGGTGGCCCACATCAGCTGCAAATGTCAGGGAAAGGGTCGTGGGGGTAGAAAGCAGAGCCTTGGGTCATATGTGCATCTTTTTTGGCACCACCATATGACCTCACAGTAGCTTCACCTAACCTCAGCATCCTGGGTGTTTTGATCTCCTTCCTGTTGTTGCACTTCATCACCTCCTGGCTCAGCACAAGGAGATGGTGGCCCAGTTTGTCAGGGCTGGGGGTCCCAGATGAGTGCCCCAGAGAAATAAATTTGGTGACCAACTTGGCAGCTTCCCTTCCTCCCTCAATCCTTGGTCTAGATGCTGGCTTTCTTGGGCATGGGCCATCCCAGCCCTCCTCCCTCTTTTCAGCAACCACAATAGACGGTTCCACAGTGGCACCCCCACTTTGAGTGTTGTGGGTAAAGACAAGGACAGGAATCATCAAGTGACAAGGATGTAGGAAGGGGAGGGCAGCAGGGGTTGTGTGCCTGTATAAGCCTAAATATTTTTTTACTAACAATCTAATTTCATAAGCACAAAATCTATTCGGAATACATTTGATAATAAATACCCAGACTGATATACAATTCTAAATGTTTTATTTGTTTACTGCATGTGTATGTGCATATAATATGTTGTAGCCAGACAGTGGCGTGGGAGGGGGTAATGGTGTCCAGGGCAAAATGGTGCCCAGGCCCCACCCCCCCACGGCACCCTGAGGTGCCCCCTGGCTGCAAAAAGTGTGAACTACACTTCCTAGGAGACCTTGCAAGCCCTAACTCCTGCAGAGGCTGTCAGAGGAGGGGGGGCTCGCAAGGTCTCCTGGGAAGTGAAGTTCACACCAGGCTACTCAGGTAACTGGGAAGGGCATGGGAGGGGGCGTAAGTGTGGGGGGGCAGGCAGCCATGGGTGGTGTGGCCCAGCCATGGGGGGTGAGGCCCAGAAGGAGTAGGGGCGTGGCTGGGCCTTGGCATGATGTGCACACACTGCTCGGGCAGGCCTTGGCCCAGGTGCATTCACACATCACACTGAGGTCCAGCCATGCCCCTTCTCCTTCCCGGAAGTGTGAGGGGTGATTTTTCTGCCCCTCCATGTGACTCCCATGGGGGCACCTGGATCATTTGTTCCTGGATGTTCCCATGGCAGCTACCCCACTTTAGCTAGACCATTGAAGAAGGCCTGGGAGCTGAAATGTATTCAGCAGGTGGTTTTAAATTATCATACCTATATTTGGAATGTGATTTTAGATCATCAGTTCTGTATTTGTTACCATAAGGGCTATTCACAAAATAAAACCAGTCAAATACTTGAAAGATTCCCGAGAAGTACATGAAAGATTCCCGAGAAGCTTGCTAACTCTTTCATCACAGAATTTTACCTTCCATTTTGAAAAGATTTAGGTTTGGAAATGGAAGCAATCCTTGTGTATACCTTTTAAAATGATCTGGTTGAGAAACTGTTCTGATGAAGCCATTTTAGTATGGTTTTGTTTAAATTTTAATGTTATAAAGATATATGTTAATTTAAATTAAATGTAACCTTACAGCAGCTTTACTGTATCATATCAAACTGCCTTCTCCACAGGCTGTCTCAAAACGTGTTGGATGAAATCTCCTCACAGAAGCGCCATGCAAGACTGTGGCCCTTTTCTGAGACACAAAAGTTAAACAAATGGCAATAGCAGTACACATGATATGTACTGTTTCTATCTGTTAGTGCAACCCAGCCACAAGTTATTGGCATCAGCACAAAATCTTGAATAACAAACTTGGGAGCAGGTAGCATCATTAGGCATACATACCTTTGCATCTATTCAATCAAAAGTGCTGAATGTTATGACCTGCTCCTAAAATATTTGTGGTCAAAACATCATTTATGGTAGGTAAGACTGGACGTTTCATCACAACACAAAACATGAGTTATTTGGAATCGTGAAAATGCTGGGAAAGCTTATCCTTTCTTTGTTTTACTGTTCATTCAACGAAGTGGCCATGAACAGCTACTAGGGGATTATGCATGAACAACTGATTGAAGGCTGCCTACTTTGAAAAGGGTTATACATTTGTCTTTAAGCATTCTTGTATTCCCTCCCCCCCACCCCTCCATTAGTAAAGATTCGATTTCTTTAGCTACTGAGACTACTAGGCTACTGAGAAGTGAAGATGGACAGGTTACATTGAGGTTTGCTGGATTTTTGGAAAAACTCATTCATTAAAGGACAGACGTTAGTGTAAGTGCAAGTTGTTCCAGGATAAAATATGTCACAAGATCTGCTTGTTTGGGTTTTTAAAGGGGAAAGAGAGGCATATCATCAGAGAAGAGTTGCTTTTTATACCCTGATTTTCTCTACCATAAGGAGTCTCAAAATGGTTTACAATCTCCCTCTATCCCCCACCCCACCCCCAACACACACAACAAGCACCTTGTGAGGTAGCTGGTGCTGAGGAAGTTCTGAACAAGTTTCATGTGAGGAGGGGGTGATCAACCTGGTTCTCCAGATTAGAATCCGCCTCTCATGTGGAGGACCAGGGAATCAAATCCGGACCTTCAGATTAGAGTACATTGCTCTTGCTGGCTGTAGCTCATAGGCGAAGGATACAGCTGTATGCCAAAGGTTTCAAGTCCATTCTCCAGCATCTCCAGATACAGAATCTCAGGTTAAGAGTTCTGGGAAAAGTAATTCCTTTCTGGAGATCCTGCATAGCCACTGCCAACTGGAATATAAAAGTAGACAATATTGAACTGGAACAATGATTCTGGCTTAGTATAAGTCAGCTTCATAGGTCAGCATTTAACAACAACAACACCTTCTGGATTTCTTGCTTTAATAAAAATTTGGATTTGAAAATGTGTAGTGTGTGGATTCTTGGTAGAATAACAATAAAACTCAAAATGTAAGCCTCTTAATGATAATACTGAGCAGACATATGAAAATAAAACCATTAATTTGCTCATTCCTTAAAAGAATAAAATCAAAGTAGAAAAAAAGTAGAAAATGATAGCCAGCCAATCTTATCCAGTGGTGTACAGAAGAAAAAGGCAGTCCCCAATCACCCTCTTTCGACACTCAGCATTGAACTCTTACTGGTTATTTCATTACTTTTTTATTATTCCAACTCCCACACTGTAGCCACATATGTTATTAATCTATTAAAATAAAATTCACAATTGATACTTGGACTCTCATGTCTGACATTGCCCTCTCAGATTTTTCAGCGTATGAGGTAATGTGTTTAAGATCCAGGATATTTTTTTTATTTATCTGCATTGGTTATTTCACTTTCTCCTGGCAAAGGCATTCTCTTAACTCTGGGCAATGTGAACTACCAGGCAAGTGTTATGCTGGAAAAACTGACTTAGTGCTATGTCTCGCTGAATGTCTGTTTCGTACATTAAATTGGTTTAATCATATAAACTTTTACTACCCAGCTTGGCAACAAGAACATGGACGAATTGCATGTTACCAGTTTAATGCACTGAAACTTTAAATGGCTTCCAATATTTAGTCATGGCGTTTCAAATGAGAATGCTCATATTTTAGGGAAGGCTTAGCAAAATGAGATGAGATCATGAGCAAGCAGTACATTGAAATTACAAAGGAAAACACAATCAAGTAGAAAACATGTGACTAAAAATTGGCACTCCAAAACTGAATGGAATCAATGAGACTTGATCCCAAGTAGTTGTGCTAAGGATCACAATGATCATAACAGCCAGCTCTTGAATGTATTAAGGCAAAGAGAGAAACAGTATAACTGTGCAGCAGTATCTCAGTGCCAACTCTGGTGAATTACTCTGCATGTTCATTTTCTATAGCTTGTAGCAAAAGCCCTAGAACTGTGGTGGCGAACCTATGGCACGGGTGCCAGAGGTGGCACTCAGAGCCCTTTCTGTGGGCACGCATGCCCAGAGTCTGTCATGTGGAGGGGCGGAAAATCACACACACACCCCACACACACACACATATCTAGGCTGGCCTGGGCGCGATCGTTTACCTGGGAGTAAGCTCGGTTGCTGGCAATGGGGCTTGCTTCTGAGTAAACCCTCCTAGGGTCGTGATTCACCCATTTGAAGTGTTGCATGGTTGCTTCACCAAGCTTACTCCCGAAGAACGTGTTTCTAAACCGAAACCTCAGTATTCTGGTTAAATTGCCGTGTTGGCACTTTGCGATAAATAAGTGGGTGTTGGGTTGCGATTTGGGCACTCGGTCTCAAAAAGGTTCGCCATCACTGCCCTAGAAATACTATGTGAGTCCACACATGAGTCCAGAGAAAGCTAAGTGCACTTTTTTGTGATATTCCTCCCTTAAGACATTCCTTGCCTTTCTCCCACATGGAATCGAATGTAGCTATCAAAGGCACTTAAATGGCCACCAGTAGTGCAATCCTTAAAACAGTTTTCTAGGGGTAAGCCCTACTGAGTAGAAATGAGTGGGATTCTGAGCAGACCTGCATAGGGCTGGGCTGGAAAGCTATTACATTCCATCAGCTTCACTAGGACGCAAAGCGTGACCCAAAATATATTTATTTGGAAGCAAAGTCTACCATTTTCTACTCATTTCAGTACCAAATAGGTATGCTTAGAAACACAGCTTTAAGCATGCTTAATTTCATATTTGTGGGTGGAAGCCCCACTGAAGCTAAGAGCCAAACTGAACTTGAATATGTGTTAATATGGATGTGTACACTGAGGACAGTGCTGGATATAATCTGTACTGTCCTGGCTGACTTCATTTCTCCAAGGCCGGGGACTGCAGGTGGCGTTGGGGGAGAGAACTCCAGGCATCATCCCATAATTTGTGGGGTGCCGCAGGGGGCGATCCTCTCCCCGATGCTTTTTAACATCTACATGCACCCCCTGGCAGGTTTAGTCCGGAGTTTTGGGCTGCAGTGCCATCAATATGCAGATGACACGCAGCTCATGTTCATGATGGAAGGCCACCCGTCTTCGGCCCCAGATGCTCTCCAGCATTGTTTAGATGCTGTTGCTGGTTGGTTGAGTGCAAGTCGGCTGAAGTTAAATCCTACAAAGACAGAGATCCTGTGGCTGGGTCGGGGAATGTGTCTGGAGTCCTTTGGCCTGCCTATGCTGCATGGTGAGGCGCTACAGCTTGCCTCATCGGCCAAAAGCCTGGGGGTGATCCTGGATCCGGCTTTGTCGCTGGAGGCCCAGGTCACCCAAGTAGCTCAGATGGCTTTTTACCATCTGCGGCAGGCACGGCAACTGGCCCCGTACCTCTCCTGTTCTGATCTAGCGACGGTGATCCATGCAATGGTCATTTCCAGGTTAGACTACTGTAACTCACTCTATGCGGGCTTGCCTTTAGCCATTATCTGGAAATTAAAACTCATTCAGAATGCATCAGCCAGGCTGCTTACTGGCAGTTCGAGCAGGGATCAAATCACACCGATCCTATACCATCTGCACTGGCTGCCAATTGAGTTCCGGATTACATTTAAAGTGTTGGTTTTGACCTTCAAAGCCGTTCGTGGTCTCGGACCTGCATACCTGAGGGACCGCCTCTCCCCATATTGCCCCGGTAGGCCCCTCCACTCCTCAGAGGAGGACCTACTCATGATCCCTGGCCCAAAAATGATCAGGCTGGCCTCCACAAGGGGCAGGGCCTTTTCAGCCCTGGCCCCTACCTGGTGGAACAGGCTCCCTAGGGAGATCAGGGCCCTGCGGGACTTACAGAGCTTTCGCAGGGCCTGCAAGACGGACCTGTTCTGCCAGGCATTTGGCCAGCCTGTTTAAAAATATAACGACCATGTCATCTGGCCTCCCGTAGGCACAAAAAGGGGGGAGGGGGGCAGCCGGACACCATCCACATTTTTAAATGGGTTCTGTTTTTATATAACTGATATTTAAATTACATTTTAAGGTATGTTTTAACCTTTTTGTGAACCGCCCTGAGCCCTCAAGACAAACAAACAAACAAATAAATAAATAAGTAATCATGATAGCACTTTTTACAGCAGTCATTGGAGTTTTGTGAGTTATTATTTTATTATGTGACCAAACATGTGATGGGAGTGAGATCTACTTGTCTGGACAAACTATATGTTGTAACAATCTTACTTGCAAAAAATGTTTATCATTGGGGCACTAAGGACTCATTGCAACATTCTCTGGAATATTACATGCCCTTCAAATGCACTCCCAATGGTGTGGGAATTGCGTTACTATAGAGCAGGAGTGGGCAACCTTTTTTATGCCAAGGGAGATTTGGATATTTATAACATCATTTATGCAACACTGAGGTCCCCATAAGACCGCTTTTTCCGCAAGCCAATCTTCTGTCTTTAACTCTTCCCCTTTTGAATCTGAATCCTCTTCCAAAGGCCACACCCCTCCCACACCCCTCCCAGTAAATAGTCAGCTCTATTCTGTCCTCTCTGTGGTCCACTGTTGACATTCACCCAATCACAGGGTGAAGGCACGCCTTCCCTACTGCCCGCCAATTAAAACACTCAGCAAGATCCAATTCCAACCAATGGTGAGCCGGAGAGAGTGAATGGCAGTGACAGAAAGGGGAGGGGAATGGAACAGCCAACCACTGCTCCTTTTCATGACCCCCTCCCCCGCTTTCACGCCTTCATCCAGCGGAATTAGTGTCCATGGCTCCTGCTGTGCTTCAGCAGCCTGAGCTCCAGCCAACATGCATTCCTGGCTGAAATGAGGGGGACAGGGATGTGATGGAGCGAGCATGAAGTGGTGGTGAAATAAGATGGCGGTGGACTGGGACTGAGATGTAGGGTAAGTCCTGCCTCCTTACTCTTCCTCCTCTTTATCTTCTTGACCACCCGATTTCCAGACGCAGGAAGGATGGGTGGGATGGGCCAGATCAAATGATTTCATGGGCCTTATATGGTCTGCAAGCAGGACATTCCCCTCCACTGCTACAGGGTGATCCCATGCTGCTATGGTGTGAATACATGGTCATGTTGGTAGGGGCAACTTGAAGTAGAGTCTTCTCTGAACTAGGGCCAATTGCATGTCTTTCCAATCCAACTGGCTACCTGTGACATTAGTAATTCTGTGAGAAAAACCTACACAACTGGCCCATCCAAATGGACATATTTTTCAAGAATACAGTCCTAGGTTCCAGGACAATATCAAACTAAAGTGATTCTTATTTTGTTAACTGTACATCTGACAGGCAACGTAACTGGCAGTATTTATGTTCGCTAAAAGCTAAAAGTTGGGCTGTTAAAGCACATTATCACTAAGGTTCTCAGTGGAATTTTTGAGTATTATTGATCTGTTTTCTCCTTCATGACATCTTGCACAAATCTTAATTAAACATCTTCACCAAAGACTGATTCTACCATAAACAAAACAAAAAACCTCACAATACTGAAGCAGGTTTTGGTACGTGACAATGAAAAGAATTAAAATAATTTAGATCTTTAAAGAAATGTCCCAAAAATACAAGATCTTTATTTTATAGGGATTGAGTGTGGTTTTATATATTAAAACATATTTTATTTCTTAGCAACTAAATCTAACATAAAGGGGTTTGTTTTTCAGGGTTACTTCGTTTATTCTCTTCATATTGAACACAAGCATGGACTGAATTTATGTATGTCTTCTACTGTCTAAATTAAAATGTTAAGGAACACCATAAAAGTTATATTTTAGTGAAAGACTTCACTCTAGTGGCTAGGGAATTGATGTCAGTCGGAAAATGATTTCCCAATGGTTTGGTTTTGTAGCAAAAGTCTTCAACTTTTATGTACATAGCCTTTGAAGTTGAAAATTGTTGTTAGACTATCAAATATTGTTTGAGGTGTCACTCATTTTTTCTTTTTGTTATGGGAATGGGATCTTAGCAGAGAATTATTGAGGCAGAAAATGAGCATGTGAGTGACACTGAAAAGAAAGGTGTTTATAGGGCATATACAAGGTGAATTGTTGTGGAACCTAAAACTGTCAATAAAATCTTGGCTAATTCTCTCAGTGTCTGGTTTCTTGTTGAAAAGAGGTAGGGTTAAATCTCTTAGGATATTGTGCCTGCATGTGTCATTTGTTGTGAAGATTTTTTTTAAATCCCTGTTTGTGTTACTAGATTCTTTGGTTCCATAGGTCTCACCTATGTTGTTCTGAAGCTAGTATGATCTGCTGAAGGAATGGATGAGTTGACCTTCTCTCCCTTGCCTTATTTGCAGTTTATATTAGTAGAGGCTTCTTTGAACTTGAAATTTACTTCTTACCAATATATACACTAATCTGTCTTACTAAAGGGTAAACTCATATGCGTGAGCATAAAGCACTGCCTTATACCAAGTCAGTATTGTGTATCTGGTCAGGTAGAAAAGGCTTTTTGCAACACTCCTACCTCATATCTTTTAATTGGAGATAACAGGCATTTAACCTAGGGTCTTCTATATGCAAATCATATCATTTACCATTGAGCCTTTTCCCTGTCCTCAGATATCATAGATAGATTTGCCATCTGGGTTGCAAATTAAATATTGCACAGATTTACTGGGGGGAAAAGTAATGTCCAGTGTGAAACAATCAATATTTCTCATGTATTAAAAAGGGGCATGGAAAAGTAACCTGAAACCAGTGAAATAAATATAGCCTTGGGCAATACGTCCACACACATGCATCCCATTGTTGTCAGTAAATAATACAGCACATTTAAGTACATGGAATGTTAATGTAAGATTTGTATGTAGTATTTAACTATGATAGATTAACAAATTAATTGTTATGAATGCATTAACATCTATTAACAGGCAAATAGTTCCTATCTGACTTTATGCCAATGCTCTGAATGCCAAGGGTGCATGTTAGATAAGCAAAATGTAGTTTAGCCACTAAACTTAGAGAACAAGAATTCATATCTTGGATGACCTCAGTCTTTTAGGGGCCTAGGCAACTTTGCCTTTATTCCCCAAACCTCCTGACTATGGTCTCAGAATTCTGGGTTGCAATATTTATTATTTCTTTGATTTGTTTCAAAACTGTATACTTCACATCTCAGCCAAAGACTTCAGAGTTCAAACTGGACATGTGAAGTGATATTTTTAACCCCTTCCCTTTATAGTAAATCAGCACATCAGAGATATGGCTACATTTCTCCCTGGTGTGCTAATATTTCACATGTAAGGGAAAAATCATTTTAAATATGGGGAAGCATTCAGAATTATGATTACTAACCTACAACTGGAAAGAGTAGAAACCAGGATCTCGGCTAACTCATTCTACCCTGTTATTCTATGAAACTCATAAATAGATCTTTATACTGCTCTCTAATTATGGAGAAGGTATATTGCCATGAAGATTTTTCATTCCAAAGGAGAGAAATGGGTCAGAAATACAGCCAAACACACTGAAACAGATCAAGGCAATGAAGTTGGTTCAAGTAGTTCTGAAGGCCATTAGGGATTTGGAATGAATCTGGCTAACATAGACCCCAGTCCCAAACACAATACTTGGAATGAATCCCACAGCAATAAACTAAGATAGATTCAGCCTTCCTCAGGAGAACTGTAGCTAAAATCATAATTTCCAGGTTTTTGTACTTGCTATAGAACTATTTGGGGATTGGCCCCAGAGAAAGAAAAAGACAAAGGACAAAGTTGGTGCAGTAATATCTTTTATTGGATTGCATTCGTTAAGAGGCTGACAACCTTGTCTCTAGTGCCACCCATTTTGGGGGTTAAAGTTCTATTTCAGAATAGAATGAAGGTTCATTGACAACACCAGACAGAGCCATGAGCCATCAAAGCCACATCTGTGTCCACCGACATGGATGCACATTCCATGCACATGCTTCTATACAATGAAATAACCATAGTAGCTTTTTACCATTAGAGTTGTTTGCTGTGGTCAATATTTTAAAACATAGCAGCCTTAGATGACTGCTATGATCTGAAGATTAGTCTGAAGACAGAGCCTTTAAAAAGGTACTGATGAGTAAGCTTTATTTTCACCTGATTATATTTCTGCCTGTTCGGGAAGAAACAGGATAGGAAAAGACATGGTCAGATTTTCAATATTTTTACATCTTAAAAAGATCAGAGGATAGACAATAAAAAGGGGGATGGCTGTCTTGAGATTAGCCCCCCCCCTCCCTTTTCTGGAAGCAGCAGAACAGAGTTGGTGCTGAACAACCTGTTTGTCTTGGGTGCAGATGGCTTTAATTGTCATTCCCAGATGTTCCACCTCCTGAAGGTCAAATTCACCTTGTATAAATCTGGCTGAATCTTTCCAAGGCAAAGAGATAATCTGTATATTCTGCACTAAGAAATGTAACAAAAATGCCAACATTCTTACTTTAAATGTCTCCACTTTCAGATTTAAAAGCAAAGAGGTTTGCATGGGGGGAAGTCTGAGAATGGAGCTAAATAAAGCTTTTGGACAAAAAGAAGATTTTGAACTCATATTAACTGATTGGTATTTTAAGAACTATAATGATGTTTTATGGGAAGGGATTTCATGAGCCCAAATTTCCTCTTCTGAATAACTGGCAACTTTACTCCCACCATATTTTTAATTGGCAGAAACAATTAAAGGTGTCAATGTTTGCTAAATACCAAAATATGTTTTAATCAGTTAAATAAAACCTTTAAGAAATAAAATATATTCACAGTTTTCTGTTTCATAATGCTTTCAGTGCCAGGTCTGGACAAAGAATCATTAGGTTTATATTGCACTGGTCATATTGGTTCCCAAAATCTAAAAGACCCCAAATTCTACAAAAGCAGAGGACTAAACTGGGTACCTCTTTATAATTATGTTGCAGAGGAAATATCAGGAAGAATATAATTAGAATAACTCTACAGAATCTGATCAGGATGATAATCCACAATTCTGTTTACAACAGTGGCCAGGTAGTTGCTTATCCCTTCCCCACTTTTCCCCAGGCTTCTAGTATTAAGATGCATATTGTGACTAAACCGGGTATCACAATTGAATTATCATAACTCATAGCTCTTAATATAATCCCCTTTTAGCAGTGCCATCCTAAATGGATTAACATCCTTCTAAGCTTATTGACTTCAAAAGTTTAACTCCAGTTAGAACTGCACTCTAAGCCATGTAAGCCAGTGACCATCATCATATCTTATGTCAGTTAATTCTGCAAGTTAATTATTTATTGTGTTAAAAATAAATTTGGAGAGCAATCCTAAACAGCTCTACTCAGAATTGAGTCCAGCTTTATGCAGTGGGAATAACTCACAAGGAAGTGTTTTTTCTAGAAAAGAGTAGCCTTTCTCCACTAGGTATCAGCACAATTATTTTGGTTTGGCTTCATTTTTTATTTTTGAAATTATTCATATTTATTGTTACCTATTTTATTGATTAGGTTAGCTGACAAACTACTTCCCCAGTCAAATTGGGATAAAACTGTTAAGAGACTGAAACCTCAGTTTCCATGCCAAATTTCAGACAGACAAAAGAAAGCATTCCTGTTCTATGGGCAATTAGATTTCTCATTTGCAGGGAGATTTACAGCAATTCAGAGAAGCAGGTAATGGGTGCAAATGGTATGTAAAATAAACAGAGATCTTCATGTATGTATCATTCCCTATTTAAAACAAGTGGTTTGCCTGTGGGCACTTTTGCACATGCAGAATAATGCACTTTCAATCCACTTTCACAATTATTTGCAAGTGGATTTTGCTATTTTACACAATAAAATCCAGCTACAAAGTGCATTGAAAGTGGATTAAAAGTGCCCTGTGAGTTTGTGTTTGTTTCAATAAAATTGTAAGCAAGAGGAGCTGAACCACTACCTGTGCTCAAAACCGTCAAGCACTTTTTTCCCAGTCCATCTCTGACACCAGAGGAAAGGGAGAAGGCAAAGTTTAGCTCCCCTTGTATATGTCTATGTTTTTGTTTGAAAGTAGACCCACCCCCAGTGCTCTTTCTTTACATATCAGAATGTTCTTACTGATATTAAGTGGAGGGATGATGTTGCTATAGCCTTCTACTCTTAAAAAGCTCAAGATGGGTTTAGTTACTAGCCATTACATTGCTTTGTTCATTATAAGAAATTTAGTTACGTGTTTATTTATTTATTTGTTTGTTTGTTTGTTCAATTTATATACCGCCCTCCCCAAAGGACTCAGGGCAGGTCACATAAATAAATACATTAAAACAATAACTACGAGAGTCACTAAAACATTCCAGCCACACAGAAAATTAAAACATGGTGTCAGAATTATCTGTGTTGTTCCCCTTCCCTCTCTTCCCTGCGCCCACGGGAGGCCAGATATTATTTATAGTGAATATCCAATGTTATCCCGGCTGGCCAAATGCCTAGGCCCTGTGGAAACTTTGTATGTCCGCAAGGCCCAGATCTCACCTGGGAGCATGTTCCACCAAGTAGGGGCCAGGGCTGTAAAAGCCCTGGACCTTGTTGAGGCCAACCAGATCACTTTGGGGCCAGGGATATTAAAGTTATGTATCACAGAATTACTCCTTTCTGAGCCCTGATACTAGTGAGCCCTGAGAAAAGTATAACTTAATAGGTCCCCTTGCTTACCATTCATAAATAGAAGCAACTGCAAACAAGCCTAGTTTTTTTTTAAAAAAAATCTTCCCTGCTCTTCACTTATAGATTAAATTCAACATTACTACAAATTTACAATAACTGTAACATCAACAAAAACTAAAATCATGATTTCAGTGATTAAAGTCAGTCAAATGTTCGGTTTCCCAAATTTGTCCCAAATCTGCTCTGAAGTAATGCAATATTTTACAGCTGGCATTAAAATATATGCTGTGATGGACTGAAATTTGTAATGCCATGAAAGAATATGGTTGAGATTTACAAAATTAAAAGTGGTGTTCATACTGGATAGCCCAATAACTATGTAGGAATATGATTCTGTGCTTCTGCAATCAATCACATTTTAGGTTTTCCAAATTATTTAATTAAGCATGGACACTGTGAGGGATTAATCCCATCCTTCCACTCTCCACTCTCTTGATCCCTCAAAATGGTGGTCAAGATGGTGGTCAATAACATAGTGTCACAAGATCTAAATTTTTCACTCTCACATTAAACATTTTTTTTAAATTGGCTAAACCTGGGGCTGACCCAGCTTTGCATAAACATCTTCCCAGTCTGTGCCTGACACCAGTGTGGGGAACTTTATGATCCACACACCGAGGTTCTAGTTCAGAACAGATACATAATATCAACTACTTTGAGGGTTGGTGACGTGGAAACTGCATACTTTCTGCTCTTGTAAAAAGGGTGCAAAGCTGTGCTTTTTGAGATCTGATGAAGAAAATTTGGTTTTTATATCCTGCTTTTCTCTACTGTTAGAAGTAGCCCAAAATCACCTAGCCAGGCTTCATGTGGGTGAATGGAGAATCTAACCTGGTTATCCAAATCAGAGTCTGCTGCTCATGTGGAAGAGCAGGGAATCAAATCCAGTTTTCTAGATTAGACTCCACCACTCTCAAGCACTACATTATGCTGGCTCCATGACATTATGGAACTTGTTGACTGGAAGTGAGATCACCTCCCTCAGTGCCTGTTCTTTTGAGGATCTCTGGTGGGTGCAATATCATGTTCCAATGCCTTGCTTTGTACTGCCATCTTTACCAATTTCACAACTGCCTATTTATCTCAGGTTGCCAGATCCAACAAAGCCCCCAGTTTCCCAAATCAGGCTTTCCCTGTCCTGCTTAGTTGAGGGAAGAAGTTGATATCTCCAATGCCAGCTATAATCTCAGTCCTGCCAGATTCACTTATTAATCTGGTTTCTTCTGGCTGTTACTCTGTGCACTGACCTAAACGTTTCACAGCAGCAGAACTGTCTGGAAAAATCACTAAGAAAGGCAGAAAATAAATGGTGCAGAAGGAAACTAATTCTTCAGTTATTTTTTGCAACTTCTAGGCGTTTCATATGGGGGGGGGAATCTTTCAGATTCTTTCTAGTAAAGTCTCCATGCATGCATTAAAGCAAAATAATTCATTTCCCTCTGCACCTTTGTTTCTTTCCTTCATTTTGTCTTGGTGCAACCCCCTTCTTTTTTTCAAAACCACTGAGGATGCAGCTGTGGGCTCCTTTAAACCCACCTTTTCCCCTGCATGTCATTGGCTAGTACATACACAGCACCAGTAACAATTAATAGTACTGATTTTCCACCTCTTCCCCATGCTGCATACAATGCCTCCCTCCTCCAACCCATACAAAAAGAGTTGGGGCAATGATATTGCTGATAGTGTAGGCTGATCGGTGGGCCTGAGTGGTGGGCCCTGGGCAGCTGCCCTTTTTGTCAATTGGATAAAGCAACCCTGGCCAAAAATGATATCTCTTAGATTGTAATTTCTATTTAACTTGGGGGACAAAGAAAAAGTACAAGCAGTGACTGTGAATTTTGAAGAAGAGAAGAAGAGTTGATTTTTATATCTTTCTTTTCTCTACTTTTACATGCTGGCTTGAGAAATTCTAATAGGATTGAGGAAGAATTAAAGTACTATTAATCAATAAGAGTAATTTCTGACCATGAAAAATTGTGTGTGTAAAGTGCAGTGAAGTCGCAGCTGATTTATGATGACCCTTTATGGGGTTTTCAAGGCAAGCAACATCCAGGGGTGATTTGACATTGCCTTTCTCTGTAAAGCAACCCTGGTATTCCTTAGAGGGCTCCAATTCAAATATTGGCCCTGCTTAGCTTTTGAGACCTGACAAGACCAGGCTAGTCTGGGTCATCCAGAAAAATATTATGGAGTAGGATATGGTTGTTTGTAAACAGCATCCTAAAAATGGATTGAAAAGTCCTACTGACATTTCCTGTGCACTGATATATTTTATCATTGTTATGAAAGAAGTCCAAAAATTACAGTTCTTTTTATCTAAAGCTCCAACATTTATGCTGATAACTTCTTAGCTAATTCACAGGATGTGGATAATTCATTAAAGATTATTCTGATAGCAGAAAAGATTATTCTAATAGCAGAAAGGAGAATAGAAATTTTGTTGTATATTGAGTAAGTTGTAAGGTCTTTTAATTTATACAGACACTATAATCTTCCATGATAGATCCATGAATCAGATATCTGATTCAGAAGCTAAATTATAAATACCATATTCACTGTCAACCTTTCTCCTATTCAAATGAAACTTTTAAAAAATTCAATCTTTGGCACTAAGTCTGTGAGTCAACTAACAGCCATCATTGGATTCCACACAAGGCAAATATAATGGGTGTAGGGCACAATACAAACTGTTTTGGGGGGAACTTCACACAGGTCCTGTCCTCAAAATGACTTCGCCCTGTTTTATTTCCCTCAATCCAGGATTTTCAAAAATCGCTAAACCAGCAATCCTTTTTCAGCTCCCACGTGAGCAGCCAGGAAACAATTTACTTTCCTCCCTTATGCCCGTTCACTGTAAGTTCTGTGCCATCCACCATCAGGGAGAATCTGTCCCCCTGCCATTCTGTGCAGGTCACCCAGCAGATTCTTTGAGGGATTCTCTGTGGGCAGATTCTCTGAGGGATTCTCTGAAGGTACAAAGTCTCCCAAGCTCGTTTTCTCCCCATGGCAGTGAGAGTATGACTGATCTACAGCAACACATTTGTTATTGCCTTGCCATTGCAGGAAGGTCCCTTTTTCTTTTTTCTTTTGCGTGTTGCACATGCGTAGTAGATCAAATTGTAAGACAACCAACATGGCTGTGGTGGTTAATTTCTGTATGCTTGCATGTGTTGCAGGAAATTTTTTTAAAAAGAATGAAGCATCTCCATATGAAGGTGCAAAAGCAACCTAGATTGTTTCCATGGGCTCCAATCGCTGTCTGCACGACACGCATATGGGAGGGAAAAAAGAAAAACAGGTTCCTTTATAACGACTGATCAGCAGTCATGTTCTGTAGTGTCAATGGGGATATTTTAATTCTAATCGGATTTGGCATGTGATAGCAGACATCCAGATTGAGTGGGATTAGGTTTCTCTCTATCAACAAGAAATGTGGGCAAATGAAACAAGTAGTTCAACCAGAACAAATACTGAAAAAAGGTCAAGAGGTTGCAATTAAGGATAAGTGGTTTCACCCAATTCCATTCCTTTGTTGTTCCAGTATTTCATTTTTTACCATATTCCATTCTTTCTAAATTCTATTTATTTATTATTTATTTATTTTATTTATTATTTGGGTTTATAAACCGCCCTCCCCCGAAGGGCTCAGGGCGGTGTACAACATGGATAGAGCACAACAACATTTTAAATACAATAAATATAGATTAAAACAGCTCTAATAAGAATAAAAATAAACCCTTCCCTATTTAAAATGCAGCATTAATTAACTCAGGATGGCGCCCTCTCCTAATTCCATAAACCCCAATTGGAAGGGGGGTGGCAGGATCTCCCACATGATAATGTCTCATAGCGGAGGGAGGAAGAGGGAGGAGGGGGCCCCATCAGCGGCTAGTCTCCCCAAAGGCCCGGTGGAACAGCTCAGTCTTACAGGCCCTGCAGAACTCAGCCAAGATCCCGCAGGGCCCGGACAGCAGCTTGATGGAAGAAGGCGTTCCCACCAGGCAGGGGCCAGAGCTGTAAAGAGCTCTGTGGCCGGGTGGAGGCCAGCCGTATCATCGAGGGAGCTAGGGATCACCAGGCCAAGTTGGCCTCTGCTGAGCGCCCAGAGAAGGGCCTATTTAGAACATATGGGGGGTAAGGAGCGGGTCCCGCAGGTACGGAGGAGGTCCCAGGCAGCGTAAGGCCTTAAAGGTTAAGCACCAACACCTTGAAAATGATTGAGAATTCGATCGGTAGCCAACCAGTGCAAGCGTGCGGGCACAGGGGTAATTGTATGTTCTCCCACTTGGCACCCCCCCCCTGGTGAGGCATCACAGCGCCGCTGCATTCTGAGACCATTATTTTAATCTCTCCTTGAATCAGAGCGCCTGAAGAGCCAGCGTAGAGCGAGTTGCAATGGTCTAACCTGGAGGTGACCGTTGCATGGACCACGAGTAGCCAGGTCAGCTTAGGGAAAGGAAGGGGACCAGCAGAGTCCCGGGCCTGGCGTAGATGGTAGAGAGCGACCCGGGTTATATGGGCCACCTGGGTCTCCATCGAAAGAGACAAATCCAGATGGACCCCGAATTAGCGGACAGAGGGGCTGGTGCCAATACTAGCCCCTCCCACACCGGCGGCTGAAAATCCCAACCTCCCCGTCCCAGCCAGAGGATCTCCGTCTTTGCTGGATTCAGTTTCAGCCTGCTCTGTTTCAACCAACCAGCCCACGCGCCCCCCAAACAATGCTGGAGAGCCGCCCAGAGTGAAGCGGTGGCGCTCCCCTCCATCGAACAGAATGAGGCTGAGTGTCATCCAGCATATTGGTGACCGCGTCAGCCCAAAACTCCGCACACCAACTGAGCAAGGGAATTGCATATAGATGTTAAATAATAAGCGAGGGACAACAGCGCTCCCTGAGAGGCACCCGCACAATGAAGTGAAGAACACCTCCGGGTGCTTGATCCCCACACCACACTTGCACTGTGTCGGTCCCGGAGAAAGCGAGGCAATCCATTTTAAAGGACAGTGCCCTGCGCACGCGCGCGGAGGCTGGCCGAGGCGGTGGAGTCAAAAGGTCATGATCAACCACATCAAAGCGCTGCGGTTAAGATCTAACAAAACCAACAGCGCCCGATCCGCCTCTGGTCTAGTTATGTAGCGGAGACTGATCTCTGTAGGCTGGCGGCGAGAACAGTCTCCGTCCTATGCCCAGCACGGAAACGGACTGGAAGGGATCAAAAGCGATGTGTCCTCCAGGAAAGCCCGAAGCTGCTCCAACACCACTCTCTCAATTACCTTCCCCAGAAGCGAAGATTGAAGCAGGCGGTAATGGTGGCCAGATCACCAGGATCTAACGATGGTCTTTTTAAGAGTGGGCGGACCACTGCCTCCTTCAACCCACCAGGAAAAACTCCTTGCTCGAGGGAGCTATTGATGATATTCAACAGGTGGGGTCGTAACTCCGCCTGGCATGCTTTAACAAGCCTTCAGAAATGTCCCCCCCCCAGCCTGCAACCCCCATGGACAGCAATACAGAAAACTCAATGCAGAACAAAGATTCTTGGGCAAATTTCGGGATGTTCTTGCAGGGAGGGCATTCTTGGACGTATCAGCACCAAAATTTCAGGGTATCATCTGGAGACTGTTATGATGGCACCCCCAAGGTTTGGTGCCATCTCCTTAGCAAAGAATGTGGGATGGGGTACCCCCTTTGAGGGTCCATAACTTTGGACCCTCTAAACCAAACTGCACCAAACCTTGGGGGTACCATAAGGGCAGTTTCCAGATGATACCCTGAAATTTTGGTGCCAATACATCCAAAAATGCGCCCCCTGCAGGAACATCCCAGAAATTTGCCCAAGAATCTTTGTTCTGAATTGAGTTTTCTGTATTGCTGTCCATGGGGGTTGCAGGCTGGGGGGGGGGCATTTCTGAAGGCACAGTCTCAAAACTTTCAGGGTCTCATCAGGAGACTGCCCTGATGATACCCCCAGGTTTGGTGCACTTTGGTTCAGGGGGGGCCAAAGTTATGGACCCTCAAAACTGTAGCCCCCATCTCCTATTAGCTCCCATTGGAAACAATGGGGGATGGGGCACCCCCTTTGGGAGTCCATAACTTTGGACTCCTTGAACCAAACCTCACCAAACTTGGGGGGTAGCATAAGGGCAGTCTCCTGATGATATGCTGAAATTTTGGTGCTGATATGTCTAAAAACTTCACCCCCTCTAGGCACCAATGTCCTGGTGCAAAAAAAATTGGTCGTGGTGGAGTGGCCGCCCATGGGGGAGGCATCCAACTCAGATTTTGCCCAGGGCTACAGTTTTCCCAGGGCTGCCTCATTACGCCCCTGCCCAGCTGGCATGTGTTGGAGTGCACAGGCTAATCTGAATTCCCCAGATAAGTCTCCACAGCTCAAGCAGCAGAGTGTGGAATCAAACCCAGTTCCTTCAGGTTCGAGTGCACTTGCTCTTAACCATTATGCCACTGCTGCTCCTCAGTTGCCATCCAGTTGGGCAAGCACATGGACAATTTCAACAGAAAGAAAGAAACTATGAAAATGAACAAAATTTGGCTACCAGTACTTAAAAACACTAGAATCAAGACAGTGGTTAGTGAACACCACCAAGACATAGGATGTCTCTCTGCAGGAAGCAATTAAATGGATTCAAATGCCAGGCAACTGCTATGCAGATGCTCTCACTAATTGATTATGCAACTTCAGTGTTATATACATATGCTAAAAATGGGTGGGTTCCACTTAACACATGCAAATTACACTTGCAAATTGCACCCTGAATACTTTTAACCAACGCAAATGGTTCTTTCTCCCACCCAGGACATTCCACAGATATATATACTCCACTTGCTTTACTACCATCGGACCTCTGAAGATGCCAGCCACAGATGCAGGCAAAACGTCAGGAGAAAATGCTACTAGAACATGGCCGTACAACCCGGAAAACCCACAACACCCTACTGAAGAGAAGAGGCTTTGGTTAAACATCCAAATATCTGAATATGGGAGAGAAATAAAACAGAATGTACTGCAGTCATTCAAGTAAGACACAGATTTGGCAATTACAGTAACTTTAAGATAACTATTTTTGTTTTTAGGAGAATTCTGTGTTAACTTAGATCATACTCTAAAGCGACTGCAACCTGTATTTCTTGTTGACTTTAATAGAGTTCATTTAAATTGCATTGGAGGAAAATAAATTCATGATGAGACCAGGAAAAGATAAAACCTGAAACCCTGCTGAATGAAAAAGAGGGGGAAAGTTTGGCCTAGTTTTGCCAGCACAAGCTTTGATGACAATCCATTTTAGCCAGTTGGGCAAGAGAAATCAGGATTCATTCTTCAGCTAAACCATCCAAGCCAGAGCTTGAAAGATAGGCTGCCAATGCATTGCAGGATCTTTGCTGACTTCTAGTTCTTGGTGATATGGGAGTTGGCAAGGTATCACCTCTTGGATCCTCAGTTTGGGTTGGATCCTCAGGTTGGATTGGACCTAGATAACAGCAGTGTGGGAGCATGACTTCCTTGTTTCCAATGTGAGAGGAAGTATGACTTCCTTGTTTGCAAAGAAAGTACAATGAACTGGCATCGAAAGGATGAAAAGAAATTCATCACTGGGGAGAAGTAGAGTGGGTGAGGGAAACTGCAATAAGAGCTGCATTCTTTGATGTTCTTCACACATTGCTTTGGATTATGACTTAAATGTTACTTTGTGTACACCTCTGAATTTTGCACTTTGGAAATCACAATGAAATGCTACTAATCAACTAAAATCAGAGACAAAGTTGCCATCTAGAGACGTCATAATTTTATACTAATTGCCTTACTAAGCCGATTCCCCACTGGAAATTAATCCCAGGATAGTCACGCAAAATATCGAGGTTTCCTCGAGTTCTCCTCACTGCCGAACCACGGAACACAGATTAATCCCAGCTCTGGTGCTCCCTCCCCCCTTATCCCATGTTTCCCCAGAACCTGCTTGCTTGTGTAACTTTTTGCAGAACACTTCACCAATCCACATCGGTAGGCAGGCTCGGGTGTCTGATGTGGTTTTCAATTTCCCACCATAGACAGTGACGCAAATGCTTCCAGCCAATCAGAGCATGGTGGCCTTTACGCGATGCATGGGCAATTGTTTTTTGTTTTGTTTTGTTTCACTCAGCTTCTAACCACCATAATGTCTAAGCGAGAGACTGGTGGTTTCTAAATCGGAAACCACCGGCTGACTCTTACACTCTGACTTCTACACAAGAGAATGACAGAACAGCTCTGCTAAAGAAACGGCCGCTCAGATGAACTCACGTTCATGCTCATGATCTTAGTTCAGCCTTGATAGAAGTTGGTTTCAGGTAGCCAGGTCAAGATTGACTCAGCCTTCCATTCTTCCAGGGTTGGCAAAATTACGCAGCTTGCTGGAGGAAAAGTGTAGATGACCAGGGAAGGCAACAGCAAATGACCACATAAACGCTGTATGCCTAATAAATGTCATGATGTGACATCATCCCATGGGTCAGTAATGACCTAATGCTTGCACAGGGGGCTACCTTTACCCTTCAGCTACCTCAGCTTAAAGAGCATAGACATTAAATGGTTACTTTTTTGGGGGAAAAAATAAGAAAGGCTGAAGGAAGAAAACAATGTATCAAGAAACTAATAAATACTTAACAAAACTGCTCTGCTCTGCAGTGTTAAAAAAGAGAGAGAAGGAACAAAACATTACAGAAGAAACAGATGTGCCTGCCAGAAGTTAAATACACATCTGTTAAGGATGCTCTTCTCATAGTCAGGGTCAGAAAAATATGTACAAATGTAGCACCTCACTGATTGACAGAGAATCTTAAGTTCTGGCACTGCAAACCTTTTTTTTTTGACAGCACTTTGTTTTAAGGCTAGAGGCAGAAAAATGTCTTATGCATGTCCTTAAACTGGAAGGCCCTTATACCATTTGCAGATAATGATGTGCATAGCAGTTTCAGCTGTCTGCATATGCATTTTTATGTTTTTTATGACAGCTCTGCGTACTGAACTAAAAGGCCATTTAGAGCTGTCAGGAGCTGACAAGCATTACCCTTTACATTTACAATTCTGTTAGCATCCATTGTCAGGTGGGCTCACCATTCTGCCGACATATGATTTCCTTTGAAACCCATGTATGACTTTAATTTAATACAGCAGTCTTCCCCCAAAAGGAACCTTATTAAGATTTCCTTTCCCATTTATCTTTCACTTTTTTCTTTTATGTGTTTGTCTCCAATCCCCCCCTTCCTTCCCCCTTTTTCTTTAAAAAAAAGAATTCTTGTTCTGTTAAGAGATACAAGAAGTAAAAGAAAGACTTACCCTTGTAATCTACTAACTACCTGTCTGGGACCCCTGTTAAAAGTAACCAAGAGGTGGTATGACGTAGAATTGATTTTAGTTCCTTTTTAAAAATTAAATACTGCCACTGAGATCTATATCCATCTACGGCAGTATTTAACAATCATGAGGCAATAATTGTTTAAGAAAACATACCATACACTTTTTCAAGAAAAAACTCATGGAATTCACAATGATACTGGACATATTACTTAATCCAAAACAGCAGAAACTTCGCATGTGTCTATATAGATATATGCCCCATGTAGCCATATATAACGGCCCCAGAATCAACTGGGCCGAAATTGCGACAGGAGGCAGGGCACATGGTGAGCTCCAGAGCGGTGAGCATGCGTGCCTTGGGCCAGCTGGGTGGCTGAGCCACACCTGGCCCGATTGTGTGATCCGAACAAGTGTTAGGGGTGGAGCACGCTCCCTATATATTAGGCAGCACGTGGTTGCTCCGGCCTTCTTCGATGCCTCGAGCAAACTGACCCACCCTTCCTCCCTATTTAGGCAGGGTTTTGGTGCTGCTCATTTGTCGCAGCCTTAGCGGTTTGGGCAGAGGAGTGCATCTTTAGGGGGAGGCTGAGCTTCTGTGCCGGTCCTCCCCGTGGTTGGGGGCCTCCATAAGAGGCTTGGGGTGGGAAGGGCTCATGGGGCATGCCGCGGAGGCGTCTGCAATTCAAGCCTGACACCCCAGCAGAAAGACACCCCAGCGGGCGGGCGCCCAGGTGGCCCATTACCTCCTGTCCTCCCCAATATGGATTGGGGTGTGGTGCTGGGGTCAGCCAGGGGTGCTGACCGGCCACAATATGGACGCGCTCCTCTTGCTTGCCCAGCTTCTGCCTCAATAAAGGGCTGTGGCCCAATTTAATTCCAAGATGTGTCCCGTGGTTATTTCATCAGAAGGAACCTCTGCACATCTGGACGCAAATACATCCAGAAAACCAATCATTTTCTCATATGAGAAATAAGCCTCACAGTTGATGTTTACCTGAGGCTAAATTGGGATGATACGAGGAAGAATGAAAATACTCTTGTTAGAACTTCCTCATGATGCCCACAGATTATCTGGAAAAAGATTTCAGTTGCTGAATGATGTAGCCTTCACACAAAAATGTGTAAACAGCAACTTTTACTCTCCAAATGATTACTTTCTAAACTTTCATATTTTTCCTAGACCAGTGGTGGTGAACCTACGGCACGGGTGCCAGAGGTGGCACTCATAGCCCTCTCTGTGGACACACGCAAACAGAGTTAGTCATGTGGGGGGGCAATTCCCCCCCACATGACTAACTCTGTTTGCCGTGTCCACACATCTAGGCTGGCCTGTGCCGCTGGGCTCGATTATTAGCATTAAACCTAAGACCTAGTTTTGGGGAAGCAGTGTAGGTAACCCTGTTAAGCACTGCTAAACCCCACTGATTTTCATGCGAAGAACTTAAGCCCGATCCTTTACCTGGGAGTAAGCTCAGTTGCTTCTGAGTAAACCCTCCTAGGGTCGTGAGTCACCTGTTCGAAGAATTGCACGCTTGCTTCAAAGCAAAGCCACCGACTACCACCAAGCTTACTCCTGAGTAACGCACGTCTTGGAGCCAACCATTTTTTCTAAACTAAAACTTCAGTATTCAGGTTAAATTGCCATGTTGGCACTTTGCGATAAATAAGTTGGTTTGGGGTTGCAGTTTGGGCACTCAGTCTTGAAAAGGTTTGCCATCACTGTCCTAGACCAACTGATAATTCCTGGACCAACAGGCTGGTGGCAGCAGTTGATCTAGTGTATTTGAGATGCAAGACCTTCCCTTCATGTCCATACATACATCTGCAGGTTCCGTCTTATAATTTTCTAATGCCCTCTTCTTTCTCCAGAGGTTTCTGAATGGCTTATATACCATTTCTCAGAGGTCTACTTCCCAGGAACATTAGCAGTGGAATTGCTGCATGTAGTTGTCACCCAATATTTCAGTTGCAGTGGATTACATCCATCCTACTTATAGGTTGCATTTTTCTTCCATTTGCCTTGTTGTTGGCTGTTGTCACTTCTTAATCCTGCCCTTCTTCCCAGAAGCTCAGGGCACTATTTGGTTCTCCCCACTTCCTTTTTCCTTGCTCCTTTTCTGTCCTTTTGAATGATTTTGTCCATTTCAGTGTTATTATTCTGGTATTGTGCCCACATAAATTTATATAAGGGTTCAATTAGACAAGACATTAGAGAGCTGTGACTAAGGCTCCTGATATCTTTGCTTTTCAATAAAAGAACCCACTGGGAAGTATTTGGTTGGGGCTGGAGCATGACGGGCATGGGGGAAGATCTTTGCCATTTTCTGGGATAGAAATCATTCCCTTCCCTCAGTCCTGAAGCTATTCACCCTGGCAAAGAAAAAAGCAGACTGCCTATTTTTTCTCCTGTCAGGGCTAATTGCCAATCACTTTCTGTCTGAGAGACAGGGACAGGAAGAGTTAATCACCCTGTCCTGGTAGTACAGTCCCAGCTGAATTGTGCCAATGTCTGAATGTGCATATATGCAAAATACACCCAATAGCATACCAGTCCTGATCAGTCAGTGTTCTTCTAGGATGTCCTTGTTGTCTTTCATTCTTTTGTATTTACACAGATTTGTTGGTTAAATCCTGAAGTAGTTCAATTCAAATACAACTACAGATGTTCCTGCTGTTATGGGTATCATTCATTAGATATCATATTCACAGCAAGACTGAAATTGATGGTCACATTTTCAATACGTTTTAAGCTAATAGGCAAAACAAAGAAAAAGGTTGGTCTTTCACAGAAGGTCAGTAGAATAACTGAAAAGAAGCCCCTACATCACTAGACTCCTCATCCAGCAGTCTAGACAGTGCGATATAACAGTCAAGTGGCAGGGAAAGAGCAGCATGCACATAACCCTTCTGATGTTGTTATTGATTTATTGGTTAAGCAAGGTTTTTACAAGACACAGAGAAAGTTGCATCCCCAAGGAAACTCCAAATGACACAGTAAGGCCTACATCCAGCTTCTTTCTAAAATAGAAAGTTTATAATTGCTTTTTCAAAACCTCTGTTAATACACCTTGGTGATATTTAGCATATATAACTAAAGTTGTAATTTGAAGTCTTTTTCCATACAAGAAATAGCAATATCTCAATATGAAAAGCAGATATGCTTTTTATGTTTCCAAATATAGTATAAGCAAGCTCTATGCATATCTGAAATTTTTCATCTGTCCTGGGCGTGCTCCTCTGGGACCCTGAAACACAAGTGGATGTAACTAGATGTTCTCCTTATCAGCTCTTCATCAAAAATCAGAAACATAAGTGTGTGTGTTTGACTTTCTCTGTCTCTCTGGAAAATTTCTATTCTTCCTCTCCAGATAAACTGTATGAAAAGCTTAAAAAGAAACCAGGGTATAGGATGTTTAACTCAAAATCTGTTACCTACAATGGGAAATTATGGCTAGACTTATCACATTCATTATCTCAAGGCAAATATTCCATTTACAGAGATGTTTTGGTGAGGTGATAGTCTGGGGCTTAGGAATATGAGTTTCCTCCTCAAGACCTTTTCAGCCCTTACGTTATTCTTCTTTAGACACCTGGCCAAAATATTTCTTTTTAACCAAGATGGGATTTTACCATGATAGCTGTTGTTATGGTTTGGGTCTTATCTAAGAAGTTCTTTATGAAAACCACTTTAAGCTGCTAAATTCTATTTTATACTATTTTATGTCCTGGCTAGCTTTTATGCTATTGTTTAATGACTTGTTTTTATGCAGTTTTTTATAGTACTATTTAACTTTGTGAGTTGCGTGCAGCAGGTCTCTGCAGTGGGGGCATATACATTTTCGACATAAAATAAAACATTGTATGGCCTAATGTCCAATTCATGCATGAAGTCAGCTACAGCTAAAGTTGGCCCAGATCAATCAAGAAGTAAAGTTCTAGCATGTGTCAACATTACTGTGGGTGCCAACATCTGAAATTACCTCATTACATATACAAATTTGTCTGACTCACAGTTCACAGCAAGATTGCTAACCTGATGGCTTCTGATGGATCATCTCAGTGCAGGAAATCCAAAGCTGGGGGATTCCTGAAAGATGATTTGTCAGGCTTGTGCCAAAAGATCTGTAGCAAGAGAGACCCTTGGTGATTGGTTCTATTGTCAAACAGCTTTTCCCATTAAGACATTTCTCTTAATGTTCAACAGGAATTTGCCCTCCTGTAACTTAAGCCAATTAGATTTAGTTTTTCGCTCTGGAGTGTCAGATAACAAGTCTTTGCCCTCTTCTGTGTGACAGCAGCTCAGTTGTTTAAATGTGATAATGTCTCCTCTCAGTCATCCTAAACATATCCAATTCCTTCAACCCTTCCTCATAAAACTTCTTTTATATGTGACCTTGAATCATTTGTGTTGGTTTCCTGTAACTGTGTCTGAATTTGGCTATATCTTCCTTAAAATGTGGTGCCCAGAACTGGATACTTTACCTCAAATATGGTCTGACTACTACAGAACAAAATGGAACAATTATTTCCCATTACTTGAATATTCTGGTGCTGTTGATGGCCCAGAGGTGGGACTCAGGGGGCTCCGAAGGTTCTGTAGAACCTGTTGTTAAAATTTAAAATATCACTTTTGTAATACTTAAAATATTTTTATTAAGTATTCATATTTTTAATACTTAAAATTAAAAAGTGGTATTAAAACTATATTTTAAATACTTTTTAACAGTCATTATTTGAATCCCACCACCATCGGAACCTGTTCAAATGTTTGAATCCCACCATCCAAAATCATATAATCTTTCCTGCAACTACAGCACACTACTGATCCATTCAACTTGTAGTAAACTGCAGTTTTAAGAAATGAGTGCCTAGCAATGTTTACAATGAAAAGGAGCTCTTACTTTAGCATGAGCTGCTACCTGTCCTGAGCAGTTGCCTCAGTCAGAGACATAGATAAAACAAAAACCAGTCTTTAAAATACCATAAGAGAACTGTAACTTTTGAAGCTTATGTTCTTGAAAAATTCAGTGATTGCCCAATGGTTATCCATTACAGATTTCTTAATATTTGTACTCCATCTTCCTCCCCAATGGGTGTAGTAGTGCACTGCCGACCCAGCAGTGCCGTAGTAGAACGTTGGGACGCCAACGGACCTGCGGCCTTGCCGGTCGCATCGCACCCCCACTCCTCATCCCCCCATGAGTCACGGGTCGTGAACTGTCTGGCTCAATCACCGGGCGCAGGGACAATGGTCTTGCCCCCAGGTGAGGATTAGGCTCAGACGCGTACGCTCTTCTCCGCACGTAGCCAGATGAGATCATGCATCACCTGATGATCTCCCGACCTCCCGCTCTCCCGGAACTCCCCCCAGTCCTCCCTCCTACACGCCCCCGATAGAGTAACAATAAAAGGTGCCAGGAACCGGCAGACGAGAGACTCGCTAGGAACACGGACCTCCGGTCTCCCGCTGCTGGCGATCTCCACCAGATGTTATCTCCGCGTCTCGTCTCGTTCTTACGCTGACCGCGTGGGTCGACTACAAATGGGGACCTAAAATGGCACACATCATTCTCCTCCATTTTATCCTCACTACAGGTTAGACTGAAAGTGTATGAATGGCCCAATGTCATCCAGCAAGCATCCATGGCATGACTGAAGATTTGAATCTAATTCTCCAAGATTCTAGTCTGACACTGTTAATGACTACACCATACTGGCTATGTCATCCATATCAGATGGATGGATCCCTTCCCACACCATATAATGTGGATAAGAACAGTGTTGCTTACAATAACCGTGGTTCATCTGTGGTTCATCACATGGGACTGCGATTGCGCAGGGCCAACTGCAGAGCATTTTGATAGCAAATTAAGAACTTTAGCCATATTTGGAGTGCTCCCCTCCCACTGCCACATGCCTGGGCTAGCTACTTTCCTTGTCCAGGCCATTTGATCTCCATCCAGATCTTTCTTTGTGGCTGCAAGGAGTCACCACCCAGGTTATATATCAGTCCATAGTGGGGAAGGTAGGAGGGACATGTGTCTCTACAGAAGACCACTAGATAAACATGTGGGGCTGTACAGAGGCCACAGTGATAAACAAATAATTTCCTTATTATCTTATGAGGTATATAGAGATAGATTCCCATCTGCAATCTGGATTTGATGTACATAGTGGCCAAGATGCATAAATTAACTAATAATTTATATTGATAAGTGAATCCACTTTTTCTTGGGTTAGGTGGTGCTGAAGTCAGTTTCTGATCTTGAATCTAAGGTTTAACATTCTGATAAGCATCTTTGGGGCACGTTGATTAAATTTTATGATAGCAGTCTAAAGAGGTTAATTTGAAAACTATTTAGCAGGAACAGACTTCAGAACTAATTCTTTCTTTGTTCAGAGTCAGTCACAAGAAACAGGAAATAAATTTGAAGGAAGTAGCCATGTTAGTCTACAACAGCTGAAACAACAGAGGCTGCAACAACAAAGTCTTGTAGCACCTTAAAGATTAATGATTTTTTGCAGCAGACAGCACTATGTCCTATGAAGAAAGGATACAGATTTTTGACTTCTCTGCTTCAGCAGAAATAGGATTTCCCCTACAAATGTAGCATTTCCTGCATAAATTAATAATTGTCTATAGAAAGATAAAACTATTTACATTTCATGTTGTCCCCAAAGATTACATCATATTTTTTTATGATGGCTGAAGCTCTTGGGGTAGGTGGTGAGTCTTGTTATGAAAACTCACCAGGTAATCCCAGAGATTTCAATAATTATTAAAAAGTTTACAGGTTTATACTGGCTTAATACTAAGATTACATGCTTATATATACATATATTACATTCCTGATTTTTTTAACCTTTTTTAAAATATTGCAGAATAAACAAACTGTTTCTGTACCGGGGCCAGCAAGTTCAACTTGGATCTGAGTTGAGCTCGTATGCAGCCTTGACTGCTGTCATAAAAGTCCTTAATAAGAAGGAAATCCTATTGAAGACAATGGGGCTAATTTTATGAATAATATGCATAGGATTAGACTGAAAATGAATGAAAGGTTTCACCCTAAAAGGATTTGAGCAATGTGAGTGGGGTGCTTCAATTTCAACAGGAAGCAAATCTCCCTCCCCCTCTTCTTTTTTCCTGTTATTCAAGCAAGCAGCAGAAGTTCCATTCTCCGTGTTCTCTTCTTCCAAATTTCTTCAAAGGTGTGATTTCTTTACAAACTTGGTTTGATCTAGATAGAATTTCCCCATGGGGAATCGACCAAGGACGTGAAAAGTATCTATACAGTGCTGGTGGGCTTGTAGCCATGGTGGGATTGACCAAGCACTGGTGAACTCATTGGATAGCTTCTTAGGGAGGCCACACTAATACAGTAAATAGTGTAAAACCTTTTCAGGTAAGGGGCCAAACTGTAAAATAAATGAAACACCCTTGTTATCTGGCATAGTATAAATGACAAAATGAAAAACATACCAGTTCATCCCACAGCTCTGGCAAAGCACCTCTATGAAAAATTACACTATTTAAAAAGCTGTCTTTGAGAAAACAACAGCGCACATACCAAAAGGAACATGCATTTGTTCTAACAAAGTAACAAAGGATCAAGTCTGTAAAAATATCTCACACACACACACACAAAACTAAACATACAACCAAAAATGAACAAAAATCTTTAGTCAGATTTTTGAAAACCATACAAATGCACCCAGAGTGACTCCATCCAAACTGTGCTTCCCAAGGCACATAGCTTTTTGGTTATGTAACTATCTTGTTATGTCTCATAATTCATGGCATTGTTAATTGGTTTCCAAGTTAAGCTTACCATGGGCTTCTGTGGTTTTGTTGCAGCAAGAGGTCCTAATTATGGGTTTGCATTTGGCAAAGCCAAACCCCACCCCCACCCCCCAAATGTCTTATTGGTATTTTTCAGGGTGTGGAGGGACAGGGAGGGGGATCTCAAAAAACTGGTGGCAATTTAAGGGAGCTGAAAAGTGGACCCTGAATAATGCCAAATATTTCACCTTTACTCCGGCCACTTCATTCCCACTGCCATTTTAAAAAAAAAACACTCCCCTCCCTCTCCCCCTCCCTTACAAGCTGGCTTGGTCTCAGAGGCAGCAGGTGGTACAGAGCTGAATGTCAGACCTAGCATTCAGGTCTGCATCTCCTCTACCTCCAAAGTCCACATGGGCTTGGAGGTGGCAGGCTGCACAGAGCTGAATACTTGTCTTGACAAGGCATAACATTCAGCTGCACTGCACCCCCTCAAAAGTCCATGTGGACTCAGTGGCAGCAGCCATCACAAAGCTGGATTCTGGGTTCATCCAAGCCCATTGCTCAGCTCTGTACCATTTGACACTTTTTAAGTGCACATAGGTCTCACAAGTGGTGCAGAGGTGAACTCTTGCCAAATCCAGCATTCAGCTCTTTGGGTATTTTTGCACATGCATAATAATGCACTTTCAATCCACATTCACAATTGTTTGCAAGTGGATTTTGCTATTTCGCACAGTAAAATCCAGCTGCAACATGCATTGAAAGTGGATGGAAAGTACATTATTCTGCATGTGCGAAAGTGCCCTGTGCCGAAACACCTCCCGCAAATTCCAGTATAGGAATTGGGTTTTTTTAAAAAAAATTTAAAATTCCAGGTCTATTAAACTTAAACCAAAAAAAACCAGAAAAAGGGTCACATCCCTACTTCTGATCAGGCAGCTTGTCCCAGTCTTGCTTCTTCAACTGTTGAACCATCAGCCATTCACTTCTGTCAGGCAAGTATTTCCTTCTGCAACATTCCATTGGCCCTTGTGCTATTGCAAGCTGTGCCATTGCTGAACTTTGACCATCAAGTACATTACAGAACATAATCTCTGAATACTACAGATAACAAAACCCTCAGAGTTCTTGTTCTTCCTCACAGTTCTAGCCACTTCTCCAAGTACACTCTCCAGTCTTCTGGAAACATAAAATTATGGTTGTTGCTAAAGTGTCCCATATTGCTTTCTAGAGCTTTTCTATTCTTGCTACATCAACAATAGCAAAACAATGAAGGGGTGCCTGGGGATCTAAACTAAGGAGGAGCCTGATCATTCAAAGACACAGAGAAGACTTAGGCTGTATTACCCTGAGTTCTGATTGCATTAGAAATATCTCTATAATTTTATATTGGCTTTGCCTCCTTTTAAATTCACATAAACAGCAGTTAAACTACCAACCTTCATTCCACTGCTCTGGATACCCCGTTGCTTTTCAAGCTATTATTTTAATAAGACCTATTTTACAATTAAGGAACCATGGGCTTTAAATTACATGTAAAATAAAACATGGAAATTGAAGCACTAAGTGGGTAGTTGCCTTTGTAGGTTCAGCAGCCAAGCTTTGTATTCTATTAAAGCTGTTGCCAGCTAATAAAAGTCAGAAAATGGAAGGGCTACAATTTTGTCAAATGTATGTATGCCACATTCACTCACTTTCTTCAAATTCAAATTCCCTGTGAATGACCTGTGCTGGGGAACAGTGGGGAAACACATGCCCTAGGATGCTGAGTGATCACTGAAATTGCTCTACACTGCTATGATACTCAAGCATTTTTAAAAAAATCTACAGACCTACATAGGTGCCTCTCATGTGCCCCCATTAGTTCTTTAATAGTTCACAAGGCTGAATGCCTTGGCACCAACTCCTCTACTATCTCGTAAAACACAGCGTTTTAGGTTACAATCATTGTCACTGACGTGGTCTGTTGTGATATGAGCAGCAGTTCTTTCTCCAGATGGTTGTAAAGGTTAATGAGGAATTTATGCCATGCTCGATACATATTAAACTATATCTCACAGTGGAAGCATCTACCGCAGACATAAATTTACTTCTTGAGCGTATACAGCTCTATGGGTAACTACTAAGGATTGCCAAGCTGTTGTACAGAATATCACCCAAATCTGCTAGTTGTGTATATATTTTAAGATAGGAAGGGGCATACTGCCTCAGAGATCCTTTGCACTGTTCAAAAAATAATAATATGCTGAAAGTGAATACATTCACCTTTTACTTCGTGGTATCTACTGCTTTGTTCTTATGTGAACCAATATCAGGATCCAGAGGAAATTAATGGCACATGTGCACTTTAAAAATAGGTGAGAATCCAAGAGTTGCTGAGGCCCAGTTTCTCTATGAACTACACTCAAACAACTGTAAAGTTGCTGTAGTTCACATTTGCCTTATGATATCATGTATACTAATACTCCAGTGAGTAAGTTAGAAGACTTCCTGAAGCCTGAGGAGTCTTCCTCCAACTTAAGTGGCTCTTTTTTCACTATATCTACATGTTGCAACTTCTTAAAATGTAATGTATATGCCACTTTTCCATTTGGGATCATAGTCAACTGTCTGTGTTAGCTGGAATGAAAACAGTACAGCTTTTTTACATGCTGCCAGTCAGATGATTTTAAATTCCTGCCAGGCAGATGAAAATGGTGACATCCAGCCTCCAGCTGCGTAATCGCCTTGGGCCACCGCTGCTTTGGCGATTACTCCTCAATTTTGGCAACTTGCTATGTCTATAGTGGCTCTCCGCACAGTCCAAAAATCCCGGAAATTAACATGCCTAATGAAACCAATGTTCTACAACTATTATAAAAGGAAGGAACACTCTCTGCCCTCAGTAAGGTTTTCCATCACCATAATGCAATTGCAGTGAAGGCTCTAGACTACAGAAAAGTTTTGACCAGATATTTTCCAAGGGACACCCATAGAATTTGCAATGCAAGAAGATTTTTCAGGAGTCTCCCATGAGGCTAAGCATTTGCTTTCAAAAAGAAATTTGTGATGTTAATCTAGGTAACAAGTAGTTATGTTAAGCTGTGGAAATTTTTGGTAGCGCCTCCCAATGTTGTAAAAAAGAGATCAGGGATGTTTTCCACAGGAACCTAAATTCCTTCTTCTCACAGGCAATGCATGTATCCCTTCCACAAAATAGGGATTTCTGGAGAACATTAATGTAGACCAGTGTGGTGCAGTGGTTAAGAGAAGATAGATCTGGAGAACCATCTTTGATTCTTCACTCCTCCACACGAGCAGCGGATTCTTATTTGGATTTGTTTCCCTGCTCCTGCACCAGTGGCGTAGTGCTGACGGGATGGGGGGCATGACGTTCCGAGCATGTGCCTTGGCGGGGGTGGGGGTGGGGCATGGAGGCGTGGCAGTGGTGGGTGGCATGGCAGCAGCGGTGCAGGGTGCATGTGGCCCTGAGCGCAGTTCTCCCTCACACTCCGACCCCGCCCGCTAGCACAAGGCTTGGAAGATAGACTGACTTTGGACTAGTCAGCAGCAGTTCTCCAGGAACTCTCCTTCCAGCCCTGCCAAACCTCTGCTGCTGGCAGGCCTGCCCATTGCTGAGGGAGAGGAACGGAAAGGAGTTTGTAAGCCCAATAGCCCATTAAGTCTCCATGCAGAAGAAAAAGGGGGGTCTTCATCTTCTTCTGTATGTCTTCAACCCTTTCAGACTGCCAGGAAACTGTTCTGAGTATTCTTTCTTATCTCTTTACTAACATGTCAGTTTAAGTCATTTATCTAGTTCCCCACTGAGCCTAAACCTTGCCCACTCCTCCAAAGAGCTGTGGTAGTGAGGACACAGAACTCCTGTCTTGCCATAGTTAGAAGGGGATCAAAGTGAGGTGCAATGGGAATAGCTTAAGACTTTCCTTATATTGTACTGCACATTATTCTGACTTGCTCCAAGGGAAGAGGGAAGCCTTTGAACCTTTTACTCCATTGGAACTAGACAGCATGTCTTCACAGCATGTTCTTGCCATGTTGCTCAGCTAGGGTGGTTTACTCAAGAAGATGGGGGAAAGTACCTTAATTTAACCTTAAAACAGATAAGGAAATATAGCAATCAAGAACAGAAGAAAGCAGCTGCTGTTTCATAATGATGGCCTCCATGTAGTTAGGAGACACAGTGGAAAATAATCTATCCAGCAAAATATGCCACATATTTTGTAAAGATACTGTTTATTATGACCCCCCCCCCCCCCCAATCTTACTTTCATGTCACTTGGTTGGTCTGTTCCTGAAATGGTTTTAAAGGAATCATTGACTACAATGTTGACTAAAACTTGTCATAAATTGTTCTTTTTCAGAAAACCATGTTACTACAGATTGTAGTTTGAATTGTTCAAAGTTAAATGATTTTAATTTCTAAAAATGTAAAATTCTACATTCCTTGGTTTCTCAAACATTTGAGTGTGTTCTAATCAAACCACTGTTTTCAGCTATCCCATTCTGCTTAGCTGTAAAAAACTAAGAACAGGGAAACAAGAAAATCCACAACAAAAAGTTGAAACAATGCATAGGAAAATATGTCTTTGTGAAACTAGTTATTTTCAGATGCTAATAATTTCCAGTAAGAAATATTTAAACAGACTATACTGATGACACAAATAATACAGTCAGAAACAGTCAGCATTTGCTGATGAGGGCTGAGATACTTTTTTTTTCACAAGCCTTTTAGCAGTGAGGGAAAATGCTTCCATTCACAACATTTTTTTTCAGGCCTTATGAAAATGTCGGCCTTACATTCTTCTGTCATGCTTTCAATTCTTGACTCATGTGCTTTTATTGATGCCATCACATGACCAAATCTGATTGACAATATAGTATCATAGGACTATTTGATTATTCAATTGTTCCTAATTGGATGTTATCACACATGTGACTAAACCAGGAAGGAGACAGACAAAACAGCCAAGAGAAAAAAAGCACTGAAGTAAAAGCAGGAATATCAGTATTTAACAGAACCAGGGAAACTGTGATTATTTAAACGTTTTACTGAAAGTTTATTCATGATTGTTAAGAGTTATGGATGCTGTTGTCCTGGCCCCTTTAAAATGAGGCACAAGGCAATGATTGGCCAAGGCAAAACTGCCTTGCAATGAGGGATGGCAAAGAGGAGAACATAAAAGTCGCTGTCTGCCTTATCAATGTGGGCTCCTGCCACATGATGTTGTATGCCCATTGTTTCTAGGGGTGAAATGAATTAGCCAGTTTATTTGAGATCAAACAGGAATTTCTGAGGTCTCCCACAAATGACTTTTGGGGGACTTTTTTTTGCCCAATTTGTGTTGCTTCAGGAACACTCAGAATCAGTAGGCTTGTCCCAGGCAGAGGTGGAGCTACAACGGAACGCCCTAGGGACAAATGGCCTGGGCAGGCCACTGTTGGGTTACAAAATCAACCCCCACACCCCTCCTCCTTCCCCCCCTCGGCCTGGCTCTGACTCGTCAGACTGCTCCTTCAGTCGGTGGAGTCTCTTCTGAAGGAGCAGCCTGGCAGGGCCACCGCCCAGTGCCCCTCAGCCCGCCTCACCAGGATTCCTGGGACCACTGCTGCCTAAGGACAGGTAAGTGGAGTGTGGGGAGCACAGCCTGGGCCCACAGGGGCCTGGCAGAGTCCTTCCCGCCCCTGCCGCCACCCCCCCCACCCCCCCACCCCAAGAGGCCAGTAGTAACAAATTGTTTTGAAAGCATTTAAAATTATATGACACTTAAAACACTTTAAAGTGTTATACCAGTTGTTAAACATTTTGAAAGCATTTTGAAATATTGTCAAAAAAATTATTTCCGCTGTGTGACATGGACCATTGCTGTGTTCAGATTTGTGAGTCGGGGCATGTTCTATAATGTGATGGTGACTTTGAGATGACCTGGTGCAAAAAATTTGTTCTTTGGTCGTGGTGGGGGAGGGACACCACCCATATGGGGGTGGGGGTGCGGAAAACTCAGATTTTGCCCCAGGCTCCACTTTTCCTAGCTATGCCTCTGGTCCCAGGACTGCATAGCGAAAGAGGATGGGACCTTATTCTAGGTGGGTTGAAGTGATGATTGCCTTGAGAGATCATGCAATGTTGGGAAGGCATTCCTCAACAGCTTGTGGCAGGGTGGTTTGGGAAGGAATTCCCTGGTGCTAAGCAGCATCCTCTAAACCTGTGGTAACTTACACATATTGGGGCAGGGAAATGAAGCTGGGTACCTCTAGACAAATCAGAATAAACAAAGCGTGAGTGATGTTGCCAAAATGGTGATAGCCATGAAAGACAGCCTAGTGCAGCCCAGCCTTAAATTTTACACTGATCATCCATTTAAATAAACTAGTTAAACTCAAGTAGAAGCATTCGACATAAAATGGGGGAGCTGGAGTACAGAGTTTTGAAGGAGGACATTTGAAGGAGGACATTGATATAGTGGGCATCACAGAGACATGGTGGAATGAGGAGAACCAGTGGGATGCTGTTATCCCAGGTTACAGGCTCTACAGGAAGGATAGGACAGGGCGTATTGGGGGTGGGGTGGCCCTCTACATTAAAGAGAGCATAGTGTCACATAAAATAGACAATGCAGGGGGAGCTGATTCCTCTACAGAAGCACTGTGGATATCAATACCAGGGGTGAAACATAGTTTAACATTAGGAATATATTATCGTCCCCCTGACCAAAGCGCACAAGAGGATTCTGAAATGGAAAAAGAAATTAGAGAGGCCAACAAAAGCAAAAAAAAATGTTGTGGTAATGGGCGCATTTTAACTATCCCCATATAAACTGGAAAAATGCATGTTCAGGTCATAGTAAGGAGAGAACATTCCTGGATATGCTAAATGACTGTGGCTTAGAGCAGATGGTTGTAGAACCAACCAGGGGAGATGTGATCCTAGATCTAATTCTATGTGGGACCCAGGACACAGATGCAGGGAAGTCAGTGTTGTTGAGCCGATAGGGAACAGCGACCACAATGCTGTCAGATTCAGTATCTCTGCATGCAGAACAAGTGACAACTACTTCAATGTAGAAGTTACATTCAGCCTTCAGAAAGGGAAATTTCTCTCAAAGATGAGGGGGATTAGTGCGCAGGAAGCTGAAAAGGAGAAAATCAAGAGAGTCAAAATGTCCAAGTTATACTTGGAGGTTATTTAAAAAACAAAGTCTTAAAAGCTCAGCTGGAAATGTGTTCCACAGGTTAGGAAAGGCAGCCTAGCCAGTCCAAAAGAAAGCCACCATGGTTAACAAGGAACGCTTGAGGAAATTATTAGGAAAAAAAAAGATGTCTTTTAAGAAAATGGAAGTCCAATTTAACTGGATAAAGAATACCAGAGAGAACACAAATGGTGGCAAAAGAGAGAAGCAAGTTAGCTGTAAAAGGGGAGGCAAAAAAGGATTTATGAGGAATGCATGGCTGTGAACATCAAAACCAGCAACAAACAGTTCTTCAAAGTACATCAAAAGCAGGAAGCCAGCAAGGGAAGCGGTAGGCCCTTTACACAGATGACAAAGGGAACAAAGTGGGTGTGCTAAAAAGTATGACAGGGTGATTGCAAGAAAAGCTGAATGAATTCTTTGCATCTGTCTTCACTCCAAGAGGAGGTGAGGAACATTCCTGCACCTGAACCAAGTTCTTAGGAGGCTTAACCAACAGGAACTAACGAAGATAGTGGTAGACAGAGGAGAAGAAGTTCTGGCAGCCATTGATAAACTAAATGCTACCAAATCCCCTGGCCCAGATTGCATTCACCCAAAAGAGTTCTTAAAGAGCTCAAGCATGAAATTGCTGATGTTCTCACTTTAATATGCAACTTATCCTTGAAATCAGGCTCCATCCCCTGAGAGACTGGAAGATGGCCAATGTCACACCAATCTTTAAAGAAAGGGAACTAGGGGGGGGGACCTGAAATTACAGGGCCAGTCAGTTTGACATCTGTTCCTGGTAAATTAGTAGAATCTGTCATTTAAAGATAGAAATTATAAAACATGTACAAAAAAGCAAGACCCTGCTGAGAAAGAGTCCAGCATGGCTTTTTTGCAGAGGCAAATCCCTGTCTTACAAACATAATAGAGTTATTTTGAGGTGGAAACAAGCAAGTGGATTAGGGGGGAACCAGTGGACATTGTCTACTTGGATTTCCAAAAGGCTTTTGACAAAGTTCCTACACCACAGGAGACTATTATTGAAAGAAAAAACTCAGCAAATGGAAGAGGAATAAGAGGGGAAGTCCTCCTATGGATTAAAAACTGGTTGAGAAACAGGAAGCAAAGAGTGGGTGTAAATGGCCGAAATTCTCACAATGTGGAGAGATGTAGGGAGTGAATTGTCCCCCCAAGGATCCGTATTGGGACCAGTGCTCTTTAACCTATTCATAAAATGACCTGGAAGTAGGGTGGTGGGTAAGCATTAGCAGTGGCCAAGTTTGCAGATGATACCTCAAATTATGTAGGGTGGTGAGAACCACAAAGGATTGCGAGGGAGCTCCAAGTAAGCGGACCTTGATAAATTAGGTGAGTGGGCTAAGAAATGGCAAATGCAGTTCAATGTAGCAAAATGCAAAAGTGAAGTGCACATAGGGGCAAAAAATCCAAACTTCCACATAATATCGGCTACAGGGGTCAGTGCTATCAGTCACAGAACCAGGAAAGGGATTTAAAGGGCGCCTTAGTTGATAAAGTTCCATGGGAATGTCAACTCAATGTATGGCAGCAGCTGTGAAAAGGCAAACCTCTATACGCTGGGGATAATTAGGAAAGGGAATTGATAATAAAACTGCAAAGATTGTCATGCCCTTATATAAAGCACACGTGGTGCGAGCCGCACTTGGAGAGTAACTGTGTCTGGGGCTCAGTTCCTGGTGCGCCCACATCTCAAAAAAAAAAAAGGATATTGGAAGAGATAGAAAAAGAAGTGCAGAGAAGGGCAACCTTGAGGATGATTGAGGGGACTGGAGCACCTTCCTTATGAGGAAAGGCTGCAAGCGTTTGGGACTCTTTTAGTTTGGAGAGGAGACGTCCTGAGGGGGGGGATAAGATTGAGAGTCTATAAAATTCATGCATGGGGTAGAAAATATTGACAGAGAGAAATTTTTCTCTCTTTCTCACAATACTAGAACCAGGGGGCATTCATTGCCAGAAAAATGCTGGGGAAGAATTCGAACTAATAAAAGGAAACACTTCTTCACGCAACGTGTGATTGGTGTTTGGAATATGCTGCCACAGGAGGTGGTGATGGCCACTCACCTGGATAGCTTTAAAAGGGGCTTGGACAGATTTATGGAGGAGAAGTCGATTTATGGCTACCAATCTTGATCCTCTTTGATCTGAGATTGCAAATGCCTTAACAGTCCAGGTGCTCGGGGAGCAACAGCACTTAGCGAGAAGGCCATTGCTTTCACATCCTACATGTGAACTCCCAAAGGCACCTGGTGGGCCACTGCGAGTAGCAGAGAGCTGGACTAGATGGACTCTGGTCTGATCCAGCTGGCTTGTTCTTATGTTCTTATGTTCTTCTTCTTAAGTTTTGACTTTCTTGTGTAACAGTCAAAGCTGGAAAAAATTAGCTGCAGTCCTAATTATTCTAGAGAAATCTCATGAATTGCATAGCATATTCACATTATGTTACCTTTTGCATGCAAATATCTACACGGGAACAAACCAGTAAGGATATCACCATACTGTGTTGTGGTTTGATAGTCTCTATGCACATGTGAATTTCACTAAATAGAGATACTATACTTTCTGAAGTTAAGTCATATCTGAAGAAAAAAAATGCCTCCTGTGATATTGATGGAGACTCATCCATACTCACTTAGTAGCAGTTTGGTAGCTCATAAATCCCAGTTGGTATGTGCATGTTTTAAGCATTATATGACATTTTTCAGTCTGTCGCCCTAAAAAACACATTGTTCTACAGCTGAAAAAATACACATTCGATTTTTTTTGTTACATTGGAAGTAAAAATACAACCTCAATTCCATATTTTACATATAAAGGTACTACAGCTATTGCTTAATTTCTTCCAAACTAAAAATTAAATGAATGGGCATCCTAGTCTGAATCCCTGTTCTTCTTTCAGTCTTGTAAATACAGAGTGTTTATTAGAAACATGAAAGAGTCCAGATCACTAGTCCAAACTCCCAGTCAACAGTCTAGGAAAGCAAACTCTACCACACTCTATAAAATACCCTGGAGCTACATCTCTCAGGACTGTAAACGAAGCAACCTTTCCAAATGGCTAGTATTCACTTATGCAATATAGTATACCAGGTTTGGGGCCCATTAGGCCCAAAACACAGCTTGGCATTCCCCCTGCAGCATTTAAAATATAATAATAAATCCTGCCAGTGCTGTTGCTTTGTACCATAGAGTTATTCAGTACCAGCCCTGCTGTTAAATCACAATAATGTAATAAAATACCATATTTGAAAATTTTACATTTCCCCAAAAACCTCTTTTCTGTTTCTCTCTCTTATTCCAGTTTCAGAAATTACATCACTTCTTCTGTCTCCTTCAGCACAGTATCAAGCCTTCCATCTCTTTGGTTTACTTTCTCAATTTGCTGTGAAACATTTGTTAGATTCCTGAACATAGAATACGTTCTTGTCAGCTTCAATCATGCTGGTTACCAGGAATACCACGAGATAGTATCCACTAACAGTTTGAACATTTTTATATACCTTAAATGCTCAAAAACGCATCATTTACCAAATAGCCCTTTTATATTGTGTACTAGCAGCAAAGCCCGTTTTATGATTACCATCATGCCATCCAGCATGTTGTGGGGTGGGGGTTGGGCAAGGTTGTGGGAATGGGGAAGGGCTTGTGGGGAGGCAAGTCACTTCTGCTCTGGTGGTTAGCATGTTGTTGGGGGGTTGGGAGAAGGCACTGCGAAACGGGGGGCAGCAAGCGGTCAAGACACCACTGCCTCAGTGGCAGCCACATTGTTGGGGGGGGGTTGGGAGAGGGAATGCTGGCAGGCAGCAGAGGGCCAAGATGCCACTGCCCTGGTGGAAAGCGAGTTGTTAGGGGCCTGGAAAGAGCGCGAGGGAATGGGGAGGGGCTGGTGGGAAGCAGGCATGTTGTGGGGTTGAGAGAGAGCGCAGAGAAATGTGGAAGAGCACTGGGAGGAGTCTGACAGGTTTGGGAAGTCCCAGGAGGTGACCAGTGGTCCAGAACAGTTCCAGGAGGGATCCAGTGGGCCTGAGAAATGTGAGGAGTATCCAACAGCTCTGAGGTGGCCTGGGAAGCTCTCAGCAGCTAAAGGACCATTCAAAACTTTTGGTGGCATTGGGCGGCCTTGGGAAAAGGAAGCGCAGGAGGATGGGCCAATCTCCACACAGGACTCAGAGGGCTTTGTTTCAAATGAGACATGTGAGTGAATTTGTTGATGGTTTGTCCTTGCGATGCCCCATCTGTTAGCCTTTTATTGTTTGGGATGGCAGTTTCTGGGAATGTCAGTTCTGGGAACTGAGGGAAAACTCACTTCCTCACAGAATGTGCTTAGTTTTGCTTAACTGTTCAATACAAAACGACTGACTGTAGTATTATTGCTGTTCTCTGAGTTATAATTTTCATGCGAAGGTGGACATAGTACATCATCATGATAGAAAACATGAGAAAGGATTTACTGCCTGACTGTCAAGTAAGCACAAACACTATGCACAGGTCTAGCGAAAGAGAAATTCAAAATGCCTGCGTATCTATTGTGTATCTAAGACTATTCCTAATTTTTAAAATTTATTTATGTTATTTATAGCCCACCTTTCTCACTGACACTCAAGGCAGATTACACAGTGTAATTCAAATGCAGTCAACAAGTTGGGACATTCAGTTAAGAAAGTAATATGATGCATATTACAGAAATCTGAAAATGGAGATGAAACAAAACATAAGCATTAACACGACACATTGAACAATGCAGAAATTGAATACCAGGGTCATATAGCAGAAGAAAGTATGTCCTATTTGTTCATTCAAGACAACATTATGGGTCAATACAAACTTCAATTAATCATGTCCTACATAATCACTGAAATGCTCTGAAACCAGTTACAGTTCCATACAGTAAGATACATTCTGTTCTGTATATTAAGAGGAATAAGGATCATGACACTATCCACAGAAGACTCTCATGAAAATAAAATTTCTGATTTATTCTTAAATAATAAGTGGAATTCTCCCTCCAGTAATAGAAATAGATTAAGGCTGATTTTGAATGGTAAAAATGCTCCATTGTTGGCAAGGGAAATGCCCTGGCGCAATGGGGAGTTTTGCGCAGCTCCTGGCACTGCAGTGTGTCTGCCACAGTGTCGCCCCAGAGCCACCCTGCAGCAGTCACTTTGCTCTGGGACTTTCCAGAACCGCAAAGGTTGAGGACCTTTTTGAATGCCCCTCTGTTGCTCCAGTGGCTTCTGCAGCCATGAAAACTCCTCGGCAGCAGAACTAGGCCATTTTTCCTGCCTCATCACTCTGGCCCATCCTCCGATAAATGGGTGCCTGCCCCCCCTTCAGTGGAATAAAAAATACTGAGGGAGAAACCTTGCAAAACCTTGCAAAACCCTTGAGAAACCTTGAAAAAAGCAGTGTGCAAAGGTGCTGCAAATGAGAGGGCAGCGATTCCCTTGCACATGCAAGGAGTTTAGATGGGGGGGCAGGTTGGAGCACCGCAATTCCCTCGCTCATGCAGGGATTTTAGATTTGGGGGGGCGAGGGTTCCGATTCCCAGCACCTGTTTTGTGCAGAGTCATTTAAAACTAAATTGGTGAAAGTGAGAGGGGGAACGGGGGGGGGGAGATTCAACCAATCAGAACCAGGGAATGGAGGTTGTCCACGCGTGCATAGAAGACATTGCTGAAGACCTTGTGGTACAAGTGGAGGAGCAGTGCAAAGTCAACAGCAGGGTAAAAAGCGCTGCTGCAGCTGTCCTCCTGGATATAGCATGGAACATTTTTACTGTGCAAAATCAGCCTGAGGTACATTTCCTGGTCATAGAAAGCTCAAATGATTAATACAGCTCCAAAACAAAATAAGTCCAAACGCCTGAAGTCTTGAGATCATGTCTTATTGAAATCTGACAATGACATCATAGAGCACTATGATGAGATGGTCAACTTACTCAAACCTTTGTTTATCAATAACAAACCCCTAACATTTTTACCCCACTCTAATAATGTTTGGTTTGACTAAGAATTCAGGAAAAAATTAAACAAATGAGGTTGACCTGGTGCAGTAAAGAGGAACTCAGGATATCACAGTTCAATGTTCTGAAATCTCAGCATAAGAATTTACTCCAAAAAACCCCAAACAAATCCGATTTATTTTTACGACCTATATCTCTACCTATCATCTCTTTCGTCTGCCATGCAACTTACTTCTACGCAAACTCTGGAAAGGTTGCCAAGTGACTCCAGACAAGGCGTTAAAATGAAAACCTGAAACGGTGATTGGCTTATTTGGTTTTCTCTTTGTTCTGTCAGTTTATTTTTTTGTGTTAAAATAGATAGAATTATTTGACATTTAATATAATTTTATTTTTCCCACTGAAAAAAAAAGTTTCGCTAATGTTTGCTTTCAGATGCAGAGGTGCCCCCAAGGTAGTCATAAGAAGAGGGAGATGTATTACAAGCATTTGCTCCCCACCCTCATTTTTGCCAGTGATCTCAGGCTACTAGACGAACTATTTTCCTCTGGGAATCTGTCTAGTGCATCTGCCTCAGGCTTTTCCAGAAGAGAGATTACTAATTGGGAAAAATTATGTTGCATTACGTGTGGTGATTTTGTGATGCAGACTGTTGTTTGCAGGGAAGTCAGCTGAGGCCCTTCTGACTTGCTGCAAAGAGACAAAACCTTAGTAAATACTTGGCTGCGCTTACAGCACATCAGTGAAGCTCATACGGTGGCAGATGCTTATGCTTTGTGTATAGGGTCCCTGGTTTAAGTCTGCAGGGCAAACAACTAATGAAAAAGCTTCACATTTGGAACTGTTGACATTAGATCCCATAATGAAAACCCAGCTTTTTCAAATAGATTTATTGATGCTTATTCATTTTAGTCAAAAACAGTCTGTGTCATTTAAAGAACACTCTACATCTCCATGCCCCAGGAGTGGAAATGAGAGAAAGGAATAAATGTCCAAGTCCAAGCCACTGTTTTGCAAGGAAAGGATGCTATTTGGACACACAGCGTAGTTAGATATGTAATAAACTTTTGTTATATACTCACCCACTTTGCCAAGCATTAAGAAGTTCCAGAGTTATACTTACATAGTTTGGAGGAAACACTTCGTATATTCCAGACACCAGACACTTAGTATATTCAAACGGAGCACAAGTAGAAGCCCAGAAACACTCCTTATTCAATGGCAGGAAATCTGCTGCTCCACATTAGTTCCTCAGAGAAAGAGACAGATCTCCAGTGTCCATCATCCAAGTCACGTATACAAGACAGGATTTCAAAAGGAGATATATTAGAATTGCCAACTCTTGCTTGAAAAATTCTGGGAAATGGTATGGTACTTGGTGTGGTGCTTTTTGGAAAGCAGATTTTGGACAGGAAAAGATTCTCAATGGGAATGCTATTTGACATGTTGTGATAGCATATCACATATTGTAATGTCACATCCAGGTCCAAGTTCTGCTCCTTCCACTTCTCCCTACCTTCAACCAAAATTCAAATTTTAAATTTACCTTCCCCTGCCTTTTTCTCCCACCTTAATTGTAGGCATCAGAATGCATGTGCTTTGTATGTCATGTTTGGGCCTAAATATTTATACTGGTAGATAACAGCCAGTCTGCTCTTTTCTGCAGTATACCCTGGAGTTTGTGGTATTCCTAAAGCATCTACCACCTGTTGCTACTCTAGGACATTTGTTTCTTTCAGTGTTCTAAACTACAATTTCCTTCAGATGAAATAGATCTTGTAGGATGGAGATAAGTTGTAATTCTGAGAAAATGCCAGGTCCCACCTTGATATTCGTAACTCATAGTTGATATGATCTTCCACACACCATTGACACACAACTCACAGGTCTGTGTGTGGCTGCCACAGGAAGTGTCTGTCTTGGGGGCACATTTGCTGTAGGGTCTATTCCACCCACTAAAGCTTTTCTAACAAACAGATGGGGCATACTCAGATATTCTGTTTTTGCCCTGACCAATATCTCTTAACTGTACCTGATGTCCCTTCCGGCCCAAACTCTTCCAGCTTTTCTTCAGGCATTTTTCTCTATGGGTAAATTTGGGGTGAAAAAGTCTAATTAAGAAATTCAACTTCAAAGGCTACATGATGTAGTATTTACTTCCAGAACTAATTCATTTTTCTGCGGACTTTTACCTTTACTAGCAGGTCCTGGACAGACAGATGCCCCTTCTACATATGCAGAATAATGCACTTTCAATCCACTTTCACAATTGTTTGCAAGTGGATTTTACTATTCTGCACAGTAAAATCCAGCTGCAAAGTGCATTGAAAGTGGATTGAAAGTGCATTATGCTGCATGTGCGGAAGGGGCCAGAGCCTCTTGCTTTTCTATTTCTGACAGCACAAGTACATCACACAAAACCATCAGCTGTTCTTTCACCTCCTGGACCTTGTCAGTTATTCTGGGTTGGTATTTGGTATGTGTGCTGCTTTCAGTCTCCCACTGCTGCCCAGTGCAGCAATGGGAGAAGAGATGTCACTTCCAGTCACATAACTAGAAGTGATGTCACTGTTGCTGTACTGTTCTAAATATCCATGGAATTTTGGAGAATTGCTATAGAGCCACAGTGACTCCATGATGCCACTTCTAATTATAGGACCTACCTGTATCTGGTAGTGATAAGGATGAGCCTTAAGCATAACTACCAATAGTTTAATCACTCAAAAACTATCAGTAACAGAGAATAGGAACTTCTTCCCACTTCAGCCAGTCCTCCAAAACTATAGTGATTGAAGAGGTCCAAACAACCCCAACTAGAAGGCACAATTTCCCCTGACATACATAATGTAAGTGAAACTACTCAGTACCCTGCAGCTAAGCTTCTGGCTCAGGTGACCCCTTGTACTAACTGAAGAAGTGTGACAGTCACGTTGTTGTGTTGAGATTCCAGGCATAGTAGAGTGTTTTCCTCCCTTTGCAATTCGCCTGCTGGCTCTGCTGCTGGGGCTTTGCTTCAGAACCATCTTTATGCTGACTTTCCCACTGGAACTGTAATATTGTGTGCTGGAAACATCTCAGCCTCCATTCTCACTCATTCACACCAGCTTCAAGAAAACAGTGTCTCACTAGCGACACTGGTGTTATGTGCATTGCATTTCCCAGAGTTGGCTGAAGCACTTGAGATGGGCCTGATCTCTTTCTGGAAACATGATGGAGTGCCCTTCAGGAATGAATGCCTCTGGCCTCCCTCCGAGTTGTGCCTGGAGAACTGTATAAAGAATGCTACAAAAGTGCCCTAAGTCTACAGTACTCCAAAGGAAACCAGCCCATGTAAGCAACACTTCCAAAACCTTCTGCTTAAGGAAATGGTGCATGCATAACACTATGTTTAAGGTATAATTGAGGGAGGAAAGAGAATCTAATTAATTATCATACTTCAGCTGCTAGATTATTCAAACAGGCTAGATTCTGGAGCTCAATGTTTGCAGGTATTCCCCATTTGTTTCTTTAAGATAGGAAGAGAAAAAGAAGAGTTGGTTTTCATATTCTGCTTTTCTCTACCTTTAAGGTTTCTTGAAGCAGCTTACAATCGTTTTCCCTTGCCTGCCCCACAACAGGTATCTTGTGAGGTAGGTGTGGCTGAGAAAGTTCTGAGAATACTATGACTAGCCCAAGGTCATCCAGCAGGCTGCATGGGGTAGAGTGAGATATCTCTACACTACACTACACTAGAAACAGAAATATGCTTAGTGGGGCATACCTGTGCATCTGTTAATGCACAACACTTCCCTTCTCATGAAAAAAAAAGTACATTTGTGACTCCTCAGACTTTAGATTTCAGTTTCCCAACTTGGCAACTGCCTGTAATCAGTAGGCAGACATTTCTCATTTTGAGTATAACCTTCTCATCTCCCTGAGAGGAAAGTACAGAGGTGCTTGCTATATGGCAAAAATAGAATTTGATTCAGGGGATACTCAGTCCAATTTTTTAGCCATTGTGCTCCACCAAAGTATCTTTTAACAATGCTCAAGTCGCATCACTTTTTTCTTTGGGGGGAAAAGCACTGATTTTTTTTCTAAATTTCAGAAATAAACAGGAGTCAAAAACTGCGTCAGTCTTGAATGCTGTTTAAGAGTCAGGCCCGGGTTTCTTCAAGCTGCCAGTTTAACTTTCTTGGTAAATTCCTGTTTTTTCCATAAGGAAATATAAAATAATAGTTTCAGAGAACCACCTAAGCGTGCCCTTTTTAAATATGGCCTTGCCACCTAAACATGTACATACATAGAGAAGTGATTTTAATCAAATTCTGTTTAATCAATTGCTATTGTATTTGCACCCCAAAAAGCAGCACTTTTTGCTTGAAAGAAGCCTACAGACAGTAAGATTTGTGGCTGAACTGTACAAAACTGTAGCCACTTCCACTATAAATTTATGGATAATGTATTTGATCCTTTCAGCCCTTCAGTTATAGGTTTTAATCAGACCAAGCTGACTTTCCCCCATGTTGCTGCAGGATCAAAATGCTGTTTGCATAACCTGACTGTGGCTGCAGAGGATGCGCTGACCTGAACTTTGACCAAGTATGTGCACTTGACCTATGCACGGGAGCTGTGGAAAATTCAGACAGGGGGACAGAAAGGACCAATGTCCCAGGTACCACTTGCAAGGATCATGAGGGCCACACCAGGTCACAGCCCACCCACTGCCCACTGGAGTGGTAGGCATCCTCCACCTCTTCCTGGGGCAAAATATGGGGGCGGTTGTGCAATTTCCAGAATGCTCTGGGCATATTTTCTGCAGGTACACCGCTGAATTCAGGGCATGTCTGGCAGTAGCTCACCACTGGCTGTCACATGGATTTTACAACCTATGTCAGAGTTGGGAACAGTTGGCTTAATTTACCAAAAAATACAGCTACTAAAGGTTTGAAAGATTGCTTTAATAATCCCACAATTGTTCCTTGATCTTAAATAATTATATCCATCCTCTCCTTTCTGATATACGTTTTCTTCGGCAGAGATATGCTGGAAAAATCAATGTAGAAATAGTATATATTTTGATTTTCACATTATTTATGCAGGCATAGTATCTGATTCATAAATACATAAAGCATGTCAAGACATGGATTTATAGCAAAGAGGGCCTAACCAATGCTTCATGTACTCAGCAAGAACTATTATAAGCTATTTCATGTACAACTGGAGACAAATGATATCTCCCTTGTTTGCCTTAACTTAAAATTCAGGAGCATTCCTCAAATTCCCTAAACTGCTTGGGTGGGGGATGGGCATAACAGATTTATGGCCCTTTAATACAATCAATTCTAAACATATCTTTAGACAAATAACTTTAAAAGCTATGCCTCAAGAACCACCACTATTAATTTAAGGATGCCCACACTTTAGTATTCTTTTCTAAACATTTTTTTAAGAAGGAGAGCTACAGAAAGTGAGACAAGATCTTCCTTGGCTTTAACTTGGCTCAGAAACAGATTCCAACAAGAACATTTTGAAATAAAACCCCAGAAGTGTACAATTCTGCAAATAATTAAACTGGGAGAAAGTCCCCTGAGGGAAGGCCAACAAAATTTAGTAAAAAAATAATTGCAGTGCAGGGTCCTTGCTCTATTTTAGCTGAGTATAAGCAGACACACATACCAAAAAAAAAAAAAATAGCCTACTGAGGGCAGGAACATTCCAACATGAAACAGGCAAACAACAGAACCATGTAAATACCTGGCCACACTGCTGGGCTTGTTGCTGGTGTACAACCCAGAATTTTATACTTCAGCCAATATAAAATAACAACCAGGCTATTTACAAGGCTCTGCCAAATATTAACCTTATATCCATTTCGTTTCAAACCTTTCAAAGTCTCTAATGTGAACCATACAAGATCTTGGTTACTTTATAGAATTCCGTAAAGACCATGTTATGGGCTAGTTATAGGTTTTAAAACATTGTGTGTTTATGTAAACATAATGATGCAGGGCATTTTATGCTGCCTAACCCGGCAATTAATTCATTTGTAAACCTCATCCCTCCAGCACCCCCTGAAAGAAAGAAATTAATTTGTAGGAGAAAACAGGTTCAAGTTTGCCCTTAAGACAAGGAACAAAATTACTTTAGCATGTGGGCTGCGGTTTTAATGAGTTAGAATTTTCAAATGGTTTCTGTCCAGTGAGAATTATTAATGAAAAGAATTGAGAATGAGGAAAACAGATATTGATAATGATGACTCATTAAGATTATGAGAATGATAAAGAAACGTAAGTTAGGGGTTAAAAAGAAGTTTCAAGTCTTTGCATTTTACAAAAGATTAAAAGGGAACCAAAAGGACCCCAGGGTTTGAACCCCAGATATACATGTTTCCTGTTCATGCTGCTCACTGAAGTGGTCCCTTGTCAGTCTGCAAAATATCTAAACATCAGCACATATATCATAATATGATATTTGCCTTAAACACAGAGCTGCAAAAAATATTCCCAAGTCCCTCAATTAGGCCTATTCTAACATTTTGCTTTTTAAATACAAAATGAGAAAATTAAAATTTGAATTTTAGATGAATCTATTTTTGTGTAAGTTTTTAAGTCATACTTTGAAATCTGTTTGAAACGTGTGGCATTTCTTTTCATTTTTTTTATTCTTGCAGGTTTCAAATCTAATATTTCATAATCTGAAACTTTACAATCTTTATTGGGAATCTTTACTGGGAATAGGATGTCACTAAAAAAATAATAAAAAGGCCCGGTCTAATGAAACCATCAAATCAACCTTGAATTGCTATCAATGTGAGCTGATTGTTTTAATCAATTCATTAATGCTTTAATTAATGTAAACTACTTTGGGCAATATATTTTATAACCATATAGGGGGAAAAAGTGTATATAAGATCTATTTTGGGGAAGCTTGTTTATTTAATTACATTTCTAGGCTATCCTTCCACTTGCAGATTCAGGGCTTACAACATATAAAATAACAATTTAAAACCAGTACAATTGCAACAATTCACAATGAGGGTCACAGAATGAACAAACCACTGCTGCCATGGCAATAAAATAACTTACAGTAAAATAAGTCTATCCTACCCCTGCTAAAACACCATTGAGCAAACAGAAAGGAGGGCAGTCACTTAGGTAGTACCCTGGTAGCTGCCTCGCCCATAGGTAGGGTGGAACAGCTCCGTCTTACAGGCCCTGCAAGACTGCATTAAACCCCGCAGGGTCTGGTCTCAGTAGACAGTGTGTTTCACTGGCAGGAGGCAGAACTAAGAAAGTTCTGGCAGAGGCGTAGCTGGGCTATACTGCGCCTAGTGCACACTCTGTATTTTCTGCCCCCCTGTGCGCACCAGGTGCAACGCATGCACCCCCACCCCCTGGTAGCTCCGCCTCTGAGTCCTGGTCCTAGTTGAGGGCAGTTTAATCTTTTTCAGGCCAGGGGCTACCAGCAAGTTGTTGTTTCCTGGGCATAATACCTATCAGGGGACATATGGAGACAGATGGTCCTGCAGATATGATGGCCCCAGACTTAGAGCTGTAAAGGTAAGCACCAGGAATTTGAATCTGATTTAGTATTCCACTTGCACCCAATGCAGCTGGCGAAGTTGTATATGTGCACAGTATGAAGGCTCTGTAAGGACCCATGCTGCTGCATTTTGCACAAGTTGGTGTTTCTGAAGCAGACCTAAAGATAGCCCTGTATAAAGCGAGTTGCAGTAGTCAGTGTGTTTCCAAAGTGTGTTTTAGAAGAGCCCAGGATATATCTATCACCTTTATTAAGTACATTCTGGTGTCCACTTAATCTTTGAGGTGTGGGATAAAACCTGGAGAGCATCAACAAGGAGATTCATGCCACTCCCTACCAGCTGACTGACTAGCAAATTGATAAGTTTATCCCTGTGCACCATAGTCATATGCCCTCAATTTAGGCAGGGACTCAGACTTTCTGAACTCTCCCATCACTTTCTCAAAACCTTATGGGGTCCCCATGGCATTTACATATTCAGCCAGAGCTGTGTCAACTGCATTGGCTCTGGGTGGAGTACTGGTTTTAATGTTTTGGTTTAACCTTAAAGCCCTAAATGATCTGTGGTCCATACATCCTCGGGATGGTTTCTCCTGATATGTCCCATGAAGATTGTTGCAATCAGCTAATGAAAATCTGCTGGTGATCCTTGGCCTGAGAGAGATCCGGCTAGCCATTTCCAGGGACAGGGCTTTCCCAGCCTTGACCCCTACATGGTGGAATGCTCTGTTTAGGAAGACCATGGCCCTGTGGAATTAAGTGAAATTCTGCAGGGCTTGTATGATTGAGCTGTTCCACCAGGCATATACATGCTGGAAATTACCCTGAGCCAGAAAGGAAGAGTGATATGAAAGTCCAATCAATCAATCAATCAATCAATCAATCAATCAATCAATCAATCAATCAATCAATAACCCTCCCCCTCCCCCCAAAAAAATCCTGCTCAGCCACGAAGCAGCCAGCTATTTCCAAATGGAAAAACTGAGAAGGAAGATGCTGCACCTCTACAAAGAAGGCTGGTTTAAGGTTTTAAATCTGGGAAGTGACCAAAAAGTAGCTCCTTACCCCAAGGTGGGAACTGACCATTATGTCTGCTGTGACTGGCCCTTCCTCTGTGGCATGCATTTTGTATTATTTATTTATTTAATTTACAAATTTTATACCTAACTTTCTGTCCCTACCATGGCCACCAAGGCACTGTAAAACAAACATGATAAACAACACATCTAACAGCCCAATCTGGATGGGGGAACTATTATGCTGGTGAAGCAGCAGAGGGCTGCACCAAAGTGTTTCCCCCCTCCACCAGTATGCACAGGGGGAGCAGGGGAGCAAACATCCTGGAATCCTGCTGCTCCACAACTCCATGATGAGCAAACCCAAAAGTCCCGGGCATAGCAGAGCTATGTTGGTGTCTGAGTGGACTTCAAAGCCAGAGGAGCAGGGCATTTCTGAGGTGGAGCCGACTTTAGTTGGCTTCCACCAACATTTAGCCCAAGAATACTAGCCCCAGGTCCTGCAGAATTATGCTGCACAAAAGTGTGGTATAAGTAGGGGGTGATTCAAGCGACCAGAGGAATTCAACTTACTCTCCTTTCCATGCCACCCAAAGCTCCTGTGGAGGTGGCATGGTGCTGCCTCACAGTTCTTCCCTGTACACCCCCCCACACACACACACATCTAGAGTGCAGTGTTACCATTAAAATCAAAGGTTAGCTACTCTTTGCAGAGACTCAACAAATTTGGGGACACCTTTAGAAGCTTCATATGCTCATCATAATTGTCTGAGCATATGAAGGCCTTTTCTGAACATGCTACTTAACACCATTTTGAAGACGTTTTTGATCCCAATGTTTATGATGAAGTTTGTCTGCACTCCCCTTCTCAAAGCATCGTTTCCTGGCCGGCAGGGTTTTTTTCCACATGGGCTTTATAGCATCTCTGATTCATTGATGTCAGAAATGGGAGGGAGGAAGAAAAATGCCAGAAATAATGAATTTTAAGAAGAGAGGGGCAAAACTGTGCGGTGTGAGACCAAAAAAAATGGCAGAGCAAGGACCAAAATTAAAGTTTGATGACCACATCAAGGGCATGGAGAACGCCCTGTGGTTTTGGCAGGAAAAATAAAATATTTCAGTATGATTGCACTGTGATGGAAGCTGACTTGGAAACATTTCAGTTAAAAGAAATGTGTGTTTTCAGACACAATGCAGGTCTTTTCTTCAAAAGTCACCTAAAATGTTTGCCCTTTTACCATGATGTTTGTCTGTACTTGCATGCTTGAAATGATTCATGGCTGTCACAAGGTATTTTTCCCCTTTTTTTTGGGGGGGGGGGTTATTGGTAGAATTGAAACTTTATTATTTTGATGCTTCCTAGCTGCAGTTCTCAACAGCTACACATATTTGATGGTTCAAATATTTAAACAGCTCCTCCCCCCAAAAAAACACACAGAAATGATGAAAATAAAGAGGCAAGGGGGAACAGAGTGAGCTCAGAGATATGATTAAATGGCACCAAATAGGAAGTTCAGGGATGGCACAAAGGCAAAAAGGCATGAAATGGCACCAGGAAAGATAAAACATTTTAATATGCTGCACAGTAAGGGAAGACATCTTGAAAATGTTTCAAACCAAATAATCATTTTAAAAGTGGTTTCAGATAAATCATTTCCAGGCTGGAAATAAAACGTCTTCAGAACCAAAACAATGCCAAACTCCACAAAGGAGGCATTTCCTGCCTGGACACATTTTTAAAAGTTTGTGTGGACAGGACCAGAGAAAAAGTATTTTGGAAATATTTAATATTTCCAAAACCGGGGGGGGGGGGTGCAGAAATCCATAGAGAAAATGTTTTATTTCCAGCTTGAAAATGGTGTAAATGGCATGTGTGGAAAAGGCTGAAATTGTACATTAGGTTCAAATGTACACTAGGTTTTCAATTGAACATTAGGTTTTCAAGGTCCACATTCTTGTGATGTTTGCCTTCTTCCAGATGTCTTGACCATAAACTTGAGATGAAACAGTTAGATTTAAAGTAGAAATTTACTTCAGTTTACCTACATTTATCCATGCACTGATAACTTGTAAATATGAACCATAGAAGTAAATTCCTCGCTAAGCTGATTTCTTCTTTGCTTCAGAAGTTAACTTGTATCTCTGAATTTTGTACAATAATTCAATGGAAACTACCAAGGAAGCAGTTAAACTGTCTGGAGAGTTACATAGGCTATTAACCTAAGATTATAGCCTAGTTGCATTGCCCTCTCCAAACAAGCTTGTGGGACTGGACCTCAGCACAGGGCTGAATTTTTTATGCAGCAAATCATGGTAAGAGATGGTATGACAATCCTACAATGACGATAAATGATTTTTTTTCATCCAAATGCTCTCTCTCTCTTTCATTTGTTGTCCCATATGAATGTATTTGTGTTTTAAAGCTTGATTCTGATGCTAAGCAGAAGTTAAAGTAAACTTTGCATTGAATTATGTTAATTTACATGGGGAAATTAAAGCTGTTCTTTTCTATCCTCTTTTCTATCCTCTTTTCTATCCTCTTTTCAAATTCACTAGATGATCTATGCAGTCAGTTTTCTATCAGCATGGGGTTTAATTTTACTTCACACGGAATTCATTCATTTTTACATACCCATTCCAACTTCCTAAAATTTAAGCCATGCAAGATAAAAGAACACTACTCTTTCAGTTAAGTTCTATACATGTGTATCTCAAGTTAAGCCCCACTGTATTCCGCAGGAATTACTCCCAATAAAAAATGCATAATGTTACAGATGCACATGCTTTCAAAATTGTGGCCTAATATTTCATCCAAATTCTGTTTGAAACAGAAAGGACATTTCTTCAGAGAATTACCAAACCTTTTCCCCAAATTAGGCATTTGTCCTAATTAACTGTGCTAAAGCAAGGTATGAAGTATATTTTGTAGATACATTTCTATTATCAATGCTATTATTTTACCACTAGCCTGCCAGTTCTATCTCAAATGCACCTGATCTGACTAAAAGCCCTTATTTATTTCCCTAATTTTATAAACATTTAATAGGTCCTTATTAAACACATCAGCCAGCATGATTTAATAACACAATCAGTCTAGAAGTTTGAGAAAATTGAAAACAGGATTTGAATGTAATACGGCCACAATTACCGGAGATTATAGGCAATCATTTCCATATGTCTGCAATGGAGAGCTGCTAATCTCTGTTCGTGTGGAGGTGATTTCCCCTGGAACCTTTCCCAGCCTTCAACAGCACTAGTGCTGAACAAATTAGATTTGAAAGTCCCTGATTTTATGACTAAGGTAATACACTCAATGTGTTTAGAGAAACACTGAGTTTCTATTTTATCTGGCTTCCAGACGCTGGACAGAGACCCTGTCTTCATTTAGTTTGGCCATGTTAAACTATATGGTAATAGATTTTTCCCCTAAGGTCAGGACATGTTTTAGGGGTGTTGTCATAGACCCAAAGAAGGTTCTCCACCCACAAAGCCCTAAAAAAGGTGATATCACAATATTGGAATGCTGAGCAATTAACCATAGAATACTGTGTGCTGCTTGAGGCAGGGGGAGACACACCTCCTCCTTTCTAATTTTAGAGTCCTCCTAACACCTTACTCCCTGATCTGCATCTTAGGAGGCCCTGAATAGAGGTGTTTGTGTGCTGGGAGAATTCCAAATGCAGAAAGTACACCTTTTGTGTAACACTGTTGAGGCGTTCACAGCACCACTTGAAAATGATATGGAAAAGTTTGTAACCTGTTCGGAAGAGCCATACACCAAACATATATTCCCAGTGTGCATGAAACACATGAAACTGGCTCATAGGAAGAAGTTAGGGATTCTTTTATTGTTGATTAAAGGAATTACATCCATCTTTCTCTATGAACACAGAATAGTATGATTATGTGAAGGTGAAGGTCCTCTCTCATTAGCAGTGCCTCCTTTACTGCCATCATCATGCCCCATGACTTTGGGTCTTGCAAGGCGTCAGAATCAGGAAGGGTGAAATAAGTATCTCAGCACCCAAACTCATCCTCCTTACCCCAGGAGTGTTGCCTACTATGCGTCAGACCAACATCCTGTCTACTTCTCCCTAGACTGGCTGAGGAGTGTCCCTATATGGTACTTCTTGCCTCTTCTGAATGCAAACAGATTAGATTATGGATAATTTCACTTTCATATAAAACATTCTTTTTTTAAAATGTACTGGTAATTTTAATTTGTGCAATATACTAGAATTTGAAAAATAAATAAATGCTACAGTTTTAACATTTACAACACATATTAAAAGTAAAAGTTAACAATTTATTTTTTGGCTATCACCAAAGTCCTCCCAGTATAGCATGCTGTCTTCAACTGAGGTAACGAAAGTTAATAAATTGAACATTTAAGGGTATGCTGCTGATACACTTAGCAGTTCCATTGATTGGCAAGATTTATTTTTATCTGTTGGCTAAGAGTTGTTTATACACACATGCTCAATGCATCTCATAGTTCCAAAAATAAAAAAAAACATGCAAAATACAAAAAATATAAAGCACCATTACCTCTTCCAAGAAAATTCCTGCAGTTTAATCCACAATAAAAGCCCTCATGAACAAAGCAGCTTTACAGTATCTCCTAAAAAGTTCTAGAGACACACACACCCCAGTTCCACAAGTCTGGAGTCTGCATAGAAAAAGAATAGGATCTGCAGATAGCAAGCAGGCCATCTTAAGTGAGAAAATGGTAATTGGAAGACCACAAATAACACAGGACCATAGACATGCTCCAAAAATAGTTCTAAAAGGGTATCTTAAGCAAGTTTACTCAGAATCCTATTGAATATGATATGTTTTAAGGCTTGGATAGCATCTTCTAATAATGATCATACATAAGACAGTTTTATTCCTTCATGCCCAGTGCCATTATTAATCCCATATCATTCTTTGGCACATTTTCTTAGATTTTCCTGTAGCTACAATGCTTAAAACAGTGTGGTGTAGTGGTTAAGAGCAGGTGCATTCTAATCTGGAGAACCAGGTTTGATCCCCCACTCTGCCATTTGATATGTGGAGGCTTATCTGGGGAACCAGATTAGCTTGTGCACTCCAACACATGGCAGCTGTGTGACCTTGGGTTAATCACAGTTCTTCAGAGCTCTGTCAGCCCCACCCACCTCACAGGGTATTTGTTGTGAGGGGGGAGGGAAAGGAGATTGAAAGCCCCTTTGAGTCTCCTTGCAGGAGAGAAAAGGGGGATATGAATCCAAACTCTTCTTCTTCTTCTTCAAGCTTGGTGCCTACTAGAATACTTCTATTTCTGTGCCACAAAATAGCTTTGCTAGATAATGCAATGCCACGACTATATATGGTTGTAGCATGGTGAACACCAGGCTAAACTGCAATGTTTTGCGTTATGATGTGGCATAATACACACCGGTTTTATGCCTAATAAAGGTTTTGGATTTGGATTTGGATTTGATGTGGCATAATGTTGCTATAGGAGAGGGTTTCAGGATCAGAATGCTTTGAATGACCTCATGGGTCATTGCTGAGGATTCAAGGCATATATAGAACCAGAAAACTCCAGTACAGCCACTAAGGCTCATTCCGCACATGCAGAATAATGCACTTTCAAACTGCTTTCAGTGCTCTTTGAAGCTGTGCGGAATAGCAAAATCTACTTGCAAACAGTTGTGAAAGTGGTTTGAAAATGCATTATTTTGCGTGTGCGGAAGGGGCCTAGTAAGACAATTAATTAACTGAGAGAAAATGCCAGTACAGTGCTTTTTTAGTCTGTCATGCTTGGTGTAGTGGTTAAGAGCAGGTGAACTCTAATCTGGACTACCGAGTTTGATTCTACTTTCCTCCACATGTGCAGTGAACCAGATGTGTTTCCGCACTCCTACATTCCTGCTGAGAACTCTCTCAGCCCCACCGACCTCACGAGGTGTCTGTTGTGGGAAGTGGAGTTTGTAAGTCGCCTTGAGTCTCCTTACAGGAGAAAGGCGGTATAAATCCAAGCACTTCTTTTTTTTCTTTTTAAAGTATCTTTATTATACAAATGAAAACTGTTACAGAATATAATATTGTTACAGAATATAAAATCGTTGAAGCACTTCTTGGGGGGGCGTGGAGTGCATTTGCACTGCCTATGGCTTTCTGTAATCAAGGTGTAACACATAGGTCTGTTTTGTGGTAGTTTTAGTGAGTCGGTTTGGGTTTGGTGGATTTTTCTGTAGAGGTACAACCTTCTAATGTTGTCTTCATTGGATTTAGAAGAGTGTAACTCAGCTTGGGATTGCCCTGGTAGTCTCTTCTGTTGCTAATTCTATCCCTTCCATGTTTTTCTTTCATAGTTCCCATTTACTGGAGAGCTTTCCAGTGGATTTTAATGTTTTGAAATTCTGTCTTACCATTCTTTAGAAAGATAAAAGTATGATGGCCCTTTTGATCTCCACAGGCAGGTCATTCCACAAAGTTGGAGCCACAACAGAGAATTCTCAGGTAGGGCTTACCCACTCACCTTCACCAGAATTTGCTCATATGAGAGCATCTGTTGTAATAGGACACATCAGAAAGACAGTACTTTAGATAGGTGGGTTCAGGTTATGCAGATGATAATCAGTCCCTAGAACTGAACCAGAACCAGACAATTAATTCACAACTGATGAAGTGACTGCAAAACAGGTGCAATATGCATACTCTGTCTAGCTCCTGGTAGTTATCAAGCTATAGCACTGTGTACTGGCTATAGCTTCTGGGTAGTCTTAAAGGGAAGACCACTGTAGAGTGCATTACAGTAGTCTAGCCTTGAGATGACTGTGGAATGAATCTACATGGCCAGAACATGCAGATCAAGGAAAGGGGCTGTCTTCCAGTCTAAAGGATTATAGAAGAAAGTGTTGTGAAGTAGAAAAAGGTAGAAAATGGTTGCATCTGTTGGGGGGGGGAGTTCGTTTTCTATATTTTACTCTTTAGTGTTCTCAAAAATATGTCTTTAGATTTTGCAGATTTTTTTACTGGCAATTATATTATTTCCCTCTCCCTCCAACTCTGAATTGGGACTCCTCACAAGAAAGCAAGTACAGAACTGTCTAGAACAGTGGTGGCGAACCTATGGCACGGGTGCCAGAGGTGGCACTCAGAGCCCTCGTGCACAGAGTTCGTCATGTTGGAGGGGGTGGAAAATCACACACACCCCACACACACATCTAGGCTGGCCTGGGCATGATCCTTTACCTGAGAGTAAACTTGGTTGCTGGCAATGGGCTTGCTTCTGAGTAAACCCTCCTAGAATTGTGATTCACTCATTTGAAGCATTGCACGGTTGCTTCACCAAGCTTACTCCTGAGTAACGCGTGCCTTGGAGCCAAACATTTTTTCAAAACTAAAACCTCAGTATTCAGGTTAAATTGCCGTGTTGGCACTTTGTGATAAATAAGTGGGTTTGGGGTTGCAATTTGGGCACTCGGTCTCGAAAAGGTTCGCCATCACTGGTCTAGAAGGCTGTCAGTGACAACCATTTACACTTCATCTAAACAGCCAACACTACTTGAACCAGGATAAAAATTAACCTGATTTTCCCTCCATAAGTGGCTACTGGTTAAAACATGAAATATGACCTAATGTAGCAGTGTTGGAGGGGCATGTCTCCAGCTGTCATCTCCTTCTCTGAAAATTGACTCGGTAGATTTAGTCTGTACTTTAGTAAGCATTATGTGACTGTGCCTGGGGAGCATCTGAAAACATCCTAAAATAGTGTACAACTTCCAAGGTTGAGAGCTGTGTGTGAGTCATGAGTCAGCAAAGAGGGCTGCAATTAATGTTGCATATTTTGTTGTAAGTAATTTACATAATATGCATCTCATTTTCAGAACGTAATGGATGTCACTCTACAGCTGGGAAGTAGATTGCACTTTGATCGGAACTGTTCTTATTCAGAGACAGTTATACTCACCTTTGTAAATAAAGCAATATACAAAATGCACCGTTCTAGCCCCTTGTTGCCTTAGACCATGCTACAACCTGCTAGAAAGACAGCACAGCTCAACACCCCTAGGATCTTGGTACAACTCTCATTTACAAGTTGTACTCTATATTTGGCTCTTTGATTCTCTTTCAAGTAAATGGCAACTAGGACAAGCTATTCTGATTCAGCTGGGATGAGGAAGAGAAGTCGGAACCTTACTAATTGAAATCCAAACCAAACCATTTATTACAACTTTTAAAATGTTAAAACTATATTTAAAATAAGACATATATAAAATAAGGCATATATAAAATATTTAAACAAGTAAATGAAAACATATAGACATAAAAATACACATAACATAACCAGGGCAGAGGGTTAACAAAAAAAACCACTGGCAGAAGCCAATGATTAGAGGAACACCAATAAACTACTGGGGAAAGAGTTCCAGAGTTTCAATGCCACAACCAAAAAAGTTGTTTCAGGAGGATCACCTGTCTAGTCTCAAATGGCAGGGGCACCCAAAGCAAGGCCCCCCAAAATAACCAGAGTCCATGGGCAGGTTGATTTGGGATAAGGCAATCCTCCAGGTATGCTGGCTTCAAGACATATAGGGCTTTAAAGGTCATACAAGCACCTTGAATAGAGCCCAGAAGCATATTGGGAAAAGGTGGGAAACGACTGGAGTGTAGATGGGAAAAGACTGGAGTAATATGGTCTCTACAACCCACTCCAGTTAACATTCTGGTCACGGTATCGCCATCACTGGTCTAGAAGGCTGTCAGTGACAACCAGTACCAGCTGTAGCTTCCTGATAGTCTTCAAGAACAGCCCTATGCACAGCACATTGCAGTAATATAATCTAGAATGCTATCAGGGCATGTATCACAGTGGCATAAGGACATAAGAAGAACCTTTTTCAATCAGAACAAGCATCCATATCGCCCAGCATCTTGTCTCATACACTGGCCAACCAATTACTCCGGGGCATCAACAACAGATGCCAAGGCTGTCCCCTGATGTTGCATTCTGGCACTGATATTCATAGGTTTACATTCTTGGAAAATGGAGCTTCCCTTTAGTCACCATGGCTAGAAATCACTAGATCTAATCTCCATGAATCTGTCTAATCCTCTTTCAAAGCTGTCTATGCCTATGACCAGTATGGAGCCACAATCTAGCACTGATGGGCTCTCCCCTTCTCGGTGTAACCACTGCACACTGATAACAATGAATCATGGGGAAAGTCATTACTGGTATGAAGGTAATGCAAATCATGTTTTGGCATGTGTACGTGTCCTCATATAACCAGATGTAAAGGTGTGCCTGAGGGAAACTATACCCCTTCTGTAAATGCCATGCCTGATAAGTTTGATTGTATATGCATATTCTTAATATGTCATCTTTCCAATACGAGAAGAACTTTTTAGTGGTACTCACATGGGGAAGTCAGGTTTATAATAGTTATCTCTTCCAATGTGCTCCATAAGTGCCTCAGGCCTCCCTAGGGAAGATGAGTTGTGTATGTGTGTTTCCATTAGTTCAGCAGAGTATGTGTGGCCTCCTGCTTCACTAACAATTCACTGGATCTGGGCACCAATTTTCTTGGGTGGTTTTGAACTGAGAAGGAATGTTGTACTTGCCATTGCCAAGTATATTGACAACATACAATGGATTAATGACTTGCCATTTCAAAAACTAATCAACATTGGATTTAGAGACAGAAAGAGAGCCAAGAAACAAAGTTACAAACTGGCAGGGAAAAACATGCACCACCCATCTGACTCCCCCCACAATCAATGCTGACCTGAATAATTATGATGTGTGTGTATGTAGAAAGGGAATATTGTCTAATAAATGTTCCTGTTTTCCCAATTTTAGTTTGGAACAATTCTTGCTATAAACTCCTTAAGATCAAGGATCACATTTGCAATGAATCTGGTACCTTTATTTTATTTTATTTTTGGAATGCTGTGGGTTGCCACTTGAAATTAAAACTTTTTTCTTCTAAAGATCTGGCATACATATATGGCATGAGGAAGTTCAGGATGAAAAAAATCATACTTTAATGAACTTTTTTTTTAGAAACATAAAACTCATTACAAGGCTGGGGATTCTTGCAGACTGAAGACTTAGAGACCAGGGTGGAGATCAGATTTCCTGCAGGCTGCAGTATCCCTTCTCAGTGCACTAGTGCTTATCCTAGTGTTGCGATTTGGATGTGGGACATTCTCATCCATATGAAACATCCACTATTTTATTTCTAAGATTTCAAGAGAAGTTATTGTCCAGGCCATTGCTCACAGGTCTCTTCCTCTAGCCTACGTTCTAGGAAAGCTGGCACAGGAATACTTCAAGGTAAGAATGTGAGGATGACTGCTACAAGTTTGCAAAAAAAAGTCAGATTAGACTGCTTTATACCATTGAATCAAGTTCTTTAATATATCTCTAACCTCTGTTGGGAAGGTGGAGCAGGAATCATTGTGGAGCAGGAACCATAGCCACTTCCTTTGTCTCTTCCAATCGTTTCTGCTTGTTTGCAGTTTATGAAAATGGCAGCTGTTTCCACGTGGCAGCTCAACCATGATGTACAAATCATAAAACAGGGGTTCCCAATGTGGTGACAGTGGACACTATGGTGCCCACCAAGATGTTTACTAGTGCCCACCAAGTGTTTTTAGGAAGTAGGCTGGGCCAGATTAGGGCTTTTGCCCAGCAAGGCTTTTGATTGACTAGTGGAGATTTGATATATTTTTAACATATCTTTGGCAGCAGCTGCCACCACACCACAAGGACCTGCTCTGTGTAATTGAAATTAAGCTGTGGCAATCATTTCACCACTGGCTCAGCATCCTGCAGAAGCACTTTTGAGGCATCCATGTGTTGCCATGTCTTGTTAGAACTCCAAATGTGCCTGCATGATCAAAAAGGTTGGGGGCCCCTGGCATATAATATGGCAACCTAGATTTTTTCAATGGCCTATTATTTCCTCCTTAAGAAACATCTGGTTGCCACTAATTCTGGAAAATGCTTTGGCCAAATTTTAGAAGTCATTTCTCATTTTCTGATCTTTCTTTCAGAGGCGGATTGTACACAGGCCATATACAGTGCTGTGTGGCCGGTGTAAATGGTAATGCAATGCGGTGTAATGCAGCTGCCCTGGGGCGATCGCATGGCCAGGTGCCCTGTGACCAGTATGCAAACCGGCCGGGCCGCAGGCCTTCGCACGGGGCCCAGTGGTTTTTTTCTTGTCACCTGTCCAGTCCTATGTAGCCATGCAGGAATGGACCTATGAACTCCCACAGCCACACTGACATCTCGCGGGACCCAGATACCAACCCCTGTGCCTGTGTGGCTATGCAGACGGGAAGAGACAGCAAGAAAAGAGGTATGCAACTGTGGCCGGAGCAGAAGCGCCTCCTGCCCAGCCATTTGCACGGTGCTGGCTACACACCGCATTTTCCAAAAGACTTGCTGTTACAGTGTGTAACAGACTTCCCTCTGTCATATACCTCTGAAGATGCCAGCCACAGATGCAGGTGAAACATTAGGAACAAGATCTACCAGACCACAGCTATACAGCCCGGAAAGCCCACAACAACCAGTTGAATCTGGCCGTGAAAGCCTTTGACAATATCTAATATTGTTTTTTTAATCAGTCACTGCCCACACAGAGCTTCAGAAAATGAAGCTCTTCAAATATTAAAGTCAAGGTTTTTTTGCCCCTGGGTTTTATTTTATTTATTTTATTTGGAACAAGAGTCTTATTTCCCAATAGTTACAGCTATGACCATGAATATCCCAGCTTGTGCTATTTCTCTGCTAAATTAATTCCAAAACCAGTTTTATGTCATTGATTTAATGACATCTGGCAGGAAACATGATTTTTTTCAAGTGAAGTAGTTACTGGTAAACTATCCAACAGGGTCAATGCCTGTGCATGTAAATGACGCCATGAAGAATACAGGTGTTAATGAATACATTCTAATATTGTTTCCTGGCTTTGCAGATATTGTATATTAAGAAGCATGTGGTACTCTTGCACCTGCAATAGTTCTTTTGGAAATAAAACTAAATGGGAAGCATCTCAGGCATTTTATTTCCTTGTCAGCTTCAATAAAGATAAAATGATTTTCCTGAAAGAGCAAAATATCCATGCCAAATTTTTTCAAATGCATGTTCTTGCTTTTTGTCACCCTAAAATCACATTTGAATCATATAAGCAAATAAACAACAAAAAGATTTTGTTATGCATATCTTATTAGCTCATTTCCTTTGATTCCTGCAAGTGATGTCATGGAGCCCAGCTGGTATGTTATTGCAGATGATTTCCCTTACTCATGTTTCACCAAGTCATTTCAAGCCCTAATGGAATTACTTTGTCTTTGAAAGCAGAGGATTCCCCTCCCCCCCTTGTTTTCCTCCAGCTTCATGTCTCCTATCAACTGTAAAGGACTAAGAACTCTTTTACAGCAATCATGACAAAAACATAAAAGCAATTAAATACATGTCCACAGCATCCTTTTGTTTTACTTCAGATCATCCCCATGGCCTCCTCACTCCCCCCCCCCTTCATTTCTTTTTGTCTACCATAATTCATCCTCAAGCTACATTCTAAATGATGTCTATTCTTTCTTCAGAAAGCCAAATTGAAAGAATTAAAGTGTGGTGGTTGGAATGTGCTTCAAAGACTAGCAGTATGCCATTCCATTTTACTGTTTGATGCCAGAAAAGTCTCTTAGAAGAACAAATGTGAACATTATTATCATAATCAACAATATTTTTATTTATTTTGATGCCACCTTTTCCCCTCAATCAGGGTCGACAAGGCGACAAATATAAAAATATTAAAACCATCAAACAATTAAAATACAGTAAAATATTAAATTCAGTTATAATCAAACATGTGAAAATATAAAATTCAATTAAAAAACCATAAACAACACTACAAGGAGGACCAAAAGTCATTATTGGAGGTATGCCAAATAAAACAAAACGGTGTTCACCCACTAGTGAAAGACACCAATAGTGGGAGACAGACAAATCTCCCCGGGTTTGGAGCTCAATAACGCATCTTCAGTTTTTTTCAATTCAGTAGCCTTTATTGGCATATGAAACAAAGCAATATAAGATACATTTAAAATTATAAAATAAAACTTCACATTGAATCATGAGTTCAGTTTACAGACTTCAGCCAGGAACTTTGCCACTGTGAGACTTCAATTTTCTTGATTTGGAGTCTCTGCCTACACCAACTCTGTATTTGTGTGTTTATATCTTTCAATTTCAAATCCTTCCTCAAAATTCCCCTTTTCCACAGTCTCTCCCCTACTGAAACTAAGAATTTATAACTAGGATGAATGGTTGTTTACTTCCTTGACTTATACCCTCTACCACCTCATCTTCCCCTATCCTTTTGTTATTTTCTTACAGAACTTGTTTATATTTTGGTGTTCTGAAATACCTTAAGATGACAGAGAAATTCACTGTCAGGTTATTATAATACAGATGATATGGTTCAGCATTATTTAGTGACATGCCAGAGTCCAGTACGCCTTAGGGCTGCTGACTTCAGGGTGGGAAATTCCCAGAAATTTGTGGGTGGAGCCAGGGGAGGCTGAGGTTTGGGAGCCTTTATGTTCTGAAAGGAACTGGTGCGATATAAGGTAATGTGATCTTACAGCAAATTGTCAGATTACCAGTTCCCTAAATAATAAATTCTGTGCCATCAAGTTGTAAGCATCTCATGGCAATCCTAGAACCACGGTGTTTGAAAAGAGAAACTAAACAGAGGCTGTTTTCCATCTCCTTCCTCTGCATAGCTGTCTTTCTCAGTGGTGTCCTATGCAAGCACTAATCAGGCCAGTCAGGGCTATTCAGGACCAGTTTCCTAATGCTGCTAAACATAAGAAATGTCTCTGGGTTACATATGGTATCACTGCACACTGCATGAGCAGTCGGCCTCAATAATCCTCTTTTCTTTGAGCTTAGTCTAAGTCCGTGGTGGCAAACCTATGGCACTCCAGGTGTTCATGGACTACAATTCCCATCAAGGGCTAATGGGAATTGTAGTCCATGAACATCTGGAGAGCCATAGGTTCGCCATCACTGGTCTAAGATGTCTCTGTCTTGGCTTTGAGGCATATTGATGGGATGAGAAAATAATATGTACTCATTTTCTTGTAGCTGTAGACTTTAGAGAGGAGGAGGAGGAAGGAAAAGGTTGGTTCAACATTTAGTAGTCATACTTGGACCCTTATCTGAATGAACAACATTTTTACTATTTTGTTGGAAGGTCTCTGATAAAGAATTAGCTGTGATTCTGCTAATCTTGAACAGAGAACATTTTCCTAGCTAGCGTATTGTATAAGGGGGGTAAGATATCATTTGTAGAATAGCTTGAAACATCTAAGTAGACAAATCTTTCTCCATTTGGTAGATCATTTCCTGGCAATGCCACATTCTTAACCTAGAATATATCAAGGAAGTCAGAATACAGTGAGCAAAAGATCCTGGGTAAGCAACAATCAGCTAAATAGAGTCTATTTTCTACTATCATCACATTCCCATCCATATTTCGGGCTGGTGTTATTTGACATACATCAGCTTTGAATATATGATGACTTCAAAACAGTGCCTAAGTTCATTAATTCATTAATTCATTCAAGCAGATGACGGATAGTCTGTCACTGTTTATACAGTAGCCACACACCTAATTTTCAGGTATTAGCTGATTAACATGAGTCATAGTGTGTGTCCTTTGTCCACTAAAGTGGAACATCAAATGTGTGAAAGAGATTAATTGTGTGCACAGATGTTAGCTATAGAATCAATTTATCTGGGGTCTGAGGAGGTGGTACCCTACAAATCAATAGGAAAGGAGAAAATTAGAGTGATGTGTTCAAAGAAACTACAGTCTATGAGGCTCGTTTATCTGCCTCAGTTGTGGAGAATTTCAACTGCAGCAATAAAAGACTCAGTTCAGTCTTGTCTGTTGCTGTGTTATATAAACTGTGCTTCCAAAAAGATGAACAAAAAACTATACACAGACAGAAAACAGGGATATGGTTTCTGTCACACACCATACACACAAAACACACACACTAAAATATATACATTACAAAGCCCGGAGTTCAAACCTGCTGGGAAATAGGGATGGAAGAATGTTTCTTAGGCCATTTATTTTTGTATTCATTAGACTTTTTCACCATTTGTGTTGGAGATTAATGTGTATTGTGTGTGCATGTTGATTTTCTAAGCAATTTTATAGTGTTTTTATATACCATGAATTGGATCCTGCAATCCACAGTCACAATGATCACAAAATCTTACCCCTCCCCGCTCCCCCTGATTCCTTTCCCATTCTAGGAAAGTTTATTCTCAAGCTCAAAAGACTTCTGTATACTAATAGCCTCAATTTTTCACTGCAGAGAAAGGCAATGGCAAAACACCTCTGCATCTCACTTGTCTGGAGAGCTTCATACTGCGTTCTCCATAAGTTGGTTGCAACTTGATGGCACACATGTCTTTACCTGCACTTGGATGCTGCAACCACCTGGGTGCTCATTTATTTTGAACATTTTCAAGTCATATTGGTCCTTTCTGCACAGCAGAAATAAAACATCCTTTAGACATTTTAAAAAGATCCATTTTAGTTTTTTGTGTTCTCACAGTGCAAAAGACACATGCATTGCCAGCCAGAATGGTTCTTTTTTCCAGCCTGCTGGCCAACAGATTTCTGGTAAATTTTAGAGTTTCACCCTTCATTTTGTGTGCTACTGCAGAGATTCTCCTGCCTTAAACATTTGGTGAAGGTTTTCCACAGAAATTTCCTCTGCTTGCAGCTCATCTCCGTGTGATTTCCACATAAAAAGTAGACGAATAGAGGGTTTTTTGCCTAGCGATCTCATGCACATGTTGTTTTTACTTTTTTGTTTTGAGGAAAATATCTGCAAAGGTACAATATGTGCATATTTGTGATGTAGTTTCACAGACATTCCCCCCAAAGCAAAAAAAAAGGGAAAGCAACATGTGTACGGGATTGCTAGGCAAAACAAACTTTTTTCATTTACTTTTTATATGGAAATTGCACTTGGATGAGCTGCAAGCAGAGAAAACCTCCATGCAGCACACAAAATGGCAGTCGCGAACAGCAAAAGTGAAAGTAAGAGGTTTGGGCAGGAGAAATAAAGCATTTCCTGCCTGTTTTTTTTTTCACTCAGCAGGCAAGACATGACTTCAACCCAGGTTTGGGATGGGGGGAGATCACTAGTTTAGCAATTTTGAAATGTTAGGGTTGGGAGATGTGAAATGTTTTGAACATATTTTGGGGAGAGAGAGCTGTACAAACTTCTTTCCCAAAATGGTTTTTAAAACGTCCTGAAGACGTTTTATTTCTGCTATGCAGAAATTACCAATGTTTAGCTTTCAATATTGAGGTAACTTCCAGACAATCAAAATATAAAAACAAGTTAAATATAATAATGATCATAAAATAGTTAATACAACCAGAAAAGTAAAATCAGAGAAAGATAGAAAGATGAAATGATGGAAAGGAAATCAAGAAAAGCACCTAAAGCTCAGCAGCCCAAATGAATTACCAAGGGGAAGAAATTCTATGATCCATGGCCTATAACAGGGGTAGGGAACCTGCGGCTCTCCAGATGTTCAGGAACTACAATTCCCATCAGCCCCTACCAGCATGGCCAATTGGCCATGCTGACAGAGGCTGATGGGAATTGTAGTTCCTGGACATCTGGAGAGCAGCAGGTTCCCTACCCCTGGCCTATAACTAAGCAAGTCTTCTTATGTTTCGGAACTTTATTTTATTTTTTACATAAGTTGTAATTCATCTTTCTCACTGGGATTCAAGGCAGACTACACAGTGCAAGAATACAATCAATAAAATGGGATATCCAATACATGATGAAATAGAATTGGACAGCAGAATTCTTGAAACAAGCAAAAATCTGAATATTGCTGACACAAAGCATAAAAATTAACTGGTTGTTGTGGGCTTTCCAGGCTGCAGGTGAAATATTAGGATCCACCAGACAGTCACACAGTCTGGAAAGTGCACAACAACCAGTTGAGTCCGGCTGTGAAAGCCTTCGACAATACATAAAAATTAACATGCAATGCAAAAATGACATAAGAAGTATCATTCCCATTGTACTTACAGCAGCACAGAGTACAAACAGCCAGTATGCACAGTAGTATAGTCCATAATCCCTATCTCTTATTTAAAGCAATGTTCTGAACCATTTTCTGAACAATTGCCTGGGTTAAAAAAACACACCTCTTAGGTTGATTCCCCACTCACGATTAGATGTGTGCTCGTCACTCCAAATATCCAGGTTTTCTGCAGAACTCCCCACTTCACCAGCGCTGAATGCACATTTATCCTGTTTCTGGTGCTCCCCCCCCCCCCCGCATGTGTTATTTTAGAACCTGGAAGAAAATTGACCTTTTTGAAAAACGTGTGGGCAATATGGAGTAGTGGGGAAGTTGGGGGGGGGTGAATCCAGATTTGAATTACCCGCCCTTGCGAGTGACATGGAGCCTCCCATCCAATCAGGACACACTGGGCTGTGAGCGATGTGCACGCTGCTCTTTTTAAAAAATTCTGTGGACTGGAGATCCACATGGATACGAAGCAACATGGGGCCGGTTTTGACTGATTGACTGAGTAGAAGGCAATACAAAGCAGTGCTACACATCGTATCCATGTGGATCCAAGTACATGGAGGTGCACGGAAACAGGGCTTTGTTTTAATTTCTTCGTCTCTGCGTAGAGTCATTCTGTGCATACTCGCGCAGACGTGGATCCGTCAGTTTGAAAGTAAAAAAAATTCCTGCCCCAGCATAACGCAGCAGCCAATCAGGATAGCCCCTGTGTGGATCGTGTGTTTGATCCATCGACAGTGGGGGCTCCTGCATGGCTGCTGCGTTTATGGAAACAAGGGGGCAGAAGCTGCAGTGGGGACCATGAAACTGTGTTCAAAAGGTCCTGAATCTTATGAAACGGGTTTGTATCTACTTTCAGAATCAACCTTAAATAATCCAGTTCCATATAGTTTGCAGAAAGCCAGGAGAGTGGGAGTATTTCTGACCTCATCTGGCTTGCTTTTCCTTAAGGTGAGGGCCGCAAAGATAATGCATGTGTATGGGCAGTTGTTGATTTTGCCCATTTGTAAGTTGGCACCTGCAGGAAACCCTCCTAAGATGAGCAAAGTTGTACAGGTTGAGCATGGGGAAGCAGTAGTACTACAAATATAAGGTCCAAAGCCATGAAGGAGTTTGCATATGATAACCAATACTTTAAATTGAGCCTGGTGAACTGATGAGCAGCCAATGGAGTGAATGCATAATGGGAATACTATGCATGCTCCATCTAGCTCTTAAAGATAACCAGGCTTTCAGCATTGTGTACCACGTACAGTCTCCGAGTTGACTACAAAGGGAGATTTATGTAGAGTGCATTACAGTAGGCTAGTTACTGTGGCATGGCTCCAGGTGGTCAGATCAGCCTTGTGAAGATAGGCAGCCATCTTCTGGACTAGACTGAGTTGAAGAAAAACATTTTTGCAGCTGCATTACTTTTCCAGCAGTTGGATCCAGTATAGCCCATAGGATCTTAATTGAGTGATAAAGAGTCAGCCAGACCACTTCAAAAGTGGCGTGCACTATGCCAACTTTTTCTCAATGGAAGAATAGGAAAGTTATCAGGAGAAGATTGTGCCTTTTTATTTTGCACAAGTGAAAGCTTCTGAATCAGTTTCCCAAGTAATCCCAGAACACAGAGGACCCCAGTATGGTTCAGTTTCTCCTCCGTAGCACAATAATAGCAGAATGGCTGACTTTGTATGTTTTTAGTTTGTGCCAACCAATAATGTAACATTGAATTGTGTCATGGCAACAGCTGTAAATTTCCCTTTGCAAGTAGGCAAGTCAGGTTAAACAAGAAAGAATTATAGTTGAATGGCTCATTCCTTCCAATACACTGTCTTTATGAAACCGTTTATTGAATCTTTCATAATAAGATCTATTGCTTTTATGTATTAAAGGAGACACCGTATGATACACTCTTCATTGACAGCTATATCTAGATTAGTTATTTGCAAGCACAAAAAAACTGGTTCCCACTAAAACCCATATCTTTTTTTCTTCAAGAAAAAACTTTGGCTACAATTAAAAGTTAAGCACCTTTTGGCCTTTTCATTCCAAAGGAAGATTTCTCTGCCATTGAAATCAAAAGAACATTTCAGACTTAACTTTATTTTGATTGTGTATTTTCTAAATACTTCATTGAATAGTTTAATAGGAATATTTGTGGAAAAAAACACCACAGGCCATTGTTTAATAACATATTTCCCCTCATTTTCATATTTAGTCTTTAAACAAATTATTCCTTAACAAACAAAAATACATTAAATATATGTCAAGTTCTCAGAACAAAATTCCTAAACAATTATACCCGTAGCTTTAAAAAAAATCTGGCCTTGTGAGTTCTGGGATATTAGTCATGTAAGTCCTTTTGTGGAGCTTAACTTTGTTTATTTTATCTGATCCACACTACACCCTCATTGATAAACAGACTGCCAGATCCAATGAAAATAAAGATTTAAGGTACTTTGAAGGATAGTTCCTATACTTTCAGTATGAAATTATGACTTGCTTATGTGAATAGACCCTGATGCAACTTCCGTGTCATTTCCACTGCAATACTTTTCAGTGGAGTCAGCCATAAATTCTTTTGCAAGTTATCAAATGTTGATCTGAACATAAAGGAATCAAATGTCTACTTTCACATGGGATAGTCATATGGGAGACTGGCCAGACGAGGCCTACACAGATTTTGCATGAGCCAAAAACAGTGGTGTGAAAATGGTATAAACCCTTTTACACTATTTCACACCATTCTCACATTGCTGTTTTTGGCCCATGCGGAATCTGCCCCAATGCAACCAAATTAAATTGACAGAGCTAATTATGATCATTGGGAGGGTCAAGGCCACACGCCCATACACCCTAGTGCAATCTTCAGATAGCTAAATCCATAGACTGGGCTCACATTGACAGAATGGAGATTTTTCTCCAAACTTCAGAGAACCACCTTCCAGGTTTGCACAAAAAAACCCTAAAATCTTTTTTTAAACCCCAAAATAATAACTTTGTGCACACATAGATGACTTACCTGAGCAGCCTCTTGGATCTTCACCATGATGGTGACTTCTGATCAGCAGGGCCAGATCTGAGGGGGAACAAAAGTACAAAATGACTCCCCCACATGTTATATACATATTTTTCTTTATATACACATATATAATCCATGTATATAATCTACATATGTAATCAACAGCTCTTTTAAACAATAGAATACATCAGGTTGACCTTTATGAGTTGATAATAATGATACTTTTACATTATCTTATCAGTTTTTGTATCAATAAATTATAACACTTTTGTATTGTCGAAGGCTTTTACGGCCGGAATCACTTAGGTGCTGTGTGGCTTCCGGGCTGTATGGCCGTGTTCCAGCAGCATTCTCTCCTGACGTTTCGCCTGCATCTGTGGCTGGCATCTTCAGAGGATCCTCTGAAGATGCCAGCCACAGATGCAGGCGAAACGTCAGGAGAGAATGCTGCTAGAACACAGCCATACAGCCCGGAAACCACACAGCACCCAAATATAACACTTTTGATACTTTTGAGTCCTGTGGCACTACAAAGACTAACAAAATATATTCCAGAATTAGCTTGCACAAAAAAGAGATTGATTCATTAAAGCTTCTGCTGAAATATGTTGTGCTGAAATATGTTGTGTTAATTGTTAAAGAGCCACTGTTAAAATTGCTAATACTGATTAACAAGGCTATACATTCAAAGTTAATAGTTTGAGTGGAAGGGCTCAGAGTCTTAGCCAGAAGGAACAGGATGCACCTACCTTGCTGAGCATAAGCATGTTTGGGACTGGACAACACCAGACTGAGAGATCTCCTGGGAACTCCATAAATACACTTAACTGATCTCCATGATAGATAAAAGAAAGGTGGCAGAATATTAATTCAATATACATAAAAGCACCCTATTGAACAAGCTATATAACAATTCATTTATTCCCTCACACACTCAGAAGAACATCCCTAGATTTCTGCCCTCCCCCTACTTCAAATCCTTACTTCAATGTCTAATTGTTTCCCATCCCTTCACACAGACTCCAGCTGTTCACCCCTTGAATGGCCACAAGGCACTACAAGAAAGCCTCAGAAGCCCCAGAAGCTCACTAATGGCCACACTATCACCAGGCCCTGGCCCAGTGATGCCCATAACAGCCATACTGTAGGGCAAATGAAGGGGAGGCTATCACTATCAGGGGCTCTCACAGCTTTCCCTTTTGGCACCATCTCCATTGAACATAGCTCAGTCAGCTCTGTGAAGAATGCCCTGCCTCACTCAGTGACCGTGGATGGTGGAAAGGTAACACTCTCCTGGATCTTACAAGGAAATGGAATCCTCATGCCCTCCTCTATTTGCTTTGACTATAGCCCTTATTCCCCCCCCCCCCACCATTGCCCGTTGGGTGTTGTAGTTCAGTTAATATTTTTCTGCCCCTTGCTAACTACAGGTGATTCCTTACTGACAGAGTCGACCTAGGTTCTACCTAGGTTCGTCACAGCAGCTCCCCACTGTTGCTGAGTTCAACCTGGTTTCGTTTTTGTTCTGGCCCCCTCAGAACTGGAATTTCTGATTCCAGTTATGAAGTACAGCTTTTTCCCCGAAACTAGGTTGAACTCAGTTGTAAGACAGTGGGGAATCGTCAGGGGCGACTCTCCCATTCAGCCAATCAAGATATGTGTTTTGGGCATGTGCAGAACGGGAGAGTCGTGGCGGTGAAAAGCGTGCCTTTTAAAAAAACTGCTATTATTGTCGAGGCTACGATGATGTGACCACATAACTCCTTGTTCAGCCTATCAAGAGGTGTTTTTATCTATGTTTGGGCACCAATTCTACATAGCTGTGACGTATAAACACTAAAAAAAGACACATGCTCATGTTTCCCGCTGTAAAACGTGAGCCAATTAGAAGCGAGGAGCAAAAGTGGTTCCACAGATGATCCTACCCTCTGAGCTCAATTCAAGATGGATGAACTGAGTTGAACTTGGTTGCTGTGGGGAGTGATGAGGGTCACTCCCAAGTTAAAGGAACCGGATCAAACCTAGGTAGACTCTGCAGTGGGGAATCACTCTACAACAACCAATCCTGGCACTGAGCTCAACAGGGAGCAGTCTCCTCCTGCTTCCCTCAGAGGCTGAACGCAGCTGAGAGGAGTCAGCATGCATTGAATTCAGTTGGCTAGAGGCTGCCTTAGACTGAATCAGACCCTCAGATGCAATGTGCACAGCATCCAGGCAGGCAGCTGCAGCCTCTGACTTGGTGGCCACACCCTCTCTGCCCGCTGCCTGGGGTAGTGCCTCCCTGATCCCCTGGATCTGGCCCTGCTGACAAGACAGGCTTCTGTCACTGCCAGCACACCTCCTGGGGCCCAAGCACTTGCAAGGAGCCTTACCCCTAATGTGTCAGCTGGTAGAAACCCTACCACTAATGCAGCAGCTTGTTGGAGGAGCTGCCAGCTGTTGGGAAGGATGCTGGAAGCCCTGCTGCTAACCTAGTGACTGCTGGGGGTCTTGCCTGCTGTTGAAAGGTTCTCGCTTGCATATTCCAGTTCTCAACCTGTCAAATCAGAGGATATATAATTGCATTGACTACAAAAGTGAACTGACAAGATAGATCTTTCCACAAATCTGAGAAATGCCCCTGGTTTGCAAAAAGGTCTAAAACTTTAAAAACCTGAGGGGTTAATTCCCACCAGAATAATAGAAGAAGCACCACTACTTTAAGAAACAAATGACATCAGTGACCATTGTTACTACTGGCACTGCAATAGCACAGTACTGCAATGAAACAAGTACTATTGGCAACTACAACAGTACTGCCAGCCTTCAAACTATAGTTTCTGTCAGTAAAAAGCAGGGCTCTTTCCAGAGCTATGCCTGATAACTTGTATAAGGGAACCCTACTGACTAACTTTACAAACAGCCTTATTAATCAATTGTGTAACAAAACACTGCTATTTAATTGCAACAAAACCTTAACAACTAACTATGCTATTTTAATTAAGTATGTAACCAAGCCTAATTAACTAAGTAACTCCTTTTTAATTTTATACTAATTAACTCTGTAGCCAAATGTTCTTCCTATAGCCCCTCTTTTTAATGGTGGGGGCTAGGGTAAACTATAGTGATCCACCCGTTTCCTTTTGTTTTGGGAAAGTTTTCCTTTAAACTAGCACTAACTCAACAAAAATGGCAATTCATCCAGAGAAGAAAATCTCCCAAAGCTGCCAGAACAATAAGGGCACCACACCAAATGAAATCCTGAAAGCCCAAAGCAGGAAGTCTGATACAGTCTGAGCCTTCTGGCTGGTACACAGTCACTTGTGCTTACTTGGGGCTACCCTTCCACCAAACTGGAAAAAAATCCATTTCCACCTGAGAGTATGGACCCCCCTTTTTTCAAGCAAATTGTCCCAAAAACAAAGAGAAGTCACTTCCCTCATGGGAGTAGGAGAAAAAAGGCCCTCACAATGTCTCATATCCCAGTAGCAGACTCACTCAACTATAAACACACACAACACACAGCAGATGCACTGAGACTACTCCCTCAGAGACACAAATAGCATTGAAACAGTTGTCAGCCAACACTAAACATTCAGACCCAACATTTATCCAACAGCAAGACAAAGGAAAAGTAAGAGTTGGATTTTTTAAACTTCACTTTTCTCTACCTTTTAATAAGGCTCAAAGTGGCTTACAAACTCCTTACCTTTCTCTCCCCACAGCAGACTCTTTGTGAGGTAGATGGAGCTGGGAGAGTTCGGAGAAAATAGTAACTAGCCCAGGGTCGCCCAGCAGACTTCATGTGGAGGAGGTGAGAAACAAACCTGGTTCGCACAACTCAGGCATTCAAGTACAAAGAAAGGAAGGTGGAAGTTTCCTCATCAACAAAAAATCAAAGAGCTGATTTACCTTGCTAAGACTGGAAAATGCTAATCCTACCCCAACTCCAATGGAAGTGAAATATACAAAGCAAGAAGAACAAGTTGAACCACTATCTGACAACACCAGATATCAGGAAGCATTAGGTAAACCTTCTATACATTAGTACACTCACTAAACCAGATATCAGTACAGCAGTTGGCTTACTGCACAGAAAGGCTGCATCATCAACAGTCAAAGGCCAGCAATGCCTTCCTGGAGGGAGCAAGTGTGTGGGGGCGGGGATTGAGAGAGGATCCCTAACTTGGCCGGGAGGGCAAGGGAGTGTGTGCAAATGTGTGTCCTGTATTAGCAGCAGGGTAAGTGGAGAAAGCAAGAAAGAGAGAGAAGGGAATGAGGGAGCTGACAAAGAGCAGAAGGAGGGTTTGGGATCATCTCCTTTTTGCACAGGCTTTGTTTTCTGCTGTGCGCCCTTCCCCAGTTCTTGGCTTTCCTTCCCCCTTTGGGATGGTGCGGGGAGAGCAAGATGCAAGGCTTTGTGTGGGGGGAATGAGAGAGAGGTTTATTTTCCCTTCATGATGGTGGTTGTGGTGGAGTTTGCAGGGAGAAGTGGCTGCAGCTGAGCTGCTTTGAAAAGTTTGTGTGCATGCAAAGTACTTGGAAGGGAAACAGGGTATTTCTTGCCTTCCTGGATGGAGCAAGCGGGGGCGGGCATTGAGAGAGGATCTTGTGTATTGGCAGCAGGAGTGTATTGGCAGGCGAGAAAGGAAGGGAAGAGGGAGCTAACAAAGAGCAGAAGGAGGGAAAAGAGGTTCCCCCCCCCTTTCAGCTTGTTTTGCACACCTTTTTTGCATGTGCTTACTTTTCTGCTGTGTGGCCTTCCCCATTCTTGGTTTTCTTTCCCCCTTGAGAGTTATGGGATGGGGCAGGGAGAGTAAGACAGGAGCCTTTGGGTGGGGTAATGAGAGAGAGGTCTGTCTGTGTGCATGCAAACAAAGAACTTTGGTTTTTGTACTTTTTAAGTTATTGTTGATACCATATTGTTCTTGTGGACCCTCTTTTCCACTTACAGAGCTAGTTTACTGTTTTTCTTTGAAATAAATATTCAAAAACATTTAACCTACTGATGCCTCAATTAATGTAATTTTATTGGTATCTATTTTTATTTTTGAAATTTACCAGTAGCTGCTGCATTTCCCACCCTAGACTTATACTTGAGTCAATAAGTTTTCCCAGTTTTTTGTGGTAAAATCAGGTGCCTCAACATATATTCAGGTCGACTTATACTCAAGTATATACGGTAATTAGATTTAAAATGTAAATAAGCATAATTGGTGTTAGATTTACTATATGGTCCTCAGACCTTTTTTCTGCTACCAAATGATTATAGATAAAAACTGATTAAAAATTATCAGAATATTGGTAAATAAAGTTTTCAACATTACTAAGTTTTATTAAGTGTGACAGTTTGACTAAAAGATGATAAACAACACAATGCTATTTAACAGATATTTGCAAACTTCTTGATATTTTTTGAAAATAGAATGAGGGTTAGGTTTTCCTTAACATAACTTTATAACAGTGATTTGGTGATTTGTCCATTTTGAGACATTAAGCATTGTTTCAAGTATTTTTCTTATTGTTTTTATATTTGCAATTTAAAATCAACTTAACACACATTTTAGATGTTCAAAAGTATGGGGGTTTTGTGCATTACCCACATATTATTTAAGTGTAATTTTTGTTGTGGTAGTGCCACCTTTGGAAATTTTAAGTATAGGTTCAAAATTGAGGCAAGAAGTTAAAATGTTTAAAAATAATAATATTCATATTTGGCAAAAAAAATAAAAACGAAAGGTCAGTTTATTAGAGAGTTGTCTGGAATTTATCACAGGTTTGTATGCTATCCATTTCTGTACTTGCAAAAATCAATGCTCAATGTATATAAGCTTTGTATCAAATTCACTGTCATTGATTTTGTTGAATTTGGGGGATTTTACAGTATTCAGTATTTTCTGACAGAGATCCCAACTTTTTCCATTTAACAGAGCTACAGTTTCCTCAACTCCTAAATCAGGAACTGGATGATAAATAGTAGAACTTCAGGTCTACCATCCAATGTGTTATGTTCCCCTTCCACCCCACATCTCAGAACACGCATTCAATCTGGGATTTTTATGGATATAATATATATGTGAGATATATTTCTGATTTATATTAATGCTAACAACTATATATGGTGTGGAGCAGGATAAAACAGGCTAAAAGCAAGCCTAGAAACAGGAAACAGTCAGTAGAGAGTTAATCTACTCATTTGCTCCTTGATGTCCACACCCAAGTCAGAGCTACAGTTAATAGAGTTGTGAATGTGCACTATGCCTTGAATTCCCTTCAACTGTTCCACTTCAGCTGTTCCTAAAACCTTCTAAGTGCTCCCATCCCTGATTTAATCTTGCTGCCTCTGCAAAACCACAATAGCCGGAGACTCACTCTGCTGGCCACGTATTCAAGGTGCTTCTAATGTAATCAATAAACAATTGGCTACCAACCCCTGGGTTTAGAACAATAGATGGAGCTGTTAATTAGCTCAGCCCTGCAACCCAGCACAGAGGCAGGAAACAAAACCTAATGCAAAGGGTCTCTTTTCCCGCCAAACCAGCGATCCACCCTATAAAAGTCCTGCTCACCTTAAGCTCATTGCTCATTTCTAACCTGAACCTCCCTTGGTCAAGTTGGTGTGAGACACGATATCGTCCTTTTACAGGCATAGAATCCCTGCCTTCTCCTTCGTCTGCTGCATTGGAACCATTAGGTAACGTATCACCCTGCTGCTTCCCACTTCCCATTCTATCATCCAAACCTATTTTCCCACCTTTTTATATCTCTAGGAACTTGTATGTGTGTGCCTCCATATCTTACTGTATGCTTGATTGAAACCAAATTTATATAAACATTTTAAACTTGATTTGGACTCCTTGTGTTACTCTGCGGAATGCTCCATGCCATTCCCCCCCCCCGTATACATAGTCTCAAAGATTCCAGCCTAGCCTCCTCTCGCATTGCCAAATGAGATCTCTTCAAAGCTTTGCCAAGCTAAGTTGCTCTCCCCAAAGCTCTGCCAAGCTATGTTGCTCTCCCCAGTGCTCTGCCAAGCTAAGCTCTTTCCCCAACATATTTGCCAAACTGAGCTATTCTTCCCCATTGCTAACCCCAAAAGAAATCCTTCCCCCTGTTAAGCTGGGTAACAAATGGCATGGGCACATGTTCCTTGATCAGGGAATGGGCTACATAAATAGCTGGTGTGGAAGCAGCAGAATGACAGCAAGCAGCAAAAAGTGTAACAAAAGGTTCCTGAAAATCTCTAGAAGGGCTTCTTAAACAAACAAAGCAAAAATTAACAGTTTTTTAAATTTCAATATGGTTTATGACCAGCACAGCTGCCAAGGTCCATTTTCCTGTGCAAATTTTCACCACAGCATGGTGTAGTGGTTAAGAGCAAGTGGACTGTAATCTGGAGAACCATGTTTGATTCCCCACTCTTCCACATGAGTAGCGGAATCTTATCCTGGGTGACATAAGGCTAGTCACAGTTCTTCAGAACTCCCTCAGCTCCACGTACTCCCTAAGGTTGCAGAGAAGATGAAGGGAAGGTGTTTGTAAGCCCCTTTGAGTACCCATACAGGAGAGAAGGGGGGTATAAATCCAAACTCTCTTCACAATATATTAAAAATATTATTTTTGTGCATTTGTTTTCAAAATACATATGATGCAGTTACACATAGGCAAATGCAAGAAAGTAGCAATTTCAGTCTTTGGTGATGAGGTTCTGATTAAATCAAAGGCAACTTTTGTAAAAGGGTGAAAGTCTTTATGTATAGAAGGAAAGAAATCAAATTTTGATACCCTGTTTTCAAAAGCTTGTTCAAAATTGCACTTCATAATTAATAATTAAGCTTTTTTTTAAAAAAAAAAAAGAAACTAGCTACTAAAATGCATTACTCTTATACCAGCAACAAAATGCATCCTATCCACCTCATTTCCCTGGCAAGGTCTTAAATCACTGCAACTACTGAAATGTTCAAAACATAATATTTCTTGGCAATGAAAAGACCTGGAAAACCCAGGTCAGTTACAATATGTATCCAAACAGGAATGAGTAAACACCATTCTGTAGAAGATACGTAGAGTTACACACCCAGGCTAGCTAGCACAATGCCCTGGGTTCTGGAGTATTCCCTTGCTGAATCAGGAACCATGTATACTTCCAGGGCTGGACTGCTATGCATAGAATCCAGAACTACAGACATCATTCTAGTGGACAATAACACGCGAAGTACCATTTTGTTTTGTTTTTTTAAAAAAAGAGGAGGGATATCTAATTTAACAAAAATACTTCGAAAATTTTAAAAATTGACAGCCTGTCTTAAGCATGAGAGGAGAGTCAATGAAGATTACTGAATCACCATTTGATTCCTTACCCAGGATGTTTGACAAATGCTCTCCAAAGAGAGGCAGGTTTGGGTCACAGGAGTAAAAACTGCATTGAGCCCTGATTTGCTTGCATGCTTATATGTACATCCCCAAAGTTGATTGATACAAAAAGGCACGACATAGGATGTTGTTGGAGAGGTTGTTGTGTCCAAAAAGATTCAGTGTGATTTATGCCATGCACCTAGGAAGACAACTGATGTGAAGTCAACGTCTGAAGGGCAATGAATAATTCAGCACCTGGATCCATCACATCACCTCCCTGACCATGTTATTGCTATTTTTTAAGTAATTGCAAAGTGAAAAATAAATTGATGTCATAAATAAAAAACATGTCATTTATCTTGAGGTGCGTTTTAAGAATTATAGGTCTGTTTCTCCCCTCCTGTTTAGAGTGCCCAATGTGAGCTTACTGTATGCTAATTGGATTTTAAAAAAAGAAAAAAAGAATGTGTCCCTATTAGTATCCTCCATAGGAACCCATCTATGCAATGAGGAAAGTATCACTTTTGTGTTAGTAACCTGTGCAGATAAATTCTGATTCCTCTGAATTGCTTCTTTAGCAATTTCAGTGCTGTTGCCCTTGCCCCTGCTCTTAACAAGACCTCTTAATGCACAATTGTATCTGAAGTGTCCATCGTCTTTTTGGCAGAGAAGGGTCGGTTTTCTATTCCTACAGTCATGCACAAGATCACCAAATGTGAACTTTCAATAGAGTTCTACTCCCAGATTTTCTGAGGCAGCTTGTTTGTGGAAAGGAAGGCAAGATTTTCTTTTATCTGGTAATGGGTCATTCATTTCTAATATCAACGGCCTGATTGTGGAGTGGACAGAACCACTTCAGACTGGATGCAGGAAACTGGAGTAGGAGTTAAACAGAAAATACAAGCTTTGTGTTAAACAACATAAAATATATCATTTGGTCAGAAACAAAATGGAAAGGATCAGTTATAATTTTCACAGCTAGATGTAGTTCTAGCAAAATGCATTCTTCCTTCTTGGGCTACTGGTTAGAGAAAGTTTAGTCCTCTATGAGGCTTTGACACAATTTCTGCCCCACCTCCTTCTGATTTTTTCCCCCTCCAGCAAGGTAGGGCAATAAGTTACTTCATACCCAATCTGTGGTTAAATGTGCCACAGCAATTTGATGGAAAGGTGAAAAGGTTAACAATTACAGAAGAGTTCGGTCAAAAGGAACACAGAAACAATGAAAGCCCAGCATGCTCCTCTCATGAAGATCAAGTATCCTTCTAGGTACTGGAATACATCTTGGATTTAAGAGCTGTATATGTCTACAGCATGCCCACCTTGTTGTTAAACGCATTTCACTAATCCTAAAAGAAAATATTTCATAGAACTTTTTTTTCTGTACTCAACAAAATTTCCACATTTTCCATTGGTGCACATTGTAAAGAAATGATTCATCTAGCTTGTTTTTATTCCTAATTCAGTGCAGTGACTTCCAAATTAAGATAAATCAAACTGAACATTCCAGAGTGGTTTTCAAGGCAAAGGTGACATAGATTAGCAAAGTAGTCCTTTTATTTTAGCTCAAAAAATTAGATTAAGATGGCAACAGGCTGGATTTTGATTCATGCTACTGAATGGCTCAAGTGATGTTTATCAAATTTCATCAGAAAGCTAAATTTTGAATTCATGTGATATTTAATTTCAAAATGTAGTGGCGTTTGACCATTTTTAAAATGCATTCTGTGAATTATGTGTGTGCATCCATGTGCATGTGTGCAGTGGTAGGATTCAAATAATTTAACAACTGGTTGATTACAAGCACCATTTTAACAACCAGTTCTGCCGAAGTGGTGCGAACCTGCTGAATCCCACCACAGAAGGTTCTTGACTGATAAAATTCCTCACTTCCCAGCATTCTTCCAGCTCCAGAGAATATCTTTTTATGGAAAAAGAATCTACAATTAATATAATTTTGTGGATCTATTACCAAGGGAATATTCTTTGGCCGTTTCCGCATGGCAGCGGAAACGGCTGGGTCGGCGCTTTTCGCGCCAACCCAAAGACACTGGGACCGTCCGCATGGATGGTCCCGGGAAGAGGCAGGCAGCCGGCGCCGCGGAGCGCCAGCGCCCGCACGACCCGGCTTGTCCCTTGGCCTCCGGCACGTCGCCAAGGCCTGGGGACACGCCCCCCTGGTCCTGCGCTCCTGCTTGAGCGGCGCAGGGCAGGGGGTGTGTCCCCAGGCCTCGGCGACGCGCCGGAGGCCCAGGGACAAGGTGAGTGCCGGGTGGGGGAGTCGGAGTGAAGCTGCTGCCGTTCGCTCGGCAGCGGCTTCACTGCGGCGTTTCCCCAAAAAGAGCGCTAGGAAGCGCTCTGGGGAAACGCCGGCTCCAGGCCAGGCGGGCGGCGCAAGGGCGGCGCGGCTGCGCTGCAGCTGCGCCCCTCGTGCGAATGGCGGCCTGGAGACGGTGTTTTTACCATCTCCAGGCCGTCATTTTCTGCCCGTGCAGAAACGGCCTTTGATTTTAGAAACACACATTGAAAAGTCATACCTAACCCATGGATTAGAAATGTTTTATTTTACAACAAAAGCCTTTATTGGCATATAAAACAGGACAAAATTTTAAAACAAAACAAGGTTAAGAAATACAGTTAAAATTACTAATTTCCAGTATAAAATTTGCAACAGTTTCACAAAAGAGCACATCAGAGCTGTTCAGGAGATTGGGTATCTTATAACATTCATGCCACTGAGAACATTGCAAGAAAATGGAATTCATGTATTTCATGCGTATCTTATTGTATTTAGGGCATAGAAACAAAGAATGGTCAAGTGTTTCAACTGTAGTCCTATCACATGAACAAACTCTTTTAGAACGTTCCATATTCTTAAATCTTCCCTCCAGCAGAGCTGATGGCAGCACATTACATCTTGCAGTAGCCAAGGCTCTCCTCTGGGTGGGATTTATCAGCAGACGAAGATATGCTGCCATAATTCCTCACTCGCATGGGATTAATAATGTAGTCGGAGAACAGGTTGTCTTGGCAGCACGAGTCAAATTATGAAAATCAAGATCCAAGAGCCTATTCTTAACTAGTCTGAAGGCTTCCACCTTTGTGAGCATAAGGAGTGATTCCAAGGGGAAACCAATAGCTTCAACCTTTCTAAAGATCAAGGTATACCATTCTGAAATAAAGTGATCTGATAACAGAGAGGGAATATAGCTATTGGATCCCACTAGAAAATGTATATGCAGCCAATATTTTATGGCCCTTATCCAGGCCAAGGTTTCTAGAGTTCTAGAGACCCATCTCAATGCACAACGCAGCATAAGGCACACATCTAGGGAGCCCCATTAGTTTCCAAAGGAATTTGGAATGTAATAAATTAAATGATTTATTTATTGCCGAAATCCAAATGGGGGAACCGTACAGTAGCAAGGAGCCAATCCTAGCCTCAAAAACCTTCAAAGCCACAGGAATGTATTGATTGCCTTTACTGTAAAAAAAAGCGATTAATTGCTGTCACGTTGGTATGTGCCGAGGTAGTTACTGCTAGTCGCTGTGAGGACCATGACAAATTATACCTATAGTAAATGCCAAGGTATCGGAAATATTTGACCTGCTCAATTTTGTGGCCCTTAATTCGCCATAGAAATGTTTTATAAAGGCAGAGCGCTGTAAAACTTGGACATAGTAGCTCAAGATGTCGCAAATTTTGCAACGAATGTATTTAATTATTTTTATTTACTTCACATACACTTTACTTTTTCCCCCCAATGGGGGCCAAAAGTGGTTTCCATTGGTCTCTTGTCCTTCATTTGGATGGGTTAAGCTGAGAGTGCATAACTGGACCAAAGTCACCCAGCAAGTTTCCATGGCAGAGCAATGACAGAGCAAAGTTAGGGAGAAGTTAAATTCCATTGGACTGTGTAAGAACACCTGCCAGTTCAGCTCATGGTCTGTTTACCAGTCACAGAGACGTCATTTTTCAGAGATCAGTTCCAAAATTCATCAGCGTTTGAGTGGTTATTTCCCATATCTCTTCCTAACCATGCAGTACAGTTCAACTGGTTTTTTACACCCCACTCGAATTCTACTACCACCTTCTTGTATATCTGCTCTGTCCAGCAGGCAATTGTTTGAATAGACAATTATATCACTCACAAATTTTGGGGATCACTTATTTAAAAATGTTGTGATTCAATAAAGAAGAAGAAGAAGAAGAGTTTGGATTCATATCCCCCCTTTCTCTCCTGTAGAAGACTCAAAAGGGCTTACAATCTCCTTGCCCTTCCCCCCTCACAACAAACACCTTGTGAGGTGGGTGGGGCTGAGAGAGTTCTGAAAAGCTGTGACTAGCCTAAGGTCACTCAACTGGCATGTGTTGGAGTGCACAGGCTAATCTGAATTCCCCAGATAAGCCTCCACAGCTCAGGTGGCAGAGCTGGGAATCAAACCCGGTTCTTCCAGATTAGAACACATCTGCTCTTAACCACTATGCCACTGCTGCTCTCACTTTGCATGCCCAAGTGAACTCTCACCCTTCAGTGTTCCTCTAAAGAATCTCCAGTGAAGCCAATGGCTGTTGATCAGTTTGGATCAGCAGCATCTTTGTACATGTGTCGTTGCAAAAGTCCAATGGCAACTAGTGCAGTGGGTATTCAGCATAAACTGGACAGATCAGATCACATCTAATTGACACCTTCAACCACAGCAAATTTGCAGCATCCCTAACAAACAACTGACATGCTATCTGACCTGTACTAATATTAACTAGTAAGTAATATGTTGAAGCAGCCCAACAAGCAGCCATGAACAGGCTGACAAACATACAGTCTATAGAAAAATTAGTTGCCTGATCACGACAGGAGTTGAACCAGTGGATGTTTGAGTATCCCTAATAACAGTTTTAAGGAATGAATGCTTTTTAAATATATACCTGGACTGGATTAAAACTCACATCAAATTTGTTTAATTATAAATCTGGAACTGCCAAATGACAGTTTGTTGTTTGTTTTCCCCTTTTTTTCAATAGGCTGCAATGGCTGATCTGTTCTTGACTTTGTCCTTCAGCCCACCTGAACATAATGCTCATGTGAGCAAATGCCACTTTGTAGCAAAATTCCAACTCAACAATGCAAGCTTTCAAAGAAGAATGAATGCAATCTGTGAACTGAATTGGCAATGCAGGCAGATTAGAAGAAATGGTATGCAATGCCCGCGATGTGCCATTTTAATATCTAAAGATGATTGCTTTTAGGAGGAAGACAATGGGTTTAGCACGGAGATGACAAAATTTATTCTTTCCCCCCTCTCTCTTGGTAAACAAACTTCTTATATAAATGAAATGAAACTGTATTAGAGAACAGTGATCAGAATGGGAAGCTGTTGCCCTGTCATTGTCCTCCAGCAGATAGGGTAAGAGACATTTAGAACCACTGTAGGGAGGGTTAGCAGAGCCTAATATAGTTATGTATACATAATTTTTTGAACCATGTCACCAAGGATGGACAAGTTGCAATCACTGTTACCTTTATGATTATGGTTTCAAAGTCCAAGATGTTTGAGATATACTCAAATGAGCTTGGGTGGATTTAAGTTTTGGATTAAAGGAAGGCAGTGAAGAAGTTGGGGGCAACAAGGTAGCTAGTGTTGTCAACCTTCAAGTGGGGGCTGGATATCTCTCAAAATTACCACTGATCTCCAGGCTACATAGATGGCCTTTTATTTGTTTGTTCGTTGAAAACTTTAATTCCACTTCTGGAGAAAATAGCTGATTTAGAAGGTACGGCATAATACCCTACCAAGATTCTCCCCCTCCCTAAAACCCTACCTTCCCAGGGTCCATCTTCAAATCTCTAGGTTTTTCCAAACCCATAGTTGGCAATTCTATAGGAAGCTTTATTTGAGATATTCAGATTAACCATTCAAAGATCTGCTCACACAATGAAGAAAAGCTTTCACCTCTTTTTGTGCCAGGGAATGAGAAAAAAATATTTGCTGTAGCTTAGTGGATGGGATGCTGAAATTCACAAGGCCTCGGCGTGCTAGTGCCTGAATCTTTGACAGGGACTGGCTATATATGTGATGATATCGTTCACAATTTCAGTTTGCCCCCAGTAGGACTGGATGATATTTTTTGTACCCACACTCACAAATGAAGATGTGAGACATCATAACAGTACATCAAGATAAAAAACCCAAAGTTGGGACAGACTGTAACCCAGAAGAACCCTAGCTACATAGACCCTCTCCTAAATTAATTTTTCCAGTTTGTGAGTTTGGGGGAGGGGGATTTGTCAATAAATGACAGCACCTCCTATCTGGGCAAGCAGCTGTGAAATTGCTTCAAAAAGAAAACATGAACTGAACTATAGTTTTCAAGGTAACAAACATTTAATATAAATCCAACAACTTTACAACTACAGGTAAAACTAAACCATAATGGCTATGAATATGGCAACATTTGCAGAAACAGGATCTTTAGTGCTCTTCACAAGGGGTTCTCTGAACAAAGGCAATGGTGCCCAGTCATGCAAAGGAAACAACAAATCCTCAATGGTCGAATCCCCACTACTGTCTTAGTCAGGTTTCAGAACACAAACTAACCAGGTTTGAGGGACGACCTCCCCATTGCTTGAGTGGCAGATTCCATTTCTGGCGCTAATTCTCCCCGTTAATCCGCGTTCCGGCAGGACCTGGTTGCAAATGGCATAGACCCCATTAAAACGGTTCAGAGCTGATCCAAGGGGAGGGATGAGGGTTGAAACCCTGACTCATTTCCCGCCCTGGAGCGTGACACGGAATTCGGGCAACCAATCAGCGCTGCGATGTGCACGCAGCCTTTCCTTGGTTTTGTTTCCGCTTTTGCGATTGGCCAACAGAAGGGGACACAAACGTTAAATGTGTAACTTTGAATCGATAATGGTTTACACAGGTAACGATTAACTGTTTGCACAGTTAATCGTTAAACTTTCACAATCGCTTGGAGTTTTTTTTTGATCACGCCCTACAATGTATGCAATTTCCACTTGGTGGGAAGGTCCCACCCCATCAAGGCATTTTGCCACCAACCTATCAGGGAGACTGGCCAGTAGAGAGTCTTCGCCTGTAGTGGGGATTGCTAAGAGTTCTGCAACTGGGTGTGTCTGCTGTGTGCTCGCTGCAGTGGGGAGGGAGAAACTCCAATGAAGAAGACACAGTTTCACAATGAACAGGTTTGGATCTGCATTCAAATTTCAAGTGGGGATTCGACCAATGTTAACTTAGTGAAATGCAGGCTGCTTCTTCCCTCTTGTGTTCTTCAGCAGCTCCTGCTAAACTGCTCTGGTTGCTTTATTTCTGTCACTTGGGCATGCAAAGGAATTAGCAGTTCTTTCAATCAAGCTCTGGGTTTTCTCTCTCCAGCTGCAGGCCAGACTGACTCTATCAGGGGAAAGAGTTTTAAACCCTATGTTTAACTACTTTCTTTATAATTTTTCTTAAAGGAGAAATTCTAACAGGCAGTTTGTGTCAAAGTTACTACCAAAAAGGCTGACTTAGCCTGGTGGCAAAACAGGACCCTTAAAACCCAGTCAGGCAGACCAGCAAGAAAACCCCTTCTGTGAGGTCGGATGGCCTCGTTTTACCCCCACCCACACTCCGGCCACATCCGACCAAGTCAAATTGACCAGGCCAGGAAAGGAGGCCAGAGAGTTTCTGCAGGTGCAGTAGCCTCCCCTATTGTTACCCAATTGTGCTGCTGGCCCTAGGCAGCCATACCCACCACACCAACTCTCCCCCCATGCCCCAAAATGGGGATTTCTAGTTTTTCCTTGGATGCGGCCACCACATACCTGCAAAGGAATTATCAATTTCTGCAATCAAACTCTAGGCCTTCTATCTCCTGCTGCTGGCCACACTGGCTGAGGGGATAGGGCTCTTGCAAGGGGTAATATGTGAGCAATTTTACTGTATCCTGTTTCACATAAAGATGTTAGTAAATTGTGTATTCTTCCACCACAGAACAAAGCATGCTGGACCTTCTTTGCTGTAAAATGATCTGTCTGGGTTGTAGTGCCTACCTAGCTCTGCTCCCCCCATCCATTTGAAAGTAAAAACAACAACAACAACAACAACAACAACAAGCTTTTATTGGCATACAAAGTAAAAATATATATTTGGCATACATATTCTTGAATCAAGGTACCATATTCAATAATGCACAAAATAATGGTTTTGACAAAGTTAGTGAGTAAAAATAAATTATAATTATCATATTTGTTTGGGACTATATTCTAATATGGAAGCATACAATTTTCTCAACTGCTGCACTTCAACTGACTGAACTAACAACTTTATGTGAAACAGAATATAACTGCCCATGTTCTGTGACCTTTTGGTGAGGCAGGGGCTTGCAATGTAGTTACATTTGCCTTCAGAAAGGGAAATTTCTCAAAGATGAGGGGGATAGTGCGCAGGAAGCTGAAAGGGAAAATCAAGAGAGTCAAAAATGTCCAAGGTGCTTGGAGGTTATTTAAAAACACAGTCTTAAAAGCTCAGCTGGAATGTGTTCCGCAGGTTAGGAAAGGCAGCGCCCAGTCCAAAAGAAAGCCACCATGGTTAACAAGGGAGGTTGAGGTAATTATTAGGAAAAAAAAGATGTCTTTTAGAAAATGGAAGTCCAACTTAACTGATGAAGAATACCAGAGAGGGCACAAATGGTGGCAAAGCAAGTTAGCTGTAAGGGGAGGCAAAAAAAGGATTATGAGCATGGCTAGAACATCAAGACTAGCAACAAACAGTTCTTCAATTACATCAAAAGCAGAGGAAGCAGCTAGAGCTGAGTGGAGTCCGTTAGGCGATGAAGGAACAAAAGGTGTGCTAAAGGTGACAGGGAGATTGCAGAGAGCTGAATGAATTCTTGCATCTGTCTTCACCCAAGAGGAGAGATGAGAAAATTCCTGCCACCTAGACAAGCTTCTTAGGAGAATCGAGGAACTAGCAGAAGTTAGTGGTAGACAAGGAAAGTTCCTGGCAGCCATTGGATAACCTAAATTCTACCAAAATCCCTAGCTAAGATTGCATTCATCCAAGAGTTCTTAAAGGCTCAAGCATGAAATTGCTGATGTTCTCATTTAATATGCAACTTATCCCTGAAATCCAAGGCTCCATCCCTAGAGACTGGAAGATGGCCAATGTCACACCAATCTTTAAGAAGGGTTAGAAGGGGGGACCGAGTACAGACCAGTCAGTTTGACATCTGTTCCTGAGCAGAAATTAGTAGAATCTATCATTAAAGATAAAATTATTAAACATGTAGAAAAGCAAGACCTGCTGAGGAAGAGTCAGCATGGCTTTTGTAGAACAAGTCCTGTCTTACAAACTTACTAGAGTTCTTTGAGGGTGTAAACAGACATGTGGATAAGGGGAACCAGTGGACATTGTAAAAGTTTCCAAAGGCTGACAAAGTTCCCTCCACCAGAGACTGTTGAGAAAAGCACTCAGCAATGAAGGGAATAAAGGGGAAGTCCTCCCTATGGATTAAAAACTGGTTGAGGAACAGGAAACAAAGGGTGGAGTATAAATGGAAGTTCTCACAATGGAGATGTAGAGTGGTGTCCCCAGGGATCCGTTTGGGACCAGTGCTCTTTAACTTATTCATGACCTGGAAGTAGGGTGGAGTAGTGTGGTGTAGGATTTGCAGATGATACCAAATTATGCTTAAATTGGTAAGAACCACAAAGGATTCTGAAAGAGCTCCAAAGGACCTTGATAAATTAGGTGGTGGGCTAGAAATGGCAAATGCAGTTCAATGTAGTATAAAAGAGTGATGCAACGTGGGGCAAAATCCAAACTTCACACTTACGCTACAGGGGTCAGTGCTATCAAATTACAGACCCAGGAAGAGGGATTTGAAGCGTCTTGGTTGATAGTTCCATGGGAATGTCAACTCAGTGCATAGCAGCTGTGAAAAAGGCAAACTCTATGCTGGGGATAGTGGAAGGAATTGAGAATAAAACTGCAAAGATTGTCATGCCCTTGTATGGCATTGTGCGACAGCACTTGGAGTACTGTGTTCCAGTTCTAGTGCATACATCTACAAAGGATATCGAAGAGATGAAAAGTGCAGAGAAGGGCAACGAGGATGATTGAAGGATTGGGGCACCTTCCTTATGAGGAGAGGCTGCAGCGTTTGGGACTCTTTAGTTTGGAGAGAGGCGTCTGAGGGGGGGATATGATTGGGGAGATCCTATAAAATTATGCATGGGGTAGAAAATGTTGACCAGAGAGAAATTTTTCTCTCTCTCACAATACTAGAACCAAGGGGTAATTCATTGAAAATACTAGAGGAAGAGTGGGACTAATAAAGAAACACTTCTGCATAGCGTGTGATTGGTGTTTGGAATATGCTACCACAGGAGGTGGTGATGGCCACTAGGATAGCTTTAAAAAGGGCTTGGATTGGATTTATGGAGGAGAAGTCAATCTATAGCTGCAATCTTGATCCTCCTTGATCTCAGTTGCTAATGCCTTAGCAGACCAGGTGCTCAGGAGCAGCAACAGCAGAAGGAGCCATTGCTTTCACATCCTGCATGTGAGCTTAAAGGCACCTGGTGGGCCACTGCAGTGCCCAGCAGAATACTGGACTAGATGGCCTCTGGTCTGAGGCAGCAGGCTAGGTCTTATGTTCGTATGTTCTTGGTGCCCATGTTGTTCTGAGTATTAAATAAACTATGTTAAAGTTCAAATGACATGGATTGCAATACATCTATGCAACATCAAACGTCACTCTAGTTTTATAATTATAATCATTATTGTGGGTTGCTGTTAACAGGTAGTTTCCAATGGGTAATTCTACCTTGACTCCAAATTTGGCTAGTGTTACCGCTGACTTTGTTTATATATCCTGCACATTAAGGAGTTAATTAAGTTCCCCTCACAACAACCTTTACATTGCTCGGGAAAATGTGAGATTTGTTGATGCTGCTCCGAACAATCCACTATAGTACGTTTTCCTTATCCAGCATTTTCTTATCTCTTTTTAATAGTTTATTTATATTTCATTAATAAAAAGTGTTGTAAAGATCTAGGGCTGATTCCGCATGGGCCAAAAACAGCAGTGTGAAAACAGTGTGAAAATGGTGTAAAAGAGTTTAAAACGGTGTAAAAGGGTTTATACTGTTTTCACACTGTTTTCACACCACTGTTTTTGGCCCGTGCGGAATCAGCCTTGATTTCCCCTCCTATATAGTCAATTCAACCCATGTTTTTGTTCTTTTTGTAGCTGCCTTCATTCCTACATATGTATCTTTCCCTTCATGGTAGTATCATGTCTCTTCCTGACCTCAAGACTTCAGCAGGAATCTGCCTTTGGAACTCTTCCTGCTAACCTGGTTACTTCAGATTTAACTCTTTCTGCAGCTGATAAATATTTATTGTTTTCACCAAACCATGGGTTGTATCCATGTTTGATGATGCATCACAGACCACATTAGAAATGTTGTTCATGTGCCAAAGCAGAGTGCAAAGACAAAAATCTTATTAAAATGTGTATAACTAGTCAAACATTTTTGGAGAGGGCCAGTGATCTTAGTCCAAAATGTTGACATTTTTTCTTAATCCTTTCAGAAAACATTTAACATGATTCACACAGCCGGCATTCTTCTTCTAACTGTGCCAGTTGGAGTGAGCCAACAAACTTCTTTTGGCAGGAATTAACTCAGGGGTTGGCAATACTGGAAGTTGTTGGTTGAATGGCACAGAGATAAGTGAAAGAAATTACAAGCGGTTGCTAAATTGCTAATCTGATATAGATATACCTAGGGTTATACATACTATTAAAATAATGTTGAAAATTTAATAGAACATAGAGGTTTGCTGTATTAAACATCCCCTTCTTTTATACTCAGTGGATTATGGGAAATGCCTCAGATCTTTTCAATAGGATATTACTCTGTAGGATGGGAGAGGGATATGTAGAACTTCTAAGGAGTCATTTACTGTACTGAAGAGGAGGGAGATGAGCATAAAATACACTGCAATGTCACTTAAAATATCTGTTTTACAAAAGAAAAAGATAGAAATGCTGAAAAAAAATGACAATCTCTTTTGTCCGCCCCCATATGTACACCTGGGGTTCCTTAATGTTTAGGTAAAAATAAATATTAAGGGCTTGGTAATTTTCTTGGAGTACAGTGTGCTAATCCTGAAAGCACTTAATTACAGTCTTGGGCTTAAAGAGAAATCGTGTTCAGCCCATTACTGCTGTGTGCTGTAAGTGCCAAGTATTTTCACAAGTATTTCCCAGTATATACATCATGTTAAAGTGTGCTGGGTTTTTTTGTCTAATTTGTATCCATTAAAGGATAAAGTGTGCTGGGCTTTTTAAGACAAAGGGGGATTAAAGATGGGAAATGATAATTGTGTTCACTTTATATGCAAAGTTTCCCTAAAAAGGACTGCATTTATTCCCCCACCACCACAATGTTGATCATACCAAGAAATGTAAAAACACCAAAATGGCAGTTAAATCTTATTTCAATCCATGTCACGTTTCAAAAAGTTAATAACTTTATCATTCAATCCAGAATCTAGGTGAGGACAGACTGATCCAAACCAGGAATTAATTCTTAATTTCTTTTTCTGATGTTTAATTACATACAGTTCCAGGAAAAAACTGCACTGACTGCTGTTGATAATCCGGTCATTTCAAGGGTACATTTGCTGGATTCTTCCTCCTCTTGCTCTACAACACAGTGGCCAAAATTAGACTCCCTTTAATGACTGGTATGTGTATATGTAAATAATTAACAAATGGTTATATTTTTCTTAACCATATGTCGGGGGGATTGTATCTATGTGATTGAGATGCATTCCTAACTCAATGTAACTGCTTAAAGCTACAAATCATTGCTGATAAAAGATATATGTAACCAGGCTGCTATATGTTACCACTGCCCTCTGGAGCATTCTTTCCTTGCTCTGTACTTTATGGCTTCACATGCTTTGCAAGTAACTAGGCTCCCCCTGACACCCTGGTCCCATGAGAAACAGAGTTGCACACGTTATCTTGTGGGGGCAGTAAGCCAGGTGGTTTTCTCTTACTATGTGCAGCCAACCTTGGGATGTCTCAGCTCCAGGAACTGTTTTTCACAACTTCTTGGGAAAGCGAGAGGCAGGGGCTTGCAATGAAATAAAGGGGATGCCAAAGGCCAGCCTTGACAGAACTGCCTTTGCCAGATTTTGGTGCTTCAATGCCTCATCAATAAATGCTACTGATCAACACTACAGAGTCTGTTTATTGGCTTAAGGTTCAAGACCTAACACACACACACACACGTTTTAGTCTTGTAAGTAGATTAACAAAATTCAATGGGATATTTGTGATTTCCACTTTACTGACATAAATGGTATGCCTTGCTAAGCTGAAATAGCCTTCCCTAATGTTTCCAATTTGGTGAATGTTTGTTAGGGAAAAACAAACACTTTAAGTTCATGATGCCAAGAAAAACACATCCGATTCCACCACCATTGAGCCAGGGACTGAATGAGCACAGTTCAAATTGAATTGGGATGGAGCAACGAGTTGCTTTGCTTAGGAGGCTGTCCAGCTTCTGAATATATTATCGAAGTGTGTTGCCTAGTTTACCAGCTCAAGCCCTCCAATTCCTACTCCCCCCCTTCCCACACACACACACACACACACACACACACACACACACTTATATTATTTTTATTGATTCCTGCCTAGCCACGCACCATGTTCCACAGCTAGGCTTATAATCGCCTCTAAGAGAGTTATCAGTGTAAACATTGTTCTTTCCTCAAGCGCAAAGGATGCACTAATTAAAAATGTTCCGGAGCCACAGGCATCATTTCCTCATGTTAGAAGACTAACAGAATCTCCTTGCTACTTGTACAGTTGACGTTTAAATATATATATATATAACCAGCAAGTTCTGAACTGAGAATGTAAAGCCAATCAAAAACATCACAGATAAACAACATTTTGCTGTTGAGAACAAAGAGAGTGAATTTGCCAACATAATTCTTGAAGATTTCTTCTCCCTAGAGGAGTGAAAAAAGATCTTTCAATCTGCAATACAGTTCGTAATCAACATACAAGCAATTAGCTAGTTCATCTGCCAAGCTCTTTGTTTGTGTCTGTTGCAGCATTATCTCCATTTTGAAGAGATGCAGTCACTGTGAGTTTGTGTTGTTATTTATGATAGGTGACAGGGGGGGCATTGTTTTGTTTTGTTTTGGGGGTTTGTTTTGTTTTTTGGCTTATTGAACTTGTGCAGTTTTGGTCCCAGTTCTTGCTGCTGGTTGCATGCAGCTTATTCCTTCAAAGTGTTATACTGCAATAAATCTGAGTTGTGTTTTAAGGATTTACTTGAGTTTTTTCTTGTTCCATGAACACTTACTCAACAATGTGCAGGTTAGAAGCCAAATCAGTTAGCAAGACTTGTACATATTTTTACTCTTATAACAGAGCAATCCCAGGAGCCATTGCCCGTGTTATAGTGGCACCAGTAATATTTTCCCTACAGGATTCGGTTAAGCAATGACTGGCAGGAAAAGAGTTAGTAGCTGGGTTTCAGTGGCCACAACTTCTTCAGTGCCGCCAGCAACTGAACTGCAGTATCCCATACAGATGTTGTGGTGAGATAGTAGGGCTGTGACAGACAGGGCAGGCAAAGAGGCTGAGACCAGTGCCCCTTACAGCCCAGGAGTGGTAATGGGCATGACCAGGGATTCTGGCTGTATGTTCATGGCACCCTGGCCCACCCCTGGCACCCTGCCCCACCCCTTTAAAGGGATCATCCAGTCCTTGGGCAGCTGACAGAGTTGGCAAATGCCCCTGCAATCCCCTTCCCATAGTTACTCCAAGCTCTTGCTATCAGAGCCAAAATAGAATGTGTTGTTTCTGGCTCTTACATCATAGATACACCTGACCTTTTGGTATGAATTTGTCTGTTCCCGTAGTCTTGCACTGCCTTACAGATGACTTGCCTTGGACTGGCACTCCCCACAGACTTTCTTCTAGAATTCTGATAGCTGAATGGATTTTCCAGATCCAAACCATTAATAGGCCCTAATTCATCCTGTCTGATCTCTCATTTGTGGACCAGGATTATGGCACTCACGACTTTAAAAATACTGGCTAGAAGTCCTAAATACTTTTTAAAGGGCTGCACTTCTACAATTATAAGTGTATAAATCACATTAAAAGTTAATGGAAAATTGATTTTGCCCACATTTTTGAGCATAACATGTAAATTTTGGCCAGCAGTCAGAAAAAAAATCATGAATTTGTTTGCCTTAAACCAATGTTCCTGATCATGATGCCACATGGGAAACTACTTTTCAGCCTAAAGTGAGTTTCAAAAACAAGTTTGTAATGTAGCACGGAGAAGACTGTTCAAGAGAAACATTAAAAATTCTTGTGGGTCACCAGAACCCCTTGCATGAATTTAAGCAGATATTTAGATCCGCCCTCCCAAAAAAGAGATAAAAACTAAAGCCCCATTAGCCCCATTCATTTGCAGCAACATCTCAGTATCCATTGTCTATTTGTATTTCTTTTTCACCACTGTTCTTGACCATTTATTGACATATCTCTATCTCTTCATGTTCTTGCTCTGTCTTAAAGATTACTTTCCTCGTATTTTAGTTTCCTATTGGCTTGCATCAGATAGATGTTCCAGCACTAACCTCGTAATAGGGTTAATAACCTCTCAATAATTCATTGGCTGGCCAGCATCCTGGCATTCCCATGCATCACATTTCCCCCTGCGCTACTAACCCCTACTCATCCACCACTTACTTTGGCACTTTCATAACAGACTAGTGGGACAAAAACAACATATTGCACCGGCTAGAAGAATTAAATCCTGCAATGAGTTCTCTCATGTGCTCCAGGTGTACATAATATCTTATTGTAAAGATGGCTGCCATCAAATGAAGGAATTCTGTCTGTGCTCTCTTGATAGTGGCCAGGAACGTGGCATAACGTTGGCATAATGGTGCATTAAGAAAAACTGTAAATTTTAAACATTCTAATTGGGAAGTGGATAACACACTTCAAAGGCGACATTTTTAGCCACATTGCCATTGCTATGGTGACCTGTTGACTTTACAGTTTGAGCCACAAACTTTACAGTTTGGCTGCATAGTCGCTAAAAATTAAATGGCATTAGTTTTACAGCTTGCTTAATTTTTTCAAAAAAATAAGGAGGATTTGTTGTTACATCTGGTCTACGTTTTTTGCCAGATTCTTAATTTAATTGTTTTCTAATTTGAAGAAACCTCAAATGAGTAAAATGCCAGAAACTTAAATGCCTGGGTAAAATTGTTTCTGTCAAATTTCTAGTTCGCAAGCTATGGTAATATGAAACAGTGTATCTATCCAATAAACAAGAGAATTCTGACTTGGAATGGTTGATGATTTCTCTTTATGCGGTCCCTTCAACTGCACATTTTCTCACATGCATATTTCCTTCATTTTCTCCAGGTTTTTTTTTAAAAAAGAAAGCATTCATTCTCACTACTTCATGTAGATAAGTGAAGTAGACAGTTGTCTCCTTAACCCAAGGCAAAGAAAATTCTTTAACAACAGCAAACTCAAAACTCTTCATTATTGTTTAAATTCCTCACCATCTGAAAATGGAGATGTGACATAATCTCTCTTGGGCTGTTTTTGCATGGTCAAAATGTCCCGGGGTGAGCATCAAAAATATCCTTGTGCAGCCAGGAATTCTGCACGGTTCCTGAAGCTGCACAGGGTCTGCCCCAGTTTTGAACCGCTATTTTCTCTTTGCCCTGTGACTTAAAAAAATTGTCAAAGAGGTGGTACTTTTAAAAATGCTCCTGTGTGACCCCGCTGCTGTGCAAACACCACGGGAACAGAATCAGGGCAGAACTACTCTATTTTTCCCGCCTTGCCACTGGGGCCTGTCCCACCAATCAACAGTCACTGGGAGCAACAAACATTTGCAATGGCTGAGGAAGTGCTTGCTTTTTGTCTCTGCCCTTTTTTTCCTGTGTTTAAATCTATGGCTGCTTGAGAGGATCATTGCTCTCCTCTCCTGTTGGCCCCCCTTTTATTTGTTTTTAAATTCATGACTGCTTAAGAGGATCATTGTCCTCTCATCAACACGGAAGCAGTTTTTGGGTCAAAGTCATTTCAAACTAAACACGTTAAAGTGAGTGGGGGAATGGGGGGAGAAACAGCTGTTCAGAACGCAGGAAATGGAGGTTATCCACGAATGCATGGAAGAGATTGCAGAAGAGATCATGGTGCAAATGGGAAAAAAATGTGAGCTAGTGTGAAAACAGCTGGAGCATTATGCACCGGTCCTCCCTCGACAGCTTGAAAGAACCCAGGACAATACGGAAGGAGAAACCGCGACAAATCAGCCACAGTATGTAAGATCCCAGTTTTATCCCGGGATATTTTGATCATGCAAAAACAGCCTTGGTAGCAGGAAAGAAATATGGCAACTTTCTTATGGATACAGAATGTAGATAGGGATAGTGACTGTTGAAAGAAAAATGAAAGAGCAGTGCATCAGACTAAGGGAGCTTTCACATATGTTGAATAATGCACTTTCAAACCACTTCAATGCATTTTGCTGCTGGATTTTACTGTGTGAAACGGCAAAATCCACTGTCAAATGATCATTACAATGCATTGCAAGTGGACTGAAAATGCATTATTTGGCATGTGTGAAAGTTCCCTTTGAGTCCATCTAAACCAGCTATCTGTTCCTAGTACTCAGTGATATATTCCCTCTAAACATGGAAGTTTCATTTTGCTGTGATGGCTAGTAGCTAAGGGTGTGTGCCTTGAAAAACATCATTATAATTTTAGATCTGAGCTTTGTGGGGGGGGGGGCGGGGAGGGAGTAGATTTTCCTATGATTGTTTCATTTTGAGTACCAGGTTGGCATTTAAAAATGCATTTTGGGTACCAGGTTGAGGTTAAAAATGCATGTTGAGTTTTCTAGATGTTATAGATGTTCGGGACTATTTTCCTCATACACACATTGCATATACCATTGTGCCTTTATCTTCTGAGATTAGGTAGGTGACAACCTGGGAGAGGGCATCCTCAGCCATGATACTAAAGCTCTGGAACTCTGGAACCATCTGAATAAGATTTGCCTGTCATCTTCTGTTGTTGTCTTCCGCCTGTAGGGAAAGACTTCTGTATTTCTGTTTGGTGCTCTGTCAATGATCACTCCTTTCTAATCTAAGTTTTTATTTTTCACATGTATTTTAACACTGTGTTGTATGTATTTGAACTTGGTTTGTTAATTGTTTTGATATGTTTAATTATTTTGAAAATGTAATTTTATCATGGATGTTATAAATTGTTAGCTGTCTTGGTGGCCCTTGTAAAGGCGGCAAGGCGGAAGACAAATTCTGTTAATTAATTAATACATTTCAGAGGGAATCTTGCCTTACATGTTCTGGCCTCTGTGCTAACTCCTCATTGCTCTCTCCTGTCCTGAGAAAGGCAGTGTCACCTTCACAGTTTCAATCCATTGCACTGGTGTATTTCAGTCTAGCTATCAACCATTTCCTTATCAAGTTACCCACAAGACCACAGGAGGCAGTACTGGGGGGAGGGGTATTTCAGTTTCAAGGGGAACACCAAAACTCAAGAGCAATATAAACAAAGGAGACTCAATAAAGCTGGACACTGCCCTCATTCTTGCTTGCTTCCCCCTCGTGGTAATTATACAACCAAGGAATCAGGGAATTGTTACTGTTTTATTGAGTCCCACCACATTCTCCATTATATTTCAGGCAACTGTAAAAGTTCCTAAAGCATGGAAATACTTTTCCAAGTTGGTATTTCCATCAATCAATGCAACACTAGTAGCTCTATGGACAACCATGATGGATTTGATCAAGTGTTTTCCATACTATCGTATCCTCAAGGGTGTCTATAGCAACTTGAAGAAGAGTTGTTTTATACCTCACTTTTCTCTACTGAAAGGAGTCTCAAAGTGGCTAACACTGCAATCTGGAGGGGGGCCTGAAAGAATATAGGAGTGGCATGAGGGTATACCATGTGAGTGCCCAGGATGTGAGGGCAAGGGGCAAATATGATGGCAGAAAGAGTTCTAATGCTTACAGCCTGAATGCAGAAGCACCAGTGCTCCTCCACTGAAGCAACTCATGCTGGCACTGGTGGGGGAGCTGACTCTAGTTGGTTTCCAGTAGCCTTTCAGCCTGGGAACTCTGCCCTTTGTTGGCATTGGCTTAGGCCAGCTAAAACTGCCTCAGTCCATATGGCTGCATATGAGGTTTTCTGGGCAGCTGAGGATTTCTGCTATTTTTCTTGCTTCCCACACTGCCTAAAACCCCTCTGGAGGCAGTGCGGCTGCAACACAGCAGCATCTTCTTGATTTGGAAGTGTTCATTATAACAAAGTCTGAACAGTTGTGGTTAACTGAAATGGCAACCTGGTAGAATACTAGAGGATGTGGTGTTGAGTGGGGCATTGTAAAGTACAGCCATTTTCCTTTATTTTTCATGAGGGGCTCTTTTGAAGCTAGATTTGTGTTTCATGTAACCCAGAAGTGAAAAGAAAGAACCAGGTTCCAGGGACTGTGTGTGGAGCAGCCAGTGAACACTGATAGAAAGCACAGCTGTTGGGAACAGATAGAAGTTGGGAGGGGGGTGGAGGCAGGAGGAGGTTGGGAAGCATGACTGTCCCTCAGGGGCAAGGGCTGCTGTTGTACCAAATGCCAGCAGCTTTTCAAACCTAGGCTGAAGCTATAAAGTATGAAATATAATGAATAAAAGTTGGCATCCACCCATGTGTAGCTGTCAACCTAATAAAAACAACAGTAACTGGCAGCTGGCATTTAGGTGCGATGAAATGTCTGCTAAAAGATTTGCATGGAATAAAACTTTTCTTTCTAATCTTTTTTTTTCAGAGAGAGAGGGCATCTTTTTGTGGGAAAAGAGGATGTGGTACCAGAGAAAGTCCTGTGTTTATTTCTCACCAAAGAACAGAAGTTCATTCACTAAAGTACTAGCCCAGGGGCAAAGATAGTTCAGTTCATAATAGAGCAGGAAAAAACAATGGTACTCAAGATAGACAAAAGGAAATACTTTTTTTAATTGAACTTTTACATTATTATTATTTTAAAGACATACAAAGATCAAAAGAAAAAAGAAAAAACTCAAAAAGTACATATAAGAGAGTGTCCCAATTTCATCTACACCAAATATAAATACACATAAAAGTTTACTACTGTATGTTTAGTTACAATTGTAAAATTAATTCTGAACTATTATTACTAACTAACGGACCCAGCCACGCTTCGCTATGGCTTACCAGCAACGCAGCCACTGCCACATCCAGCCCCTGCCGGAGGAGAGAGGTCCAGCGGCACCAGCTCCGCCGATGGCCCCGGTCGCGGCCTCCCTACGGAGCGGCTGCAGGGCCCTCGCTGCCCACTGCTGGCCCAGTCTCGGCAGGAGCACACCCTCGGCCCACGGAACGCACACCCTTCAGACCATGGCAGCCCTCCAAATGCATCAGCTCTGCCCTGCCCCGGGATGTGCACAGTCGCTGTTTTTCTGTTTTATGCAAAAAGCCTTTCAGTTCTATTTTTACTCAAGCTGTCTGTCCATAACACCCAAAAGAAAAGCCTCTGGTTTCATTTATATATTAGTCTTTAAAATCTTCTGAATTGTTAAATGTATTTGTATCCAAATTTTTTTGCTTTATTACAAATCTACTATAAATGATAAAAAGTTCCTTTATGATGTTCACATTTCCAACATATGCTTGGAACATCATTGTACATGTTTGCCAATTTCTCTAGTGACAAATACCATTGATACATCATTTCATAGAAATTCTCTTTGAGACTAGAACTGGAAGCTCAAACCAGGGCCCCAGGCAGCCAGAAATGGTGCTGCTGTCACACTATCCTGTTGCTTTCAGAGGACTTTCCGGCAGTGCAGGGAGGCAGAAAAAGAAAAAAAACCCTCCCATCCCTGGAAAGCCCTCCACAGGGCTTATTGGACAAATTCCAGTTCATGGACTTAACACCACATCCAAAAGTTGGCGTAAAGTCCGGGCCACGGTGTAACTGGCCACAAAGCTGGGGTATCAGCTAAAATTGACTTCACCCTAGACATGCCTCTGGCACACCCCACAGCCCCCCGCCTTTGGATTGCACCATGAATGTAAATTTAAGTCCCTTCAACCACATATTCTCCAATTGTTCCATTTGTATATTGTGCCCAAAGTTGATGGCCTATTTCATCATGCATTCTTTCATTCCTCATTCTGCATAAAATCTCAACAACATCAACAACATGATTTTAGCTATAATTTCAAAATCAGTCTTAGAGTGTTCTAAACCATAAGATCTTTTATCTATTTTAAATCTTCCTAGTAATTGTGCTTTTAAAAAGTTACAGTATTTCCTTCTACTAATAATTGATGTCTTGATTTCATTGTACATTCCTCTTGAAATAAATCTAAAATGTCACATGTTATCCACCTGTTTTCAAATATCATTTCGATCTAAAGAATGCTTCTTGTGGGGAGAGCCATCGCAGCATTTTTAACATAGTCTAAGTTTAAATTTGTCCCATATTTTCAGAATGGCACACCTAAAGTAATTATTATTAAAATCTTTATTTGACTATCATACCATAGATAGGCATGCCATCCATATCACAAATCAAGTTTTTCTAGATCAGTTTCATCATTAGTTCATTTTATTTCTCCAAATGTTTGATTTATAGAATTTTTTGGTTACTTAACATCTTCTGCCATTTCTTCTTTCATTTTAAAAAACCTTTTATTCGTTTTATTAAATCTTTCGTTTAATCTACTTTTCAAATGTCTTCAATTTATCCATTAGTTGATCAGAATTTTTTTTTTCATGGTCTCTGATGGAGTTTTTTTGGAGTTATTTCCATAGATTCTTCCCTCCCCCCTCCCCCACCCCTTGTAGTCATGATGAAATTCACTCCAATTGTTTTTTTTAAGATAGATTCTCTCAACACCTTTTTCTTCAGAAAGTGTCTTAAATTATCTAAATAAAGATTTTAATACTCATTCCTTTAGGTGTGCCAAACAAACCATTGTTTGAAGCAGTATATCCAGCAAAGGGCACCTAAGCTCAAAGCATCCTAATTGTAAAGCAACAGTTTTTACATACAATATATTTGTTTATAACATCTAAAGTCCAAAACTGGCATGATTAACAATTCTTCCTCTGCAATGTGTATGCCTGAGAAAATATGCGCAGCCTTGAGAAAATATACAGACGTTAAGGCTGGTGATACCAAAGAGTTACACATTTCAATCTTATAGCTGTATAAATAAATCAGTTAAACTGCAACTTTGAGAGAGATTTGCTGTTTTCTTTCTTCTTCTCTGTACTTGTTTTCCCAAAGCCCTAGGTTAAATGAAGATAATTATATTCTTTAATCTAATAAAAGCTACACTAAGGAGATGGAAGCATCAATCTGATCATTTAAAACAATAAGTGTTTTTTTTAATTGCACTGATAGGTTTTCTTTCTTAAAAGATAGACTCTTATTACAGGAAGGAAAATGGGCTGGGTAGCAAACTAGGAGAGTATTATCAGGGAGAAATTGAATGCAGGAAAGTGATAGTAAGGATCATTATCATGGGTAAAACTCTGATTAATCAAGGAAGGAGACTGGGGTCCAAAATTGGGTAGATTCAAGTTGCTCTTAGGCAGCCCTCCTTTGTTGTTTTGCTGTCCTGAGAGAGTAAGGGAGCAGCCAGCATGATGCCTATTGTTCTGGGCTTATCTCAGGGCAATAGAAAACTTCTTTAGGAATTCATAATTGCTCACTTGCCTCAAACTAGCATCTCTGGGTGGCTTGCAACGGTTAAAAAAATAAAAACCACAATAAGACATCTAGAATAAAATATAACAATTAAAACAGGAATAAAAATCACATTAAAATAGCTCTAGCACCCCACTCCCACCTCCACCCCATAGACCAGGGGTAGGGAACCTGCGGCTCTCCAGATGTTCAGGAACTACAATTCCCATCAGCCTCTGTCAGCATGGCCAATTGGCCATGCTGGTGAGAGCTGATGTGAGATGGACTGTTTATCTGGAAAACCACCAATGGGGTCTACATGTCTCAAACTGCCAACTGCTGTAGAGAGGGTCTCCAGGGAGGCTAACCAAATGCCTGGGTGAAGAGGAAGGTCTTCACCATGCACCTAAACCCATAAAGGGTAGGCGCATAGTGAATCTCCAAAGGGAGAGTATTCCAGTTCCTGGGGGCAATCTTGGATAAATCCCACCTGCATACCCCCATCTCCCAACCTAGGTAGGGAAAGGTACCACCAGGAACTTTCCCCCCTGTGATTTCAGTGTCCAAGCAGATACATACCGGCATGGGCGGTCCTTCAGTCAGGCATGGTCCAAGCCATTTAGGGCTTTGTACATTAATGTAAACATTTTTAATTAGGCCCAGGAGCACATTGGAAGCCAGTGCAGTTTCTTAAGGACTAGCATGATGTACATCCAACAAGTTGTACTGGCTAACAGCCTAGCTGCCACATGCTGCATCAATTCCACCTTCTGGAACATATTCAAGGGCAGACTATGTAGAGCATATTACAATAATCCAATTGGGAAGTTCCCAGAGTGTGTAACAATGTGGCCAGATCCCCTTTGTCCAAAAATGGAATGGAACTTCTGGAATACCCTTGTGGCTACTGCTGTGACCTGAAGGTCAAAGGACAGTGAAGAATCCAGGAGTACCCCAGATCTCACAGCTAGTCTTCTGGGAAATACAACCCCAGCCAGAACTGGGTGCCTGCTGATCTTGCAGATTCAGGAGCTTGGAACACAAACCTCTGTCTTGTCTGGATTCAGCCCCAGGCCCCCAGGCACATGTCCCAACTCCCTGACCCCAGCTACAAGCCCCCAGATTAAACACCACCTCAGACTACACTAGCTAGCAGGCAGACCGGGCCCTCTGTCTCCCACTTGAAAGGAGGATGCTGGCAAACTGGTCTCCTGTCTCCCACTCAGGATTGCAGTTCACTCTCATAGGGTTATCTTCTCTTCTTAGCCTTTGTACCACTAATACCAACCACCATGCCCAGCTGCAGCGGCAAAAGAGGCAGAGCAGGGGATGTCTCCTCTGTACCTAACTGCTGGCCAAAACACTCCCCACAACTCATGTTTAATCTTTTTTTTTTAACAAGCCAGCTGGATCAGACCAAAGTCCATCTAGTCCAGCTCTCTGCTACTCGCAGTGGCCCACCAGGTGCCTTTGGGAGCTCACATGTAGGATGTGAAAGCAATGGCCTTCTGCGGCTGTTGCTCCCGATCACCTGGTCTGTTAAGGCATTTGCAATCTCAGATCAAAGAGGATCAAGATTGGTAGCCATAAATCGACTTCTCCTCCATAAATCTGTCCAAGCCCCTTTTAAAGCTATAAAGGGTTAGTGGCTGGCATCACCACCTCCTGTGGCAGCATATTCCAAACACCAATCACCGCGTTCAGTGAAGAAGTGTTTCCTTTTATTAGTCCTAATTCTTCCCCCCAGCATTTTCAATGAATGTCCCCTGGTTCTAGTATTGTGAGAAAGAGAGAAAAATGTCTCTCTGTCAACATTTTCTACCCCATGCATAATTTTGTAGACTTCAATCATATCCCCCCTCAGCCGCCTCCTCCTCCAAGGCTAAAGGAGTCCCCGTAGCTGCAGCCTCTCCTCATGGGGAAGGGTCTCCAGTCCCTCAATCATCCTTGTTGCCCCTTCTCTGCACTTTTTCTATCTCCTCAGTATCCTTTTTTTTTGAGATCACGCTGACCAGAACTGGACCTGAGAATTACTCTCCAAGTCGCGGTGCTTGCCACTGCTTTACTCTAAGGGCAAATAATCTTTGCAGTTTTATTATCAATTCCTTTTCCTAATGATCCCCAGCATAGGAGTTTGCCTTTTCACAGCATGCCATTGCATTGGAGTTGACATTCCCATGGAACTATCAGCTTCAAGATGCCTAAATCCCTTTCCTGGTCTGTGACTGATAGCACTGGCCCCTGTAGCGATGTATGTGAAGTTTGGATTTTTTTGCCCCTATGTGCATCACTTTACATTTTGCTACATTGGATTTTGCATTTGCCATTTCTTAGCCCTCACCCTGAATTTACTCAAGGTCAGCTTGGAGCTCTCCATAATCCTTTGTGGTTCTCTCATCACCCTACATAATTTGGGTATCATCATACCAAACTTGGCCCACCAGCTACCCACCTACTTCCAGGTCATTTTATGAATAAGTTAAAGAGCACTGGTCCCAAAGCGGATCCTTAGAGGGACACCACTGCTACATCTCTCCATTGTGAGAACTTCCCATTTTACCCACTCTTTGTTTCCCTGTTTCTCTCAACCAGTTTTTTTAATCCATAGGAGGACTTCCCCTCTTGAGCCTTCATTGCTGAGTTTTTTTCTCAACAGTCTCTGAGTGAGGAACTTTGTCAAAAAGCTTCTTTTGGAAATCCAAGAGTAGACAATGTCCACGGTTCACCCTGTCCACATGCCTGTTTACACCCTCAAAGAACTCTAGGTAAGTTTGTAAAGACAGGTTGCCTCTGCACAAAAGCCATGCTGACTCCTTCTCAGCAGGTCTTGCTTTTCTACATGTTTTATAATTTTATGCTTTAATGATAGATTCTACTAATTTACCAGGAACAGATGTCAAACTGACTGGCCTGTAATTTCAGGTCCCCCCCTAGATCCTTTCTTAAAAGATTGGTGTGACATGGTGGCCATATTCCAGTCTTCAGGGATGGAGCCACCAGTTTCAGGGGATAAGTTGCATAATGAAATTAGAAGATCAGCAATTTCATGCTTGGGCTCTTTAAGAACTCTTGGGTGGCAGATGCAATCTAGGGCCAGGGGATTTGGTAACATTTAGTTTATCAATGGCTTACTTAAGAACTTCTTCCTTGTCTACCACTATCTTAGCTAGTTCCTCGGATTAAGCCTCCTAAAGAAGCTTGGTTTCCAGGTGCAGGAATGTTCCCTCCCACCTCCTCTTGGGTGAGAGACAGATGCAAAAGAATTCGATTCAGCTTTTTGCGTCTCCCTGCCATCTTTTAGCACACCCTTTGTTCCCTTTGTCATCCTAGCTTGGGCCTACACAGCTTCCCTTGCACTGGCTTCCTGCTTTTGATGTACCGAAGAGACTGTTTGTTGCTGGTCTTGATGTTCCTTAGCCATCGCGTTCCTCCTTAATCCTTTTTTTGCCTGCTTACAGCTAACTTGCTTCTCTTTTGCCACCATTTTATTGTTTCCTCTCATATTGCTTCATCAATGAAACTGGACTTCCATTTTTTTCCTAAAAGACATTTTCTCTTTTCTGATAATTTCCTCAACCTCTCTTATGTTAACCACTTAATTTGGCTTTCTTTTGGACTGGGTGCTGCCTTTTCTACACCTGTGGAGACACATTTCCAATGAGCTTTTATTACTGTGTTTTTTAAATAACCTCCAAGCATCCTGGACAGTTTTGACTATCTTGAGTTTTTCCCTTTCCAGCTTCCTCGCATATCCCCCTCATGCTTTGAGAATTTCCCTTTCCTGAAGGTGAATGTAACTACATTTAGTAGTTATAGCTTGTTCGCATGCTGAGATACTGAATCTGACAGCATTGTGGTCGCTGTTCCCTCTCTGACTCCAACAACACTTGACTTCCTGCACCAGGATTCCTGGAGTCCCACCATAGAGATTAGATCTAGGATCACCTCTCCCCTGGTTGGTTCCACAACCATCTGCTCCTAAACCACAGTCATTTAGCATATCCAGGAATGCTCTCTCCTTACTATGACCTGAATATGCATTTTTCCAGTTTATATGGGGATAGTTAAAATCACCCATTACCACTACATTTTTATTTTTGTTGGCCTCTCTAATTAATTTTTCCATCTCAGAATCCTCTTGTGCACTTTGGTCAGGGGGGGGGCTGATAATATATTCCTAATAGTAAACTGTCCTTCCCGCACCTGAGTATTGCCCAGTATCCACGAGTGATTCTGTAGGGGAACCAAAACTCCTGCATTTGTCTATTATTTTATGCTTGATACTATATATATTTTGATGTAAAGGAGCAGCTCCCACACCCCCCAAGTTTGGCTGTCCTATCCTTCCTATAGAGCCTGTAGCCTGGTATAACAGCATCCCACTGGTTCTCCTCATTCCACCATGTCTCTGTAATGCCCACTATATCAAAGTCCTCCTTCAAAACTCTGTATTCTAGCTCCCCCATTTTAGGTCAAATGCTTCTACTATTAGCATTGAGACACCTGTATACCCTGTCTCTGTCCTTAACCTCTGTCCTTAATCATGAGACCATCTGCACACTCTGCACCACCCCTCAAACCAATTGAATAAAAAAGGCCTGCCCCATCCCTCAAATGGGCAGTGTCCTTGTGCCACCACACTTCAACTGCTGGAGGAGGCTGCTAGACCCAGAACTGCTTGAGGAGGCTGCTGGACCCTGAACCAGCATACCTCTAATAGGTGCAGCAAGCTGAACTGCCCCATCCCAGCAGCAAGTTAAATTTGTCAGGGGTGAGTGGATTTCCCAACCTGGAATTGACAACCTTAGGTCAAATAGTACCAGGGTGCCTATTTGTTCAGTTTTTTCCTCTCTTCAGTTTTCCCGCCTTCCCTCCTACTGCCAGTCTCTCCTTGGAAAAACAATGGCCCAGTTGTGTGGTGCCAGCTGTTGGGCCAGGTCCAATTGCAGGGTGGGGAACCTGCAAGGGCAACTCATTTTTCCCTGTTTCCCCTTCCTCACACTATTTGTTCTTATCCTCGTCCTTTCTACTTGCATATCCATACCTTTCCCTGCTTCTTTCTCTTTCACAGCAGCCTATGTTTTGTCTGCCTCCTATCTTCACATATGCTTATTTATTTAATTAATTTATGCACTGTCTTTCTCCACAAAGGGGACCCAAAGCAGCCTTCTCATTTCCTCCATTTTATTCTCATAACAAACCTATGCCAAGTAAGTCATGCAAGTCATTAGGTATCAAGTTGTCCAGGTAGCTAATGATAGGGCTGGCCTCAGTGTATTCTCCCTCAGCCAAAACAGTCATGGAAAGGGCCCTGTCTTTTCCTGGCGGAAGCCAAGGTTTAAACCAAGGTTTTAATCTCCAATAATTTGCATACTTGTATGCATTTTAGATTTTCTTTCAAGTCTTGGGCTTTTCTCACATTTGCAGGAAAATCTGTCTTGTCTGTCCATGATTCCAGTCTCCAGATTTAAGCATATACAGATTTTACCATGCTGAGAATTCAATATGTTTACTTTGGAAGTGTGCATCCTCCAAAAAGCAGGATACTTCAGCCCCTTCTTAGGTTGCAAACCTAGAATTGTTGCCACATGACATGTCATGCTTATCTATTAATGAACCCTGAACCCAGTCATGGGAACTAAATTCTCTTGAAAAACAATGTCCACTTTAGCCTAAAAAATGTTCTGTGTCTTATGTTTTTCCATGGACTTCATTCTACTGTCCTGGTTTCTGCAAAGCTAAACTTTACCATGCAAATGATTGAAATGAGTAGGCCATCATATTAAGTGGGCCATCAGATGATGAGGGTGGAAATTTTCAAAGAAGTGTGCAGCCTTTGCAGTCTTTCAAAAGTAGTTCCTGCTCTAAACTGCTAGATTCAAGGAAGTTACCTAACATGGCATTCTGTAGAGTGTTGCATCTTTGATTTCTGCTGCAAGAAACAAACAAAAAATACACCTTGGCTTTCCTTCTTTCTTCTCACTGATGAATAAACAGTATGTGGATCTTGCTCAGAGTCATCATTTCCCTGTGGGTTAAAAAAGTATTTGTTCATTTTTATGAATGTCAGCCTCTTGATATTCATAGCAAACACACTGCTGGCCCTCAAGTCTCCTGACATTCCTTGTAAACAGACAAGTCTTTCAGTAAATGATGATCACCCCTGCAGAAGAGAGAAGGCATCAGGTTACAAACAGTCAAGGGCACAGAGCTAAGCTGTTCCATAGACAGAGATGAAGTGCACACAGAAAAAAAATATTGTAATGCTAGGGTAGCAGCATATGCAACCTGTGGGGTACAGATGGTCCCCCTGGCACTTGCATTTGACCTACGGCAGCTTGTTAAGAGTACATAAGCTTTAAGTAATACAGTGTATCTTTTGCTCTCTTTGTGAGAACAGCTTGAAAATAAAGCAGCAATCCGTTAGACTCATTTTTCAAAACCAGAGAAGGGTTCTGTGACTAGAAAAGTTACATATCTGGCTGAAATCAATGGTTGGAATTTTTTCCCTGCATGGAGATAAAGAGATGGGGAATGTGATGCTCCTAAAATGATTAAAGACACAAAGACTCTGCGCACAAAAAGATGGAAACCCTGACCAGCAAGGGGATTTCAAGGACCAGAACACAAGGGGGGGGGGGGGGGAGAACACTTCAATCTTGTTATTCATTAATATTTTATGATACCCTATTAATAAATTAGTAGCTCAAAAGTTGTAATACTGCACATGTGCAACATATTCAGGTGCAAAGCAGTTTTACAGATGCCCCATAAAAGTGTGATCCTATACTGAGTTATTCCAGCCTAAGCCTACTGATTACAGTGGATTTAGACTGGTAGGGTTCTGATAGGGTGTACTCTAAGACTATAGGCTTGTAATGACAATCTTGGCAGTTGCACTAGGCAGGGGTCCATAATAGAGAGAAGAGAGTTATTTATTCTGGTACTACAGATCTTTTGCTCTACGTTTTCAAATCCTTACAACTGAACTCAGGGGGATAAACTGGCCATTTTCACTGGCTTCCTGCTTGTTAATCAGAGTAGGTTTTTCTCAGCTGAAAGACATTGAACTGGTCAGTGCTTAATTTATACTGCAATTATGACATGGCTTGTCTCAATGGTGTCTGTCATCTTGTGTTTAGTGGATTGTTTTAATGGCTTTCTTTTTAGTATCGTAATAGTTTTGTTTTGTTATCTTAGTTGTAAGACATCATAAGCAGTTGTAAGACATCATAAGCAGATCTCCGAAAAGCATCTGATCTTACTATATAATTGAGCACTGTGTTCCCAGTGACAAACCAGAAAAAGTGAAGGACTTTGATAAATATGGTTCATGTACAGAGGGACTGATGGAACTACAATTCCCAGACTCCTTATCACTCAGCCAGTAACACTTCTTAAAGCTCTGGGGTCCTCACATAGATGTGCTATTCATTGCCTGAGCCAATTCTCCACTAGGGGCTCCTCACACAGCTGTCATATTCCTTGCCTGAGCCAACTTCCAAGTAAGTAAACAATGAGCCTGGTGCCAATGGCCAGAATTGAACAAGCTACCCCACCCCCGACTGTTTGGGGGAAAGAGGAAAGGCCTTGCCTCAGAACAGCTCCAGCTGAGGCAGTGATAGCGGGACAGTGGGGTGAGAGGCCTCACCATGCCAACCAGAGCACTCCGGGCCAGCTGCCATGAATTGGGCTGGGGGAGGGGGGAATAGAAAGATAGAGTTGGAGTAGGGTCAGAAAGAGAATGAGTACTAGGAAGAGGCAGAAAAAAGTGAGCTAGAGTAGGTGACCAGAATGTGAGAACAAAAGCTGTGGTAGGGTGGCAGAAACATAGGCCCTTTCCGCACAGGCGTTTTATGGCGGCCTGGGGATGGCAAAAACGCCGTCCCCAGGGAGCCATTTGCACAGGGGGTGCAGCTGCTGTGCAGCCGGACCGCCCTCACGCCGCCCTACCGGCGCGAAGCCGGCGTTTCCAAACCTCGCTTGGCAAGCAAGGTTTACTGGAAACGCCAGCTTGGACCCGCTGCCGTGTGAAAGGTAGCGGCTTCCAGGCACCTCCCCCACACTCCACCCATCACTTACCTTGTCTCCGGCCCTCTGGCGCATCACCGAGGCCTGGGGACACGCCCCCCTGCCCTGCGACACTGAAGCAGGCGCGCAGGACCGGGGGGCGTGTCTCCAGGCCTCGGCGACGTACTGGAGGGCAAGGGACACGCCGGGTTGGCCGGGCGACGGCGCTCCGCAGCGCTCCGCAGAATGCGCCGACCCAACCCCCATCGACGCCGTGCAGAAACGGCCATAGAGAATAGAGAGTTGAGGTAGGAAGAGAGAAAGAGAGATCTGGAATAAGTGGGCAGACAGAGAGCGTGGGGGGGGGCAGAAACAGTTTCACACAACAAGCTTCCTATCGTCACAGGCACCCTGCTGGCTTCTATGCCTTTACAAAGCTGGCATCCAGCTTTGTAAATGGGAGATGGGGTGCCTATGGAGATAGGGAGCTCTCTCCCCATCTTTACAAGCCTGCTGGCTCCCCACCCTTTGCAAAGCCAGGATCCAGCTTTGCAAATGAAAGGGTATGCCTATGGAATTCTCCACATCTTCCTAGGCACCCTGCTGGCTCCCTGCTTCCTTTGGGATCCAGCTTTGCAAATGGGGGGAGAGATGCCTATGTTCCCCTCATCTTCACAGGCACCCTGCTACCCCTCCTTGGCAAAGCTAAGATGTTTGAATGGGCACAATTTCAGTATTTGTGACAGACACCATTTCCTGTAGATATATCCTGTCTTCATCTCATGCCCTGGGATGTTTAGTTTTCCAGAGCCAGTTGTATTTTTTCACCCAGTGGACTTTACTGCTAGCAAGTGTATAAAAGAGAAAGTAATGTGGGGAGAGAATATAGGAGAGAAATGACCTCCCCAAGCGCTTGCAGGTTCCCCACCATGCAACTGGGCCCAGCAACCAGAGTGCTCAACTGGGCCTAGCCTCGCAGCCAATATTGTGTGGCTCAGTCATAGTTTTTCTGGGAAAGGGCTGCTGGGGCAAGGGAAGAAGAGAAAGCTGAAGACATGGAACAGATAAAGGTAGGTTGGTTGGTGGGTAAAAAGGAGAGAAGGAAGCAGGAAAAGACTTCAGAGCCTTTCAGGGAAGGGAAAGAGGAAATAGTAAGGGCAGGAGAAATGAGATGCCTCCTCTATTTTGTTGTGAGCCTCCCACTTGTAGAATTATAAAACTAGCAATTGTCGTTCAGGAACAACTTGAGTTATCTACTTTCTATCTATCTACTGAAGTTTTCTGTCTATCTACTGAACTCCATAGGAAGCCTCAGGCTACTCTAGTTTTTTGATACTTGTAACAGTATTTACATATTTGCAGATACATGCTTTTTGTATGCAGGCATATTTTGTTTTGTAGATATATATACTTCAAAATTAAAAAAATATTAGGTGTATGCTTAAATTGCACAATGTACAGAGTAGCCTATAATGTTGAAAGGACACTAAATCCAGTACCCAACTGTGAATCCTGATACTGTACACCAGCCCTTTACATCAACAGAGGAATTACAGAGAAGTGTCCTTGAATTGCCTGATGCTGTAATATTATTGAAGCAGATGTGCACTTAAATTCCAGTTTCTTTTTCAGGTTAAGAATGTCAAGAACATAGAGTAAGAACACTTTCCTGGCAATAAGCCCCACAGCGCAAAGTTTGCTTCTGAGTGGACATGCTTAAGATTGTTCTCTAAATTAACAAACCAGATTGATGTTTCATACAATAAAGCAATATATTGCTGATTTCAGTATAGATTGATTTATAATGGCCAGGGAAAGTATACAAACAGTAGTTGTCCTGCAGCCTCCTGCAAACCTGGTAAAATTGGCAATTGCCCATTCACATGCATTCTCTGGGATGGCTCCTACATTGTGGGATGATTTTCCTGAGACTATTAAGAAGTCCCCACACTTCAATCATTTTTCAAAATGTGCAAAACAGAATTGTTCAGGAGGGCAATCTTGCAGAAGGAGCAAAGCTGCAGTGAATAGGTTCAGCTCAGGAGGTGACTTATTAGGGATAAAGTCTTTCCTGTGCTGAAGAGGACCTAGTTGTCTTAAATAGGTTTGCATGCAATTTTTGGAGGGGGGTTTTCCCCTCCCTGTTTAAACATTACAGCTCAACTACATTATTTTTGTGAATACCAGCCTGGTATATTACTCTGACAGCTCGTTTCAAGATTCCTGAAGATTTTTCTTAGCCCTATGTTCCTTGGGGAACACCTCTGATAACTGAGACAAAATGACAGAGATAACAAGTTTTTATTTTTTATGGAACAAGAGGACATTTATTTGAAATAACAGAAACTGAAGTAAATAAAAACAGTGAACATAAAGATGTGGAATTACATTTTTTTCCCCATCCATATATGCTGGGGAAATCATTCAAAACTTTCTGGTCAAACTCTGGTTAAAACATTACAATTATTTCATAGCAAGCTGTAATTCAATAATTTGCTGTAATTCAATAATTCAATAATTTGCTAACTCTAGGATATTACCTTCTCTCAGTACATTCTTCCAACTAACAGAAACTCCTACAGGGAAAATCTTAACTGGCTCCTGCTCCCCAGGTCATAGCATCTATTGGCTTGTGAAGCTCCTCTTTTATTGAGCCTCTGTTGCTGAGCTAATCTCCATTAGGGATGCAACCAATTTCATTATGAGTGCATTCGACAGTCAGACTTACTGTGTGTGAAGATGTTGATGAGATGTAAGTCAGTCATCCAAATATAGAGGGGGAGCATTTTATTGAATTACAACATTTATTTATGACTGATACAGATGGTTTATGAGTGATCTAGTTGTTCATTAAGACAACTGACTGCCAAGCAGAGCAGTTATGCAACAAGGGTGGGTGGTAGTAGAATTTGATCTGGCAAAAAACCAAAATTCACTGCATTGTTAGGAAGGAATACAGTGCAGAAATACAGTAAAGAAGCCTTCTGAACTCCAGTGAACAGATCAACAAACTATCAAACTGACTATTGAAAAATGAGGTCCCTGTTCACAACCAATCAACAGGACATGGTCTAAATTTGGCAGGAGTTTCACCTTTTACACCCTGTTGCTTGAACTGACTACAAATGCAATGCTTGAATGTAGGACAGGATGATCTGCTCTGAGGCTTTCTTCACTTCTTTTATTCAAAAACAATAATTCTTGAGCATTTAAAATGGGTAGCAAATATTTTTACTGCTTTTCAAACTAAATAAGCTTCTCAGAAGAAATATTTTCATGTGGAAGAGTCTACTCATCTATTATGTGATTTCACACTATTATTTTGTTTTCATTTCTTGCTTTAGGACCTGTGAAAATTATGAATAGACTGATGCACAGGTGTCAAACTTGCAGCCCTCCAGATGTTATGGACTACAGTTCCCATCATCCCCTGCCAGCATGATGCTGGCAGGGGATGATGGGGAATGCAGTCCATAACATCTGGAGGGCCGTGAGTTTGACACCTATGGACTGAGGCATGCAGTGAATTACCACCTGCTTTCTATGGAAAAAGCTATTTTTCAGTTGGGAAAAAGTTCCATTGAACATTTTCAACTAGCTTTAAACTATATGCAGCTACTATCTCAGAATGATTAGGACAAGCTCTGCAGAATTGTTGCAATGATTCCCTTTGGAAAACACAAACATCAGCTGGGACCAATTCAAAGTAGCAGATATATAATATTTTTATGCACCCAAATTGTTAACATTTGTTCTACATTTCTTTTCTTTTGGGGAGATCGCAGCCAAACTGGTGATGGAAAGTAGTTCTGTCCTTTAGTATCTGGGTCTCATGCTTCACATCCAGATCTGGCTCATTCTCTCTGGTTATCTCCTTGTCATCAGCACAGTTAACTATGGTTTCCATATTTGGGATATTAGAAGGGATCCATTCAGTGCCAGAATCCTTTGCAAGATGATCACTCTTGAGTCAGGCTAATCCCATAACAAGATGTCTAACAGCTGTAGCAGTTATACCTTGGCAAGCCGGGATAAAATCCTAAAACAAAGAACAAATTTATGCTAGTAGGCTGTGTACCATTTATGCCTAAAAACTCAGGTCTGCTATTTATTTGAGAATCTTCTTTCAGGAATCTAGCAGCATAATCCTAAACAGGATTACACCCTTCTAACTCCATTAAAGTCAATAGGCCAGTGGTGGCGAACCTTTGGCACTCCAGATGTTATGGACTACAATTCCCATCAGCCCCTGCCATGACATCTGGAGTGCCAAAGGTTCGCCACCACGGCAATAGGCATAGAAGGGCATAATAATTCCATTTAGGGTTGCACCACATACCTTCAAACACTAACGTGCACATACAGATATTTAAGAAGAAGAAGAGTTTGGATTTATATCCACCCTTTCTTTCCTATAGGAGACTCAAAGGGGCTTACAATCTCCTTGCCCTTCCCCCCTCACAACAAACACCCTGTGAGGTACGTGGGGCTGAGAGAGCTTTTCTGAAATAATAGTAGACAATGTTAGAGTTGCCAAATCTTCTCAGGTCAATAGTGGGGCTTGTGGGAAGGGGAAGGGATGTCAGATCTATGTTGGGAAACTCCTGGAGATTTGTGTAGGAAGCCTTGGGAGGACAGGGACCTCAGTCGGGTACAATGCCCTAGAGTCCACCCTCCAAAGCATCCATTTTCTTCAGGGACTGATCTCTGTAGTCTGGAGATGAGCAGAAATTCCAGGGGATCCCCATGTCCCACCTAAAGGTTGGCATATTGGACAGTGTTGAAGCTACTAACAATACCAAACAATAAAACTATCAGTCAAAACTTAATAAATAAAAGACTCCTATGAACCAGTTAAACAAAGATCAGGCAGCAGAGGAACCACTGAACCGGTAATACAGAGTTTTCAACATGTGCCAGGGGTTTTTAACATGCAGACATCCCCAGTGTTCAGGAAGGACATCCAGAAACAAAGGGAAGTTCTTGCATAGATGCCTGCCTTACTCTACATGGGATGAGAGCCTCAGGTGAAGACCTAAGGGAACAGAGACAAAATATTCATATTGGAAAAGGTGGTTGTTAGATATCCTTAACAGTTTAGGGATTTAAAGATGAGTAATAGCCTAGAAGATATATTTTACTTGTCTCTTCCTCCAAGGAATTTAAGGCAGCATACAAGGTTCTTCTCTTCTATCTTCATCAAGTCCCTGTGAAGAGTTAGAGCAAGGGGGAGGGAGAGAGGAACATAGATACAGAAAACCTGTGAACAGTAGTACTAGGAGGCAGAATCAGGGAAGATCATGGCTTGTTGTTGGCCCTCCCTAGTAACTGACTGGCCGCCCACTGTGTGAGACAGGATGCTGGACAGAATGCTCTTTTTTTCTTATGTAATGGTACAAGCTTGCCCAGTGACATGGCTTACTGGAGGTTTGAACCTGAGTTATCCTAATCTAATACTCCTATATTGAAGTTAAAATTTTTGAAGCCAACAAAGATGGCAAAGTATTAATCATTCTATATTCCAAATAGCAGAGCCCAGTCAAGCCACTGCATTTTGAACTCACTAGAATGACTCAGTCTTCTTTAAAGGTAGCCCCACATCGCATATTAACAAAGTATGCTTTGCCCAGGAATTGCCCTAAAGACTGTTTGGATGCTTCTAGGTATTTTAAACCAGTTCATTCTTCTTTGTCTCTGGCTGACATGTGGACTAACACTGCGAGTAACCTTGTTTCTGGAGTGAATAGCAATTTATAATGTTTCATTCCAGTTTTCTGCTCTATAGCTATCTTCTGTAAGAATGTACATTGCCCACACTCCATAGCCACCAAACATACGAAAAGCGAAATACAATTTTAATACATGCTGTTGGCACAGTGGATCACTATTCTGAACTATTCTGTATCACTTGCATTTTAATTGCAGGTTTTGAGCCTTAGTTGTGGAAATGATTTCTCATTAGGTAAAATAGGAGGAGGAAGAAGAAAGACTCTAGGAACATTCTGGTGTAAGTTAAGAACACAAAAACAGGCTCTTTGGCCGTTTGCTGCTAATTTGCATCTCAGAATACATGGGCACATACAGTCCTTAACTTGATTCTCATTTAATTTTCCTGCCAGGAAATTATTTTTAATAGTTACATTTAAATCCAACCCATCTTCTAGATAGTGGAGAATACTATTTTAACCTTAGAATAAACCAACACAGTTGTTGATTAGTTAAAAGTGAGAAATAGCAATTTGGCCATGATCCCAAAGCAAGTTAGGCGAGACCTTGTGTAGCATAATTGCTGTGAACTCTCTGTCCAATGTTTTTACCTCTGCCACAGATTTCCTAGGTGGACTTTGGCAAGCCATTGTTTCTCTGCCTCAGTGTCCCTTTGCAGTAAAGAGATAACTCTGACTGACAGGGCCAGCTAACCATTAAGCCACACAGTAGGCTTTGCAATATCTTCAAAAGACGGCAAATCATTAGTATTTTTAATCATAATATTTTTTTTAGAATCTGCTTGGTAACACAATTTACTTAATCTGCCTCAATAACCATCTGTGCTGATGTACCTTACAGAGGTGTTGTATGGATTAATAATATTTAGCATACATTGTTTTATTATAATCCTTACAGCCCTGTAAATTAGGTATTATCAGCACTGGCATACGTAGGCAGAAGCTAAGAGAGAGTGACATTTTAGATCACCTAGTGATTCTGTGGCAGAGGAAAGATAAGAACTGAAAATCTCCTGGAATTCCAACTGATCTCCAGAATACAGAGATCAATTCCCCTGGATTAAATGGCTGCTTTAGAGGGTAAACTCTATGGTGTTACCCAAAATGATGGCAGTCTATCCCTTCTAGGGTGGGGAATTAGTGAGAACAGACTCTTAGCTTAGCAAAAGCTCAGGGTCTTTGTTGCCTTTTGTCAGCTTTTGCAAGAAAATTCACAGGAGAGCAAAATAAAGTTTAACAAATTTATTTAGGGATTATTGGAGTACACAAGCACACAATGAGAGCAGCAGAACACACACACTGTCCTAGGATATAGGCAGTGCTGAGTGAATAGGTTTACAATAGATCACAGATGTTATGGACTACAGTTCCCATCATCCCCTGCCAGCATCATGCTGACAGGGGATGATGGGGACTTTAGTCCATAACAACTGGAGGGCCACGAGTTTGACACCTGTGCAATAGATGAAGAGAATAAGGGATATAGTCACCTGATCCTCAAGTGGAATGGTCTGATGAACAGACCTGAGCAGCCCACACTTAGCTCTCGTAGAAGAAAGAACACGTTGTGGGACAGTGTCAACAGACAGTGAGGTATCCAGAGATATTGAACAATGGCTACTGGTAGAAGGGGCTCCTTATGGGGAAAAAGGAACCCTCAGGGTTATGCAGAATGCAACTGCTGGCTTATGAGTAGGTTGCCAGGACTACTACTGTAGTAGATCTCACACCAATTATTGCCATTGCAGAAGAAGTGGCAGAAGAAGAAAATATTAAAATGTGAGAGTCCTCTGTGCCAGTATGTCACTTCTGAGTACAACCATATTGTTTCCAAAAATTCCTAGAGCTACCCATTGTCTCTTTTGGGTTGTACCTAAATGTGATATATTGATGTTGGTAACATCACTGACATCATGTGTCCCTCATGTCTCTGTTCCCCAACTTTCCTGCTGGTTGCAGGCTAAGTGTGCATGTGCAGGTTCTGTTACTGGTAGCACTGCCTTTTCAAATATTCTCACAGGGACCAAGTTTATGTGTGCCTACTTCACACAACTGAACACACAGTGGTACATAGGCAGGGATGAGTCCAATACAATCATGCCAGGGCCCTATGTACTTTAACTTCATTGGTCGCAATATTGTCTGCAGAGAGCTGGAGTGCTGAGAGGCTAGAATGGAGTGTTCTGCTTCAGACTGCAGGAGAGCGATTTCATTCTTCAAAGTTATCCTAAATTAATAATTCATGTAAATGGAAGGCCAGTACAACATGTTAAAAGATGGTCTTTCTTCCTGATGTGGTTATTTTGTATCTTCAGGACATTTTTACATTGGGAGAATATTAAAAATGTTACTCTTTACCCACTGCCTGAAATGGTACCGCCCATTTTGAATTCTGCTACCTCTGTTGCATATGTGGACCGGGTCAGAAACTATGTATGTAAAGTGTTGTAAGGATGTATTAATACTTAAGTAAGCAACCATTCAAGCTTAGCAAACTTTGAACTTGATTCAGTATTCTAAATCCTGTCATGCTGGCATTCACTGGATGGCATTAGAAAGCAATGAAAGTGTTAATCTTTCGCCTGCTAACGCTAGTGGAGATGGCTAGCAAAAGCCAAAATGCCTGCATAGGTCTCCACATTTCTCTAGGAAAATTCTTATTTTCCACCTCACTTAGTACAAGCAAACAGTGTAGGCTGGAGACATTGTGGTCCATGTGGAATGGAATGTTGAGCTCCTGCCATATGTTTGCAGATCTTAACTTTGAAATGTGGGCACAATACCACAAGCTGTCAACTTGTGTAAAAAACTTAAGCAAAGACAAAAACATAGGGTAATATTTACCAGATGAGATTTCTATGTAATCTTGTTGGAATTTTGGGAGTATCCAACTTGCATGGATTTCGAAATGAGCCATGTATCTTTTGTTTTTTATCCATTTCCCTTATGATGAGAAAAGGAAAACAAAATATTAATGAAAACGAAGCATTTTACATGGGTGAACAAGGAGCTCAGTATGCCCTCAGGCAATGTCAAATGTATACAAGGCTCTCATGAAAAAGGTATATGCTTTATTCAGCTCAGCAAAAGGTATAACACAATATTTGTTTAAAAAAGACACTTTTGTTAAAACAAATTAATTTTAAATATAAGCATTTTGCTGTCATTGGACAATTTTAACTGAGGCCATATTACGACAAAATCTGCAAAGAAAATATATTTCTGTTCAAAAATCACCAAATTAGTGTTAATTGAGCTTAGTTTTAGTTGAGTGGCAGAGTTCTTCAAATGAATGCTTCATGCATCATGAAAAGATAGTCATTGCTATGGTTCTATTTCTCACTTTTTTAAATATGTGAAGAAAAAAGCAATTTGAATATCTCTTCTATGAGGAGATAGATGAGCATCCAGTGTGTTTAAATCACTTACCACACACACAGTACCACCCCCTACTTATCCTGCCCTTCTTCCAGGAAATAGCATGTATGATTCTTCTTTTCTCCTTACAGCAATCATGGAGGTAAATTAGGCTGAATGAGAGTGAGTAGCCCAAGGTCACCCAGTGAATTTTCCAATAGTAAGCAGATTTGAACCCATGTTAACCCTTTTTTAAAAGAAGAAAACTGGAAACATTTTGTTTTGTTTCTGTTATGTCACCTGCCTTAGGTTATGATTGCAGTATGATAAAGGTGGGAGGGTCTAGAAATATTCTAAATAAATAAATAAGCTTCCTACAGAGAACCCAAAAATGTATACTCTGTAGAACAAAAAGTGTTGTTTGATGTTTCTTTCAGCAACACTGTCTTTCTTATCACCATTTCTCTTTTTGCAATTGAATCCCAGCATTGGTATAAGTAAAGAGGCAGCTATGGATGTCTTACATTGTTCATTTGGATTTCATTGAACTGGCATCTTGTTGAGAATGTGCATCCCCCTTGTGGGTCCCTGCCTGTAGAATGCACCCTAAGCTGAGGAAGACACAATGGGAAATGAACTGGAACAAAGCTAACAGCAAGAGATAGGCACTCCAACTCCAGAATCCCATCACATTCAGAACTGGGTTGTTTATTGGACTATAGAGCACAGAGTGAACTGGACTGTGCCCATTTTCTTGGCCGTAAGGTCTTATTTTCAGACTTAAAGATCTACAATTCTGAGCTATATAGTAAACGTTATATTCTTCCCTATCCCCTGCCTGCCAAAGTCCAATTAATGACAGGGTGAAATTCTTTCCTGAACCTGCTAATTTGGCCCCTTTGAAGTCCATAGCAAAGAGTAACAGCCAACTGGAAAAATACTGCTTGAGAGGGAAGATAGCCATTGGCCACACACAAGACTAAAGATAGGTATACCTGAAAACAGAGAAGGTCTTAGTCAGAGGGTACTGTGCTGGGCAGGATCCCAACCATGCACAGCCATGTCCCTCCTAACAGATATGGAATGAAATGGAAGAGCAGACTCCCATCACCATTTGCACTCATTGCACCCACGCACTTTAGAGCTCAGGCAGCTGCCTTGGTGAACACCCTTCAGCATCTGGCTAGGCTGCACCTGGCCATCCCCTCGTCAACTCACTTGTTACCACATATACACACCCACTTGGCTGTCTCAAAGTCTGTCCTTTACTGGACCAGAGGTTGCCCTGGGGGGATAGTGGGGGCAGTGGGTGTGAGGAGTACAGTGAGGAGTACAGTGATACAGTGAGTACAGCTGCCCATCCTGGATGTTGTCCCAGAGCTCCAGAATCACTAAACCTGCCCCTGCCTGACAAATACCTCCTTCTTCCAAGACTGTTCTGACAGGCCACACCTACCCAGTCAGCAGGCAACCAGTTGAGGAGAAGAAGTCAGACAAATGTAGTGAGCTGCACTGAGCCAGTCACTTTCCCTTTATGTGACTCACCCCAAATGTGCTGGCTGCAGCAAGGTACCACACTACAGGCAGGGAGTCCTACTTTGTTGTAGAAAAATATTGTTTAGAAAATTACCAAGTACTGCAGCTAACCTATGACCAATCCATGTACAATGTGCATCTTCTGGTTAGGCAAAAATATAAAAAAATGTGCTAACTGTCACATGTCACAATTTGTAAAATGATCTCTCAATTGGTATTATTTTGTAAACATCTCATGTAATACACGTCCTAAAGCTGCTAGAGGTTTGGGCAAGATTGTGTTCTGTGGAAACAGGCCCCCTTGCAAGAGCACAGCTCATTTTGCATAGGAAAGAGTGGGAAGCAGTGGAATCCCACAGCATGTACTGCAGCACTCACAGGAGGCAACAGAGGTGGAAATAATCCTGGGGGCTGACTTATTCCCTTTATTTTAAAATGCTCTTTTAAAAAATAAAATACAAACATACTTATTTATTCTTCAACAAGTCTAAATCATTTATAAAGGGGAGAGGACCCTATCATCCTGAGAAATGGCAATGGAAAATGTGAGGGGAGAAATTAGATGCATTTAATCAATTCTGCAAGGTTAAAAAAGAAGGGGGATAAAATATAAGGTGCCTTTGCAAAGCTCTAATAGACATGCCAGATCCTTTTTCTCCCTTTTCAACAGTTGTGGTGCATATTCTTGGCAACAGTTCAAAGAAATGAAGTGCTCTTTTTATGGGAATTGTCTTTTGCACAAAAAAGTAATTAAGGGAAGAAAAGAATATGATGTATTAGAAAATGGGAGCCACAACAATCTTGCAAGTAAGCTGCCATGGCTAATTCTCCTTAACAGTAATTTAACTGCTTTCAAAAAACATTTCACATGTACAGTCCCTTCGAGGAATTCTCTTTGGTTCTCTCCTATCCAGCCAAGCACATCAAAACATTTTAGCTCATATTGAGTGTCCTAATGACCAATCCGTTTCCCTAGCAAAGGGAAAAGGGATGGGGAGTTTGGTCAGAAAGCACAAAGGGATGAAGAGTTATCTATTTATAACTTTTATAAGGCCCTGTAAGAGGAGGTCTTGGGAACGGGCAGCCAATTGTGCTTTCTGTGATGTGGACTTTATTAAGCAGTGGAAGGAATCTGTTACTGACCACTACAAAGGCTTCTGTGGCTTAGTTAAGAACACAGTCTTCATGTTGAAAATGTTGCAAAGGGGAAAGGAAAGTAATACTCGTCTGCCAAAAGAAGTAGTGACTTTGTCATGAATAATGGAATGGACGCTCCTCTACAAACTGTTTGTTCACTTCAGCCCCTCCTATTTAAGCACCTTGAAGAACTTTAGGGAGAGTAATAACTATTCTATGTACTTTGCCTTGAAGGTTACTTCACTGAAATCAGAAAAAAAATCTATTTCACAAAGATTATATTTGGACTGCAGTGTAAGGCTGTAACATACAACCCATTTACTACACAATATTGCTATTCTATATCATGATCATATTGTCTGTAAAACAGTTTTGAAACAGTAACTATATTATGTCATCTTAAGACAGAGTAGAAATCTGACTCTTTCATGTGTGCCTTTTTTTGAAGCTGAAACAGGTGATTCACAAAATGAGAGTTTTAACTGTCTTTGAAGGATGAAACCACACAAGCTTCTGGAAAAGAAATGGACAGATTTGTGGTATATTTTTCATGGTAAATAGCAGCCCTGAAGACCCTAATCAAGACTGGGCTTGCAATATGTCCTGTTGACTTGGTGCTAATCCTCTGTTTTCTGTGTATTTGATCCAAACACAGTAGCTCTGGGGAACCATTTTAGATTGGGGAAATGGCTGATGGGAAAATGGCAGTTGGGAAAAGAGTTACCCCTACAACTTATGCTACCCAAATTGGCATACACATAAAGACGCAAAGGTGTTCCCCCTGCTATCATGGAGCAAACACATGTATTGGGGGGCACTAACTATATACTTTGGATCAGGTCTGTGTATACTAAGGTTCAGACTAATGCTCAAAAGAACAAAGAACAAACTTCATAAACAGAAAAGGTATTTAAATTTAATTAACAGAAAAGAGACCAAGTAAGTTAAGGAATATTGTAGTTGAATATTGATTCCGAACCACCTACACAAAATGGGAAGGTCACAGGTGGTAATCTTGATACCTTTTTGCTGAGACTAAGGCCAGTCCGCACGGCCAATAAACATGGGTAAAAAAAATATGTTTGCGGGAGAGGGACTTCACACAGATCCCACCCCTAAAATGAGTTTGCTCCGTGTTATTTTCCCCAAACCAGGTTTTTTGAGAATCGCTACTAATGAGTCTTTTTAAAAATCCCAGGTTGCAGCCGCTCGCAAGCAAACACCTGGGCAGGAGGCACTTTATTCACCTCCCTTTTCCTGTTTTTTTTTTAAATTTTGCAGCTTACATCTACATAGCTACACAGGTGCAGATGGTTATATTGTGAGACATCAGCATGGCTGTGGGGGGTTATTTGTGCATGCCAGCATAACTACTCTTTGGTGGGAAGTGAATTTTTAAAAAAGATATGTGTCTCAGTTCGAAGGCATAAGAGCAACCTGGATTGTTTTTGTTGGCTCCAATCACTGCCTGCACAGATGCATGTGAATGGAAAAACAGGAAAATGGATCCTTTATCCCAACTGCAACCCGTTTTACATTTGCTGTGCAGAAGGGGCCTAAGTGTGGGAATGTAGTGTTGTCATTGGAGGGTGAGGATAAAAAAAATGCAATCTTTCAAAGATGAGCCAGCCTGTAAGGAAATTCTTTGGCTATAGGGTAGAGGGGATTTGTCTCTTTTACATGGAAAGTATCTACAGTGTTCCTAAAGAGGGTCAGCATGGTAAAATGGTTAGGAATGGTGGACTCTAATCTGGTGAACTGGGTTTGTTTCCTCCAGATGCAGCCTGTTGGGCGACCCTTAGGCTAATCACAATTCTCTGAGAAATCTCTCAGCTTCACCTAGTTCACAAGGTGCCTGTTGCGGGGAGAGGAAGGGAAGGTGATTGTAAGCTACTTCGACTCCTTAATGGTCGAAAAAAGCAGGGAATAAAAAACAACTCTTCTTCAAGAGAGAGAGGTAAGGATGTGGGGGGGAGGGGGGAGTATGCTTGTATGATTGTAAGCTGCTTTGAGACTCCTTACAGATGAGAAAAGTTGAGTACAAATCCAAATTCTTCTCTTCTTCCCTTGGGGAGATTTGGAAGTTAGAAATGGCCAGGTACTTGTCATGATTGGGAAAGGTCAGATATGGTTCTATTTGATCATTGAGATGTGGAGGAAATTGCTGAAATCAGCCTATTGCTTATGGTTTGGAAATATGTGTCATTAACTAGTATCAAATAATCTGGGAAGAGGTTCTAAGGTCCTTAGGAGAAGTGGCCCTCAACTGAATCTCTCTTAGGTTGGGTATTTGCATGATGGATAGAGGAGCTGCTCTGTATTCTTTTCCATCTTAGCATGATTCACTGCCTTTTAATATTACTTTAATTCATGTGCCAGCTTTCAAATCTTAGGCCACGCTGAGGAATATACATGTACAAAAATGGATTAAGCATAACAAAAATTACTGTCCCTGTGGGGTAAGAGATCATTCACACCTGATAAGTAATTAAAAAATTTGGGGGGTAGATTCATGGATGTTTCAGCATCTGGACTGTATTTACACTTCAAGTGATTTAATAGTCATTTCCTAGTTCCTTCCTCCAAGGAACACTGAAAACTGTAGTGCTGTGAAGGGGGTAAGATTTTAATACAGAGAATTTTGCACACCCATATCAAGATATATGTTCCAAGATTCTTTGAATAAGTCATGACAGTTAAAACTGTTATAAAACTTATATAAATGTTTAGTATAAATATGGGTGATAAAGCAGGCTTAGAATCCAGACCATTTTGTCAAAAGCCACCATTGCAACAGAACACAGATTCCACCCATGGGGTCTTAATTCTCCTTTCTGCCATTTTCTTTCCATACACCCAATTCTATGTGTCCATTTCATCACAAAGCGCAGTAGCCATAGTGTTATTACATTCCACAGCACCCATCAGTGAAGCTAGTAGCATTAAAGTTGGCAGTTCCTTTGTGTTTCTTCCTTTGCCTGGCTCTTTTCAATGTTAATAATGTGATTCTTTCCTCAAGCTGATACAGCCTCAATTTAATGCCACACAGCCTCAACAGTTTGAGCAGAGTTGCAGGACCATGGCACCTATGTAAAGAAATGTCAGCCCAGCAGGAATAAAGGACTGTTTCATCTCAGCAATTGTTCTCTGCTGAGCATAAAACTAACAGAGCACAGCTGGTGGTAGTAATCTATATCCATCAGATTTGGATAATAATACCATAGGCAAGTTTATATTGTTGATTGCAACAACAGTTATCTTGAGCATCACCAGAGGCTGAATTCAGGAACTCAAAAGCTAGCAATCGGCACAGTCCAAGCTAAAGGATAGGCCACCTGCGCCTCAAAAATATCATATGCCAAAGTACTGTCTGCTGAGATGCATTGTAACTGACTGAAGAAGTTAACCACAATCCAGAAAGAAACAGTAAATTGACAGAGAATGATAGTATCAATAGATACTGAAATGCATTCTTACACTTATACAGATGAAGGCTGTATAAAGCCATTGGCAAATGAGATTCCACATTATAGCCTCTTGTTTTCAACATGTCCTGGGTATTATCTTGATATGATCATCACTGCAAACAAGATACTAGTTTATGGTTAATTGTAAGTGCTCTTTTGTTCTTGAAGTTAGAATTATACAAAAGGGTATAAATATTGGAATCTACATGAAAAATGTTATCCTCTGATGAAGGCAGAAGAAGTTCTGTATCTTTTCAGTGCTATAATCACTTCAGCTTCTTAAAGGGCACTTTTCCTTGTACAGCTAAGGAAAAGAGCTTTTCCCCCTTGCCTATGCTAGAACTTGAAGCACAGACTATCATTGATCAAACCATTGATCAAGGCTGTTGAGTTCCACCGGGAAATTACTAGGGAAATTGCCAAATACCAGGTTTGATCCAAAAGTTCATATCTCCTTAATGGCCTCCTGGTTTTGAATGAAAATGGCATCCTTTTTCAGTACATATACTGCCATACTGTCATTACAGCCCACACTTTTTTAATGTCAATAATCACACACACAGACACACACACATGACATACATCTATCTAGAAATTACTAGGATTATCAGCTTCCAGATGCAGGGGCACATCTGCAAGCCCAGGCACTGCCTACAGAGTTTTGGGGATACAAAATATGTCATCCAGAAGAGGCACCTAGGGCTCTCCCCCCCCCCCCGCCGCCGCCCCCTTCCCCAGACATGCTACTGTCCAAGTGTGATCTGGAGTTCTCCCAGATTTACAACTAAACTCCAGACTATAGAAATTAGTTCTCCTGGAGGAAATGACAATTTGGAGGGTGGATTTTATGGAATCATATCGCCCCTATGCTCCCTCTCTTCCCTACAATCAGCCCTACTTATAAACCAGCCCCAAATCTCCATTAATTTTCCAGAACTGGAGTTGGCAACCTTAGCAAGTTATTGAACACCAACAAGTAGAAGATTAACAAACAGGTTTTGGGAGAAAATACAGAGATTGGAGAAAACACAGAGTACCATAAAATTAGGAACCAACCGTGGTTGTAAAAAGGGGACAACTAAGAGGACAAAAAGCTGTGGTCAGTTGTCATCTTGGGAGCCCATGAAACTGAGCAAGTAAAGAGAGCTATTTTAATAAGATGTTTTGATTGCATGTTGTAAGGAAGTCCCAAGGGAAATTTTTTACTTGGGAACCCATGATTACTCTTGGCGATCCTGAAACCAACTAGTGACAGACTTACTTTCAGTTTCCCATTTGGAAGTCTCTATTTTGATGGCAGGACATGACACTAATATGGTTCTGTCCACCACATTTCTGTTGCATGAGCCATTTGCCTGAACTTTTTCTTTAAATATTTGTATTTAGTTATAAACAGCTGCACTGAGATTGAAACTTCTTGTCTAGGACACCAGGCCAGACTAGATATTATTTATGTCTTGTCCTATTGCTGTAATACCTGTTGCAGAAAACAGATGGCAAATGGATCAAAATAAAAAGGGTGTGTATGTGTGTGTTTGGGCTTTAGATGAATTATATGTTCTTCAAATCACTATACTTTCTTATCTGGGATATCCTATCTCTGTTCATCAAAAGCCAAAACTCTCAAGAGTGCAAGGTACAAATTCACACTTGCCGGTATCAACATCCTCATCAAATTCATAGTATTCAATTATAAAATGAAAAAGAATCTACAATCAGAGAAAATTCAGGTCCACCCTGTATTAGATATCATTTCCTTTCTGTTCCAGTCTGAGAATTCCAAATGGTAGAAATGCTCCAAATAATAAGCAATCCTTTTAAGAGAGAATTGTAAGCAAACAGTGGTAATACAATGCACTTTAGAAAAAGCATTATTTTTCTGCCCTTTGGTCTCCTGAAATCTTAAGCCAATTTTGGCAGGTTTTGCTGTATTAAGTGGTCAGTATCCCATAGTGGTCACACACTGCTTTATTGGAATCCTGACAACAGCAATCGAAGAAACAAAATTAACCCTTTACACTGAAGGCTAAGAGGGATCCCATTGCCAGCAGTGGTGAAAGCATCAAGAATTTCAGGCTCTCGCCCACCAGGGGTTAATGGCAATCTGTTGCTGATTTCCCTGGACAATCAGAGTAGCAAACAGTGGTCTTTTTAATGAGCCCCTGAGGACAACGCTGGCATGCAAGTCTGCAAAGATCTGGACCAACCAGGGAAACATAAAATGAAAACAACCAAGGCCGTTTATTTTCCTAACTCATCAATTGCAAACAAAATTTTCATTTAATAAACCATGAAATGATTCACAGAGTTTCTGTGTATTATTGTAAGCACAGCTGGGTAATGTAAAAATTGCTTTTCTTTACTTTGTTACTTAGCCCAGTATTGGGTTTTCATCCAAACAAAGCCGTATTTATTTGTCTTCAATGTATTTATCATTTTACTGCTTCTGCATGCTTTTCTCCAATCGAGCTCAGTGACTACTCCACCAGGAATAGCAGCATACAATGCATCTTTCTGTGATCAAGAGAGGAAGGGTGCTTAATAGGCAGGTAATATCCATCCCCAATAAAGTTCTTGTAGAGTTGATTGTGCCTATCCCATTTATTTTGTGCAAGGTAAATAATATGTTTTAATATTTGGTCCTGATCATTTAATACTGAAATGAGAATTGATAATGTTCAACTGTATCCTCTCTCTCTGGTTGATAAAGATAGTTTTTTTCTTGTGTCCCATTTAATGTTTTGATATTGGAATTCCAAACCCTTCAGCCTGCCTGTCCCTAGCATTTCCCTCTTACACCATCAGCAGTCAGCCGTTCTGCAGTTTAGCAGAAAAAAGAAAGAGGGAGAGACAGGAAAACCCTTTCCACTGTTCTCTCTGTTCTAGCTGAGCTTTGCAACAGGAGGAAGTGAGAAACAGGGAGAACCCTCCATGGGTCAGCTGTTGCTCATTTGTATGATAAATTTCATTTTTCAACTCTCTTGGGGTTTTTTCTTTTTAAAAAAGATAGATAATTTAATAAATAAACCTGTCTAATTCTAGTCCAGAGTGTAATGCATTATACAGAGCCACAAGGATCCTGAAATGTGTTTTCTGCAATCTGCATATAACCGCTGTGAGATCTTCTTTTTCTGTTTCCTTGGTCATACAACCTCCAGTCCTACAAGTTATTTATTTGGGGTGACCCAGTAAGTGGATCTCACAGCTGACTAGGCCAGTCTTCTGTACCACTTTAAAAGGTTCTTTGATGGGTAAAAAATGAATTGGATTTTAATATTTTTGCTGGCATCTTGATTCAAATAAAATTTGTCATGGCATAGGCTAGAAACTAAGACAAGGGAACAGAGCAAAAAGGAGAGAGAGAAAAGTTGACACTCTACACTGATGTTTTGTGTCAAAAGTGATGTCATATCAACAGCATGATGACTCTTCCCCCTATTTTCTCCCACCCCATCCTGCTGAGCAGCAGAGGGGACAAAAACACATTTTTTCCTCCCTCTAGACTGTTTTTCATAGACTAGCAAGTCTGCACTCGACCAGCCTAGAGTGCTGGACTAAACATTTTGTAGGAAAGTTTGTAATTCTTCCATGCTCAAGCATTATCAGGATCATCGATAGCAAGAACCTCAAAACAGACAGGTTATATTAATTTAAGGGTTCTCAGGCAGGGATTTGTGGTTTCTTCCTTGTTTCATTTCCACACTAGTAATTGGTAAAATTAGGGTTGCCAACCTCCAGGTGGTAAGTGGAGATCTTACGGGATTACAACTGATCTCCAGGCAAAACAGCTTGGTTCATCTGGAGAAAATGACCACTTTGGGAGGTGGACTGTGTGGCATTATACACCAATTGAAGTCCCTTCTCTCCCCGAGCCATGCCTTCTTCAGGCTCCTCCCTCAAAATCTCCAGGTAGCCCAACCTGGAGATGACATCGCTGGGGACGATCCCCTATCTATGCAATGCGCATATTTGAGCCCACCCGCGGAGACTAATGGACCCAGAGCAGTTCCAGGACGTCCTGCGGCAGACCCCGCCCACTGGTGACACCCTTGATGTGCTGGTAGAGAGCTGGGATACCAGGCTTTCTGAAGCCATCGAGACGCCCTCTCTGCACCCACACCAGACCAGCTCCTTGGTACACCGAGGAGCTGCGAGAGATAAAGTGGGAGTTGAGATGGCTAGAGCAAGTGTGGTGGCAGGTGTATAATGAAGGGGCAAGACACTTGTATCGGATGTTTATGAGATCCTACGAGGAAGCTGTGAAGGAAGTGAAGAGGGTTTATTTTACCACCTCTATTGCTACTGCTAGTTCATGCCCGGTGCAATTATTTGGGCTAATTGGAACACTAACGACCTCTGCTATGGGTCCTAAATTAAATGAATTGGCACTCAGCTGTGAGGCTTTTACTAACTACTTCACAGACAAAGTCTTGGCTCTCTGCCAAATTCTTCCCGTGACGATTGATACAATAAGTGAACTGGAGGTCCCTTGGCTGTCTTTTGGTCCTTGTTTGGACCGCTTCAGCTTACTCAACCTGGCAGATGTGGACAGGGCATTGGCGGCAGCTGTGCGATCTACCATTTGTTTGACCCATGCCCTTCCTGGTTGGTTAAAGCCAGCGGGGAGGAGCTTTGGAGCCACCTGTTGAATATCATCAATAACTCCCTTGAGCAAGGAGTCTTTCCAGCTCCGCTTAAAGAGGCAGTGGTCTGCCCGCTCTTAAAAAGACCTCCATTGGATCTGGCCAATTACTTCCCAGTTTGAAATCTTCCATTTCTGGGTAAGGTGGTGGCTGCGGATCAGCTGCAGACGTTCCCGGATGATACTAATGTATTGGATCCCTTCCAGTCTGGCTTCCATACTAGCCATGAGATCAAGACGGTATTGGTCGCTGTTGTAGACGAGCTCCAGCTCCACCTGGACAGAGGCAGTTCAGGGCTGCTTGTGCTGTTAGATCTCACCGCAATGTTAGATCATTACCTTTTGGTCCACCTCCTTGGCCGAAATCGGAGTCCAGGGGTCAGTCTTCTGCTGGTTGACCTTGTTTCTCTGAGACTGGGGACTGCAGGTGGCATTGCGGGGGAGAACTCCAGGCGTCATCCCATAGTTTGCGGGGTGCCTCAGGAGGTGATCCTCTCTCTGATACTTTTTAACATCTACATGCACCCTCTGGCTAGTTTGGTCCAGAGCTTTGGGCTGCAGTGTCACCAATATGTGGATGACACCCAGCTTGTGTTCACGATGGAGGGCTGCCCGTCTTCAGCCCCTGGGACTCTCCAGCATTGTTTAGAGGCTGTGGCTGGTTGGTTGAGAGTGAGTCAGCTGAAGCTAAACCCAGCAAAGATGGAGGACCTGTGGTTGAGTCAGGGGGAGCAGCAGGTGAAGTTTTGCCTGCCCATGCTAGACAATAAGGCCTTACACCTAGTCTCATCTGTCAAAAGCCTGGGAGAAACCCTGGACCCGGTGTTGTCGGTAGAAACCCAGGTAACTCAGATGGCCCAGGTGGCTTTTCACCATCTGCGACAGGCACGGCAACTGGCCCCATATCTCTCCCGTTCTGACCTTCAAGTCTGTGAGCAGTCTTGGACCTGCATATCTGGGGGACTACATCTCCCTGTACTGCCCCACCAGGTCACTCCTTTCTTTGGAGGAGTACCTGTTTGAGGTCCCTGGTCCGAAAAACATTTGGCTGGCCTCCACAAGGGCCAAGGTTTTTATGGCCCTGGTGCCTACCTGGTGGAATAGGCTTTCTAAGGAGATCAAGGCCGTGCGGGATTTGCAGTTTCTGCAGGGCCTGCAAAACAGAACTGTTCCACCAGGCATTTCCATCTGGCCAGCTGGGTGGATTGTATTAACCCCTTGTTACCAACTTGGCTTCTCGTGGGTACAGTGGGGGGGGGGAGTCAGTCGCCATCTGTTATTGTTATTGTTTCTTATTTATTATATTTTGTAGATTATGGTTGCTTATTATTGTATTTTTTAGTTGATTTTACTGTTTTATCCTCTGTTGTTCACCACCCTGAACCCTGGGGGGGGGGGGGCGGTTTATAAATCTAATGAAATAAATAATAATTAATAAATAGGTACAATTCATTTGGTTTTGAGGTTCCAGTGCAATTGTTTAACATTTCTTCTGCAAATGGCATGTTTGCAATCTTGCTGTTTTTTTAACTTTCCTTCTGATAATGTATTGATGAGTAAGTCCACTTAATCAAATTACTTTTAATTGTAAATTCCCTTTTCCTTTCTCATTCAGCCCAATGGGACTATTACATTTAATGATCCCAAAATGTATGCACAGGACCTGGCAGCATTTGTAGGAAGTCCAAGTTTAATGAAGGTTTCATCTTTCCCAGCTTCCTGCAAAGCAAAACTGCAAACCACCTTTACAAGAGAGTTACATATTTATGCACAAGATAGGTAATAAAGAATCTATAACAGGGCACTGCAAATCCCAATGCAACATCAGTCACAAATACACAATAGCATAAATATGGCTTTTTTTGTCATTCACCCTCTCCTAAAAATCATTTTTTCTACAGCTAAGCTTCTTCTTTTCCACGTCTCTTGTATCATACCCTATATTTGTACCAAACAAAATCTAACAAGTTGTTTCCACTCTTCAGATAGATTTCAGCTGATATAAACTATGAGATGATCTGCTAGTTTGAATGAACACTCCTTTGCTGTCCAACCAGTCCTTTGTCTGCCTGCCATTCCCAAGGAGCAAGTGGGGGGGGGGGATGAGAGCCCAACATACTGGACTGAGCACCAAGGATTGTCCCCCCACCTCTTTTCCCAAGAGCTGCAGCCCTTGGGAAGGGGGTGGGGAGAGTCCGATTCCGGGTGCTGGAATGAGCACACTCACCTAAGCACATAGGGTCATTCCTTTTTTTCTTTTAGGGGATGCGTATTTGAAGCTTCACATTCACATGAGAATGAGCATGGATTCTCATAGTGAGTCTAAGACGCTTCAAAGACACGTCCTCAAAAAACATTTAAAAGGGGAAACTATATATTGCTTCACTGCTGCACCCACCAACAACAGTTGTCTAAATCCCATTATATTGTTTACCACAGCAGGCTTTATTGCTAGTAATATAATAATGAATACATTAAAAACAAATGCATGTAACCTATAGGAGAGGCAGATCTCCTGGATCCATATGAACCCTTGCCAGATCAGGTGTATATCTCTAAACTAAACAGTATTAAAATAATTGATGGTTCATTGGCACATCTTAAATCTCCTGTACTTACATGTCTTACAAAATGAGTTCTCAAAAACTTGCTGCTTTAATATGTTCACCTTTAATTTAATTTTTTAATGTATAGGAAACACAGTTGTAGTGGTTCTCATTAACTGTGGAATCTTATAGTCATAATTTTGATACACAACATTACTTACCAATTAGCTTGCCTTGTTCATTTAAATTTCTTCGCTCATATTTTAATGGGAGCTAATGATGCCTTTGTTGACTTATTTAATGTTATGTAAATGTGGCTATAAACTGTGAAGGGGTTTAAGGAACAGCCTTGTTCTTGCTTACTCATCAGTTTTTGAAGTACTTGTTGGTATTCTTGCAGGCTGCAAGCATCGTGTAGATGAAGACACGCAACTGAAGAGACAATAATCATAATGCTAATAATTTTGGAATGGAAGCAGCAAAAGCTATTTAGAAGGTGAAATATGATCTTTTTCTTTACAGGCACTCAGCTCTAAAATTTACATGACTACAGCTATGAGATATTCATGGGACTGTTAGTTTTAATGATGTAACTTGGGGACTGTTTAATTTTCAAATTTATGTTTTGTCCACAAATGCAAAGGCCTCACCTCTGCACAACATTTTTGCCAGTGTTGCATTCTATGCTGATACTGGTTAGAACTGCCTGCATTTTGGGCTGCCTTGCCACTCTGGGACATTTTCCTCATGGAAATTCATCAAAGTATGATTACCCTGTTTCCCCGAAAATAAGACATCCTCTGAAAATAAGACATAGTAGAGGTTTTGCTGAAGTGCTAAATATAAGGCATCCCCCGAAAGTAAGACATAGCAACGTTTTTGTTTGGAAGCATGCCCGGCGAACAAAACACCAGGAAAAATAAGTTATCCTCTGAAAATAAGAAATAGCGCATCTTTGGGGGCAAAAATTAATATAAGACACTGTCTCATTTTCGGGGAAACATGGTAGTAGTAGTTTCCAGAAGTACTGAAAGATTATCAAGTTGGAGTTTTTTAAATGACTACAGTAATGCAGATATAATATTTTAATATTAAGATAGATAGTTGTATTAGTGTTGCTACATCTAGTTGTATTGGTGTTGCTACATGCCCCAAATCCTTGAGATCAATCTGCCATTCAATATAATATATGATTAAAAATATGTAACTACTTTTACATCAACAATAGTTTCATTGTATTGTATCATAACTGATCTACTTTTAAAATTGTGAACAATATGTACCTCTTTCAATTATAATATTGATACAGTAACCCAAGTTCTAGATAGAGCCCTTCAATTTGTTAAATTCTGCCTTTTATTCTGCAAAACAAAATACATTTTCTTTGTCTTCAGTTCCTCTGTATCTCACTGTGTCCTGCAAGATAGCCTACAGAGATATACTGAAAACATTCCAATGCTGGGAACAAAAGTAATTTGTAGATTACATTTAAAGCCACTCTCCTCACTAATGAGTAAAAATAGGGGGGAATGCTGTTTACTCAAACAGTATAGCAAGTAAAATGCAGCCCACTGAGTTCTGGGTTCTCTTATCCAAGGATAATGCTTTGAAAATACATTTCAGGCAGGCAGTGGAAAATTTGAATATTTCAATATTCATTTCAGTTTTTTCCTTTTGATAGGTAGCAACCACAAATGCATGTATTCCAGTACCCGCAAAGATCTACAGCATTCTTTCAGCAGAAGCCGGAAAAAGGGTAGGGGGATGGGGGGCTGCAGCACACTTCACACTGAAACCGAAACCAGTTTTTAGCTTTTTCTTCGGGTCTGGGTTAATCTTTAGAAAAGTTAGAGAAGTAAAGCTAGTATACCATATGACGCTGGGGGCTCATGTGACAGAAGAGGCATTTGAAAAGTATGTGGGTGTGTAATTGCATCTGTCAACCAAAAATACATAATTTTTTCTCAATGTACAATTTTGACAGCAGCAGCATAACTACCTGGTAGTGTAAAACCCTGAATGCTTAAAAAAAATCCATGTTATAAAAAATTCTAAAACAACATTCATACCTAAAATGCTATATCATTATAGCTATCCCAAAATTGATTCCAGTTTCACCTAGTCTATTAACTGTTTGACTTCTGTAATATTCATACCCTCCTTTTATTGTCAGTGTCGTATTTTCCATGCTCGCTTTATTTTTGAAGGCAGAAATATTGCTCCTCTTCTTTTTGGACTCTCAGGAAATCCTATTAGGCTGGATTCCAGATCGATACTGATATGTGAAAAAAATCTTCATGCTCAGTGTCATTAAAAAAATTGCTGTGTTGTATCAATGCACATGCTCCAATTATGCAATTAATTATCCTTTCAAGAGAAGTGGAATGTAAGGCAGAATGAATCCATGAAACAATGGGCTTGGGTTGGATGGTTTTCAATACACTGATGACACTTGCCTGTATCTATTGATGGTCAACTGACCAAATGCCACCCTGGATTTATTGGCCTGTTGTTTGGAGGCTGCAGTGAAATGACTGAAACAGACTCCGCAAAATCCAGTGAAGATGGGGGTCCTTTGGCTGAACTGTGGAAACTCAGGAATGCCAGCTCCCAGCAGTGGAGAGGGTGCAATTAACATCTGTGCTCACCGTCAGCAGTTTGGGTGTGATCCTGGGTGCCTCCCTTTCCATGGAAGCACAGGTCACAAATGTGACCAAAGTGGCATTTGGGGATAGACCCAGGGACAGGTGTGGGTGTGCCCCATGCCATCACCACTGCTGACCACTGAGCAGCCAGAGGGCCTCAGCGGGCCTGGCCCAGCTGGACATGCCCCAGGGGGTGGAGAGCTGAGTCAAGCAGCCAGTGCACTGTTGGAGTAGGTGCGGGGGAAAGCCAGAGAGGCAAGACAGGGATGAAGGGTGGACCTATCAGGGAGGGGAAAGGAAATGAAGAAGTTAGGAAGATGGAAGTGAGGGGGCATGTGAGAGAGTGGAGAGAAAAGAGGAGGGAGATGGCGAGAGAAGGGGAAAAGAGGGAAAGACAGAAGAGGCACTGGGGTGGCACAGGGGTGCTGGGCCAGGAAGGGCCAGCACAGGGGGGAGCAGACCTTTGGAAGAGGGGCAAGGAGGACCAGGCATAGGGATAACCATCTAGACCCTCGCTCTCTGGCTGCAAAGGATACTGGGGCTATGCCGCTCTCAGGATGGAAGAGGACGGGCAGGTCAACACTTTTGCTTAGTTTTCAAAATACCTTGGGGAGAAAACTGTACAAAGTACAAAGTTACAAAATAGGTGCTTTCTTTTGTTGTCTTGAGTCTGCAAACCAATGTGCCACATAGGCTGTCAGGGAATCAGATGTTTGGGAAGTTCAGTTTTGAACATCTTATTTGTAAAAACAAAATCTTCAAATTGATCACAGTCTGATTCAAATTGCAAGCAATATTTACTTTTTACTGACCACTAAGTTCTGTTGCAAATTATTTTGCATGCTTGCACTGTTTTCCACAGCTCTCTTTGTCCACATCCCACAGTTATCCAATTCAAATGGGACCCAATTCAAATGGGTCCACCCCCAATTCAAATCCAAAAAAAGTACAAAAAAGATGTTTTACTTGATTGTATAAATCCTGCTAATGAAAACTGCATAGCTTGTCTCTCTAGTGTTCAAATTTATATATTTAGATTGCTTCCATAAGGTGACAATTCCCTGTTGCGCAGACTGTACCACTACAAATGCAGAAGTGTTCACTGGGGCAACGCAGCATCTGTATGAGGGTATTACCCATGTTTACTTCATTGTTCATTCCACTCTCCCACCCCAACCTGTACCAATGGAGGTCTTTATGGTGACTGCATCAGTAGTAGCTATATCTCGTCTTCTAATGCTGTAGCAATATATCAACTACTGATTTGCCAGTGCCTGCTGGGGTATGTGTGTGAATGTGTGTGTGAGAGAGAGGGGGCAGACAGATTGTGAAAACTGGATCTTCCCATCCATGTGGTGGACAAACCTTCTTTGACTCTGATTCTTTGGGACAATTAGAACACAGAAAGTTTGGAAAACATTAAGAAAACTATGGAAGAGTCAGAAAGGGAATGAATAGAGGGCAAAATCATCTGGCCGCTAAAAAAAACTGTTCCAGGTTCAGAATCTGGGTAGAGCAAAATGTAAAAGTAGACATGTAAAAGTAGACATACCAAAACCAATCTTGCTTGTGTTTTTCAAGTGTTCTAAATTGTATCATGGATATTTTGTATATTCTTGAACTCCTGCCTGAGAACTACAGTTTAATCTAGTATGTTACAACATGATGAATAATGTCAGCCAGCTGATTCATGGCACTGTTTTCACTTTTAAAAAAGGCAATGATATATGACTGTTCCTGATCCTGAAGCATACATAATCCAAGACATTCAATAAACTGCTTGATTATACAAAAAGAATGAACACCATTCATACAGATGCCAAAATATGCAAAATATTATTCATTTTATAATGTAAACAATCACCCAAATAACAATATGAGGTGCTTGATTTGAGAGGAAATTGTAATTGTGATTAAGGTAGAATCAATTTCTGTGTGGTTTGTGGGTGTGTGTGTGTGTAAATTGAATTATCACTAAATAAAACACATGATCCAGACACTGCACCTTATCTGTTCCATATGCAGCTCTTGGTAAGTTTAACCAAAATCTATTAAGATAACTATTGCCTCCCCACCTTTGTCAATAGTAAAGCAATATTTTGCAACAAAGTAGAACAAGAATCAGTTTTCATTAATGATGCAGCAAGATTGTAAGGCAAGAAATCTCACAAATAATTCAGGCTCCTCCCACCCTCCCAGCCCAAACTATATGTGGGATTTAATTTTGTTTCAATATTTTTGTGAATATAGGAAGCATTAGTATTTTGCATTCATTTTAGGTTATTAAATATGTTTGTATTCCTGATTGGTTGCTCTGTTTAATTTCCTTTAAAAAATTAAGACTAACCTGCAAAAGTATACTTCTTGTTGAACAAACTGTGACCTCATACGTGAGCAAATGGCACTTGTCTAAATAAATTATATATTCTTTTGGGCTCAACAAAAGTGTTTGATGGGCTGAGACTAATCGCTAGGAAATGAATGGTGTTTGTTAATGTTTGAGCGTAGACAAGAGATTCAGTTCACATTAGTATTTTTCAAAATGTGCCAACATAAATGTACAAGCTTCTAAATTACAGCACTTGTTATTGTTATCAGATGATGGGTGGAAGGGAATACAGCATTATGCAATTCAAGGCTTTCTCCCCATTTGGCATGGAAATCAACGGTCACATATTTTTAAAAGACTAGTTAAACATACATTGAACATTCTACGTTGGAAAAGGAAGAAAATATAAATACTCGATGCCAGATTTTTTTTCCTGGAAGTGCTAATCCTCTAAGAATCCTGATTGTTGTTGGTGTAGTCTTAGCATTTAGCAGAACTGCTGAAATATCACAAAGCTGTGCTAAGCCTGGAGCAGTCCTTATTAAACCTGAGAAAGATTTCTACAGTCAACAGCAGTGGTTTTTAGACTTTCTGCCTTCAGGGAGCCCATTCCATATTGACTGTCTGCTGAGAGATCCTAGCAGAAATTCTGTGTCTTGTAGAAAATTTCGGAATATGAGTTCACTGAACTGTCAACTCAATGCATCATTTCCATATTATTGGATCTACTTAAGAGCCTCTTTGTAGTGTCCAAAATTTTGAAATACATCTATAACATATGTCCACTGAGTGTAGGATACTAATCCACCTTATCATTCTTTTAAATGAAATGTGACACACCTTTGAAAAACTTAATACTCGACTATGCCTGCAGTGGAAATTAGTGTTAGTGGCCAAGTCTGCCACTACCAATCTTCTTACAGATAAAAGTCTGGTAAGTTTCCCAGTTTAAAACATGTCACATGTTGCCACTCCAGCTGCACTTTCATCTGCACACATTTCATTTCCACCCTGACTATATGTATGAACGTATGTACTGCATGTTTAATTCTGTGAACAAGTACCATGCGGCAAGCACGGAACATGGACAGAAATCACCAAGTTTTGTGTTCTGGGATGGATTTTTTGTGTCCCAAGATAGATGCCCCAAGATAGATGCCCCAAGATAGATGCAGTGGCCTTTGGGGGGAAATCAGGGAGCACCAGCAGGGCAAAAGCAATTAGCCATACCAGTATAGAAGACAAAGATAACTCTCCCCATATTATGTTTCACATGCTATGCAATCAGTGACCATTAACACAATTCAGACATTAAATTTCTTGTGGGAAATTTGTGCCTGGAACCTCCAAATCAAATCTTCCCATTGCCCCCAGAGCTCCTGCCAAATATTTGACTCAGTGTCATGTCCCTTGTTTTGTAGTTCTGAATTGTAATCGGATCAAAAACTTCCCTTTTGCTACCCTTCCCTGGTAGCATATAGTCAGTTCATTAATGTTCTCTTGATAAGTTGCTAACTCCCAGGTATTCCTTTATCCTGTTGTAATCTTTTTGTTTCCTGAAAAGAACCAATTTTACCTAGGGGCCAAAAACAGTAAATCCACATGGATATACTGGCCATGAAAACCTTCGACAATACAGTATATCCACAGCTTACCAGTCTGCCTCATGGGGTTCTAATTTGAGTCTGGCTCCCAGAATATACTCAATTCCTCCTTGTTTCATCTGATTTTTTTCACAGATTAGGACAGGTACATTTTTGCTCCCCACACTGCACTACGCAGAGCTGCATTTTTTTTTCATTTTTAGTCCCATATCTGGAAGACTAGACATATCTGTCTCAACAGATTCCACTTCTTTGTCCTCTGTGGCAACAAAGTGTGTGTGCATCAGTGAAATACAACATAAAAAAAACTTGACGGAATCATAAGATTATATTTTGCAGGTTTATTGTGGCAACCCGCATTTGTGCCAATACTGGAAATAATTGTAGACATTTTCCAAGGAAAAACAGTGCAAAGAGAACTTCAGGAATGACAAGGGAACAGAAAGGAAAAATATGCTCATCCCCCAAATAGGGTTATTGTCAAGGATCTCTAAGGATCCAGAAGATGTCTATGATCTGCAGACTATTGGTGGTTGGAAGTGTCATTAAGACACAGGCCCACTCTGCACGGATCAATAAACGCGGATTTAGGATGATAAAAACCCGCTTTTGGAGGGAACTTCACATGGATCCCGCCCCTAAAATTTGCATGTCGTTCTATTTGCGTGTCTTTTGCGTGTCGTTCTATTTGCGTGTCTTTTGAAAAATTCCGAGTTGCAGCCACTTGCGAGCAAACGGCCAGGCAGGAGGCACTTTATTAACCTCAGTTTTTCTTTTTAAAATTTTTGCGACCTTCATCTGAATAGCCACGCAGGTGCAGATGGTCATATCGTGAGACGTCAGCATGGCTGTGGGGGTCATTTTTGCATTTCTGCATAGCTATGCATTGGTGGGAAATAAATTTAAAAAGAGACACATTTCCGTGCAAAGACACAACAACAACCTGGATTGTTTCCATGGGCTCCAATCGCAGCCTGCAAGGATGCATGCGAATGCAAAAACCAGAAAATGGGTTACTTTATCCCAACTGCAACCCCTCTATACATTTGCTGTGTGGAAAGGGCCACAGACAAGTTACAGGGACCCTTTAGGGTTTTCAAGCCAAGAGACACAGTCTCTGCAGGTGAACGAGCAGCACTCCCTTAACTGGCAGAAGAGGAATTATTGAGCACTGGAGGAACTTGTAACAGAAAAGTCAAAGGAACAGAGTCTTCCATTTCAAAAAGTGCATTTTCACCTAGTATATCTCACATCGTTCAGTCTTGTTTTGCCATATGCCATTGACTGTCACATTCCACACATTAAGAAACATGCTATTTCTTTGTTTGTTTTGTCAGTCTTAGATATTCTCTGGAGGGAAATTATATCAGTGTTGCAGTGAAATAGATTTAATTTGTTTGTGACTTGTTGTCTATAGAACCCATCTAACTACTTATCTCTCGTTACCTCTCAGTCAAAGGTTTTCCGCCATGTTAACATTTCGTCAGGGGGAAATTTGTACTTGATTTCTTTGAACTCTTCAGACGTTAGTCTAGCCCTCTAGATATTTTTTTAATGCTAGCAAGAAGGGAAATAAATGGGATTGCAGGTTTATAGGGTTAGCAGAGGTTCAGGGTGATTTGTTTCTACAGGAACAGGAAAATGTTCAAGTAAACAAAACCAATTTTTAAAAGAAAAAAAATCATAATGAAATGAAGGACTGATTCATTATACAATAATATCACAATGACATCTCTCCAAACTTGTGGTTTAACAGATTTCTTAATTTGAATTACCATGTTCTATCATTAGCTCATTTGAGCCCTTTGGGGAGTTGCATTTATATAGATTCAAGATGATCAGATTTGTTTTTCACAATTCAGTGCAAGTTAATTGTTAAATTGCTTTATAAATTTTTTGGGGAAAAGGAAAAGTGTGAGATCAGGTAGTGATAGGGGTGGGGGTAAAGCAGAACTGTTTAGCACAGGGAAGACAATCCAAACAGTATTTTTCTGTGATAACAGCTGTTTTATAATTTCCATGCAAATTACCGGTTAACATTGTATAGTGTGTGTTGATATAAAGGATGTAAACTGATATTATTATATAAATTTGGCAAGTGAAATTATCTCCCGTGGTGGCGAACCTTTGGCACTCCAGATGTTATGGACTACAATTCCCATCAGCCCCTGCCAGCATGCCATGCTGGCAGGGGCTGATGGGAATTGTAGTCCATAACATCTGGAGTGCCAAAGGTTCGCCACCATTAACCTAATCATTTTGGGTATGAAATTGACATCAAGACACCAATCCAACTAGGAGAAGAACAGTTTGGATTTATACTCCTCTTTTCTCACCTGTAAGGAGTCTCAAAGCAGTTCACAAACTCCTTCCCTTCCTTTTCCCATAACAGACACCATGTGAGATAGTTCAGCAGCTTAGGTCCACTACTCTTAACCATTACACACACTACATGTCCATACCATGCTGACTCTGGATGAAGAATTGTGGTAATCTGTGATGGATGTTATTTCTCCAGCTCAAGCCACCATTGACCAAAAACGTAATTGCTGAAAGTTACCAGTTGTGATCCAACTGTAAGTATATATAGCATCTTGAAAATAACATACAGGAAAGAGAACAGAGGACTAGCATTGAACATTTACAACATTGAACACACACACATGAAGAAGACGACGAAGAAGAGTTTGGATTTATACCCCCCACTTTCTCTCCTGTAAGGAGACTCAAAGCTGCTCACAAACTCCTTCCCTTCCTCTCCCCACAACAAGCACCTTGTGAGATAGGTGAGGCTGAGAGAGTTCTGAAGAATTGTGACTAGGCCAAGGTCACCCAGCAGGAATGTAGGAGTGCAGAAACAAATCTGGGTCACCAGATAAGAGCCTGCCATTCATGTGGAGGAATGGGGAATCAAATTCAGTTCTCCACATTAGAATCCATCGCCCTTAACCACTATACCACACACATGAAGCTATCTTAAACTGAATCAGACCACCAAGACCAGTATTGTTTATTCAGATGGGCAGCAGCCCTCCAGGGTCTCAAGATGAGGTCTTTCACATCTGCTACTACCTGATCATTATTGGACCTGCTGGGGATTGAACATGGGATCTTCTGCATGCAAACCAGATGCTCTACCACAGAGCCACAGCCCCTCATCAATAGAACAAGGGCTATCAGCATTTCAGCATCTAGTAATATGGATTAAATCTGTCATTACAACAAGAGACCAAAGCATTCTGAAATTTTTCTGTCTATGGTCATGACACCAAGACTCTTGAAAATCTCTATGCAAACTGAAGGACTTGATTTCGCCTCCTAACAACAACTCACAAACCCCTGAAAATGTGATAATGCAAGGAGGAACCTTGTGCAGTTGTTCCAATGGCACTGCTGTCTGAAAAAACACCATCAGCCTCAGCCCAGTTAGCTAAGATTTCTTCCCACTGAACCAACTGAACAAATTAGTTTTGACTATTGAGTCCCATTGATTTCAATGGAAAATAGTCATGTCAAGTTAATCAGGGATCTAAATGCCATTGTATGTGAATTGTCTCATACACACCCAAAGGGGCTCTCTGAACAGTGGCCCCTTCCGCACACCCAAAATAATGCGTTTTCAAACCACTTTCACAACTGTTTGCAAGTGGATTTTGCTATTCCGCACAGTTTCAAAGAGCACTGAAAGCAGTTTGAAAGTGCATTATTCTGCATGTGCAGAATGAGCCTATGTTTCATACTCATGGTGGCATTTGATTGGTTCTTCTGCCTCCTGGAAGTTTTAAGTTATTGATTTTAACTATTTTTTTTGTATTCTTGTGTTTTATTATTATTCACATTGCTAGCTGCCTTGATTCCTATAAGGTAGAGAAGTAGTTAATAAATGCTTTACATAAACACTTAAATAATTTCAGTTTCATCATTTGTGAATGAATTGCTGCAGAACCCATCTGTGGTTCAAACAAATCAGCTGCCAACCATGAATTTCTGCCAACTGAACTCTGATTATTGTTATTGGTCCCCATACTTCTACCACACTACTGGCTGCCACTCAAGCCACTGATTCACAACATACATTGTGGTCTCATAATGTAAAGCAAAATGCAAATAGGTTCATCAATATTACATGTTTATTTATTCAGCGTCTTTTATACTATTAATCCAGAAGCACAATATATAAAACTGTGAGTTGATTACTATCACAACATTGAAACTAACCCACAATTAATATAAACAAATTTGTCATTGGCCATTAAAGATAGCAATGAAAATGTTTGACATAGCCTTCCAAGGGGAAAAAATTCTTCATTGTGTGATTTATCACCTAATATGTCTTTAGTGTTCTGGCTTGAGGCACAGTTGGTATCTTCAGGAGACCATCCAAACCAGATCTCCTGGAATACAAGAAGGCATGCAGAAGGGTGCCTTTAAGGTATACAGAACCTTCATTGGTGGGCACACTGCACATTTTGTGATCATGTTCAAAGTCAACCTTATGGTGTTTAACTGGGACAGTCAGACATGAATCAATCACTCAGTTTGTTCAAACGCCTGCAAAACAGGTTTGCCATTTTTCCCCAAATTTTTGCATGGCCAAAAATGCTGCTGATCCAAATGTATGGACAACCATTAATGTAACTAAGCACTACTGTAAGAGTTTTATAAATCGAATGTGTTTATGACTGAATAGTAGGATTCATGACTATATTTAACTTTCTATTTAAACAATGTTATCTGCCTACATAGGCAGTGGTGCTGCAAAGTGAGAAAGAAAGAACTCAGCCTGATTGTGTGAGAACACCCATGCACAAAAAGTTGATTGCACTATCTTGTGGTGTTATGGAGGAATGTAGGAACACAATCAGTTGAACTGGCAGGAACTGGTCAATGACAAGAAAATCAATTAAAAATATTATACCCCTCTCATGACTAGAGAACAAGATGTGCGCAAAACTGAAAGTGGTTTTCTCATTTCCTACCACTGGATGTGCCCATTTGTATAGCTTCAGTTTTACCAGAATTCAGTGTCAATCCAATACACAAATGTGGCAAGTCATTAACCAGAAGATTAAAAATAAGGCCAAGGCTGATGATACAAAATAGGTAAAAATATATATTTTACAAGTAATGCCTGTGGCGTCTGGGCTTGGACTTTTGAAATGGCAAGTTTTGAACCTAAATGGTTGAGAAGTCTGATAAATGCCCATTAAGATACATTAAATATATTTTTATTGCACTATGCTATATTCATAACTATTATTAACTACTATGCTATATTCATAGCTATTATTATACACATAACAACACAGCACAAGTGTCTGGAATTCATCTCTGAATATCGAGTCCTTCCCAAGGACCTAGGATATTAGAGGTATTTGCGTAGAATGTGTGCAGTTCCTAGAAGTACTGCTTTTTTTAAATTATTATTATTATTATTATTATTATTATTATTATTATTATTATTATTATTATTATTATTATTATTATTAACTAGCGGGGCCCGGCCACGCGTTGCTGTGGCAATTGTCCTTCTCATCACAGTCCGCAACCCACACAGATGTCCGTGCAGGTCCAATGATCCCCAGCATAGCCTTTTGGGAGCAGCAGTGGCGTAGTGGCTAAGAGCAGGTGCACTCTGATCTGGAGGAACTGGGTTTGATTCCCAGCTCTGCAGCTTGAGTTGTGGAGGCTTATCTGGGGAATTCAGATTAGCCTGTGCATTCCCACACATACCAGCTGTGTGACCTTGGGATAGTCACAGCTTTTCGGAGCTCTCTCAGCCCCACCCATCTCACAGGGTGTTTGTTGTGAGGGGTGAAGGGCAAGGAGGTTGTAAGCCCCTTTGAGTCTCCTACAGGAGAGAAAGGGGGGATATAAATCCAAACTACTACTACGACTGCTGCTGCTGCTGCTGCTGCTGCTGCTGCTACTACTACTACTACTACTACTACTACTACTTCTTTGGGGGCAATCCGTCCAGCTGTTTCGGCGTTAGGGCAAGACCAACAAACGAATGGTTAGCTTTTTATATACATAGATTACTCAGATGAAATTCCCTACATATTTTGCCCAAGAGGCTTCTCCAGGGGCATCTGTAAAATATGATACGCAATTATATTACTGAGTTTATAAACAATTATTTAGTTAAAATTATACAAGCAAATAGAAAACTGCTGCAGCTTATTTGTCCTTGTAAGTGAGAGAGATAAGATGAAACTGTATACATTTGACAGATTTTGGCTCAAAAGAATCTTATTTGTGCCTAAATGAATGTGACCAATCTGTTAGTCTTGCAGAGGCTTTTCAAAGAAGCAGAGTATAAGTTCAATAGCAAGTTGCCAATGGAAGGACCCTTCTGTATACCAGTATCAAACTGAAGCAATATTTTTCTATTTTAGAGAAACCAATGCCATTCCAGAGATAAATTTTTAACCCTTTAAGTGTCTGTGTCTGTACTCTAACAATCCAATCTGCTTTTTTTCCCAATAGCAGCCTTTAATTTTTACAAGTTATTTTCTACACAGCCCAAAATACAAAATGAGAGGGATGATTAATGTTTTCAATAAAAAGTTTAGCTAATGGGGCATTATTCTCTTTAATGTAATATTGCTTTTATGTTCTGCTTTATGTGTTCTTAAGTTCCTCGTTTTTTCAGCATAAAATTTCTGGCAGGAACACTGGATGATGTACATAACTTGTGTAGAGTTGCATGTTGTGAAATTCTTTACTATGTCATTTAGGTTTTTTCCTCTATAAAGGGTTAATAAAATATTTTATATTACATGTTAATTTATAACAATTATGATTTCCTCTGACAAAATGCCTCTGAGGAATGCCTCTTAGTGCCAGGTAGGACTTCTTAATGACTAACATATTTTGAGTGTTCCAATGAACAAAATGTTCCCTCAGATTTTTAGTCATCTCAAAAACAATCATTGCATAAAGAAATATTCTCCAGAAAATACTCATTTTTCCAAATACATGTTTTATGCCCACAGTTAAATTATTATAAACAAGACTACATATAATCTGATCACAAGCAGTTTTTTCTCCTGCTCATGAGTAATTTCTTCCTATCTGATGCTAAGGCTTTTACATAATTGTAGTATGCAATTTGGGTAACCCTAACTTGCTAAATTATGGTTAAAAATGGAAGCCTCCCTTTTGAAGTTGTAAATATCTGAGCAATTTCTTCTAAACCATGGGAATTGGCTTAATACTAAACTATTCCTCATATGGCTGGGGTGATGACTGTCATATCTCAAAAGGCAGCATTGATCAGTTGTGTGTTTTTTTATGTAAAGGTTTGTTTAGAGTTTATACTGCTCTCTCATGACCATTACATCTAAAAAAGGTAATTTTCTTGTCATCCATGGAGGTAAAAGTTAGTATTTTTTTCCTTGATCATCCAATCAAACATGAAATTCTAACAAACTTCTCAGTAATAAAATACATATTTTACCTAATTTTGCAGAGTTGGCCTTGGGCCACTCCCCACTTACCTCTTCTAAGTGCAACGCCGCAGCGACCCCGCGTAGAAAAGCCTCCGCGGCTTTTGACCACGGAGACATTTGTTCCCCACTCATTTGCCATTCAGGAAATAACGCGGGGGAGCAAGAGCAGGAGTTCCATGGCAATCGAGCGTTCTGATTGGCTGGCACACGTGTGCGTCATGGACACGTGGAAGTGGCAGCCAGCCGAAGGTGGGCCTCCATTTTGATTGGCTGACACGAGAAGTTGTTTTTGATAGGCTCGCAACGCGCACGCACCTACCCGCAGCGAATTGATTGAACAGAAAAATGAAAGTGAAAATCAGTTTGGGTTTCCACCGCCCACAACTTCGTGCACTCCAGCGGCACTTTGCGTGAATGAAGGCTGCTGCCAACGCCAGAAGCCGCAAAGCTCGAGCAAAGGGAGCAATGTTGGCATGTCGCGTTGTGCACACATCTCAATTTCCACGAGCGTGCATTGTAAAAGAGGATGTTGCCTCGTGTCTACGTCATCACGTAGCTTCATGTCGTGCACTTTCTGACCGGGACACCCTCCCTAAACAAAATGGAGGATCCTTTTTCCTGATTGGCCGGAAAGCTGTGCGTCACAGCGAATCAACCACACGTAAACAGCCAAGGTTCCCCACCACCCCGCGGCAATTGCGGGGTTTTGGAAAATGTTGCTGTTTGAAGAGGACCTAATTTGATGCGCGCCAAGGAGGTGGGAGAGTGGCAAATTCTGGGCAGCTGCGCAGTGGCCGCTGGTGATGTGGGTAACATCCAGGATCTCTGTGTCTTATCAAGAGGTGACCCCGCAGCTTATGGTGAGTGGGGAGCAGGCCAATGTTTTGTTCATCACCTTTACTGGTATGGTTCTTTTATTTTTTCCTTGCTACTAGCATAATTAATCAGCCAAAAAAACAGGACAGAGTTGACCATTACCTAGTATTTCTTTCCTTAGTTCTTTAAAACATGTTTATGTCAGTTTTCCACTCAATCAGAGTCCACGAGACAGATAATATCTCCTGTAAAATCTTCAAAAAGGGCAAAGTTTATCTATTTATATCTATATCTATTAGGCATGACAGCTAAATGGAAATTCCCTGTTTTGAAGCAGAACGTAGCTTCTTATCATACACCTGGGAAACATAAGAGGAGAGTCCTGTCTTACTTGCAAAGGCATTTGGTTGGCTATTGTTGGAAACACAATGGAAGCTACACAGATCCTTGGTCTGTTCCAACAAGATAATTTTAATGTTCTAACAGTCTACATCAAGGATTCTGTGCTGTGATCATTACATGAAAATACATCAGAACTGTAATATTTTCAATGGGGATATTGTCAGACACATTAAGAGTATGGAATACCCAAATGCAAAAATTCTACATGACTAAAAATGCAAGCATAATTTAATACAACAAAAAATACAACTTTTCTTTCCTTCATGTGCAAGAATACTATCCTCCTGTGACTTTCTTAGATTTAAATCAGCAAGAGGCATGTTTCTGGAATATTTTTCCCCAGAATTAAATTATGAAATTGCTTGTGTCCCAGATTTGTCCTTCTTTGAACTCACTCTAATAATTCCTTCCAAATACCTTTTTGACAGTTGGATACAATTTCTTTTTGCAGACATTGGTGTTAGAAATCGACAGTTGACTTGCTTCTCATGAAAACATTGTGATGGGTTGAGGGAGTCTTATGTGGACATGGTTTTTTGTGCAACAGAGTTGCACTATAAAATGGCAAAATTATTGATTGTGATCTCCCAGAGTCCCCTGGAGATTCTTTTTACTATTTTACATTTCTAGCATGCACTCTTCTTTCCCAACTGTATTTCTTACCTCATAACAGTTTGACACAATCCTGACATTAATCAGTTCCATCTATATTTTTGATGGGCCAGTGTCTCCTGCTGCCACTTACTCCTCCCAACTTTGTATCTTCTGTAGATTCAATGATCACGGAATTTACATTCTCCTCTTGGCTGTTAACAAGTATATTGATTAGTGCTGGCCTCAGCATTAACTCCATTGGGAAACCAATTGATACCTCCCTTAGTTTATTCTGACACAAAGCCATTGATGATAACTTATTGGCTCCTAGGCACTGGATAGATTTCTATCTGATTATTAACTGAGCAATGTCAACCGAGTTTTTTTTTTCCTTTTGAACAATCTAAGCACTTTGTGGCTAAAGAAACAATAACAATCTAACTATGAGATACTGAAATGGCTGAGAGAAATTCTTAGAAGTTATATTTCACATCACATATTGAATACGGCTAATTACAACAATGTAGTATACTATTAAATGTTGTGCATTGAAAAGTCTTATGCAAGCAAAATAGTTGTAGTATCTTCATTTTTTGAGACAGGGGCCTTGTGCTTTTTGGTAACATATGAATAGTGGAAATTAAACAGGTGAAGTATATCTGCATCATTGCATCTCTGCCCTGGGAGAATCGTCACTAGATGATGCTTGCTTGCAGTGAAACAGGTAGATGTACATGGGTTTTGATTTTTTTTTTAAAGGCAGCAAACCTACATGTATGCTCTGCCAAAAGTGAATGAAATGCAAGAGCTGCCTGTGATGACATTGGTGTGTTGGCAACTAAGATTGGGGAAAGTAGAGGGAAAGATGTGCTGTCCATAGAGATGGCTCCATCTGAAGCCAACCATGGCAGTGATGCCTTCTACTTTTCAGAAAGGTGGCAACACTTACTGGGAGCAGGGCTAGAAGGAGTTCTGGATGATAACCACTCCAGGTCCAAAAAACATGACAAAACTGTGTTCTCATCTGGCCTGGGTCAGTTGTTTTAGCAAAAAGGCCTGGCTCGCCACCATTTGGCATTGTCTACCATGGCTGTGCCACTTATTTACAACACACACACCCCTCTCTCATACTTAACACATTTGAATGTTTCCTGTTCTTCAGTGATTGTTTATGCAACACTTCCTCCTCCTTTATGCACACACAAATTGTTTCCACATTGAGAGCTCATATATCTCACCCCTCACAGGGGTGTAGATTCAGCTTTTGATAATATAATAAAAGACATGAAGAGCAGTAAGTACATGGCGTAAGTACTTTTTTCTACCTTTTGCCCAGGAAGATCTAACATTTGTAACCATAACAGAAACAAAGAGTCTTGTGGCATTTTAAAGACTAACAGATTTATTATGGCATAATATTATGGACCAGAGCTTGTTTTGTAAGTAGGATCTTGTACCCAAAAGCTTATTCCACGATAGCTCTTTTATTCTTGCTGTCACAGACTGATAAGGCCATAATACCTCTGGAATTAGCTATAATGGAGTGATGGAGCAGATGACTTGTCCCAAATTCTCTTCCTTACTGCATCACAGGCGGTTCCTTCCCCCCATTTCCAACAGGCACAGATATTTTTTATCATGTTGTTTCCTTCACATATTCTGAGTGACAAGCTATCCAAGGGGGACTTGCTGTCAGAAATGACTTGGCAGCAGACAGAGCTGATTACTCCTAAATGAAGTTCTGAGCTACTAGTACATGAAATGGAAGTTTTCTCTATTTTTTTTAAAAAGTCCTCCCTTTGCTCTCTCCCTTTCCTATTTGAATCTAAGCAACAGTTACCAACTTTGCCGCTAACTCCACATAGGAGTAAGAAGTTCTTTAGATATTTACAGCGAGATAAAAGCCAGTCATTTGCCTCTTCCATAGTGTCACTACTAATTTCCACACAGTCAACCCTGCTGCTAATTTATTTACTGAACACTAAGACCCTAGTAGCAGAGGCTGCCATTGAAACTGCTTTCTGGCCTTCGGCTTTTGTTTGTTGACAGCCTGATTTCCCAGTAGGCCATTTCCACCTGTGTTTCTGTTGTTTTTAGCGCATGTCTGTCTTTCTTCTTCTCAGTGACTGTCTCCCAAATGGCTCCTGAAGGTGTTTCTCATCTTCACATTTCCTCTCCTTCCCCCTCCGCCCTCTCCTTTTCCTCTCATCCCCCTTTCCAGCTGTAAGGACTTCCAGCTTGGCTTTCAGTCTCTCGGGCACTTAGCAGTTGTCTACAATCATTCAGTCCCCTGGGGCACTAATTTTTTTTCAAGGACAAGATTCAAAAGAGTTTGCTACACACAGGTTGCACAGTGCACCTTCAGAAGTACCTTCAAACAGGGACCAGATATTTGAATATACAAGTTCCTGCAAATCAGTTTTTTAACTTGGAATGACGGCCTATTAAATAGTGTAGAGGAAAAGGCATTTTTTTTTAAAGATACATTTTCTAAAAGTTTAAATTTTGCTCGCACTCTCACTCCCTTGACACTGGCTGAAAATACAAATTAGAAAGACAGGCATTTTCTTTTGAGTTCATCCATATCAAAGGGAGAGAGCTGTCAGGATGAAAATGATTCAGCAAGTGGTCAGAAGCTCTGAAGTGTGTGTGAATAAATTTATTGAGATGTTGCAGCTGTGAAACAGATAGATGACAGATACAAACATACACATATATATTACAATACACATATTGCCTATGCAAATTGAATGAGGAATGCACACAAATTCTTGGGATTGTACTTATTTATATGAAGGTCAAAATGTGCTCAAAATAACAGCATTCAGAAGTATTTTTGCACTTTGCATGGCCAACATACTATTCTGGATTATTCTGGTTGGGCATGATTTAGATACAGGCACCCCTAGTTAGCTCTCTCCAGTTTACGTAGCTCCTAGCCAGATGCTCACTTCCGTAATGCTATAGGTACACAAATAAATACTATCTCTGCTTCCATTGTAACCTCTTTAAAAATTTAAAACATATCTATTGTGTTCTTAACATAAACCAGAAGTACAGTCCAGATCGGGGGCTGCTCTGCGGCAGTTAGACATGGCGGCAGCTGCCCACCTCCCTGTTTGTCTTCCTTTCTGGCATAAGTGGGTAAACACGGTGGTTCAAGCCTGTGCCACAGCCCATTCTGTGACTCCCCCACCCCCCGCTGCAAAATATGAATTGGGCTGCCTATCACAGATGATAATCCTGTCCATCCATCATTGTTACATTGTTAAAGGAGAACAATTACATGAGCCCATAAAATTTTCTAGCCCCAAAAGTAAACATACACAAGAAGCCTCATCTGTGAAGACTCTCTCAATGAATACAACTTCTCCTATTTATAGGATTTTAAAATCATCTCCTAATAATCACTAGCTTTTCCACTTTGTCGAGGCACATATTTTTGGCTAACTCATTAATTATCTTTTACCTTCAAACACCATACAAGATTATCGATACTTGAAATGTCTTCTTAGAACATATGAAATAGTTGATTCTATTTTTTATCTTATCATACATATGAATATATTTTGGCCTTTGACCAATCTTTAAACCATATCTTCATTTCTGTGAAGGTGAATATTCTTGTGTATTTCAGACCCTTCTGGAACTGGGCCTCAACAAATTGTATTTATTGATAATGGATTAGATAATGTCAGATGTACACAAGATATAATTGTTACCACTTTGTATTTCTTTGTAGATCAGAAAAAATGCCCACTTCCTCCAGAAACTGTGTTGTTATATCATTTATACCACCACATTATGGCACAAAGTTGCCATGCATATAGTTATTAACTCCAACTGCTTTGTAAACAGAATATTCTGTTAATTTAGGTCACACCTAAGTTGCAAGTGAAATTTCATGGCCTAGATCAGGGGACTGCAACCTGCAGCTCTCTAGATATTCATGGATGGCCATACTGGCAGGGGCTGATGGGATTTGTAGTCCATGAACATCTGGAGAGCCACAGGTTGCAGACCCCTGGCCTAGATGATGTTGATGATTTCCATCACAGGCTACTAGACAAAATTTTATTCCATGGGAGTCTCTGAATACTAAAATCAGCCTCCTAATTTCCCTGTTCCTTGACAACCCTGCAGGGAGGTCAAATCTCTTATTTCTACCTCTCCCACCAGCACTGCCTCACATCACATAGCTGGGTGGCAGGGAAAAATACTAGGCAATATGAGTGGGCAATTAGCATCAACTGAGACCAAAACATAATTTCCAGTGTGATCCAGAAATGGTGTAATCAGGTTAAGCAATATATTAGCATTGCGGGAAATGTCACAGCTTTACTGACAAGCCTCCCCCCACCCCCCACCTGCCCACCCTATACACACACCAGATAAGCCAACAAGCATAAAGTTTATTGAGTTTAAAATAAGGTTGCTGCTAACCCTGTGGGAAACAGCTGGGGGCAGTGTCTCAGGAGGGTGGACTTTGGAGAGCTCACAGGGGATATGCTATCTCTCCAGGACTTCTGTTTTTCCTATCCTTTACAGAAGACCATACAGTTTACCTTCCAAAGCTGTATTCCTTCAGGGGAACTGATATCATAGTCTAGAATTCCATTATAAATCTGGAAGCATTCCAGGCCCCACGTCGATACTGGTATCCCTAGACATGCAGGCAATTCAAATCCATTCACAACTTCAGCAACTAAATAAAATAATGGACATGGCAAATATTTTATATACCCTCATTCATTGCTAAACCAAAGAGGATACCACTTTTTAGTACCATTGTTGCTCAATACAGACCAACATTAACTCTGGCGGGCATTAGGATAGGCACAGTGTAATAGATGCAAGCCCTTCAAAACATAGCATTGGACTATTAAGGTTTACAGAATACCAAATATATTGTTACTACTAGAGTTATAGTTAACATTCAAATGTACATTTCCATGTCTTCATTTACAGCACAGAAGCTTCCCAGTTAGTAAAATCAAATAAAAACTATTTAAATCCAGCACACTGCTAAAATTGCTTTTAATCTTGCATGTCATTTTGAGAAACATACTGATCATATACTGTGCTATTGTTCCCATACCACAAATGTCATTTGGTACTTTTGCTCTCTGTCTCTGTCTCTGTCTCTGTCTCTCTCGCTCTCTCTCTCTTTGGTATATTCAAGTTTTGGCTGTTATTTAAGAGATCAAAGTTAATTATCGCTAAGAAGATCACTTTATCAACACACTTCTGTAACCCCAGTAATAGTAGCAGAAGCATTATGCTAATCAGTTACTTGATTTGCATTAATTACCACTAGAATGATACTTTTTTCTGCATGAAAATATATCTGTTGGCAAAGCTCTTCAGAGGTAACGAGGAAAGTAAGGTTAAATTGAAGGGTTGGTAAACAGAATATAGCGCCAAAATTAAAATATCCTAATATTTTAGATCTGAACTACAAATTTACAAGTGTTGCATCTCCAGAAAATGAGTTCATTTATTATTTATGTGTGAAAATATTTACATCCCCTTTTTTACAATGCTTTAAAGTAGTTTACACCAACAATACTGACCAGATGCTAGTTAAAATCTTACACATTGACTCTTCTGCACATCACAAATAAAACGTTTTGCAAATGTTTTAAAAACACCTATTCTGGCACAGACAAAAAAGCATTGCCAGGGAAAATAGGTCTTTCCCCTCCATCCCACTAGCTGACTGAAGCTTGTCAGTTTCATTTTGTTGTGCCCTCCATTTTGTGCTGCAGAGATTCTCCACCTCTTTCCTCCACTAGCAGCTCATCTAAGTACAATTTCACTGTAAAAAGTACTTGAATAAAGTTTGTTTTGCCTGGTGATCCTATGCACTTTTTCTTTTCTTTTTTGTTTTGAGAGGGATGCTGTGACAACTCAAATAAGTGCATATTACAGTTTCCCATTTTGTTTCACTGTAGTTTTGCAGACACCCTCCTCAAAACAAAAAAAGGAAGAACTACACATGCATGGGATTGCCAGCCAGAAGAAACTTTATGCATATACTTTTTACAGTGAAATCATGTGCATATGAGCTGCAAGGAAAGGCAATCTCCATGGGAAACCTTCAGCAAATGGCAGAGGCAAGAGGCTCCTGAAGAGAGCAGAAAATGGCGGGCACTACTGCAGCAAGAATGAAAGTAAGAGCTGGGAGGCAGGAGAAATAAATAATCTCCTACCTGCTTTCATTCACATGTGCAAGGAGAATATGTCCTCAACCATCTTCAGGAAGAAAGGTCACAAATTTAGTGATTTTTGAAAAACTTGTGTTGAGAGAAATAAAACATCCTGACAGAGACGTATCAAGGAAAAATGGAGCCTGAGGGAAAATCTGACTTTTCTGCACACCCCTGCTCCATTTCCCCTAAATTTTGGGACAGAAAATGTGTGTAGGAGAGCCCGGGGGGAGGGAAATGACTGGCAGTGGAGGGGAGCAGCTGAGTGTGGCAGGGAGCCCAGCACCTTGGTCCCATTCCCCGCCCCCCGCCCCTAGCTCCCTGGGGCAGGTCAAGCTATGGGGGCAGGGAGATTCTTTGCACACCCATGGACAAGGCTCCTATGGGGGCTGGCACCCTCCTATAGTCCGCAGGGGCAGCCTCTGCACAGCCTCTGCACACTGCATCCTGAAGACATTTGGGGGGAGAGAGCTGTGTGAACTTGTCCCCCAAAACACTTTTTATAATGTTCTCAAGTTGTTATATTTCTGCTGTGCAGAAAAGACCATTGAGTACCGCTACTAACAACAACAAAAAACTATCCCAAGGTCTCTTTCCTGCCATGGACTACAGCAAAACTTCAACCTCTACCAAAATTGCTGTAGAATAAAATAGTTTTATGTTGTCTCTGAAAACTGAACCAGAATTTTCGTACCTTTCCAGGAACATACTTCATTTCCTGAGCTATTATGATAGAGCACACAGCATTTGTTTAATTTTTACATATCCAAGAGCCTTTCCTGAATATTTAAAATGTTTAACTATACCACAATTTAGAAGAGCATTTATGGTAGCCAGAGACCCTTTATGCACAAATCCCTGAAACCATTTCTGAAGTGTTTTCAATCCCCCTTTAACCTGATTTATGTTCACACGCACCCTCTCAAAATGATTCCTGGCAGTGGCGTAGGAGGTTAAGAGCTCGTGTATTTAACCTGGAGGAACCGGGTTTGATTCCCAGCTCTGCCGCCTGAGTTGTGGAGGCTTATCTGGGGAATTCAGAGCCTGTGCACTCCCACACACGCCAGCTGGGTGACCTTGGGCCAGTCACAGCTTCTCGGAGCTCTCTCAGCCCCACCTACCACACAGGGTGTTTGTTGTGAGGGGGGAAGGGCAAGGAGATTGTAAGCCCCTTTGAGTCTCCTGCAGGAGAGAAAGGGGGGATATAAATCCAAACTCTTCTTTTTCTTCTTCTTTTAAGAGTACATTGTCCAAACAGCATTTCTGTCCTTCACAGTGGGGTGCTGCAATCCTCTTTTCCTTCTACAGTCCATCTGTTGAAGCCCTCACCCATGACAAAAAAATGGCTTCAAAAACAAGGGAAAGGGGCTGGTGAGTGTGCTCACAACATGGCACCAATGAGGAAGTGCAGGAAAGGCAGAGAGGTGTGGGAACCATCTTAAAGGGACCACACAGGAAAATGTAGCCATTTTAAAAATAGTTCTCACTTGAAAAGCTTCCTCACTTGAATAGGTTATGTTTGTGTCAGTTGGGGCAAATTGATATATTGCAACATTATCTATTTGAATGTGTGTTTCATTCTGATGTGAGAGAATTATGAATTTTGCAAATATACCTATTGGAGAGAAACTGAGAGTGCCCCTAGCAGTCATTGAACTCAAGGCTACTTTGGCTGTTGCGAAGGTTTTTCCCCCAAGTTATAGGAAGATCTAATAATATGAATAAATAAATCAGCCCAAGTCTGGAGATAGGCTATTAGGATTGTTTTTAACTCAACAGTGTTATACTGCTTAAGGCCATTTGATCAAATGAATAGTTTCATTTAAGTAATTTCATATCTTTAAAGGTAAAATCTGTAACTTGAATTGTATCAAAAAGGATATAAACATTTAACTGTCTTAAAATGGGCCTGATATGTTCACACTTCAAGGGTAGCATAGTCTGCCATTTACCGGTAATTCTTATTGGCTGTAGGAAGCTGAGATCAAATATATATCCAGTGTTCTACAATGCCTACTTCAGTCATCCCAATTATAATGCTACTAGATAAGAAGGGTTAGTCTAGAAGTTTAGAAAGCTTACACTCTTATTTTGCTAATGTCTGGTAGGCCATAGTCAGTAGGGATGCTCTTTTATCATTGCTGACAGCCCTACTGATACTAAAGCACAGAAATACACTTCATAATTTGACAGCAATTTCTAATTTGTCTCTTGTCGTTCCTCTGGAACGCAATATTCTCATTTTAAAGAGAATACATGGATTGTGTCATTTTTTCTTTCAGAGCTGCATATCTAGAACCTTAAGAACCACCAAAATTACAAGAATGTGAGACCCAGCAGCTTTTAGGTAGGTTGTACTGTCTTGTACAGCAATCATCAATGTGATTTAATTTCACAGGAGATAATAAATCTTTAAGAATGAATTGTTTAAAAGACATGAATTGTTGATATTCCCTCATTTCAGTTTCATTAACATTTACAATCCAGGGTTTCCATAGGTTTCATGTGCAGAGATATACAAACTTGTATTTATGTGTACAGAAAATCTGAAATATAAACTATGTAGGTCTACATTTAAATTGTACCTATACTAACTGTGGTGCATTGTTGCTGGAGAATATATCAGTCAAGTATTATTTCCATCTTTTCCACTGATAACAAATCAAGTCATTAACAGGCCACTAAAATCAAAAGATTTTGAAGGAGGAAAAAAGGCATACTAATGTTCCCATACTAATGAGCCACGGATAATTAGGGGTGACTAGATCTGTTTAAAGACTCTCTAAGAGCTGAACTTTCTTCATAGAGGTTTAATGATTCTTAGGAACTTCCCTGGAATCCAATAGACAAAGTATGTCATAAGTGTGGGCTCTCAGTAATAATTACAAAGAACCAGTCCTCAAATCTGTTCTGATATAACAAAATACAGATTTCTGATATTTCATTCTTCCCTAGGGACTGACTGAATCATCCAGTAACCATGGCTAGCAAAGAGTGCTTTATTGAGAGTAAGCTCCAGAAAGTAAGAACATAAGCACAGTCCTGTGAACCACAGAAAAAAATCCATTAAGTCCAGTATCCTAGACTGTTTCCAAAAAGAGTTAGCCAGATGCTAGGAAGCTTGCCCAAAGCTGTCCTTTCTCAACATATGAACAAAGAGGTTGCATTTAGTTATTATGGCTCATCAACTTGTCCTTCATTATTTCTCCAATCTTTGGAGGAAAGCAAACATCTGTTCGGTCAGTCATTATCATACTAATAGCTGTATATCCATCAAAAGAAAATTAGGGAGGATCAGGGGTCCTATCAACAAAGAATAGGAAAGCACAGAGTGTACTGTGGGTTTGACCATAAATGGGGGAGTGAGTTAGTAAGCAGCAACAAGCTTAGGATAGACATGGAAGAGAAAACGACAAACACATGAATGCAGGAGAGAATGGTCACCAAACCACATTGGTAGCTAGAAATTGCATGAGAAGAGGAATCAAGAAGGGTGGGGGGGATGGAGAAAATGCCTTCAATTTCTTTTCATTTTATATACATGTGTAAATGGAGGACCTGCAAGGAATTGTGGGGGTATCTCATTCTATTCTCCCCCACTATTTTCACTTTCTCTTCCCTGGCAGCTCCCATAGCCTCTCCCATTTTCCCACTTCCTTCTCTCCTTCCGAGCTGTAGTCAACCTATCTTTATCTGCCCCATATCTTCAGTTTTCCACCCCAACAACCTGTACCTCCCAACAACCTGTACCTCGGAAAACTGGCACAGTTGAGTGATGATGGCTGCTGGATTGGACACAGTTGCATGGTAGAAAAACTGCAAGGAGAGCACTTCAATTTCTCTTGTATCTCCCTCCCTACATTGTATCCTATTTACCTCATCCTGGCAACTCCCATATTGTCCCTCCTTTTCTTGTTTCCATTTCTTCTCAGCCATCCACCATACTATTTTTATCTGCTCCTCCATCTCCAACTATAAGTATTATTTGTTTACTTCATTTATGTCTCACTTTTGCAGATTATATCATTCCCTTCTGTTTAATCCTCCCAGTAAATCTGAGTGATTTAGCACAGGCCAAGTAAAACGGGTTGAGGCCCTTTATAAAAGCATTTTGGATCTCCCAGATCCTCATCTGAATCTCTAGCCACTATATCACGCTGGCCTTTGTAGGGTGGCTACTTTTGAACAGGGTGGGTGAGTCATGCAAGTTAGGTGATAACAAGTAGCCCAGTGGTTGCTGCCAAGTCTGGCACCAAAGAAACTTCATTTTTAGGAAAGGGCCCTGCCTCTTCCTCTAACCTTTTATATACAGAAAGAAAGCATGGAAGGACAGCAGCAATACCATTGTGGTGACCTAGCAACAGCCATTGAGGGCATACATTTCTTAAAAGTACAAATCCTCTTTTTATCATATAAGTCGGCGTTGCAGGCAAAGATGAGAGTGGCCTTAAAGGAGAGGTGCCGCTCAGCAAGACTACAGGCTAGGCATTACCCAGAGTTTTTGCAGGAGCAGTCCCAGGCAAGTAGCTCTGGAGAATAAAAAACATTTGGCAGGAACTGCAGTTGTGGTTGCAAAGTAGATTCTGCCTGACCTTGTCTGTACAAACTCGCTGTCTCCAGACCTGACTGACAACGAACCGCTTCTGACCTTGATTTCTGGATTCCCCTGGTTGCTGTGAGTATTCCTGGCAATTGACTCCTGACCTGGTTGACTTCTCTTTGGACTCTCCCATGGACTTGGTAACCTTGAAATTTGTTCTTTGTTGAACTGCAAGCAGCCCAGTCCTGAGTCTCCTGGGTACTGCATGTTGCTTTGGAAGCATACCAGCCCCTCCCAGCCAGCACAGCAGACATGATTCTGAAGAAGTCACATATACAGAGTGGATAACAGTATTGCCTACCTATACTGCACTCCAACAAGAGACCTCCCAACCAGAAGGGGAAGAAGATAGAGCCAACCCAACAGAAAGAGAGGCTGTAGTAACTGTAAGAAAGTCAGAAAGAAGCGCAAAGGGAGTGGCACCCAAGAGATACACCCACCACAGAATGTACAAAGCCATAATAAACCCAAAAGCTGGGATGAAATTATGAAGCCATTTCCACATGAAAAAGAAAAATGGATGATGGCAGTAAAAGAAGAATTAGATTCTTTGCACAAGAAAAAGATAGCAGACATATTGACAAAACCACTTATTGAGATAAAATTTGAGAATCTCCCACCAGAAATTATGCTTGGTTGACTTCAGAAGCTGACACATGAGAAGACAGGTACCCAGTCCGAGCACTTGAACAGATAGTGTTTGCTGCTCCTATATTTAGTATAAATTAATTTGTTATCTAGCAAAGTTCTATGGAACAACTCACTCATATCTCTGCCCTATTATTTACTCTGCTAATTCATTGCAAAACAACACTTCTGCATGGCTCATCAAGCAATGCTAACAGAATTGTCTCTGCCAGGAAGGTCAAGCACTTTTGAGGCATCCACCAGCACATGTTGTATAGATGATAAATGTGATAAATAGTTCCTACACTGTGTGATTACATAATGCTAGCCACATTCATTCACCTGTCTTTCAAAAGGATGGCATGAAAGTTTGAGCTCCCTTCCCATGGGTCTGGAGAACACAGATGGAGTGTTAGTTGATAGTCTTTTCATATTCTTCTCTACAGTGGGCTAAGTGCAAGGAGGTTAAACAGAAGTCCCTTTTGCTTAGTAATCCATTAGCTAATGGGTGTGTAAGCCCATCACTATGTTCTGTTTATTCCTTAACACCATTAAGAAACACCTGCTGTGCAGAAGAACTCACCTGACAAAAAAGAGTGATAGTTGAAATAAAATATGTATTAAGAGCTGTTGGGAGGTTGCTGTGTACTGTTTAAACACTCAAAGGGCATAGTGTAAAAGGAACACACTGACATGTAACAGTCTGATAGAAATATCCCTGCTTATAATTCACATCATCTGAAGGCTGTGGTAGAATAACTCTTCCTCTTCAAAGGGGTCTTTCCACAGGGTGGTGCCCTGAATTCTGTATTTTCTAACCCTTTCATACTTCAATTGTTTTATAACCCTTGCCTTTTGCATTTGGAGATCAGGCAGAAAACCCTTGGTCCTACTCAACCAGACAAGTGAGAACATCAACTAGAAAAAGAACATATGGGAAGGAAGCTCTCAAGAGATTCCATTGGGACTACATCAGTGTTAACTCCAATAGAAGCTGCACTATGAAATAATCCCCACACAACTAGATTTCCTGGACAACATTATGGAAGCATGCAATGAACACACAAGCATCACTTTCTATTGTTAAGTCCACCAACCATTAGACATACCTGCATGCTTCCACCTACCCTCCATAACAAAGAAAACAATCCATAATCTACAGTCAAGCTCAGCATTACAGTCACCTTTACTCCAATCACTCAGACAGGGACTAGCACCTAGATTCTAGAAGATTTACAAAAAGCATTTTTTGGATTACAGTCCACACCCAGTAAAGTAAAGGATCAGATCAGCAAAACCAGATGGGTACACCTTTCTTACCAACAGTCACAGGTTATCCAGCAGACACACACTGAGGAACCAAACCCTGCAACAGGCCTAGATGCCAACCTGACAGTATTATTACTGTGCCTAATAATATCATCACTACCTTTCTGGGCTCATCCACTTGTGCACTATTCAATTTAATATATGTCATCATGTGACAACAGTGCCCTTCTAGTGTCTACACTGGACAAACTTGTCAGTCTCTGTATGAGAGAACCATTGAACACAAACCAGACATATGAAAGCACAACATTCAAAAACCAGTGAAGGGACATTTTAATTTTCTTTGATATTCTGTTAAAAACTTAACAGCCACTGTCCCTCTCCACACCACCCAGCAAAACAAACAAACAAACCTTGAAATGAATATAGAACCTGAAAGAACTCATCAAACAAATGAAACATTATATGTTAGTCATCATCAGTGATGGCCTCAGACCAGGTTCACAATCCTTATTACTTGGGAGGAGGGGGGGATCTTGTTGGCCTGTTCCTCAGTTCCTTTTTAGAATGTCCCAAATGCCACTTTTGGAGCGCTCACACTTCTATGCCTTTCACCCTTCTGATGCTCCCAGTTCCCACAAAAAGCAAGCAGGTCTGGCAGCAGTCACTGCTGCAGTCCAGCCCTCGGGCACCTTCTCCTGCTGGGGGCCCACTCTGCCACAGGGGTCTTTCCTTTCACAGGGGCTACTGACTTGGTCCCTGCCTTTGCCCAGTGTTAGCACATTCAACTCTCTTCCTTCCCTGAGGTTACCCTTATGTCATGAATCTCTAACATCTTAGCCAGGATTCTGCCACATTTCTTTCTAGAGTGCTTAATGCTAAAGCAGCCTTGAGAATTGTTTTGCTTTTCATTTCCCCCTGTACTATTCTGCCCTTATTTAGTTACTGCAGCTGGGGGGGGGAGGAGGGACGGGGGGAAGTTGGGACTGAGCAGTGGCGTAACTAGGCAAACTGGAGCCCTGGGCAAAACCCTGTGGAGTTTGATTATACCCCCCAATTGCCCAATGCAACACCCCCACTTATAGCTACATCCCAAGTAGAAGCATTATCTAGGCAAACTGGAGTTTAGAGAGCCCCCCATGGGCAGCCCACCCTCTCCCACTGTGACCAAGCAATGATTTTTTTTACACGCAGGTTGTTTCCCCCAAAGTCACCCATCACATTATAGAACATGCCCCAACTCACAAATCCCAGGCACAGCAATAGAAGCCATGCCACACACAGCAGAAATAATTTTTTGAAAACATTTTTATGGTGTTGTATCCAGAGTACCCCCAATGGGGGAAACAGCATCACTTTCAATGTTTCAAAGGAGAATCTGGGATCCCTAGTTTAGAAGCAAGTGATGCTTTGGAATCCACCCCCAAACAGCATCATTTTCAATGGTGTTTAAACTAGGGAGCCCAGATTTGGGCTCCTTTATATCTATAAAGGGGAGAATCTGGGGTTCCCAGTTTAAAACAATAACATTGGGAAGTGATGCTATTTTGGGGTTGGGATTCTCCCCCACCCTGAAACAGCATCACTCTTGCAATGTTTAAACTGGGGACCTCAGATTCCTCCCCTTCTTTAAATCCATGTGTCAAAGGGGGGGATTTAAAAGGAAAATCTGGGGAAATTTGGGAGGTGCCTGCTGTCAGGGGTGCAATTGTTAAGCTAGCAGCACCAAACTTTCAGGGTATCTTTAGGAGTCTCTCCTAATGATACTACCCAGGTTTGGTGAAGTTTGGTTCAGGGGGTCCAAAGTTATGGACCCTCAAAGATGTAGCCCCATCTCCTATTACCTCCCATTGGAAACAATGGATGGTGGGGCACCCCCTTTGGGAGTCCATAGCTTTGGACACCCTGGACCAAACTTCACAAAACCTGGGTGGTATCAGTAAATGATTCTCCTGATGATACCTCCCAGGTTTGGTGAAGTTTGGTTCAGGGGGTCCAAAGTTATGGACCCTCAAAGGTGTAGCCTCATCTCCTATTAGCTCCCATTGGAAACAATGGGATGGGGCACCCCCTTTGGGAGTCCATAACTTTGGACTCCCTGAACCAAACCTCACCAAACCCGGGTCATACCATCAGGAGAGTCTCCCAAAACATCCCTGAAATTCTGGTGCTGCTAGCCTAAAAACTGCGCCCTCTGCAGGCCAAAAATGGAAAAACACTGAAAATACAAAAATCCCACAAACAAACCTGCGCCCCCCACAGGGCTGCGCCCAGGGCAACTGCCCACTTTGCCCAATGGGAGGAACGCCTCTGGGACTGAGTGTCTTCTTCCAGAGTTCTCACCATCTGAGGTGTGTGTGTGTGTGTGTGTGTGTGTGTGTGTGTGTGTGTGTGTGTGTGTGTGTGTGTGTGTGTGTGTGTGTGTGAGAGTGAGAGAGAGAGAGAGAGAACTTTCCTGCCACAGAAAGGTAAGGGCAGCGAGGGTGGGGGATGTTTCAGGGCCTGGCATATCTATGCTGGGGGATATGATGCGTTGCTTGTTCTATTGTACTCAATTCTGACAATATAAGTCAATTGCTTTTCAATGCTTGCAATCAATTAATTAGAATTCTGCTTTCAAAGTACTGATTCATTTACTGGACAAGTCTGGAGTTGTTGTTGTTGTTGTTGTTGTTGTTGTTGTTGTTGTTGTTGTTGTTGTTATTATTATTGTTATTATTATTATTATTATTTATTAAACTTGCTATACCGCCACCTATACCATTGTGACACCTTGCTATACCATTGTGAGACCTTATCCTGGACTCTAGGACACTTCAGGGGGCGCCTCTTTCTGTGGCCTCTTGGGCACTGCTTCCCTGGGCTCTTATTCCTGCTGGGTGCTTGGAAGTGTCTCTGAGGCCATCATCTCCTTCTCCTGTGGCCTCTCCAGTACTGTGTCTTTCTGGTACCTGTCTCTTCTCACCACAAGCAGCCTGAGGCTCTTCCTCACAATTGTAGCTTCTTGGGGCATGCTTCCTCTTTCAGGCCTTTGAAGACTCTAGTGGATGATCCTGGTCTTGCACACACACCCTTTAAGCCCAGCGATGTTTAATTCCATCCAGGCTGCCATAAATACCTAACTGCCATCCAGACTCCATGGGGTGGCCAAATCAGCCACAAATGTCATTCTGGCTTTAAAAGGAGACTTAGATTCTTTTACTCAATGTGATCTCTAATAGCTATATGGGTCCTACTTTTAACAATTTTAAATAGCAATTTTAAATTTTCGCTTAAACTTTTTTCTTTTCTGTTCAAACCTCTGACCTGTCTCAATCCAGCATATGAAACTGGTACCCTTATGTCACAGTCCTCTAACATCTTAGCCAGGATTCTTGGGGATGATTTTAAATATGGGGTTTTGTTGGACGCCTCTTATTGTTCTTATCGCTGTTTTTAAAGGTTTTTAGTAACTGTATTTAAATCTGTGCTCATTTGATTGCATTGAGATTATGTTGTACACCGCCCAGAGCCCCTTGGGGATGGGGTGGTATAAAAATCTAAACAACAACAACAACAACAACAACTATTATTATTATTATTATTATTATTATTATTATTATTATTATTATTATTATTATTATTATTATTATTATTATTATTATTATTATTATTAATGGGAATTATTTATGATTGGATTCACACTTAATCATTCTGCATTAATTTCTCCCTTCTCCTTGGATTTCCTGGCAACTGGTGGGGCAGTATCCTGGGAGAAAAACAGAAAAGATAAATGAAACCTCATTTACTTAAAGGACATTCTTACCATTTAATTCCTGGCAATTCCTAGATCAATCCAGAAGTGACAAGGTGTAGCACTAGGAATCTCTGGAACATCAATTGTAAAACTAGAAGTTCTTGCCATAAAACTTCTGATGATTCCTAGAGCTACCTTTTTCCACTTCCAGGAATCAGCAGGATCTCTATGACAAAAACATTTAGTAAGTTAACAAGGCAGGGGCGTATTTGCCTAGGGACAGGGGGTAGCATTGATCTGGTCATGTGGGGGGTGCAAAATCGCCCCCCATGTGACCAGGAAGATGGCAAGGCAGCAGGAAGTCCTGCTGCCTTGTCATCTTCTGAAGCCCTCGGCCCCATCCATGTCATCATCGACATGGGCAGGGCCAAGGAAGCCAGAGGACCGCCAAGCCTCGCCCCCCTCCCAGCTACTGGCTCTGCCCAATCCTTGTCCCCCTCCTGGCTGCTGGCTGCTGGCTTCGAGCCGTCAGCCAGCAGTCCCTTCCGCCTTCCCCTCTGGGGAAGACAGAAGCAAGTGGAAGACTCCATGCTGGGGCCTTTGCCTTTATAAGCTTAGGGATATAGCCCCACCTCTTGGGGGTGTGTCCCTGCCCCAAGCTTATAAAAGCAAAGGCCCCAGCACGGCTGCCGGCTTGGAGTCAGCAGCTGGGAGGGGGTGGAACCGGGGGATGGGCCCTGCCCAAGGCATAGTGGGGGGGCACCTGGAGAACGGATGTCTCTGGGCATCATTTCCCCCTGGTACGCCTCTGAGACAAGGCATCAGGCAATGGGATCTGAGGGCAGGGGTCCTTCACCCTCATTGGGGTCTTGGCACACCTACTGTTTCCCCTTTATTTAGAACTTTATATAATTCATACCAAGCTTTGACTCTTCTTCCCTTCCTCATAATCTTCCTCATAAGAATTTCCAGTATGATTTTCCCTTCACATAGTTATTTGAAGAAATAAGATGTGACTCACAAAAGCTTATATAAAGAAAGGGAAATTTGTCTGTCTTCAGCTAGCGGATGAAGACTGTTTCATTTGACACATCCTCAAAAATGATTATTCGCCTTCCTACTTGGTTCTGATATTGTTTGTTTATGGGGTTTTTTGAATTGTTTTATAATTTTATTTATTTATGTATCAAATTTATATCCCGCCCTATCCCCGCAGGATACTGTTTTTAATTCTTCAAATGTTTTAATGCTTTTATGTGTGCCACATTGGGGGCAGTTTAAAAATATTCTAAATCAATCAATCAATCAATCAATCAATCAATCAATCTATCTATCTATCTATCTATCTATCTATCTATCTATCTATCTATCTATCTATCTATCTATCTATCTATCTATCTATCTATCTATCTATCTATCTATCTATCTATCTATCTATCTATCATCTATCCACCCACATAAATAATGTAATAAATTTTAGACCTTAAGGTGCCACTGGACTTTGACTTTATTTAGCTAGAAAAGGGGCATTTACAGATGTTACCCTGAGTCTCTAGAACGAGGCATTTCAATGAATCCCACTTTTACAGTTTGGAAGCTGTGCAAGGAGCATCATTTCACAATCTGGCATTGGGTGTCAGAGTACTGTAGGGGCCCAAACAAGTCCAAGCCTGGTTTCATCACCCAGCTACAAAGAATACCACCAGACTCACAGACAGCTATCTACTCCTTTTGCCTGTGGTCCTTGGGCTTGAGTATGCATACCTTGCGTAAAACATGGTGAGAGGCCTGGATGAGATGGGGTTAAGAACAGATTTCCTGCAAAGATGGGTGTCACTGTGTGAACCCACATGAGTGTACAGACTGATGGGGAAGTAAAAAAAAGGGTGGGCACTATTCAGCAGGAGGGTTGCCAAGCCTCTGACCCTGAGACTTAAGTTTTGAGGTTCATTCTTAAGCTCTCAGGGCAGCAGCCTGACATCTCAAGGGCCAACTTATCCAGCTGGATGGCTTCTACGCATGTCTGCTTTTAGGTTACTATAGAAGGTGTAAGTTTGAGATGGGAAGCAATACTTTGATTCTAACAGCTCTCAAATACCATTTGTGTATGTGGTAAATAGCACACCTCTTCAAAGACTCGTGCTGATGATCACACACATTCACAGACACTTTAAAATACAGTTTGTTTATTTAAAATATTTGTATCCCATCTTATCTCCCCAGAATCAGGACTCAGGCACCAAGTGGTCTGTGGGAGGAGTACCACTAGTAGTGCTATTCAGAATGATGTAATCAGGCCCCACCCCAATAAGTCTCAATGTTTGGGATGATAGAAACCCATGAATCCTAACTCAGCATCACTGTCTGCTGATAGTCCTGTTATGTCCTATTTTTAAAACTTTGAATGCTAGTTTTATTTATTGTTTTATGTTATCAGAGTTTTTAAATGTACTATTACTGACATTACCTTTATTTTTAAAAAATATTTATACTTCAAAATCTAAATCTAAAATATACACAAAGACAAAAATTCACCAAATTTATGAAATATGTACTTTATAATTTGATGAATTTTTGTCATCATTATCATTATCACCTTTTATTGGCATAGATCAGGGGTAGGGAACCTGCGGCTCTCCAGATGTTCAGGAACTACAATTCCCATCAGCCCCTACCAGCATGGCCAATTGGCCATGCTGACAGAGGCTGATGGGAGGATGGTATCCTTATGATTCTAACATAGATAAAAGTACAAAGGTTAGAAGAATAAAATAAAATAAATAAAATAAAATATATTCAGTCATTAAGTCAGGATTGTTGATTAAAAGATAGTTGGACAGAGCCTGGATCGAATCTGCTGGGCCTGTGCCAAAAATTTGCTACATCCAGAAACCTCTGTGTGTCGTGGTGGGTTTTCTGGGCTGTGTGGCCGAGGTCTGATGGATCTTGTTCTTAATGTTTCACCTTCATCTGTGGCTGGCATCTTCAGAGGTGTATCACAGAGGGAAGTCTGTTACACACTGTGTCCAGTGAGAAGGGAATGTTTAGTGGGGTATATATTGTCCATGTCCCAGGGTGGGGAACCAATCAGTAAGTGTTTGGGTGGAACTTGCTATGCAAAGATGTGGTTGATAGTATTGTATTGCGGGTGTGGTTTTCCAGTCCAAGGAGTGATTCACATTTTCATGCCCTGCAGCAGCAGCAGTATTAGTGAATGCAAATCCTGTGTTTAGGTGGAGTCCATTGTTCATGAACTTAACATGTCCTTGGGGTTTGCTTTTGGTGTTTTTAAGTACTGGTAGCCAAGCTTTGTTAATTCTCAGAGTCTCTTCTTTCCTGTTGAAGTTGTCTTGGTGTTTGTGAATTTCAAAGGCCTCCCTGTGCAGGCTGACATAATAACCTTCTGAATTGTCCAGAATGTCAGTGTTTTCTAATAAAATGTTATGTGTGTAACAGACTTCCCTCTGTGATACACCTCTGAAGATGCCAGTCACAGATGCAGGGGAAATGTTAGGAACAAGATCCACCAGACCATGGCCACACAGCCTGGAAAACCCACCACAACCAGTTGAATCTGGCCATGAAAGCCTTCGACAATACCCTTGTGGGTCTAAGTCGTGGAACAAGTAAAAGGTCTTCGCCTTGGGCAGGATCTTTTAAAAGCAGTCCTTAACCTTCAAAACCACTAATCAATTTTTTTGTTTTGTTTAGATCCTATATCAAGGTGTTCAATTTTTCCATGAACTTAAGTTATTTTCTTTATGTGGCAAAGTTAACTTGGCCAACTCAGCCAGTTCTAATACTTTCACTTTCTTCAGTTGAAGGTTTAGCTGGAATATTCCACTTCTGCATGTATAATATTCTTGCTGCTGCTGTCATTATTGATATTATATTTGGAAGTCTGTTTTTATGAGCAGGGCAGGATAAGTCTATAAATATATAGGAAAATATTTACTTATGTATTTGGAAAGTATATATACCACCTTTCCTTGAGAAATAATCCATGTTGGTATTTTATAGAGAAATTCTGTAACAGTTATTGAAATAAAATTCATTGACGAAATGGATGATATCAGCTTGTGTCTCCAGAGACCAAAACCTGTTTTTCACTCAGGAAGGGAAAAACCTGATAACAACATTTTCCTGCCTAATATGTATGCAGAATGGTGTTCCTCTCCCACCAACATAAAGACCAAGCCACTAAACACATATTGCAATCCTAAGCAAAGTTATTGCAGTCTAAGCCAGTTGATTTCAATGAGCCCAGACTGGAATAACTCTGCATAGGATATCTCTGACAGAGAGATAATGTGAGGAGATCTGATCCAGCTTTCTCTGCCTATTAGTGGAGGAGTCTTCAGAATTCTCAGGATTGGGCCATGCTAGCAAGAGGGAGGAGTCCCTTTTGCACCCAGGTGTGCAGTAGTTTCATCTGGTGAATAACCACAGGACACGTCTTGGAATTAAAATGGGCCGCAGCCCTTTTTATTATTAAGGCAAAAGCTGGGCAAGCAAGAGGAGCACATCCGTTCAGCAGCTGGTCAGCACCCCTGGCTGACCCCGGCAACAGCCCCAATCTCTACTGAGAAGGACAGAGACGTACTGGGCCACTGGGGCCCCCCCTTTGTGGTCTCCTAACTGCTGGAGTGTCGGGCTCAAAATGCAGAGGCCTCTGCGGCATGTGCCATGAGCCCACCCCACCCCAAGCCTCTTATGGAGGCCCCCAACCGTGGGGAGGTCCGGTGCACAAGCTCAGCCTCCCCACAATAATGTGCTCCTCTGCCCAAACTGCCACAGAGCTGACCCTTCAGCTCCCGCAACAGCTTTGCAAGCCTTCCAGCCAATCCAAGAGCGCCTGCTGTATAGCATGCAGCCACATGTCCATGCCCCATTTGGATAGGTGCACACCATCCGAACGAAAGAGTGCATGCTCTTGAGTGGTTATATCAGGGTGCAAGATAATGCTACCACCGAGTTCCCAGACCACCCATGCAGCCGCCTTGCACACTTTGCGGCGTGCCACATCCACCTTTCTCAGTTCCCTGGCACCTATCCACAGGAGCCGTGGGAGGAGGCGAGATCATAAGAATTTAACCTCTGGTAGAAGTTCCATCACCTCACGGAGGCTGGCTGTCATCCGTAAGGACAGTTCCAGGCCCTTCAAACCTGGGAGGTCGTTCTCACCGAGGTGGATGACAATCCCTTGAGGTGCACCAAAAAAGACGAGTGGAATGGAATTGCAGTGGGAAAGGAATTAAGTTTCTCTCTTAAGGTAGCAGAAAAGCAGGTACAAACTATTAGAGGCTTAGTTTTTATGTGGCTGGTCTGTTCTCCTGAATGAGTGTTTTAGAGAGTCTCTGATATGGAACATTTCACATTTACTCCCTGAACCATGATTGCTTTCATACTAAAAGGTATGGGGTATGTAGTTAAATGCCACAACGACTGTATGGAATTAACATGACCCCAATTAGCCAATTTACCTATCCTCAAAGTCTTCATGTGACAGGGGTCACTTACTTCTTACACAATTTGCCTCCATATAATTGGACTGCAATTGTAAAATCAAAATGTAAATTAATTCTAGTAACTGCATGCTGTATTCCATTTCCAGTATTAAAAGTCTGGCTACCATGAAGGTGTACCACTTTGTATCAAGAGGGTCTGTCAGTTAAGGTCAGACTTGAGTGAAGATAGGCCAGAAGGCCTAACGCTGCTCATTTTGGGTAACCTAGTTGGTTGTCAGGTTTAGTTTCCATCGAACTGTGTTAATTCCAATGTATGAGCAGACTGAGCTAAATCATTGCTGAACAACTGAAAGGAACTCCCATTATTTCCTAAACTAGCCTGAACACAAACTTATGCTAAAGAAGTATTAATTGGTATTCATGATTATATGTTGCCTACCCCCACCTACCATCTTACTGATTTCTGGCAAGTGAACAGTAAAAAAAAACCTTTTTGACTCAAAGGAAGGTGTGCAGTGTCAACCAACAAAAGAACTTTATGCAGACCTGCAAATAGCTTCAATATTTGGCATTTGGAGGGAAAATGTAATTGTTAAATTGTTAAAATATTTGTATACCCCCAACCTCCCATTAAGTTACTGAGCTCCTAAACCATGCTATTTTCTTCTCACCTGTACTTATATTCCTTTAGAAAAACCTTTAGTCATATTTACTACCACAAATGTGTTAGCTAGCTAGTCAGGGACGTAGGTATAGATTTTTTATGGGGGGTATGGGGCGGGGCCATGCCCACACCTGCCCCTGGGGGTGGGGCCACGCCTCCCCAAACCCCACCCCAGCCTCAGTGCTGATAAAAGCAGCTCTCTGACGCTAGGGATCAGACTCCCTTGCCCCGCCCTCCATCCCCTCACCAGCTGGCAGCCCCTTTTGCCCTCCTCTCTGGGCAGAGGTGTAGCTAGGGAAAATGGAGCCCAGTGCAAAATCTGAGTTTTGCGCCCCCACCCATGGGCGGCCGCTGTGATGCTGGAATCCACCCCCAAACAGCATCACTTTCAATGGTGTTTAAACTAGAGAGCCCAAATTCTCCTTTTAAATCCACCTTAAAGGGAGAATCTGGGGTCCCCAGTTAAAACATTGAAAGTGTTTTGAAACAGCATCACTTGCAATGTTTAAACTGGGAACCTCATATTCTCCCTTTAAGGTGGATTTAAAAGGAAAATCTGGGGAAACTTGGAAGGTGCCTGCTGTCAGGGGTGCAATTGTTAAGAGAGGAACACCAAACTTTCAATGTATATTTAGGAGACCCTCCTGATGATACCACCCAGGTTTTGTGAAGTTTGGTTCAAGGGGTCCAAAATTATGGCCCCTCAAATGTGTAGCCCCCATCTTCTATAGCTCCCATTGGAAACAATGGGGGATGGGACACCTCCTTGTGAGTCCATAACTTTTGACCCTGTGGAACAAACTTCACAAAACCTGGGTGGTATCAGTAAGAGACTCTCCTGATGATACCACCTAGGTTTGGTTTAAAGTGTTTTTTGGCTTTTGGCCTGCAGGGGGTGCAATTTTTAGGCGAGCAGCACCAACATTTCAGGGATATTTTTGGCGACTCTCTTGATGATACTACCCAGGTTTGGTGAGATTTGGTTCAGGGGGTCCAAAGTTATGGACCCTCAAAAGTGTAGCCCTCATCTTTTATTAGCTCCCATTGGAAACAAGGGGAATGGGGCACTCCCTTTGGGAGTCCGTAACTTTGGACCCCCTGAACCAAATCTCACCAAACCTGGGTAGTATCATCAAGAGAGTCTCTCCCTGAAACCTAACCTTCACTAAAACCAAAAAACACTGCTAAATGTCCAAAAACCCCCTAGCGGGGTGGAGCTTCGGACATGTAATGGGAGGTTTGAACCCAATAACCCCCTTTTACCTACATCCCTAGTCTTCATCACTATCAGGTCCTATATTGGATCACAACCCTTACACTACCAAACATCTCCAGCTCCAGAACTGAAGAAACTGTCTGTCCATCCATCCTTCTCCTATAAGAAGGATAAGAAGTCCATCAGACATATCACCAAAAATGCTTGAAACCTGCCCCTTTAGCTCACCTCTTGTTTGCTAAGTGTGAACAGGGGGGCAGTTTTTCAGTGGACTATTCATTGTTTGTTGATCTCTTTATGTATATTTGGCAGGTTCTTCACAGTTTTCCTCCCTAGCAGAGCAATTGTTTTTTTGCATTTATGTGCTCTTACATAGTCCACCTGTTCCGGTTGAAAGGTAGTTGTTCAGAAAGGCAGTTAAATCAGTCACAAAGTGTATGTCCTTGTGAAGTGCCATCAAGCCTCATACAGCTTATGATAACACCAGAAAGGGGCTTGAAGGAAAATGAGAAGCAAAGGTGGTTTGCCATTGCCTTCCTCTACTGTCTTGTGTGATCCCCTTTTAAGTACCGATCCTGCTTAGTTTCTGACACCAGCAAAATCTGGCTATACCATGCTGCCTTCCCTCACAAAGTATATAATTAGTCATAAACAAACATTATTTTTAAAATAAAAACCCTACTTTTTTATTTGTCTAAGTAGTCCTAGGTAAGGGAAGAGCAGCAGAAGCAATACACAGGGCCTTTACTTAGCACTGTGTATCCAGGTGGAAGAACTGGAGTGTCTCAGGGAGAATGGCAGCCAGAGCAGAAACCAGGGTAGGGTACAGGGAGGTCTATGCCAAGGCAGGCTAGTGCAGAAGACAGACAGGGCTGTCAGCGGTCTCTGCGCAAGAGCAAGTAAGCACAACAGCAGTCTAGGCACAGAGGCCTGGACTTGGGAGGGCCAGGAGAAAACAGGGGCAGGGGTGAAAGGCCTAAGTCAAGCAGTTAGGAGGTTAGCTGGGGAAGGAGCAGTCCAGTAGGAAGGACAGAGAAGGAGCAAAATCACCACCTTCCCTCATGGAGCGGCCAGGAATGGCCAGGGAAAGGGCAGCACTCTTTAGACATTGACAGGTAGATTCCCAGGCAAGGCTGAAAGAAGGGCACTGTTCTGGTATGACAAGAGCTGTGGTTCTGGGGAAAGCAGAAAGAATAAGATGATGCAAAACCCTCCCCTCCCCCTTAGACCTTGGGAGACTTCTGGAGACACCCAGCAAGACAGATGAGGTCAAGCCATCAGAGCTGAAAAGGGAGGAACCTCACACTGAGGAAACATGGGAGTTTATAAAAGTCATGTGAGAAGGGGGCTGTAATAAAGAGAAGAATTGGGTGAGACAGAGTGAAAAATGGTGACTGGGGCCAAACCAGAAAATTAGGCTACTTAACATATTTACAGAATCCCTACTTTGGAAATTACTTGACTGCTTCTTAGTGTTTCCCAGTACAATCTTATACTGACTGCAGTCCATCTTCTTTAAGAAGCACATTCCCATTATAAAAGTCGAGAAGACTTCAAAACCATCAAGAAGCCTAAGAATCAAGCCTTTCAAAAACTTCAGGTTAATTTGCTGGGGTTATGACCACTGGAACCCAAATACCTGCCACTAGTAGATGGCAAGAGCATGGTTAATCAAGGGGTGTGCAGGGTCTGCTGAGAATCTTGATTTTTAGTAATAGCTGGAATATTTATTTAATTCCTTATTTTTTTCACCTACAGATAAAGAAATATGTAAAATAAAAGTGAAATGTCAATGTGAAATTAAACATGCATGTTTTAAATAACTATTTCCAAGAACATGGCAAAGAACATAGCTGGCATGGTGTGCTCAAATGTTCTATAGCATCTCATTGTTAAGTTTTCCTGGGCATCTATTCTTAACAGTGACCATTAGGAAGGAAAACACAGAAGTAATTCAGAAAGAAAGAACTATGGACCATGTAAATATGAGCTCCTAGTTTTGTGCAGTATGCATATTAATTGTTCCATATATCTCATTGTCATACAGTAATTGATTGATAATATTGAGATCACTGTGGAGGGCACACATGTATGCTCATGACTTGATGACTGTCACATGTATGGAATTGCCTCTACGGATTGAACATAATTGACAGAGGACTGATCCACATGTGCTTATGTATCATTTGTTTTCTCATTGCTTCATTACTCAGCGCTAGATGACTGACAGCTCAATACATGAGCATTCTTTATTGGAAAGTATGGTATTCCATTTCATTTAAAATGTTTCTAGGCCACCTTTCTGCCCAGTAGGTCCCCCAAGGTGAAGATATTGAAGATACAAAAGCATCAGCTTTGGAGTTAGGACAATTCACTTGATTTCATTTGTTAAGAGATTAACATGCCTATGTGAACCACCATTTGAGTTGGAATCATATTTGTAACATGGTTTTTGAAATATGGAGGAGACATGTTCACCTGACAGTGATTTGAGTTTGGTTTAAAAAAAGGGATATTGTCCCAAATCAGGCCATATATGTGATTCTGATTCGAAGCAAATCTCTAGCGACACACACACAGCTAAAATCTCTGGTTGGACACTCAGTTTGTTAAATATAAGCACTGACATGTTGTTATGATAGTTTGTCAGAGGCTGGAGATAGTTGTTGATAGGTGTTGCTATGATAGTTAGTCAGAGGCTGGAGAAGGTCACTGAGCTGTGATCTGCTGACAAGAACGATTTACAAATCACTTCCAGAAGTTTGCCAGTAGACACATGTGATGTAATCAGGACACAGTGAGCTTGTGGCAGTACAAGCAAGAGGCACATAGGTGTAATAATATATGGCAGGAAGGAATCCGAAAGATTTTATATCCCATATTAAACATGACTGTGAAGGGGAAAAGAAATAATTGATTAATGAGGCAGCAGGGGAAAGTATTTCACTAGCTAGGAATGTTAGTTTTGAAATATATGTATATGCTGAGTGACTGTTCTTCAGATTTTAGCACTCTTGCAGTATATTTAGGCAGAACAGTAGGATGGCTATTTCATCCTTCCCTCATGAATTTATTACCTCAGATTCTAGAATGAATCTTCTTGAACTAACTGAACCACTCATACTATGAGTTTAACTTGTTCTCTTTCTCCTCTGTAAAATGGAATCTTGTTACCGCCCATCCATTTGTCAGTAACACAGGTGGTTGATTCATGGACCATGTTTCAGAGCTTACTTTTATATCCAAAATGACTACTGCCACAAAAGCACACTGTATAATTGTTTGAGAAACTGCAATGATGTGTTTTGTATAGCATTCAAATGATCATTGAATTAGTTCAGCGGTTCTCAACCTTCCTAATGCTGCAACCCTTTAATATAGTTCCTCATGTTGTGATGACCCCCAACCCTAATATTTATCCATTTTACAGATGGAGAACACTGATGCAGAGAGTCTTAGGCGACCCCTGTGAAAGGGTCGGTCGACCCCCAAAGGGGTCGCGACCCACTGGTTGAGAACCGCTCCATTAGTTCAACCTTCAATTAGTTCAACAGTCAAACAAGCCATGAGTGAGTACACTTCTCATTTGGAGTGATTTCACTGTATCATTATAGCCCAAATGAGGTAACAAAAGAGAATACTCACTTTTGAAGACCACAAATCTATGTGTTGTGGTTCATGGCTATCTGAAATACACATAAGGATTCACATGAGGTGGCACTTTGGTTTTGATGTGTGCTCTGCTAAAGTACTGAGAATGCATATTTCAAAGTTTTCTTACACTGAATCAAAACCCATGTAGTCCAGTACTTAGTGGCAGCAGATTTTTAACGGCTCAGGTCTTTCCCACCCCTGCTCTGTAAGTATAGTTGCCTGACCCCAGGTAGAGCGTGAAATTTCTCCTGAAATCCAAATTGATCTCAAGACTACAAAGATTAGTTTCCCAGGAGAAAGTGGTAGCTTTAGAGCAGGGGTAGGGAACCTGCGGCTCTCCAGATGTTCAGGAACTACAATTCCCATCAGCCCCTACCAGCATGGCCAATTGGCCATGCTGACAGAGGCTGATGGGAATTGTAGTTCCTGAACATCTGGAGAGCCGCAGGTTCCCTACCCCTGCTTTAGAGGGTGGACTTAAGCCGGGCATCATATTCTCACCTCTCTAGGTCCTGCCTCCAAAACTTCAGGAATTTCCCAAGCCACAACTGGCAACCCTATCAATAAAATACATTCTACTCTTTCTACTGCAGGTGTCAATGACTGAATTTCATATCTTCTAAATGCTCTGCAATTAAACTGTCATATATACCCTCTGCATGTATTGATACTGAAACGATTGCACAAGATTCTTGTGCATGGACCATGTGTGACCCAGAGCCCCATATATGCAGAGTGGAATCTCTAATCTCATAAGAATGTAAGAAGAGCCTTGCTGGATCAGACTAGTGGGCCATCCAGCATCCTGTCCCACACTATGGCCAGCTAGTTTTTCCAGAGGTCTAACAAAAAATGGAGACCAAACCATTCCCATGATGTTGCCTCCCAGCAGTGGTATTCAGAGGTTTACTCATCTGAATGTGCAGGTTCCCTTTAGTCACCATGGCTAGTAGCACAGTGAGAAAGTGCATGACCTGGTAGACATTATATACTTGCATTTTAGTAGGTTTTTGACATGATACTTCACAAAAAACTCCTTAGCCATGTGATGAGAGAACAGATTCTCTTACAAAAACAATTGGTTAAGCAAGCAGTAGGAATAAATGGGCAGTTTTCACAATGGAGGGAAGTAAGCAGTGGATTGGTATTGGGGCTATTTAATTTGTTCATGAATGATCTGGAACTAGAGGTGAGTAGTGTAGTGGCCATGTTTGTAGATGGCATAAAATTGTTCAGGATGGTTAAAACCAAGAATGACTCCAAGATGATTTCCACAAACTGAGTGGGCAAAAATGTGACAGATGAAATTTAGTGTTTGGTAAGTGTAAGCTGATGCTTATTGGGACAAAAAAAAATCCCAACATCAGGTAAAGGCTAATGAGGGTCTGAGCTTGCTAAGAATTAAAAGTTAAAAGACCTTGGGGTCATAGTAGAGAGCTCAATAAAAGTGTCAACCCAGTGTGCTGCTGCAGTGAAAAAGGCAAACTCTGAGTTAATGATCATTAGAAAAGGGACTGAAAATAAGACGGATGATATAACACCCTTGTACAGATCTATGGTGCAATCTCATTTGGAATATAGCATATCGTTCTGATCACTAAATCTCAAAAAGGATATCATAAAGGAGAAGGCAACCAACATGATTAGAAAGTTGGAGCATCTTTCCTATGAGGAAAGGCTGAATAATCTAGGACTTTTCAGTTTAGAAAAGAGATGGCTAATGGGAAGCATAATGGAGGCGTATAAAATTATGCATGAGGTGGAGAGAGTTACAAAGATAATTTTTCTCCCTCTCCTAAAATACTTGAGATCATCCAACTGGCAGTAGAATTAGGACAAGCAAAAGGAAATACTTATTTACACAGCAAATGATTCAAATGTGGAATTTGCCTGAGGATACAGTGATGACCATAGTCATAGAGAGCTTTAGAAGAGGTTTAGGAAGGTTCATGACATTTGCTACTCTCTAGTTTTCTCATACAATGGCTTAATTTAGTATTAGGTTACATATACAGCTTAGTAGAGAATGGTTGGATTCTCCACTCCTCTACATGAAGCCTGCTGGGTGACCTTGGGCCAGCCATAGTTTTCTCAGAACTCTCTCAGCCCACACAGAGGCAGGAATGGCAAATCACCTCTGAATGTCTCTAGCCTTGAAAACCCTAAGGAATTATCATAAGTTGGCTGCACCTTGACAGTACTTTCCACCATCTTCACAGGCTAAATATCTTACTTTTGAGTTCCCCAATAACTCTTGGGTATATACCATTAGGACCTGGAGACTTATCAGTTTTTAATTTCTTCAGTAAATTCAGAACTTCATCTGTCACTTCAGTTTGAAGCCGTTCTTTAGGCTCCTTTCTTGAAAACAGTGGCTGCAGAATGGGTGCATGCCCCACACTTTTGACCATGAACAAAGAAGGGGGGGGGAATTGAGGTTCTATTTCTCTGCCATCTCCCCAATTTCTTTTAGAAATCCCTTTATTCCTTGGTCATCCAAAGGTCCAACTGCTTCTCTGGCTGGTTTCCTGCTTGCATATATTTAAAGAAATATTTATTGTTTGTCTTGATGCTTTAGCAACCTGTTCCTTGTTCTCTTTTTGCATGCCTAATTCTTACATTTCTTTTGCCAGACCTTGTGATGCCTTCTGTTCAATTCATTGGGACAGACCTTTCACTATTTATTCAAAAAAAGAAGCCTCTTTACTTTTACAGCTTCCTTAACTTGTGTTGTTTATCTTGCAGGTATTCTTTTGGAGTTTGTAGTGCCTTTCCCTTGAGGGGTGTATTCTACCTGGACTGGAAGCCAGATCTATAAGGTGAGGGGAATACCTCAGTGACCATGGAATAGGAATTCAGACCCCTCCTTTTTTATTTTATATAAAGGTTCCACTTTTTTGAAAAAGTTTGAATGGTGGAAGATTGGATTCCCACCCCCTCAGCTATTTTCCTAATACCCTAAATTAAAGGGAAGGCAACCAGCTCCCTATTGGCACAGTATTACACACTCATAATCGGATTGGAGGACCTCAGATCCAACTGAACATAGTCAATGTCCAGAGCTTTTGCCGTCCACAACAATTGCTCTGAATAGAGCTTAAGGTTCTCCATTGGGGAAATAGGAGCTGGATCCCTGGAACTGTGCTCCAGTGTCAAATAAGTAATAGAAATAAAGGAAAAGAAAAACACTGAGATTAACAAAAGTGCTCAGCTGAAGCCGGTCATCTCTTCATGGCAACAAAGAGAGAACTGAGGGAGAAGCACTCTCTCCACCTCTTGGCTCCAGATATTTGGTTCTCAACCTTCCTAATGCCACAACCCTTTAATACAGTTCCTCATGTTGTGGTGACCCCCAACCAATGGTGGGATTCAGCAGGTTCACACCACTTCGGCAGAACTGGTTGTTAAAATTGTGTTTGTATGCAACCAGTTGTTAAATTATTTGAATCCCATCACTACCCCCAACCCTAACATTTATCCATTTTACAGATGGAGAACTCTGATGCAGAGAGTCTTAGGTGATCCCTGTGAAAGGGTCATTTGACCCCCAAAGGGGTCGTGACCCACAGGTTGAGAACCACTGCTTCAGATGAAAGGGGGGGAGAGTAGGGAGGGAGGAGAGCACTCCAAGAACTTTGAAACTTCCAGAAGCAAATGAAATGAAGTAATTTGAAACTGTAAATATAAGATATGGAAGTTATTTCTTCAAACATTCATATATATAGCTTTGAAGAATCTTGCGAGTTCAATATATGCAGTTTTTAAAGCATTATTTTCCTGTTTCTGCTGGTTTATGTTTTATAACAGAAAATACAGAAAAGAAGGCATGTCTATCTGGTCACTGCTGAATTTCATTCTGCACTTACAATTGTCTGACGGCTCAGTGGCCAAATGAATAAAAACACAGCCAGGAACTGCACTCACAGACAGGAAGTAACTTTAATTAAATATTGTGAAAGTTGAAAAGTTTTTACAGCTTGAATTTCTGCAAAAAATTATAACAATCTCTACAGTAGTTAGTTTTCTCTAACAATAGTACTGTACAGTATGTGTATCTATTCCAAAAGGTTTAGTTAAGAAGGTGAAAGATTAGTAGAATCAGAGATGATTTTCTTTTCAGATGCAGTTGGGTACAATGATTTTCTTTTCAGATGCAGTTGGGTACAATGAAGAGGAAATAGGCATCCTTCACACAACCCAGCCAACATGGGCTTCACTTGATAAAGACTGAAACATAGTCATTTCCACTTAAAGCCATATTCTGTAAAGAGCGGCATCTGTAGTATTCACACAGAAGTTGGAAGGCTGGGGGCTTTTTAAATATAAATTCCCTTTTATCAGCATACTATAAATAGCTGGAGATAGAAACAAATTCTATATTTTGTCAAAGGATCTTTGGACATTGAAAGAAAGGGATACACATGTACATGACTTTGAATGGGCATCTAAATAGGTGCATCTCAGTCTAAATGGGATTCAGTGGAGGACATCACTGGACAAAATATGGCTTTAAATTTGATTACATTGCAGTGCTGTTGCTCACTATGTGAATTAGAATAAATGTATGGACTATAGAGAAGCAATACATTGGTATTCTTTATATTTTTCCAGTTTATGTGTAAGTGCGTTCTTAACCATTCTATGGGCAATAACCTTTTGGAATTTTCCCCCTCTCTGTCCTCCCCACCCCACTCCCTTCCCCAAAAGATCACACAGTGACATCTGAGTGAAATCCATTGCAAAATTCATACAGAAAGCATGCACGGTTGCAGCATTGTTGCTTGTCTAGAAAAAAGTCACATTGTCTTAAGGTAACAAAACAGTTCTTTTGTGCTTTTCAAATTCCATTTTTTTTCCTTAGAATGTTAGTGATGATTGACAGTTCTGGTGCGCAGTACAATGTACAAGTGAAATGAATATGATTTGCATTGTTAAGGCATCCAATCTGCTGGTTTATATTTATGTGAAAGACAGAGAAATATACAAGCAGACAAGAAAGAAAGTATTTTCATTGATTTCTATGAAGTTTCCCCCCATATTTAATGCACAAAAATGCGTCACTCCAAAGGGGAGAGATTCCATGCATATTAATAGAGTAAAACAGCATTAGATTTTTTTTATAAGCCTCAAAAGCAAAGGGTACTTTTTAAAAATCTACTTAACTAAATGCTACAAGAATAATATGCTACTTTTTGCCATATATTGGGGAAAAAACTTTTTAACTTACAAATAATACAAAAATAGACAATGGCTTTTGAGTGGAAATTAAACAAAAAGCATGGTTGAAAACAATTACTAAAAACCCCTATAAATGAATTGTATTAAAATCACATTTAAACAGCTAATACACCTGTGAGTGACCAAACAAATTAGCACTTTTCACATAGCAAACATACACAATAAAATAAACAGGGGATGCTGCAGGGGAAAAGCAATGTACAAATTCCAAAGATAAATACATTATTTATATGGATATTTTACAAAATCCTTTTTTTAAAAAAAACCAAACTTTTTCTTTAATTCTATTTGCAAGCAAGTGCAATTTTAAAGGTAGTGAGCTCATTTTGCAAAATATGCAGTAATTCTTCGTGTGTATATGTGATTGAAAAAAAAAACAGTCTTAAGACATTATAATGTATAAATATAACAATAACTTTGGCCAAAAAAAAATCACCCAAAATCTACATTATTTATAACTACATACAAAACCAATGGCAAAGACAAAAGAAGTTTGCTGCATCTTTGACTAAGCATTTTACAAATAGTTTTCCTAAAAATGAGAGCAAAATTCCTGTAAGTGTGGATGGGATCTGTAACCTACTTATACTCTTCTCCACCTCTCTTTCATATTTTAATTTGCTGCTGAAGAAGCCATTACCTTTTAATTAAGGGATTATGTTTCAGACTGAAAGGGTTCCTTAATACAAAAGCAATTGTAGCATGAAACCAAGCAATGTGCTTGTGTGCTTCTGGGCTGTCTGTGGGCTGGCAGGATGAATCCCGACTTTGCCTCTTGACCTCCAAACAAAAAACCAAAAAAAAAAAAAAACCCAGCCAGAAACAAGCTAAAGATGATATTTTGGCTGAGAAAATGCAAACAAAAATGTATGAAAGTGGCTCACATTTGTGCCTTTATTCTGTTGCATCAAATCCCAAAGAGATTTGTATGCATAGACTGGGGTTAAACTGCATTTAAGAGAGTAAGAGAGGCCACTCATTTGGAAAGGTTTTGATATAAGCTAAAGATAGAGAGCCATGCTAATCTAATTCTGCAGTTTCAGCATTACATCCAGAGGCACTGGATTTTCAAGGTAAAGTTGGGTTATGCATGTCATTAGCTACACTTTTGCTAATTTTCTGTCTTGCATTATTTACACAATCACCTAAGTACAATATTCTAAGAAACAGAGGGTCAAAAAAGTCTTACTGCCCCTAAAATAGACTTGGAATTCTAATTAATTGTGTGTGTGTATGTGTGTGTATGTGAATACGTATATATCTCCACACAAACATACCAAGAATGCAAAACATCAGATGAGCAAACTTTCTCTGGATGAGCAACACACACGAGCCAGCCCTTAACTGGCCTGGCCCTTTACTCTTCTAAGGACAGAAAACAACCACTTCTATCTGGCACTTCTACTTTTGTTCCATACAAGCTCATTTTTAAATGTTACCACTTGCCCATCTCTTCATGCAGCTTTCAAAGAAGATTTTTTTTAATCAAATAAAAGGGCTATTTGTGATAGTGCTCCATTCTCCCAGTATGACTTGTAATAGACAAATGGCAGCAGAGTTAAATCAAGGTTGGAAAACCAAAATACATGAATGGATTTTCTTCATGACACAGAATGAATCTTTCTCCCAAGTACATGGGATGGACAGCTCAAATAAACACCTTGCGCTTCCAGATTCTTCATGAATTTCAAAATTATTTTGCAAGGATGGTGAGGCTTTAACATTTATTTCGTTTAAAAACTTTGCAGATATTGTGAACTTCTTCTTTAAAAGAAAAAAAAGAAAGGAAGGAAGGAAGGAAAAAGGCCTGAGTTAAAAGTTCCACTCTGGGACTTGTGTCAGATTTTGTTCCGAAGTAGAATCCAACCTTTTTCATTAGTACAATTCTTCAAGGCAATTGTTTCACATGGGAGGGACGATCATGCCAGATATAGCTGTTAAAACAGACAAGGGGGTGGGGAAGATAAGTCACTTTGTGCAAGAGATTATCAATTCGAAACATTTACTAGCAGTGTATCAATCTACACTACATTTAGGATTTTACACACTACACTGAGCAACAGATTGGGGTAAAACACCCACTAAAATAAGGCAATTACTCCATAGAAACTGTATAACCGTAGCACATTAAATAACTGCTTGTGGCAACAAACTGAAAGAATCAATAATGTGTATTAGAAAGGAAGTATCATGTAAATAAGTTAAAATATTTAAACAAATCTGTTAAGTCTCAAATCAAATTGCCTTAGAATAAGAACTGACTTTTATGCTATGAGCAAATAGGTTGGATCAGACGATTTCCTTCTGCAATGTGAGGAGCTATACTTCCCTGGAGCAAGACTGAAATCACTGGATCTAAACCACTAAGTTGTATGCAAGAAAAATTAAAACAAGGATTTCATAATTCTGGAAAAAAAAAGTATTTTTAACTGACAGTAAATATTGGCCCTGGTCCAGGAGAAAAGCATACACATGAAAAAGAGGAAACCGTAGATGCTTTTCAAATGTTTCTCAGGTGGGGGACAGAAAACTGAATCCCTTTTAGTGATGATCGTATGATTAGCACTATTGAATTTAATGTAACTGCCCCTTTCAGTCCGGAATACCTCATAACATGTATATCTTCCTTTTAAATGAAGGCAATGGAATTGTTTTGAGGGCTGGTGTCTTCTAATTTTTTTCTTTTTAAGATGCCATATTCCCCAGTATACAGTACTAACAAGGAAGCTATGTTCAACATTTTTTTAAAAAAATCATGAATACCTGAAAGGTTAGTTGTTTCTGCCCTCTCCATTCCCCTACCCATTGTGTTCATGTTTATTGAGCTTACTTTATTCTATATTCTTGCTAATCTTCTGTGCTTAATTGCACATCTTTTCAGAATAAAAGATGAGTAGCAAAGTTGTCTTCCCCGTGTACATGTGGAGAAGATAACAGCCCAGCCTACTATCAACTGATATGGAACTTAGGAGGATCTCCAGTAAAGATCTAAATATAGTTGCAACTCACTTTGATAATCTAGAAAAGCCCTTGACAATAAACAATTTTAACTGCAGAAGCTATTCATAAATCTGAGCCAGTCCAAATTTCAACTGCCTTAAAGCCCTTCATTTTATATTTTGCTTTGCAACACACATCCACATAACCCCTCCCCCAAAATCTTAAAACATTTAAGCCAAAGAAACAATAGTTCATAAACCTATTTTCTATAACGCTGTCTCAGGGGAATGCTTTGAATTAATTAAAACCCAGACTTGGTTTGTTTGCATATACATGTCATTGCAGTTTCCTCATGGATTGAAATCTGAGGTAGCATTGCAGGGATAATGTATGTAAACACTGAATGTTTGAGTCACCTTAATTGTACAGTTAGGCTGTTTCCGCACAGCCCAATAAAAGCACCCTAGTGATGGTAAAAACACTGTCCCTGAGGTGCTGTTTGCACAGCAGCCGTGCTCGTGCCGCCAAGCGGTGCAAAAACGGTACTTTTGAACCTCGCTCGGGGAGCAAGGTTTTTCAAAAGTGGCATCTTCCACCCACTGCCATGCAAACGGCAGCAGGTGGAAGGCGGTGTTTTCCCCATGCTGGCCCCAAATGCCTCCTTAACTCCTCCTGGCTTCCATTGCTTTGTGGAGGCTAGGAGACACGCCTCCTGGCCTCCATCCCTGCAGTCATTGCTCTGGCCATGGGGATGTGTCCCCTGGCCTCCACAGAGCGACAGAAGCTAGGAGGAGGTAAGGAGGCATTTGGGGGACTGCGTGGCCATGCGGAGCCTACTCCGCCAGCTGCATAGCCAGCGGGGCCGTTCGTGCGAATGGCCCCAGGGCTTGCATCAGCATGAACCATGCCGATGCAGCCCCGCTGCTCTGGCTATCCCCGAGTTTCAAGCCCACACCAGCAGCTATAATGCCTGTGCATGATATTGGGCTAGGAAGTAGTCACATGATGTAGACAAGCCATGTGATTAAAGCTTACATACGTTATCACAGCTATGTAGGTTTCCAAGGAGGTGGAAACAGTTTTTCACCAGTAGTCATGTCACTGCTGTAACATGTGCATCAGATTTCATAGAAGCGATGGCATTACAGGCCTTCCACACAAACTGAGTTCTAGTTTTTCTCCACAAAACCTCAAAAATGTATAAGGTGACCTACAGCACACAGTAAGAAATAAATTCTTCCAATCTACAGACTAGTTTATATAATTCAGATTAAGTCAATTTACCACCATATTGACTCCAACAGGAATAAATTGGCTCATATGTTATTGCCATATAACTCATCTGTCAATCAGACTGTTTGCCAATAAATCTAAAAGGATCCACAAATATAAACTAGTGCCACCACTTCTGCAGTAAAACACTGAAAACAAATATAATAATTACAACTGCGATTTGTACATGGTCTGCATGATTGCAACAAGACTGTCTCTTTAACACGCCAGCTGCATGATTATTTGTGAGAGGATATAAAATGAATGTTTTCTTTAGACTGATGCACTTCATAGATGGATGATTTAAAATCACAGCAATCATCTCAGACATTTAGGCAAATGATTTTGTGTGGAAAAACCCAACTCTATGCCTATGTTTTCATTAAAGCTGTAATAATTTGATAAGAACCAGCTAGAAGAAAAATGAGAAGAATTTATTTTTATACCCCACTTTTCTGTACTGAAAGGAGTCTCAAAGCAGCTCACAACTGCCTCCCCCACCTACACAGTCACCTTGTAAAGTAGGTGGGGTTGAGAGAGTTGTGAGAGAACTGTGATTAGCCCAAGGTTACCCAGTAGGCTGCATGTGGAGAAGTGGAGAATCAAACCTGGTCCTCCAGATTAGTGTCCACCACTATACCACACTTGCAGCTTGGGGTTAGGAAGTGGGAAAGAATGTTTTCTCCACAAATGTCACATGTGCAAGAATTATAGGACTAATCAGCAAAGGGAAGGTAAACAGCAACAACTAAATGAAGGAAGACAAGGATGCAAAATATATCGGTGTAAGCAGGACTTGGCCTCCTAAAGGTAAGACCTGTTCTGGTAGCATAACAATCAATTAAAAATAATCTGGAGTCTCTCTTATGTTCTCAGAAATACCAGCAGATTTCAAATCAAAGCCCTTGAGTTAGATCAGACTTTCCTTTTCCATAAGTAAGAGAGGTAGATTTTTGCTTCTCAATGCAGATCCCCACATTATATACTTTTCATTCTTTTCAAGGGTTCTCCCATATTCCTAGAGCTCCTTATCATGGAGCACAGGGACTGCAGTGGCAGTGGGTGCTTGGGAAAGATCAATTTCATAAGCCGACCTACACTCACGGTCCTTTGGATCTTATCACTTACCAAAAAAACCCCCTTGAGGAAATAAATTCATCAACAGCCTTGCCACCATCATCCCAGCCCCTTTCAGAAAGCATCTAAACTACATAATGCATCTTGTAGTTTCTTGGAATTGTAGCAGCAATCATCAAATGAGCATGGGAAGCTGTTCCCAAAGAAAGGAGATATGCAATTTTCATAGCACAGTAGAGGGAAAATCCAGGACCAGAGAGGGAATAGGAAAAGGAAGGCTTGATACATTTGCAGTGTTGTTTGATACATTTGCAGTGTCGTACTGCAAACCTATTGACATTATATGATATAATTTCAGATATAAAAAAGATTTTTTAAAAAAATTTCATGATTCCTGGGATTGTATTATGGGGTGTGTGCACCTGTGTTGGAAACCTATAACTGTCTAGACAATTGACAATTCTGCCCTGGTCACAATAGTGTGTCAAAACAAGGATGGGCCATTATAGGTATGCATGCTGGTGGACAATGGTAAAAGAGAACATGTTATGTCAAGAAAGAAATGGTTGGATAAATGAGAAGATTATTGGTCACCTGGCCTTTGTTCAACTTTACATGTTCTACCTCTACCTTCCATGGTTAGAGGAAGAGACACTTATGTTGGAGGGAGGCAGCTGAAAGAAGACTTCAGACTTTGATCAATGGAGTGGAAGAATACAGTCCATCCTGTATGGAGTTACCATGTTCTTTCCCATGTAAGTGTACTGACCCATCTGATTATTCCTTATTATTAAACTGTTAGGATAACTGGCAGTGAATAAGAGCAGAACTAGATAAGATACTGGGAGTTCCGTAGAGGGAGCTCCCAGTATAAAAGGGACATAAGGCCAAGCAGGACAACAGCATTAAAAAAAAGGTTTTTTAAAAAAGCATTTTCCCTCCATGTACTTTTCCTGACTTAAGAAAGCCTTGTGGAGCCTCATTTGCCTTGCTGGGGTAAGGAGATGTGTATGTCTGCCCCATCAAGATAACCAGCAGTTCTATAGAGCCATTTCAGTCTGGAAAAGTGGCTGGTGTAGGGAAAGCTTCATCCTCCTTTACTCTTCAGTCTCAACCAGAATTTGGCTCACACATCCTGATCGTCACATTTAAAAAAACCACCAGAAGGTCCATGCAGGTATTCCCAGTATCTTGTCTAGATCTGCCCATTTTTGCAGACTTTCCATAATGGACGTTTATGGTATCGCTGCAATAATTTTCTAAGTAACAATTATTCCTCCTGTTAGGAAAGTTTAATAACCCACTGGAGGTAAAAGTGAGAGATTGTGCCAATAGAACAGAAATGGCATAATGTAAGGCCCAGACATAGGTCTTTCAAAGAACACCGATCATTATTATTATTACCACTGAAGAAGCCTAATACTTCTGAATTAAATTACAAGTAAAAAGGCAGAATGAAATTCTGAATTTCTTCCTGCTTAAAAGGTTTCCTATTTCCATTCTGCCAGGGCCTTATCATGCTACTTTTGTACTTTAAGTACTGTGTGTAACAAGACCACCTAGGCTTTTTCCTGCTTCATTGTGCAATTGATTTTGAAAAAGAAAATATCACAGAGAATTTTTTCTCTAGTTATGAGAGCAAAACCTCCTTACAAAAGGAAGAGATTTTTTAAAAACAAAACCCATAAATGAGGACCATTTCTTCCTATTATGTCCCAATGTGTATAAAGACGCTGTATCAAAGAAAAAAATATATAAAGGCAAACATGTACCTTATATTGTTGCAAAACAGCACAGCAGGAATATCAAGCATGACTGTAGTTCTAGTGAAGAATTTGGTGGATCTCAGTCTTTTACAAGCAAAATCTGATTGCTCTCTAAAGTGTTTGCTTAAGCAGTAATATACACAAGAAATGATGTGTTTCTGAGTAGTGACTCCATGGGTGGGCATGATGGCAGGAGAATTTCTTTTAATTCATCACCGCATGTTCAGTTGTCCCCCCAAAAAGACCTGCCAACTTAGTGTTTCTCTTACAGAAGAAGACTGAATTCTAAGACAAAATTAGGATCGAGGCTGAAGTCAGCATACTGCAAAACAGGCCCCTTCTGCACAACCAAAATAAAATGTTTTGAGGCAGGAAATAAAATGTTTCTTACATGGAGTTTCTATGTGGCTTTTTTGTCAAAACAGTTTATTTTCAGCCTGAAAGTGTTTTAAGTGAATCCTCTTCTTTAATAATAGGCCGTTTCCGCACGGCCCCCCAGGCGCCCCCACGCCGGCAAGAATTCTGCTGGTGCATGGGGCGCTGGAGGCCATTACCGCGATGTGCAAGCGATGCAGTGAGCGAGCGGCCTCAGGAAGTCGGGCGATTTGGCGGATCGCAGGCTGACTCGCGCGATGGAGCCACCTCAGCCTCCTCTCCCTTTCCCACTCACCTTGTCCCCGTCATTAAATGCCTGCTGAGCCTCCGAGAAGCCCATGCCCACTTTTCGCCCTCCGGACCTCCAGGGGTCGGAGGAGGACGGTGAGGCGAGGGGCTTCGGAGGCCAGCAGGCCGCGACAGGGACAAGGTGAGTGGGAAAGGGAAGGCAAACAGCTGCAGCCTCCTCGGGCGGTGCGTTAAGCTCGGGCGACCGCTGAGGCCAAGGGAACACGCTGTTGGGGCAAAAATAACCCTTTAAAGGGTTGTTTTTTAGGGCGGCCTGACGCTGCCCTGGGGGAGGGGGAGCGAAGCCAGGTCGGCGCTGCTGCATTGCAGCAGCGCCGCCTGTGCGAATGGCTCCCTGGGAACGGCGTTTTTGCCGTCCCCAGGGCGCCATAAAAGGGCCGTGCGGAAACGGCCATACTTTTGTGGGAATTTTTTCACTTTAGTGATTCTTTTATGGAAACATTTTCACTTGCTGTGCGGATCTCTTTAAAACAGTGGTTCTCAACCTGGGGGTCGGGACCCCTTTGGGGGTCAAACGACCCTTTCACAGGTGTCGCCTAAGACTCTGCATCAGTGTTCTCCATCTGTAAAATGGATAAATGTTAGGGTTGGGGGTCACCACAGCATGAGGAACTGTATTAAAGGGTTGCGACATTAGGAAGGTTGAGAACCACTGCTTTAAAACATTTTCCCATGCAGCTGCTCAGCTGGAGGGTGCCGAGTGAAGCAAGACAAGCCCAATACAAGGCAGGTGGGCCACTGAAAGTTGGTGGCTCTCATCTTGCATTAGATGGCTGGGCACAAGCTGCCCCTGCAAGCTGACAGCCCCTGCTTCATGCTAGGTGGATGAGAGTTGGATGGGAGCTGCTGCTACAAGTCAGCAGATGTTGAGGAGCTGAGTTTGTTGGAGCCAGTGCCACTGCTACCATGTGTGGAGAACAAGGTGAGCATGTAGCGAATGAAAGGTGGGCAGGAGCTGGGACCATGATGAACAAGGGCAAGCCAGCAACCCCTTACTCTGCATGAGGGTGGAGGGAACTGGCCATTCTGGTCTCCCAGTCTGATGCTAGAACCTATCCTTTTTTGCTCTTTTTCAATGCTAATATTAGCATGCAGAGTGGTGCATGTGTGTTGGTTTAGATACATGACTCTGTAGAAAGGGGAAGTTTAAACCTACTCTCACTTCCTTGCATGGCCCCAATTTGAATCAAATTCTGGGAAGTTCTAATTGTGGATTTCCCAGGTCTCATCTAGTTTGACGCTGTGGTGTTGCAGCCACTTAATCTAATATTATTAAGCCATATCTGCCCACAGGCTTGGGTCCATTGCCTAAATGCATGGCTTTCTTTCAACCTCAAATCCATGATTAAAATATGTTTGACTGACACTCTATGACAGCAGTGCTTCTGTTTTTGCTACTGATTCATGCTATCAGGAGAAAAAAATCAAGGCCTTTCTTAACCAGTGGGAAATGTTTGACCCCTCAGAATTCTTTCCAATTGAAACTGTAAATCAAAATACCATAAAATGCTAAAAAAGAAATCCATGCATTCTTTCACTGCAATGTCCTACACACTGCTCCTACATTCATCCAGGTGAGGTTTGAATAAATAAGCTGTATGTAGATTGCAGCCTTTATGGTAAAAACAAAACAAAGCTAACCCACTGCAATTTAAGATTAAGACCCTCATCGCTTTGAAAACAAAAAAGTGCTTTCCACATCCTGTTTGCATGCTTCTTTCCTCTACAGTTGCAAACTCACAACTCAGAAACTTGTGGCATAGGTAAGAAATCTTCAGAACATTGGAAACATTGGGATAGCTGATTGTTAAGTAAGACTCACATGAAATAGCTTAAGGCAATGGAAAAGAATGTGCTGTTTATCACCAAATTCTGTGAGATATGCAGCCATTTAAGAGGATAGAAAAAAGACTTTCAGGTCTGAATGAAATATACCATGCATCAGTAACCCTCTCCACCTCTGGCACAGTTTTGAGGCAGCTGGTGATTATAAGTACCCTTCTTGTCTAAGTGAGCATGAAAATGTATACCCCTCTCAGAGCTTCAGAATGTGTAATTATGAGGGAGGCTTAAACACAGTAGGACAGCTACATGGCAGACCAAACTCAACAGTGAAATGGAGGATTTTTTTAATGCTATACATCAGAGGTTCAGATATTAAATGAATCTTTCACTTCCTGGATCTGAACGAGGAACAACTTTATAATATGCACCCATTCTATCAAAAGCTATTACAGTATTTGTCAATGAAAGATAGGTTTCCAGAAATGCAAAGACACCAGAGGACTTAAATGAGATAAGTGCTGATGAACTATAGCATTAGATTGAATTCAGTAAAGAGATATGTGTGGCCCTTAAAAGGTCAAGTTGGAAAAATGAAGTGGGCTCAAATGATAATTTTAGGTGCTAACAGCTAGGAAAAGCCACCACAAGTCTATTTTGCAATGTAGTCGCTGGCGGTTCAGATGCTCTGATGTGCAAAATATAGGCAGCAAGTCTGAATTTATTCACCTTAAGCCCTAGCTGTTCTTGGCTCCCTTTAATTCCATACCACTTTTTATTTCAGTGTCTGTAAACTAACTTTAAAGATATCCTTTATGCACAACTTTACTTTTTAGAACTGGATCAGAACTTTTCTTTTCAGACCAGAATTCTCCACAACCCACAATTCTACAACTCCATATCTTTTGGAAGCATGCCACATCCCATCATCTGGTAACTGATTTTAAAATAGGCAGGAGTTTCATAACCAATTTGCAATATGGTGTGGATGGCATCTTCCAAAGGGAATAAAAATTAAAATCTACTAGGCTAGGGGTAGCTTTTTTGTATGAACCCAAGCAGAAGTTCATATCAAGTCTTGCTTTTTTATGAATGCAAAGAGTTACATCCATACATTCTAAAAGAATTTGCTTCAATGTGCAAACAAACAAGAACCCCATCTCATTCAGTAAAAGGAGTTGGGTTTATAAAGTAATGAACTAAGTTTTATGTGTTAAAAATGCCTATAAGACCGGTGCAAATTCACCGTTGGAAAAAGAAAAAAAATCTAATAATGTGGGGGGTGAGGGAGCATCAAGACCAGCAAAAACGACAATGGGAGACTTTTGCTCTCACCAGTTTATGGAAAAGTATGAAACTTTGAAGTACAAAGAAACCAAGAAATGGAATGCAAAACAGCAACAAACAGGTTACAAAATGTAAATAAGGCCTGGCAATTTCATTGCATGATTTTCTGGGAGAGATCATGCCCCCCCCCCCAAAAAAAAGTTTCAGTATGCATCCGTTAAAAATATAACATACATCAACAATAATGTGGTAAACTGCATTAATCTGATGACAAGCCAGAGAATCCAACTGAACAATTTCTGCCTGTTTTGGGTTTTCCGGGCTCTCTCTCACACACAAATGTAAAGAGAAGAGCAGCCAAAGCAAAATTATTGTTTCCCACACCAGGGAATATCTCAGATGATCTCCTGAAGCCACACTGAATCTTTCCATTTGTAATGTATTCCTGTTTAATTAAAGATACAACAGTAATTTAGATGAAGAATTAGGCACACTTTGCCTAGATGGTGGATTAAATAGTCCTCAGCCCTAGTGAATCACTTTGTGTAATGTCTGTGTCTCAATTCATTTTTTTAATATGCCTGAACCAGGTCTGCAGCTCTGGTTCTTTAGCAAGACGCCTTGACCTTTTTGGAATATGATGACAGCCCAAAATATCAACCAGAATGAAGCATTCTTCTGATGGGATTGAGACAACAGAGTGACATTACAGAACAAGACAATGCAACACAACACTCTGCCTTTCTAGATATCAAATGAGTTGTCCTGAGCCAGCTGAAGGTGGCAAATTGCCCCATGTCACAAACATGGTAGAAGAACATATTCATGTGATTGCTTGGAGTGTGAGTAATGAAAAGGAAATGGAGTACCAGGGAAGGCATCAGCTAAAGTGATACAGAGATGACAGATTGCCAACAGATGAAGATCGTTTCAAGGAAACACTGCATGTTTGCAAGATAAATTAGTGTATATGCAGTACATCAATCATTAGGAACTGATACACACTTAGAAGAAAAAAAAATCTTACACAAGAGCGGAATATGCCATGTGCAATTTGCTGTCACATGCTAACCAACTTGAACGTGGACTGTTTTCTGGGATGATCCCTGCCCCACATATACTGCTGCCACTAGCAAGATTTCACACGTGTGGACATGACAAAGGAAAAGCAAAAAAGAAAGGGAAGATTGACTGACGTACTTCAGGAGAAGGCCAGACCCTGGAGAGACCCTGCAGTGGAGTACTTGCTAGAGTCCACAAAAGACTGGTCTGATAAAAGACAACGACAAGGAATAAGAAAGGAAAGAAAGAGAAAGGCTGGTATTAGTAAGCAGCAATATCACTTGTTTCAAAGCAAACACTCAGACTATGCTTTTAAAGACACAGTCTCAATTCAACAGTACAACAAGGATTCCCTTGTTTTGCCAAGCAAGGGAATGAATCAGCAAACAGGGGATAATATATGCCATCACACTGTACACCGTCAAGGTTTATCCCTCTTGTAACCCAAAAACACAAGGTGCTGCAAAGTAATAACATGTCCTGATTGGCCTACCTTGCAGGCTATTCCCATTGGTGCTGGTACAGGTTGGGGGAGGGGAAGTCTGTGGTCTAACAACAGGGGCAAAAGCACTCTTCTGTTTCACCGCTGAGACCATGTTGGCTGGTGAGAAGGAGAAGATTCCAGAGGAGCTGCTACAGTTAGAAGGGAGGCTAGTGGAGGAGGCCATTGTTGGACTGGATGGCACGACTAGAGTAATAAAAGAAAAAGAGATTCTTAAGATTTCAAATGGAAATGCTCTGAGGTTCTCAGTTCTGAGAGTAGTAACGTTTTATTAGCAGATGCAGTCAGAAGCTGGAGTTTCATTTTTAGCAGAACCTCCTAATCTTACCTTCATGATGTGGGAGCTGCTTAAACATGAATCTCTCCTCCTCTGAAATGGTAATGTCATGTGCACAAAGTTCATAAGGTATCTCCTTCCCAAACTAATATTCCTGTAATTTACAGGAAAAGCAATATGGGTGTGGGAAGGAATTACATTTGTTGACTCCTCTGATGTTATGTAAAACTTCTAACACTGGCTTTGAGGTGGGAGAAAGAGTTCTGTTGCAGTGCCTCCCAGAATGAGAAGGCAGGATCAGGCCCTCACAGACCCTTCATTTCTAGCATGGCTTGCCAATCATGCCAGTTTTCACATGACCAGTAAGTGCTCCTTAAAACTGGCAGAAGAGATGGTTTGAGAATAAACCAGTTTTCTAAGCAAAAGGGGAGACAATGTCTCAAATGTAAAAATGTGCATTTCACACCATACAGTTCTGCAGTAAGACTCTTGTTTTCCCAAGTAGATGCACCGCAAAATCCCAAATGTACCTGACAAAATATTGCAGATTTCAAGCTGCACAAAATTCAACAAATATGACTTGTATTTTCTGCAACATTGCAAAAGATTCCACAGTACACTTCTCAAAATGCAATTATGTTTCACGGCCAGCCAAAATAAATTTGGGGCAGGATCCAAAACATTTGAAAATGAAAAGAATGTATGAAAAAGTTTTCCACAGCCTCCCCCTTTCCACTATATTTCCTTTTGTCTTTTGAAAAGTCACTTTTGAAAGGAAAGACTTCTGAGAATGCTGTGGGATATGGCCAGTGGTGGGATTCAGCAGGTTCGCACCACTTCGGCAGAACCGGTTGTTAAAGTGGTGCTTGTAAACAACTGGATATGGCAAAAGAGTTGCAGCTAGAACTGGGAACTGGCAGAAATCTGCCCTCCCTCACATCTGTCCCCTGAGCTCTTTTATGAATAGTGCAATTTATTTTTATTTTATTAGATTTGATACCCTGCCCTTTCCCTGCCTAGGCCAGGTTCAGGGCAGCTCACACAAATCATTAAAAACATAACATCTTGGGAGACAAGACTTGGGAGAGTGGTTTCTGTCTTTGTCCCCAGTGTCATATCCTATGACATTCTCAAGGATCCTCAGACCGACACATGTCCAACTTTTGGGAAACTTCTGTGGGAACAGTAAGGTAGGGGGGAAAAAGTCTCTTCTGTGAACTTGTTCTATGCATAATTTTTAAGGATGCACCAAGTCATCACTTGGGTTGCCTGAATGCTTGGAGCGAGTCTGAAACTATATCTGAAATACATGCCTCATTCTGACAGCTAAATTTTTATGGGTAATAAACGAACAGATAATCCTGAGACATTCTTCCATTTTTCAAAATTGCAATGTTAGTTTTAAAGGAATACGTCAGAATGCTTTTGGTTTTTGTATAATATCATTACGTTATACACTATACAGCTTGACTAATTTTGCAATCTGAGGCCGTTTCCGCACGGGCAAAATATGACGTCGTCGCAACGGAAAAAGAAGCGTCAGAGCGGCAGAGCGCTCGCGAATTAGCGATAGTCACTGCCGCGTAAAACGCTTAAACCGGGCGCGCCAAGATCGCAAAATCTGTGTTCGTTCTCACTTTTTTTCCCCTGCTGTGACGATCGACGCCAAGATTGCGGCGAACAGCCGCCACGGATTGTCGTCAATAAATGGCTGCCGGGCTCCATCGCTTCACGGTTATATGCTAACGCCGCTGTAGACGCCAGCTCCGCAGCGCCTCTGCGGCGTAACCGTCATCACATTTCGCGGGCCATGGACGCCGCAGCTCCGCTTCTGTCTGTGTGAACAACGCTTTTGGGATGCGTCACACCTATACCATCAAGCCGGCCATGGCCGCAGAAACGGCCCTAGAGACATTCATTTAAGAGTAAAATCGGTTTCACCAAGTGGGCTTACTGCTGAATAGTCATGCACAGTCATGCTGAAAGACGTTTTTCTCCCAACCTTTTTTACTGGCTACGACAAACAAAGAAAAAATATGCAGTTTTCTTCATTCTTTCAACTGTGTCTTCAAAAAGTATTTTTAGTTCACAAGATTTCTGAGGGGAAAAAAATTATGAAGTGGGAAACAGCAACAGTGCATCAGCTCTCAGGCATGACAGCCAGGAAGAGGGGAAGAAAGAAGAATCCAAAAATAGGATCAGTGGGTCTTTGCTTTCTGTTTGGCTCTTATTGCCTAGCATCAGGGCAATAGTGACAGACAGCAAAATCCAAATCAGCCTGATGTGACCAGCTACCATTTTTACTAGCGTGGGTAAAAACTACAAATAATTTTAAATTTTAAAGTAGCTTTATGAATTCTGGCAGATAACTTACTTGCTTTTTGTATAAAGATAATTAATGTATTTAGCAGATGTATCTATCATCTAGGCTTAGATCATCTTCCTTTAGTGAAAATAGTGTAAAATCACTTAATTTACTCCAGAATTATTGGCTTCTATATAAAAAATAGACACATAAACTGGCCAAACTGCTAATTTTTTTTGGTGTTGTTTAGAAGCTGTTTATGTTCGAGAGGGATTTATGAATAATTAAATGGAAGCGGAAGGAAAATTCAAATCAGCAAGGCTTTAGATTATTATTTTATTAGCGTTTCTGTAGATAAAAATCACCTTCTTGAAAACCTTATGTGAGAATCTGATATCATATTTGTGAACACTGAGGAAATCAATTAATGGAAATTAAACTTTCAAAGTTTCACAGGCCGGCAGATACAATCTTGGTCTAAAGTCACTCCGTATCTCCAAGCACTTGTTAAGGCAGAGCAATCAAAGCACTTAAATTGAATTGCTACTATACAGCAATTAGTTTATTGATTTAATTAAGAATGCCACCTTTCTAATTCTCAGGTCATGATTGAAACATTTTGACTGAATATACTTCCCATTAATGAGACATCAAGATTCACCAAGGAATATCTTCCAAGGTGATTTATTATTATTATTATAATTATTAATAGCAGCAAGCATGACACAAAAATATTTTAAAGCAACTGTCCATGATTACGAAACAATGCATTCTGAGGCTTTTTAATGCACAACAAATCACAGTAAATTATTATTCCATACTTAACATGATAGACTTTTAAAGTTAGTTCAATACATTAGAAAGTTTGAAGATCAGCCATTATTATTATATGTCAATGTAAATACTTATATTTATATGTGCAATATTGTAGTCATGTAGGTATTTTTGTTTAATTTGATTGAGGAGCATAAAGCTCATGATCCCATTTTAAACTTATATGTAGCATCTTTTTAGTTCTGTAATCTGTGTTTTCTTGAAATCAAAGTCAAGCCTAACGTTTAGCCTTTTTGCCTTTATGCACTGAGGCAAAATTTACCTATAAGAGAACTAGATGATGAATTATCCAGTGCAGAAATCATCATATATTCACTGTGTTTGTGTGATTTTGCCATCAAGCCACGGTTGACTTATGGCAACTCTGCAGGATTTTCAAGGCAAGAGATTTTCAGAGGTGGTTTGCCATTTCCTGCTTCTGTGTGGGCTTAGAGAACTATGACTGATCCAAGGGCATCCAGTATATATATTTACTACCAGGGATTTTTTTTTGGGGGGGGGGGGAATGATGTGATGGTACTCATTGGTACTGAATATTGGCATCTTTTCCATGGTTATCTCAAGTCCTTAGGTGAAAATTGGTGGAAATTGACATAACCCTGTATATATGAACACTGTTGCCTTTTTAAAACAAAAAAGAACTGTCTGTAAAGTATACAAGCAGGGCTTGTTTACCAGATGCACCAAGAAGCTGGAATTTCATAACTGGCAGAAAGCTCCTTTTGACTTCATTTTCATGGTGTGAGAACTGCTCTAACATGGGTTCTCCTTCTATAACAAGAGTAATGTCAGAAGCCCCTGGGTCATGTGGGTTGATTTCATAATTTGCTTCTTTCCCACACCAGCAGCGTCCCAGTTCCTAGAAGCAGTGATATGGGGGAAGGAATCACACTGTGAACTCATCCCATGTGACCCAGAATTTCTAGGAGCAGCAGTGGCGTAGGAGGTTAAGAGCTCGTGTATCTAATCTGGAGAAACTGGGTTTGATTCCCAGCTCTGCCGCCTGAGCTGTGGAGGCTTATCTGGGGAATTCAGATTAGCCTGTACACTCCCAGCTGTACACTCCCAGCTTCTCTAAGCTCTCAGCCCCACCTACCTCACAGGGTGTTTGTTGGGGGGGGGGAGGGCAAGGAGGTTGTAAGCCCCTTTGAGTCTCCTGCAGGAGAGAAAGGGGGGATAAAAATCCAAACTCTTCTTCTTCTGCTGTCACTGTTGAGGTTCGACAGTTCTGTTGCAGTGGCTCATATGTTGTGAAGGCAACACCAAGACAGTGAAAGACCTTTCATCATTTTGGTTTATTAAGCATGTCTGTTAGAACCTAACAGTAAAAAACAACAACCCTAAAACTAGAAGTAGAAACTTTCTGCCTATAGAGATAGAAACTTTCTGCCTATAAACTTTCCTGTACATCCCAGGATTCCCTGCAATGGACTTTTCAAATATGGAGTTGTGATTTATGAAACAGTATACTGACAACCCAATTTTCTGTACCTGGATATCAAATTCTGGATTTACCTCTATCAAATTCTACAATCAGTTAACAAAGTCAACTAAGCTAAGAGCAACATGCAACTTAGCAATTGGTACTTTATAGCATTTTAAAGCACATGTCTCCCAATTACAAAAGAGATTTATATATGGGACCTCTGATGCTGTAGCGCCATTAAAGCTAAACAGGTCTTGAATGGAATACCTCAAGAGGCCCATGAAGCAAATCCAAGTAGACTGCTTGGATCTTTTCTAATTACATGAATCTCAAAAGGGTATTTCTGAGATACAGAAAATAAACTATTTCCATAAGAAAATAATAATAAAATTAAATTGATAGCAATGTTAATGCTTTCAAAGAAGTTAATACCTTAGAGTTATTATGAAAGCTCAGCCTATTCAGATAACCACTGAAATAATCATTGAAGCTAACATGCAGAGTACGTACTGGCATAGGGAGAATTGGCAGCAGATCCATTCAAGAAAGTTGGAGATCCACCTAAATTAGACATTCCAGCATTTCCATAGCCATTCATGCTTGTCGTGACAGAGTTGTAGTTTGTCTGCTGTGGGGTAGTGCTTGGCACATAACCGTGAGGTGACACACTGCTTGAGTTGCGAGTAAAACCTTTCATAGAAAGTAAAACAGAAAGAACAGTTGTTTTTCATGACAGAACTCCACCCAATTTCAAAACACCCCAAACCTGAGGGAAGCTACACTAAACATGCGTATCTGGAGAAGAGTAAGGGATGGGGGGGGGGGGTGTCACTCAAAATTCCATGTACAAAAAGGTTACAGATGACAGAACATGTTGCAAATAGCTATAAAATATGTTGATAAGACAACCTACTTGCTGCAGGAACCCATTATAGAAAAAAATATATTCTTAGGGCATTTAAAATAAGGCTTATTGCCTGTCAAGACGGGCTCAGAAATCATACCAGGTGACTTGAGATGCTTCAGTATGCCCTAATTTTCAGAGTGCTTAGCCAATTGAAACTGTAAACATACACATATACACACAAAGGACACTCTGGGGCTTGAAGGTTTATTGTGCAGTTACACCATGAGAGGTGTGATCTAAGACACACATTTGGTGCCGTAGAGAGGGAATAAAAGTGCAGCTTATTCAAATGTAGCCTATTAAAATAAAAGAAACTCCAGTTACCTACAGAAAGGACCATATGCTGTTGAAAATTTAAGGTTAGTCTGAAAGTGATCCTAGGCTGGTGTCTGCGTACTGGAGTTTGTGACACCATGTGCCAATGTTTATTTAAATATCTTTGATTCTGATTTTGCCACCACTGGGGGTTAAAGAGATGTATAGAAAATATACATAATAATTACCTTACTGTTAAATTATCAATTAAATAGTCAAGAGGAAGTCTGGGAGGGGGGGGTGGGGGGGAAATATGTATATCTTTAGCTGTTGTTGGAAATTGTGAGGTCCTTGCTTCTTTTCCTAATCAGAGACACCCCAGAATTAGAGTGCTGGAGGCAGGTAGGACCATTGTTCTCTATTGGTGATCAAGCAGATAAAGTAGCAAAAATATTTGGATGTAGCATGTTCGCTGACAGTGGAGAAAGTTCAATTAGAGTGCCTTCACTGTTGGATTCACTGGTGAGAGCTCAATGACAATGACAAGTAGTTTACCAAGGAAATTGCTAGATGCTTCCTGACAAAGCGTCTTCCAAAATAGAAACATATCACCTCCCTGCTTTGCTTGAAATATCTGATAATGTAGATGGTCCATATATAATATAATGAAAAACGAAATAAGCATTCAAGAGAGATGTGGAAGGACTATTCAATGCTGAGTTCTTTAATTACACTGTGACTAAAAACATTTTTTTTTAACAAAAAGCTTTAAATATTCCCTGACTTTTGACTGAGACTTCTTACCCTGATTGGTGGCCTGTGAGGCTTCTGAAACATTGACTGCTAGCTGACCACTAAAGGAATTCACACCCATCATTCCTGCATGGACTGATGTGTTGGCGAGTGCTGGGAGCTGGTTATGATTGCGAGGGACGCTGTAGAGCGCTTCTGCTATATCAGCTGCTCTTTTTAGGATTATTTCCTATGGAAAAGAGTAAAGAGATCAGGGTACTAAATAAGAAGAAATTCAGTGACCATTTAATTAGACTGCACCAACGTAATTGGTCATTCAACGGATCGCCCTCATAACAATTAAACAAGACTGGATAGATGTGAGTCCTGAATAAGTTGAAGATTAAATACTAATCCACACAGAAGATTACTGTAAAACTGAAGATGTACGTTGTATTTCATGTGGTACTTAAATGTTTATAAACTGTTACAGCAATCGCCAAGAATATGATTATTATTAATTACACATGTGAGGAAAGAGTAAGCTTTTCATTTGTAGTCACAATTTTTGAAGGTCAGTCATTGATGCAGAGAAAGCAAAATACATGAATAAATGGCATTTTCTTAGAATAAGTAACTATAACGAAGGAAGCTAATGCCATCAGAGAACAGCCAAGGCTTAGAGGTAGAGAATTTGTTTTGAATGTGCAGTTCCTGGCAATTCCAGTTAATCTCAGGTTGTAGGAATTGGGAAAGATTGCCTAAGACTTTGAAAAATCGCTGACAATAAGAGGTCACAATACTGAGCAAGAAGGACCAATGGCATGAACCAGGCTTAATTACTATACGAATATGTCCATTACGGTCTACAAAAATAGCAGCATTTAAGTATGAATTCCCAAGTTACAGCTTTGAAACACTGAGATTCTCTTTTTGCCCTGACTTTAATAGATAAAATGGCTGCTAGGTAATAGGTATGTCTCCTTACCCAGCCTGGTGTGGAAAGGTGCTCTAAGCCAAGGCATCCATAAAGGATGATAGCCTGTTTTTCAGTCTTCTTGTATTAGATAGGGCAAGCTTCCACTTTCTTATTTATCACTCCTTAATTACCAGCCCTCATTTTTTTGGCCTAAATGTGGCAGGGCAGGTCACTTCTGACACAATAGCCTCCTAATACTGAAGCTCCTAAGAAGTAGTCTTTAAAAGATATGAAAACACCCTCAATACAGTCTCCAGTTTTCTGTGTTAAAAATAAGGGAGTCTTCTTATAATTTCTATGAAATTGGGATCTCACCCCCCCCCAAAAAAATATTATTTGGGCCTTTTGTTCCAGATAAAACAAATAACATTTCTGAAAAGTGTTCAATTATCTCATATCTTAGTTTATTTTAAAAGCTTTGCAAGAGCCAGCACAACTTTAAAACCAAAACAAGGTCTTCCTAACATTTGTGAAAGATAAATAATTAAATCAAATTGAAAGTATCTAAATGCATGTACAAAATACAAATCACTGAGGCCGTTTCCGCACGGCCAGGATGCGCCCCCACGCTGCCAAGAGTTCCCATGGAGGTCGATTTGTAGATTTGGCATGGCTCAAGACGGGATTTCGCTTTCTTCGCCTGATTCATTTGTAACAGCCGTCGCTTCAGCACAGAGCCCGTACCGCTTCGACGTTGCCCCTGCCCGACCCCCCGGAGGGTCGGAGGACAGTGTGGGCGGGGCTGCGACCGCCCAGCAGGCTTACCTATCGCATTTGTGACACCGTGAGTGGGCGGGACGGAGACAGCGCCTTCCCAGCGGCACGGCTTCAAGCGACCGCTGGCCAGCTGGGAAGGGGCACGCTTCCTCCCCAACAACAACCCTTTAAAGGGTTGTTGTTTAGGGCGGCCTGACGCCACCCTGGGGGGAGGGAAGCGCAGTCAGGTCGCCGCTGATGCAACGCAGCAGCGGCGCCTGTGCGAACGGCGGCCTGGGGGCGGTGTTTTTACTGCCCCCAGGCCGTCGTTAATGGGCCGTGCGGAAACAGCCTAAGGCATAAATTTGTGTTCCCAATTTCGATCTTCTTTTTGATATTGTATGCAGTGGTGGGATTCAAACATTTTAACAACAGGTTCCGATGGTGGTGGGATTCAAATAATGACTGTTAAAAAGTATTAAAAATATTTTTAGTATTACTTTTTTATTTTAAGTATTAACAAATATTAATACTTAATAAAAATATTTTAAGTATTTAAAAAGTGATTTTAACAACAGGTTCTACAGAACCTTTGGAACCCCCTGAATCCCACCTCTGATTGTATGTGTTTTAAAAATAAAGCTGTGAAACTTTATCCAAACACTGTAGCACTTTTATGTATTTGCCCTTCTCAGATTTTAGACTTCTATCAGCTTTGCTATAGACTACCCCTACAACTTAGATGTTAGCATACCCAGTCCTGAGAACAGTGTAATAAAGAAAGAAAGTACCTGGTTGTTATGTGGCATACCATAGAGTGCTTCTACCAGGTCAGCTGCCCTCTTGAGTATTACTTCCTATCAGAGGAGAGAAAAAGAAAGAGATACCTAATGAGTTTAATAAACTGTAAGTTGAAATAATATTTTGCTGCATTCTTTTACACTGTGCTCTCATATTTATTTCCTGTATGCAATACAGTCTTAAAAAGCAACAGTACTTAGTGATTTCAAAATGGTGTCAAATGAGTTCATCCAATTCACACACAAGCTTAATAAAGTCAAAAGGTGAGACTTATTTGTGCTGCAAAATAAAATCTGTCACTCAACTGAGTCTACCATTTATACTATAAACCACTCACGGGTTTATTGTAGAATGAGATCTGTGGTCATTTACGGGACTACTGCAATCAATGTCATTCAGAACATGGTATGAATCTCTCCACTGTATTTATTTGGTTCTTAATTTATATTACAGAACAGTGACCTCATCAGATCAACTACATTGTTATCTCTTCAAGCAGCTGATCTGATAACAATGCAATATCCTACATTCTTGGCTCATCTTCTTTTGTAACACGTAAATGATGCAACCTGGTATACAGGGTAAATGCAGCATTCTATATGAGAAGAAATGTATTTTGAAGATAAACACAAAGGAATATGTGTGAGAACTCCTTTCAAAAAAAGTGTCATCTAGAATAAATGGAAAACTATATCTGAATTCTGGGCCTAACCCTACCTTTACAGTTGAATCCTGAGGGGGAGGGAAAGGAGTTGCACTGGGCTGGGGATGGCACATCCATGCTGCCTCCTGAGAGGCTTACTGCGCTGTGGCTAGCAAGCCTATAGAGATGCTCCCCCTTCCCCCATGAAAGTGGCCTATGCAGCACAATGGACTGAGCCACAGGGCTCAGGGGCATTCCTCAGGAAGTCACAGGGCTCCTCAGGAAGGAGCCACAGGGCTCAGGAAGCCAACTAAAGATGCTCCTGGGAATGCCCCTTTCAGCTCCTGCACAGGAGGAGTGCTGCTGCTGTGGCTGCAATGGCACCCAGGAGTTGCGCTACTGCACGGCTCCCCAACACTAGCTTAAGCGCCTTTATACCAGCATAAATGCCCCCGACACCAGCATAAGTGGTATTTATGCTAGCACTGGGCTCCCATTGCTTTGCCAGCCCTCCCCCCATTGCACTGTTAATTTCTTTGCTTGCTAATTTCTCCATCTGCTCATTTGTTTATCTTTTATGTGTTCCTCAATTAATTTGTAACACCCCACTTTCCCTGTTCTCATAAGCTATGTCCCAATGCAATTTAAAGTGACACCTGTGAAACACTTTTCGTATGTAAAATTCGAAGAACAAATTAGAGTGGGTAGTATACAATATTTGGAAAAATCCTTCTTCTTGTATACATCTAATTGCTTCAAGCAATTTTATTTTTAAATTACTTTATTAGTTGGGTAGGTTGCTGCAGAAAACATTCCCAAAGTTGAATCTGAACATTTTTCTGCATTTGACTTATAAGAATAGGTACAATGTTTTCTTACTGACTTCTGAATGAAGTTGAGAAGTTTAACTAGAAATGTTTCTTACTCTAGCTAGTTTTTTCTTATCAAAAGAAGCAGTAATACTCAATTTTGATATACTGTAGTCTCTGATCAGAAAATAGAGATATAATTGCATTCATTTTGCTGTCACCATAACCTCTTCAAAATCCTCGAACAACTCTTTAGATGACAAGCTTTTAAATGTATATTAGCATTTTTTCCAATTTAAAATTCTCTACAATATATGATAAAATAGTTGTCATACTGCAGTAGCTACTTATATGATGTCCTAAATTTAAAAATGAGATGCAAGTGCCCTCACTTTAGTCTCTCAATAGTCTCCCCAAAAAAACACTTATTCTTTCTTAAAATTGCCTCACAATCTACCCTCCGGAAAGAACATTTCAATTATTTTTCACACATGTAGCCAGGTGCATTATATAATTGATGGATTCTGAATCAATACATTTGAAACCAATTCTGAAGAGATTGCTAGCTACAGCCTTTGTCCTTTCAGTGCGGCTTGACCAAAGCACTAAATAATTTAAAAGGGTATGGACTGAATGCACGATACCCATATGGAATCAGGCCATGCAGTTTTAGCCAAGCTACGTAGAATGTCGGTGGTCCTGTCTGCCTTGTAAAAGATTGAAATTCTAGAGTAGGAGAGAAAAGCTGCTTGTCAGATTTGACTTTTCCAGTTCACAGTAAGCTAAACAGTTTGGCCAGAACAGGAGTTTGAATACGTATAAAATTCAGTGATGTAATTGATGTCTGTAAAATGGTAAAAGTTGCTCATACCAAACAATAATTATTTCTGTTAAAAAAGGAAACTATCCCTTCTTCCTTAGCATAATTTCTGACCTACCAAAATCATTTTTCCCCAAGACTGAAGGCTGCAGTTTATAACCCAAAGATTCTAGAGCAGTTTAATTCAGGAGTGGAACTCCTCAGGAGAAAATTTGCATCATTACTTAGAATTTTGTGGTTACCATTTGTAATCCAATCTCTAACATTTGGAAATAAAAAGCCATTTAATAAAAAAGTAAGATTTTTTGTTTTTTACAAAATTAATAGTCCACCAAATTTATTATCTGAGCACATTAAAATTTGCGGGTAGCCAGTGCTTTGGATTTCTTTATTTTATAATACTGCAGTGCCTATACAACACATGCTTTCATAATCCACATCTCCACACAATAACAGATATTTGTTTTGTGTGACTTTCTAAGGTTATACAAGGGAGATGTTATACAAAATAACCTTTGTTCAATAATGCTAAGCTTTTACTTTAAGGATTATGACTTCAATAGTTAGCCTAGACTTTAATAAGACACAGAATAAAATGCCATTATATATGTGTTTATACAAATTAGCATAATTTAAAGCATTTTCACATCCCCATTCGATTCCCATAGGAAACACTGTCATTACCTCAAATAAAAAACGGCACCTAAAAGTCTTCTATAAGTTACTGCAATAGCCCTCGCAAGGTGCTTGAATTGCAGTGACCAGAAAATTGTTCTCACCTTCATGTCATTACGCTCCCAGTGAACCAGCCCCCGAGCGTGTTTGTGTTCGGGATCTAATATATTGCCTTTCAATCAGAGCTGAGAGCCACTGAACACATAGACAGAACATGACGAGCAGGTCAGGAAAGCAATAAAGATTTTACAGAGCTGTCCAAGGTGCTAAATTTACTCAATAATGGCTTTGGCACCATAGTGTTAACCTCTCATTTACTACCAGTTTGAGAGACTAAATTGAAGTAGCTGACTTCATTTACCTTGAAATGTATATTTTATGACATTATGTAAGTAGATTGAAAGGGCTCTGCAGCTTTAACAATTTAAAGCTAAAGCATGTTTAAGATGAAGCCTGGCTATTTATTGCATACTGCACTTAAAGTATATGGAATATTAAAATGCACTGATTAAATTTGTAAATGGTATTACAAGAAGGATAGTTAGTATAAAAAGATCTATGTCATTGAAAATTAAAGTGATACTGTCTATAGCAACAGAAATATCCCATAGAAAGGGGCTCAGATACACACACGCACGCATGCACGCATGCACACACGCATACACACACACACACACACACACACACACACTGTGACACAGAAAGCATGTTTTCAAGCAAATGATGTTGCAGGATAACTAAATTGATATATGTTACTGTTTAATATAACCTGACCTCCATTGGGGAGGGCAGGATATAAATTTAATAAAATAAAAATATTTTAAGGCCCTTAAAAAGTAGAACACATGTTAAAATGAAGAAAATGAAGAATCTATGTCCCATTTTACAAAGACATTCAAGACTTCTCATTGAAACTTCTTGGTACACAGGATGGCCTCAATGAGATTCATGAAGTACTTGTACATCAGTTACCTTTCTCTCAATCCATGGGACTAGCATCCCAATTCAATACATTGGTTTATTCAAAAGTAAATCCCATATGTATCCAACAAAATTTATACTCCCTAGTAAGTGTATATAGCAACAGGGCAGCCAGAATCCTGTACACATTCCTTTTCATCCTGTACATTTGAATGAAGATGATTTACAACCTAACATCATTATATTTATGAGCATCCTTTGTCAATCTTTTTACTTTCCAAGGCCAGTACTCTGTCTGTCTGTGTACATGTGGGAGAAGAACTTTCAGTTTTAATTATCCCAATTGTACAACAGTGGAAGAGTTAAATTTCCTCCCCATCCAGGATGGCTGCCATCTAAACATGTCCATAGGTGAGGTTATCAAAACACTGGAAAGATGTGAGCAGAAATCTCCCAGCATCCTATCAAGTCAGGCCCTTAGACTTTCATGACAGAAGTTGGCAATAGTTCTTAAAATAGCCAGAAACTAGTGTAGTACTGGAATCTCCAAACTTTTGTGTGTGGGCCAAATCATATATTTTACAAATATCTGAAGAGTGAGCATTGAACTGCAAACTTCATAGGAGGAGCCTGCAGTTTAAAGCTGGACCCAGCCAGGCAGACCCCAGCACTAAATGAGCTTCTCTGTGCCACAGATTACAGCACAGGGTCACAGATTACATCTGGCCCACTCTTCCTCCTGAATCACTACAATGTTTGTCTTATGGTTAAAGAAAAGTTGTGGATGAAAGTGGCAAGGAAACAGAGGATGCGTATAGTTTGCCCTCTTTCCAACTGCCATCTAGATATGATGTAAATAAATTTAAATTCAGATACCTCACTCAGTCAGAACCAGAACCAATCAGTTTAAATGCAAGCACTATCTTTTAAGGTGAAATCTTGGTTTAAATAATTTAGAAATTTACAGAAATGTTTCCCTTTTTGGAGTACAGATCCCCTTTTTGGATATCTTCCAGAAACATTTTATGGCAATAAATTGGAAACTCATAAAAGTACTTCCATCCAAATATGCCAGCAAAGACATTTCTGAAGCAACAGAATTTGACTGAAGCTAATATATAATTTATAGAGGCATCTGTAAGGAAAGATTTGCTTCTCTACTAGTGCTTAAAAAAACCTTCTGTTTCTTGTAAGTTCATAATGGCAATAAGTCTGGGCCAAAATAATAACAAAAAAGATTCTTCTTGTGTTTAAATTTGTTTATGTTAGAAGAAGAACCAATGGAAGAACAAAGAAATCTCAAAGCTTATTCTGTTTTAGGGAAGAGATATATTACTAAGCCAAGTGAATAAGTGAAGTAGTGTTTAGCCCCTATAGGTTCAATTCCTTCTATTTTATTAGATTTATATCCTGCCCTTTCTGGACTATTGGGCTTGACTCCTTCCTCCATTTGGATTCTGAACATGTGTGCTCAGTAAGCCAGTGTATCAACTTCATCCATGGTATAGATCTTTCCAGTCTATTCTCCCAACAACCCTGTGAAGTAGACTAAGCTGAGGGTGTGTGACTGGCCCATGGTCACCCAATGAACGGGGAATTTGAATTCATCTGCCACCCTGTATGAAATATGATAGATTTAGACCCAGATGCATTACTGTGACACAAATGCTATCAGAGAGCTAAACTTGCTAAAAACTCACATCTAAAGCAATGATTTAACTTTCTTTTGTTCAGTGGATGCTGCCACTACAGAATCTTATCAAAACCATGCAATTCAAAACCATGAATTATAATGTCCAACATTAACACCCTATGCATTTGTGGCAAAACGTATCCTCACATTTTCATATTTGGCTCATTGAGTATAAATTTCACTTACTAAGATATGTCAAACATTCTTGTTGACCTCTGATTTCATATGGGTAAACAGATGGGTAAACAGAACAATGCATGCAGATTTCAAGTTTAATTGATGCTAAGAAACTTCATGGAATATTAGTTACAAATTGTACATATAACTTCTTTTCTAAGAAAGCACTAGATGTCTGAACCACCTATGTAGTCCACTGTGCATAAGGAAGAAATATTCTACCAAAACATTAACCATTTATGTGCTGTCACATCATCAATGTATATAATTCTCAAGATGGCAAATTTGTGGCAAGTTGGAGACCAGAGCTGCGAACAGGAAAGACAGAGCCTTCTACAAGCCTGAGGAAAGCCCCAGGTTTTCAGAAAAATCTGAATTAAAAAAAAATACTGGAGGAGGGGTTAAACCTCCCCCCCCCAATAATAGATGGAAATGTATACCTAAGAAAGAAATGTTCTCTGTGGCTGTTGATAGACAATTACAACAGTATCGCCAGTTGAAACCTTGGTTTCTGTCAGGGAAAGGAAATGGGCTAGGGCAGGGCCCTTTGGAGTGTTGAGTGAGGGCTAATTAAGGCCAGTTCTGGCAGCAGTTGCTGATGACTTGCTACCACCGAACTCACATGACTTCCCCAGGACCAACTACTTATTACTGTTCAACAGTAGCCATCCTTTGAAAGTCAATGAGAGATTTGTACTAGAATCTGGAAGACTAGGTTCACATTTCTACTCTGCTGGGGAAGCTCATTGGGTGACCTTGGGCCAGTCACATACTCTCAGCCCAGTCTACTTCACAGAGTTGTTGGGAAAATAGCATGGAGAGGACAATTATGTAAGTTGCTTTTGGGTCCTCACTGTGGAGAAAAGTGGGCCACATATGAAACAAATACATAGGAAATAGCTGAAGATGGTGGCAGAGAAAAGGTAAGATAGTTGGTGGTTAGAAAGGACAGAAGGAAGCAGGAAAAACTGAACATGTGGTGGGTGGGAAGGTCAGAAGAAAGCAGAGGATAAGGAGGCTGCCAGGCAGAGAGACAGAGGAAATAGTGTGGGTATGGGGATACAATGTAAAGTCGGGTGCCTTCCACAAGTCCTTGACAGTTCCCCAATATAATGTGGGGCCTTGTCCAGTGGCCAGCACTATGCAATTTGACCACAGTTTTCCCAGGCAGAGTCTGCTAGGGCAGTGGTGGCGAACCTTTGGCACTCCAGATGTTATGGACTACAATTCCCATCAGCCCCTGCCAGCATGGCCAATTGGGAATTGTAGTCCATAACATCTGGAGCCACCACGGTGCTAGGGGAAGGAAGGAAGCTTAATGCAGGTGGGCAGAAAATAATGTGCCCCATGCATGTTTTTGCAGGTTCCTTATGGTGCAATGGCCAGCACTGCACAACAGTTTGGCCCAATGGCATCATGCAACTGGGCCATAGTTTTCCTGGGTAGAGGCTTCCACGGACAGGAAAGCAGGGGAACCTTAATACAGAGGCTGGGTGCTGGGGGAGAAGAAGAGATAGAAGCAGGAAAAGGGGAGAGGCTATGGGGGCCTCCAGGGAAGTGAAAGAGAAAATAGCGGGGCAGGGGAAATCAGACCTCCCCCCGCAAGATCTTGTGGTCTCCCATTTGTCATCTTTTAATAATCTATGCTTCACTGAGTCCATTCAGCATACAAGCTCACCTTCTATGACAGAATGAGACTGAGCTTATCAGGAATATGTTTGGATTGCACTGAGCAACTCAAACAGTTGTGAATACTAAGTTTGTAGATATCTGTTGATCAGAAACTGATTCAAAGTTCATCAGGGATCAGAGGAAAGTCTGCTTCTTATCTACATGCACACACTTTTTAGTAAATGTGATGTTACAAAAGGAAGCGCTTCCCTCCCTTTCAAGCTAAGAGGGTGCAGAAGCAATACTTCTGCACTACAAAATGGAGAGAATCAGCTTGTTTCTCTTTCTCTCTTCCAAGATGCATACATACAGAAGCAATGTATATGCATTACACTGCTTTGTTCCCCGCCCCCCCGCCCCAGTCTGCCAAACTAGGCAGGGATAGATGCAATGCTTCTCATCTCTGCATTGGAAAAGGGAGGTTAGAAAGAGCTCCTTTCTGTTCTCATCGACTTCAAGTTGGGTGGGGATAGATGGAATGCCTTTAATCTTTGCACTGCAAAAAACGGAAAAGAAAGACCTCTTACCCAAATCATCCACAGAGGCATATCAGGGGGGAATGGCGCCCGGGGACCACACCTGCTCCGGGCACCCCCTGCTCCCCCATGCTCAGTGCCCATGGTCAGGGGCAGCTCGGATGGGCACCACAGTGGCAGGGCAGCTCCTGGGTCGGCCTGCTGCTGCACCCAAGCAACCCTGTCCAAGCCTGGGGAGGGCAGAAGCTGGCCTGCAGGGATGCCGAGGACCTGGGGAGGGAAGGAGGTGGCTCGGACGGGAGGGGAAGGAGGGGGTGGGGGCAATTTTGCGCCCCTCTGCCATTGTGCCCAGGATCATTTGACCTCCCCCCATCCCCATGGGTGGTACGCCCCTGTCTACATCTATAGCTTTCTGTATCTCACATAGGTTATCTTCCATGTAGTGAATCAGCAGACACTAAAATCATAATGGCCAAGATTTTTTAAAAATATTTATATAAACACACCATCTACATAATCATCTTACTTTTTCATCAAAGAGATTTACATAAAATATTAAAATGCAATCTTATTCAAGACAGGAAGAACGGAGGAAGTGTATAACTTGAACAACTGAGCAGTGACTGAAACAAAAATGGTGAAATGGGATAAGACGAAGCCTGAATAATTTCCATCACACTGAGGGCAGAATTCAAAGGAAAAAAATCATGACCCACAGGAAATAGAACACATTCTTCATGTCAGTTCCTCTCATTCCTTCATCTCTAGCTCTTTTCTGTACTCCATTAATTTACTTCATCCTGCCCTGAGTTTTTACACATATCACTAGAATATGGATTTGACATGACTGAAGTCCTGTGACCTGATCCCAGCAATACCTTGAAGTGGCTGTTGTAGATTTTCTGGGCTATGTGGCTGTGGTCTGGCAGTTTTTACTCTTAACATTTTGCCTGCATCTATGGCTGGCATCTTCAGATGTAAGATGGACAGAAACACATCGTACTTTGATATGCCACTTAAGATACCAGCCGTAGATGCAGTCAAAATGTTAGGAGAAAAACCACAAGACCACAGCCACACAGCCTGGAAAACCCACAACAGCCAGTTGATTTCAGTCATGAAAGCTTTCAACAATTTAATAACTTGAAGATTGTAACCTAAAATCATTCTTACACATGAAGTGCACATACCAGAATCCAGCATCTTTCAACACCAACTGTGTTGTGTCTCTTCCCATCATCTCTCTCTCACTCATTGCCCATCCTTAACAACTTTCCTCATAATATTCCTTTGTAGAATAGGAACATAGAAGAATAAAATTAAGCTACAGATATTATTTTCTTCAGCATCCTTTGCTGAATCCATATTCTCTCACAAAGGACTCACTCAGCTAAAGTATCTCCAAGCTGTAATGTGCTGAAAAGTCTTCCTCCAAACTAAAGATCACAGTCTATGCCTGAGGCAATAACAAAAATGTTCATGGATGACCTTCCTACCTGCTCCACATTGAAATAAGCTTATAAACAAAATATAGTGAGCATATATGAGACAGCAAAATCTTTGAACACTAAAGGGTAAATGTATGCAGGCATCAAGGCACAATACATTACAAATCAATGAGAAAACCACCTCTTGATCACAAGGACAATAATTCTGTAGTAGACTGAAGAAACTCTGATTTACATAGTTTTGTGCTATAAACACTGAAATAGAAGAAGAGTTTGGATTTATATCCCCCCTTTCTCTCCTGCAGGAGACTCAAAGGGGCTTACAATCTCCTTGCCCTTCCCCCCTCACAACAAACACCCTATGAGGTAGGTGGGGCTGAGAGAGCTCCGAGAAGCTGTGACTAGCCCAATGTCACCCAGCTGGCGTGTGTAGGAGTGTACAGGCTAATCTGAATTCCCCAGATAAGCCTCCACAGCTCAGGTGGCAGAGCTGGGAATCAAACCTGGTTCCTCCAGATGAGATACATGAGCTCTTAACCTCCTACGCCACTGCTGCGTAGGAAACCCATACAAAGATAATGAAAAGAATTTAGTCTGTGTGTATGAACTTATCTTCTAAAATACTTCCCAATGTGATAGGGTAGTGTTTACCAAATTTTTTTCCCATGGTCCTGTTATTCTAATATCTCTCCTCTGTGACCCACTAAAATTTTTATGGCCTATTTATGTAATTAAATTAAACAAATTTGAATGTCACCCCGCCATGTGCCTGTCCAGGCTGGCTTGGCAGGGGCAAGCCCAGCCCCGCGCCAGGTTTCATCTGCACACAGCGGCATCAGGGAGGCCCCTCAAGGTGATGCTTCTGCCCCCATCTCCCTTGTGGCACCAGCCTCTGCCACAAGCTGCAGCTCTGTCCCCAGAATACAATGGTTTTATCAAATTTAAATAAAGCTTGGTAAAATGTTGCCCATAATTTTACTCATTAGGAAGAGGACTTTGTTTTCAACAGTTGTGAGATAAGCACAGATTATTATTATTATTATTATTATTATTATTATTATTATTATTATTATTATTATTATTATTATTATTATTATTATTATTATTATTATTATTAGACTTTTATACCGCTCCATCCCCGAAGGGCTCTGGGCGGTGTACAACATATAAAATACAATGTGAATTAAATAAACATTTAAAAGCAGCGATAAAATTTCTCAGTACATATTCCAAATATAAAAGCTCAAAATTTAAATTTAAATTTAGATGCCATACTTTAAATTTAAATTTAGATGCCATACTTTAACATAATAACTCTTCTATTTATCTTTAATAATTCCTTGGCCATGTCCAACAAATTCTACATCTGAAAACTGGTGTGGTTTAGCAAGCTAAGAGACTGAACAGCAAATCAGACAGTTTTCAAATTTTGTTTCTCTGGTTTGACAGAGTTGCTAGAATGCTTGCAATGCAGTAAAGCATATAAAATCTTTTGAATACTCAAAACTGGTGAATAAATGCACAGTGTTAACAATGAAGCATTTACTGCAGGATAGCACCGGGATCCCATACATCTTGTGTGAAGGGAAGTTCAATTGATAGTTGAAAAAACATTGCTGGCCCAATCTCAGGATAATTAGTGCCTCCCAGACAATGCAGAAATTGAGAACTCATTTCACTTTCTCGATACTGGCGCATGAGTAATTTGCCTTGGGTACAGACAAGGATATCCTATGTCCCTCATGTTGCCTATGAATACATTGTACACCTATATACTCAAGCTGGCAGGGAAGAATAATCAGAGATGGAAAACTGAATCCAGCCAACTCTCATTGATGTTGGCAGGGTGTGTGTGTGTGTGTGTGTGTGTGTGTGTGTGTGTGTGTGTGTGTGTGTGTGTGTAAGAACTTTCACAAGCTTTTTCTTTTTGTTCCACGTTTTTTTCCTGTCTTTCTGCATTGCTGACGGTGAGAAGAGACTGCAGTTTCTTCAGCTACAAAGGGCCAGGACCTTGACAGAGGTGCGAGTCTCTCAGAGCCAGAGGGCTCCTAGCCTGTGGCTCTTTGGGTGGGGAACACAGCAGGGCCCAGACATCACATACAACGAATAGAAGAAAGTCCCTCCCTACTGGAGAGGGAGAGATACAAAAGCTAAGTGCCTGGAAACAAGAGCAGTACTGACATAGAAGAACACCTGTTGACCGATGCTAACGGCAACACATCATAACTATAATTTTGGACAACTGTATAGCTTTTCTGCTCAGTGATGCTGCATGGCTTCTGAAGGGGCAATAGCATGCTGAAAATAGGGAGTTTATGGTTCTGGGGAAAACCTTTGCATAGTTTTTGGTGATAACATAACAAAGGTCCTCTGATCTGGATGCCAGCAGTAATACAGGTCAGGCAAAAGAAACACTTTATACATCATCTGGACTGTTTGTGGACCATGTTGATTCAGTTATCATGATGGAAAGTAGAAGGAGTCTTGGATTTGTGAAAGTTACTACAGTGGAACCTCGGTTTTCGTTGGTAATCCGTCTGAAAGGAATCGATGAAAACCGAAACCGATGAAAATCAAGGCAAACTTTTCCATAGGAATCAATGTAAATCCAATTAATCTGTTCTAGGCACTCCAAAAAACATACCCAAAACAAATTTTTTGGTGAATAAACGTATTGTTTAATGCTGAAAACAGTAAGAAACAATAACACTAGGACCAGCTTCAGAGCCAGTGGACCAATGTCGCACCAGAAAGCTGTCCAAAGAGGTCTGTTTCTGACTCCTCTTTAAGATTTGTCTGAAATGGGACAAGACATTGTCATTAAACAAGTTGCAGACACGGCCTGCAACAGCTTTGTCCAGGTGATTTTTCTCCACAACCCCCTGCACCTTACTGCAAATCGATGAAAACCAAGACAAATTTTTCACTAACAACAACACAAGCCTTTATTGGCATATAAAACGGGACAAAGTTTTAAAACAAAACAAGGTTAAGAAATACAGTTAAAATTGCTAAAATTACTAATTTCAAGTATAAAATTTGCAACAGTTTCACAAAAGAGCACATCAGAGCTGTTCAGGAGTTTGGGTATCTTATAACACTCATGCCACTGAGAACATTTCAAGAAAATGGAATTCATGTATTTCATGCGTATCTTATTGTATTTAGGGCATAGAAACAAAGAATGGTCAAGTGTTTCAACTGTAGTCCTATCACATGAACAAACTCTTTTAGAACGTTCCATATTCTTAAATCTTCCCTCCAGCAGAGAGAGCTTCGATGGCAGTTAATATTACATCTTGCAGTAGCCAAGGCTCTTTCTCTGGAAAATGGGATTTATCAGCAGATCTAAGCTATGTTGCCATAATTCCACGCTCAAGCATGGGATTTAATAATGTAGTCAGAGAACAGGTTGTCTTGGCAGCACGAGTCAAATTATGAAAATCAAGATCCAAGAGCCTATTCTTAACTAGTCTGAAGGCTTCCACCTTTGTGAGCATAAGGAGTGATTCCAAGGGGAAACCAATAGCTTCAACCTTTCTAAAGATCAAAGTATACCATTCTGAAATAAAGTGATCTGATAACAGAGAGGGAATATAGCTATTGGATCCCACTAGAAAATGTATATGCAGCCACAAATTTTTCACTAAAAAAAGATGAAAAACCAAAACCGATGAAAACCGAAGGCAATGAAAACCGAGGTTTCCACTGTACTTGTGCAATAGACCCCTGTCCATTCTGGTTGCTAAAATAATATAAGGACCATAATAATGAGCTTTGGATTACCAAATGTCAGTCACTAACTCAGAGTATCTTTCCTTGGCCACTCTAAAAAGCAAATCATCCATACACAAAAATGATGTGGCCAATTATCATCCAGTTGATATTCTCCCTTTCTAGGCAAAGTGATTGAGAGATCAGCGAGTATTCAGTTTTCTTGGATAATTTGTGTGCTTTGGACACTTCTCAATTTGATTTTTGGCAGGGCTATGGGACAAAAATGGCTCTGGTGGCTATAGCTGATCACTTTCCTCTGAAAGGAGACCAAGGCCATGTTTCTTTGTGGCTCCTACTGGATCTATGTGCAGTCTGTGATGCTGTGGATCATGCCACTCTGATTAGGCATTTGGAGGCAGAAGTAGGTATCAGAGGATGGGCTTAAATCATTCCCCATGGATCGGACTCAAAGGGTTGCCATTGGAGACCAGAAATCCACAGTGTGGAGGTCTCTTGTGAAGCTCCACAAGGTACAATCTTATTCCCCATGTCGTTCAACTTCTGTATTGGGCCCTGCAAGACTTATCAACAATCCTTGTAATTAACTGAATTGAGCCACAATATACCAATTGTGCCTGATGGTTTCAGTCTCTTTTTTGGGCACAGATTCCTTAACGTTCATTAAAAAATTACAATGAGATTGGATTAAACAGATATTTTTCTTAACCCAAGAAAGAAGAATTTCTGGAATATAATTCTCAGATAAAAGTCTCCTTAGAAGCTGTATAACTTCTGGTATTAATGGAAGATATAAAGTTGAACAGTTACAAGCTGTGATTGTCTGACCTATGATGGTATTTTGCTACAGTCTGCCCAGGCTTAATGTATAAACATGCTGAAACAAAGACTGCAGTAATGCTGAGAGACCTTTATAGTAGAAAGTTTTTTTTTTAAAAAAACAACCCAAACTTCTCTGTCATAACCCCTACAAATGAGTACATTCACTTACATTTTATCATTGGCATAATTTTTAAAAAGTCTCTGAGAAGGGGCATTCTCATTACAATAAAGGACCACTTCAGACCCAATTGAAATGAAAAGAAAGAGAATAGCTTACATCTAGATACCAAGTGGTAATTTCTAGGGAAGCATTAAATGCCAAATGTGTAACAATTATGCTTTATAACTCTGTGTTCAAAGGACTTAATAGTATTTTATTGCAGAGATGCTTCAGCTCAAGCAGACCTATTTTACTGAAGTGCTCCTTGCCTTATGTTGTTAAAGCACTTCATCAACTTTCTTTCTTATTATCAGCAAGGGAAAGATGTGATTAATTTCTGAACACATTTAAGCAGCTTTAGAAAAGCTGGCAGTAACTAATTTTGCTAAGCATTTGTCTTATGCAGTTACTCAAACTGAAAAATGTATAGTGGAGTCCTAAAACAGAGTTACACCCTTCTAAACTCATTGGTTTAAATGGATTTTAAAATGTGTAACACTATTTAGGGATTGCACGGTAAATAACCCCAGAAATAGAAGGTATGTAAGACAATGCTCCCCTCAGTTGCCCAGCAGTGAGATTCTAATCATCATATCAATTGTTGCATCAGTTTTTGATGGTGGCAGATAAAACTATTCTTTGAGAAGCCTCTATTAAGAACATTTGGAAACAAGAAAACAAGTGAAAGAAGATTAAAACAATGTTGTTTACTTGACCAAATCAGAGAAGTGTCAGCAATGTTTTCATGGCTTCTTTCCTTTAACTTTAAAATGTTACCTATAATGCAAACAATTGAAGAAATGTTGACCGCCATTTTCTGCTATATCAGTTTGTAATGATTTTTTTTCCAGATTCCTGGGTTACCATGCAATGGCCTGACAGCTGAAAATAAATCTAGGACAAGCTGAAATGCCTATGTTTTTCAAAACCAAACAAAAATCTATTGTACCACATACAGTATAGTCACATGCTTTTTCCTTTGTCATTTATAATAATCTATAATCTACAACTGAATCATCTACAATAGCTTAATTTTCAAGCACAGAACCACCTTTCAGACATAGTTACAGTGAAGCAGAGTACATATATCTTTATTTTAAAGGACAGCACAAGTTTGCTCACTGTTGTAGTTAGAGGATGTTACTGTCTAAATGAATTATTCCATTGTAAGCAAAATGTCTGACTTTTACAACAGAAAGGGGGGGAAACCTGTTATTACCTTAATGAAAAAAATCAATGGAAGCAAAATGAAGACAAGAGAGTTTGTCTGAGTTGCAGTTAATTCTAGTGAAGAGCTATGGATATTAGTCCAAGTGTTATAAAATGAATTATTTGACTTCCACCTGTACTAAGTGCAAATTATTTACTCTTTTTTAGAAAAGCTAATTTTTACCCGCACTGCCGCAATTACTGTTCCATAAGCAATAATACAGTTATAAGAGCTGCTAGTTTGATTGAGTAACCTCTGAGAAGGTGGGCTGGGATAGCAGACTTTACAGTGATGGATCACTAAGCGTGATCTCAAAATGGTACCCTTCCTTTCCTTCATGAGAACTCTTAGAAAAGAAACATTACTTCTCAATTCATTTGACCAAAATAGTCCCGTTTTCAAGTGTCATTCATTAAGTACAGATTGTAAAGTTTTGTGTTTCTTATGAAAAAATTATGTCAGTGGCTTCAAACTATCTTCTGCACACTCTACTAAATGGCATCATGATGATAGGAATAAAACACTCTGGATCGTCCAGTTAGGGTGTTCAGTGAGATTCATGCAATGGTCATATTCTACTAGAGAAAGCGGATCACAGTATATGTACTAAACTATCATAAAGCACCAACATTATACTTTAGGAATTGTTGAAAATTAATTCCATCTCATTTGAACCCCATTTCACGAATGACAAGATGGACCCTGACTATGATGAATGCCCATGAAATCCCTATAGAAAAGATTTAAAGCATGGATATCTCAAGGAATTCCTCCCCCCTTTATGTTGGCAGCATTTTTATCAATTCACAATCAAAACAAATATTTTAAATGAACTGAAAGAAAACTAATCCATATCATTCTTTTGGGCAACAAAACCAAACTAGAATAATGACAAATGTACTGATGTCATCTGCTCATTTCCTACTATTCTCTTCCTTCTAATCCCTCTCTCCTTCTCTTCCTCCCTCTGTGCCTGACACTTCCCCAGCAACACTTATTATGTGTTAGGGACAACAATTTTGAATAGACATTTAAAGGTTATTGCTGGTGTTGGCAAACCACCAGGGAATAGAGGCTCTTTTCCCCCTCCTGTCATTACATTAGATACTCTCCTGAGAAACTCAGCTCTCTACATCCTAGGCAATATAGTGCCCAGAAAAAGTCTGATATAGTGTCTAATCTACATTGGAACTACATTTGCCAGTTGTGCATGAGAATACTAGAAGGAATGGGCAAGGATGGGAAGAGAGAGCGAGCCTCTGTTTGCCTGATGGTTTGGCTGGCCACATGGTTGGCAACAAAAGACTTCACAGCAGCAGTAGAAGCAGTGACCTGGTTTGGGACAATAAGTCCTACTGAGGGGAAAGGAGGATAAGGAACAAAGAGAGAAGAAAGAGAAAGAAGAGAAGGAATTAGGGGTGTATAGCTCAAAATTATTTTTAATTCCATGTCAGGAAGATTATGGGCATTGTTTTTATTACATATTGCAAATACTGTTATTGTTCTGGAAATGTCTGATTTAAGAATGTGAGAACAGTCCACCCAATTTAGTGAAAACAGTAATCATACCCTTTCTGAGATCTTGTAGAAGAATATAAATCACATCTGAATGAAAAAAAATGAGTAAATGTTTTTGCTTTTGCCTTTCCACGTGGGAAGACTCTCTGTTCAATTGGACTACCTAAGAACTAGGCAAGTAATTTGTTGGGGGGGGGGCATTATGCCTGGTCAGTAAGAAAAGACTTCAAAAGATTGGAATGGTTAAGAATTTTAAATAATCTGGAAGCACTGGAAAAGGTGGGGTGCTCAGTCTCTAGGCTCAGGGTGCACATTTCCTTTTGGCATCACTACATAATTCAAGATGGTTCCTTTGTTCTAAATCCATAAGCATCTTACTCATAACTAAAGAGATGTCTGAAGAAAAACTTGGAAAGTGAATATGTAAGCTTGAAAACACATATGATATTTATTTAGACTTTTATACCCAGTCTTTCTCCACAATGGAATTCCAAAGCAGCTAACATAGCCTTCTCCTCTTCATTCTGTCCTCACAACAACTGACTGTGATGTAGGTTAGAAGGAGACTGTGTAACTGGCCTGGGTAATGTTAGGCAAGTCAATTGGTAGCAAGTTACTCAATAGTTGTTACCAGGCCTGGCCCACTGATTCCTCCTGAATGGCCAAAACAGTCTTAGAAAGGGCTCTGCTTCCTCCCCGTCTTCTACTGGTAGAAAGCAAGGCTGTTTTGGCCAGTGAGCTTTTTAAATCTACAGATGTTGTTGCTATGTATTTCTTTTAGAATTCAGATTTTTCTTCAAACTTTCAGTTTTTTTCTGCTTTACAGAAAGATCTGTCTTGTCTGTTCTAGGGCTCCAAATTAGTACTCAGATTTAAGTATCCACAAACTTGGCCAAACTGTGAATTAAATACATGGATGTTGGCTGTGTGCAATTCAGCCTTTTTCAGTTTTCTTTTCCTTAATTCCGTGCTTCATATGAATTACATTCCTCCCACAAACAAAAAATGTTTTAACAAGCACCTGAAACTGTTTCCAGGTAGTGCTCTTTTTCTGCCTTGAATTTCCATGTCTCCATTTTTAAAATAAAGCTGCAGTCAGGTGCAATACTGACAACTATCGTTTTTGTCATGTGATGTTAAAATATTTTCCTAGATAGGATGCACGCACACATACAGAGACAATCCTTGACCCCAAAACGTACAAGACCAGCCCCCAGAGTCACTGAGTTTTGTTCTCGCATAACTTCTATTCTTCCATACATCAATCAACTACAGCAACTATACAGCTGGGTCTTTGACTAAGAACAACACTAATTTAAACCTGCTGTAAAACTGCTATAGCAGTTGACAGCAATTAGGCATAAGAAGGGATGTCTAACTGGAGAGATGGGTATAAAAGGTATAAAGCAGTAATGGACAATAGGGTTGGAGATTCGGACAGTCCGAATCTGGATTTTTACCGAATCTGTACTGATTCGGATGGATTCGGACGAGCAGGGTCCGAATCTTAACAGATCCGAATCCATGGGATTCAGATCACCAGCCGAATTGCGTTTTTATTTTTTGGTGTTTTTTTCACGTTTCGGCCTGCAGGGGGCGCATTTTTAAACATATCGGCACCAAACTTTCAGGGTATCATCAGGAGACTGTCCTGATGATACCCTCCAAGTTTGGTGCAGTTTGGTTTTGGGGGGGGCAAAGTTATGGACCCCCAAAAGGGGTGTCCCTATCTCCCATTCTTTCCAATGGGAACTAAGGAGATGAGGCTACCCTTTTGAGGGTCCATAACTTTGGCCCCCCTGAACCAAACTGCACCAAACTTGGAGGGCATCATCAAGAAAGTCTCCTGATGATACACTGAAATATTGGTACCAATACATCTACAAATGCACCCCCTGCAGGCACCCCCAGAAATTTGCACAAGATTCTTTGTTCAGCAGTGACTTAGCTGCATTGCTGTCAATAGGGAATTTCTGATAGAGGGCTGTGGAGTGCACATTTTTCATGGTAAACCCACAAAACTTTCAGGGTGTTTCAGGAGAGTCTCTGGATGACACCATCTAGGTTTGGGGAACTTTACTTCAGGGGGCAGTGGGAGATGGGCCCCTACCTTTGGGGTCCCATAGAATTAAACCCCCTGAAGCAAAATTCCCCAAACCTGGATGGTGTCATCCAGAGACTCTCCTGAAGATACCCTGAAAGTTTTGTGACCATACCTTCAGAAATGTGCACCTCACAGCCCTCTACCAGAAATTCCCCATTGACAGCAATACAGCTAAGTCACTGCAGAACAAAGAATCTTGGGCAAATTTCTGGGGGTGCCTGCAGGGGACGCATTTTGAGATGTATCGGCACCAAATTATCAGGGTATCATCAGGTGACTGTCCTGATGTTGCCCACCAAGTTTGGTGCAGTTTGGTTCAGGTATGGATCCTCAAAAGGGGTGCAACTATCCCCCATTGTTTCCAATGGGAGCTGATAGGGGATGGGGGCTACACATTTGAGAGTCCATAACTTTGGCTCCTCTGAACCAAACTGCACCAAACGTTGGGGGTATCATCAGGACAGTCTCCTGATGATACCCTGAAAGTTTGGTGTCACTAGCTTTAAAAATGCTGGTTTGCGTGTTTCACCGCTCACTCACTCCAGCAGGCTTCATGTGCAAGAGCGGTGAAACATGAAAACCGGAATTTTTAAAGCTAGTGGCACGCCCGGGATCAGATCATCAGGAGACTGTCCTGATGACACCCCCCAGGTTTGGTGCAGTTTGGTTCAGGGGGGCCAAAGTTATGGACCCTCAAAGAGGGTCCCTATCCCCCACTGTTTCCAATGGGAGCTAAGGAGATGGTGGCTACCATTTTGAGGGTCCATAACTTTGGCCCCCCCTAAACCAAACTGCACCAAGCTTGGGGGTGTCAACAGGACAGTCTCCTGATGATACCCTGATATTTTGGTGCTGATATGTCTAAAAATGCGCCCCTGCAGGCACCCCCAAAAATTTGCCCAAGATTCTGTGCTCTGCAGGGACTTCTGAATTGCTGTCAATGGGGAATTTCTGGTGGAGGGCTGTGGGGTGCACATTTATCAAGGTACAGTCACAAAACGTTCAGAGTATCTTCAGGAGAGTCTCTGAATGACACCATCCAAGTTTGAGGAACTTTGCTTATGGGGGCAGTGGGAGATGGACCCTACCCATAACATTGAACCCCTTGAAGCAACGGTCACCAAACCTGGATGGTGTCATGAAGAGACTCTCCTGAAGACACCCTGAAAGTTTTGTGGGTTTACCATGAGAAATGTGCACTCCACAGCCCTCCCACAGAAATTTCCCATTGGCTGTAATGGAGCCAGCCAGCCACTACAGAGCACAGAATCTGGGGAAATTTCTTTGGGTGACTGTGAGGGGTGCAGTTTTAGAGCTACTGTCACCAAAATGTCAGGGTATCATACAAGTACTGTCCCTATGATACTCCCCAAGCTTGGTGAAGTTTGGTTCAGGGGGTCCAAAGTTATGGACCTTCAAAAGTGTAGCCCCCATCTCCTGTTAGCTTCCATTGGAAACAATGGGGGATGGGGCACCCCTTTTGAGGGTCAATAACTTTGCCCCCTCTGAACCAAACTGCACCAAACTTGGGGAGAATCATCAGGACAGTCTCTAGATGATATCTTGAAATTTTGGTGCCGCTAGCTTAAGAATTGCGTCCCCTGCAGGCCAAAACGTGTAAAAACACTAAAAATTCAAAAAAAAAATAAAACGGACCCGAATTTTTCGGATTTACCCGAATTTTCAGGCATATCCGAGTCGGCTATGATTCGGATTCGGGCATACAAATCATTTTATGCCCCAAAATACCCAAATCCGAATTTTACCGAATTTTTTTAGTATTGACCAACCCTAATGGACAATGAGGGATTTCATTATGAATTGTATGCTGACTATGGGTCACTAAGTGACTCCACTAGATTGAGATTTATATGAGGTCACAGGGAAGGTAGGTGAAAGGTTTGATGTAAAGCTTAAACCATCCTTTATTAAACTACTAACCCACGATCTCTGATGGCATATGCTGTACACACAGGAATTAACTGCTTCACCCTACCAGTCCAGATCCTTGGCAGGTGAACCTTGTCACATATGAATGTTCACTATAGGAGTAAAGGGAGAAACACCTAAGGCTTCCACAGTGTGATCAACAGATACATATTTCTAACAATATAAAACTGAGGAAACAAACCATGAGAAACAGAGAGCACACATATCAATCTACCAATATCTAACAGGCCTAGCCCTTTAGCAATCTTCTGGACAATTGTGTAAACTTCCAGATCACTTCTTCTCAATATTCTGCTCAACCTGGCCCATCATACCTATCAAGTGACCTGAATTTCCTTCCAGTAAAGCTTTTAGAACCCACATCTTAAACAGCAACAGATTAAAGAAACCTCTGATGAACTTCATATGTATGACATTCTAACAATAATAATTCATTTTATTTATAAGGTAGAATGAGAATACACTGCACTGTCCAAGAGCAGTTCGAGAGCCAACTTGCAAGGATCTTTGTAGAAACCAGGTTCTCAGACAGTTATTCAAGTACACCACATTGGATACAAATCTAAACTGTCCCCATGGTGGGTTTTAATTTAGAGATAACATTTTGCTTGTCATAACACTTCTCAGCTAGACTCCCTAAACTATAAAATGACTTATGCCCAAACAAAATAGTTTTAAAAGAAATATAATTAAAACAGACTGTGCAGCATATAATTGACTCTTGCTTGAATTTGCCACCATGCTTGATTTATGAAAAAGCATCATGTGTCAGTTCTTCCCTGGAAGGGAGGTTTTCTGTTTGGTCTCTCCAATGAGCAATAGAGTGCCTCCCTATGACTGGAGTCTGAATTTCAATTCTAGCTGGCATACAGCTGAGCTGAATAGCATTTGGCACAATGCAGAGTACAAGCAAGCTACTAAATGGTTGATTTACTAAATTATTATTGGATGAGCCTTTGCAGTTCCAAGGGAAAGTGCATCCTTTCATGGTGTGTTCAAATTGTTCAGTGTTTAAATATTCAGCATGAGGCTAATGTGAACTGATGAAGTGAGACTACAAACATTCACTTTCAATATAGGCAGAGAGACAGAGATGCAACATATCATGTGGCCTGCAGAGGTGAAAATGATTTATATTTAAGGATGTTGCTGCCCACTTCCATTACTTTAAGGCGCTCTTAATTAGCCTGGCGTTTGAGTAATTCAGGGGAGTGGCACAGACACAAACAGTCCACTAGATTTGTGGCTTATTTTGAATATAGAATTCCAATGAGGTCTGCTTCAAAGCCCAGCTTCAGCAAAAGGTCTTTAGCTGGCATCATTCTACAACTGGTGCAAAAAAAAAAAGATAAAGAAGAAGCCTTGCCTTGTAACACAATTCAGAGAAGAAGTCAACAAATATGTTTCTAATATAATGCTGGTTTGTAATTATATGATTTCTGCAGGGAAAAAACAAGACACTTTCTTTACTGCCACCTGCTGGAGCTGGCAATAGCCCTTTATCATACTAAAAGAACAAGCATCCTCACTTTAGAGGACAGTTACGGCAAGCATTTAAAATACTGTGATCCAGGACACTTACAGTAGATTAGAATTTTTTATTGGTACTGTGTTGCCATAACAACATAAAGGCAGCAGATGACTTAAGCTAAGCTTGCAAAGCAAAAGACTGCTCATCTGGCAGTTAAAATGAATACAGTTCACTTCACAAGTTCCCCATATGGACCCTTAGTGAATGGTAATGAGGATACCATATGGTGAGAAAAGAAATGCACAGAGAACAATTGTGTTCTACTGGATGAGTGAACTGGGTAGGAAGTTATGAGAAAACACAGGAGAGAGATTTGTCTGTGTGCTCTCTAGCTCAAGGGTTCTCTCAGAAGAGGGAATTCCTCTAGTCTTCCCTCAATCCACTTCTTAATGCCTGCATGCGCGAATGTGACAAAGAAGCATATTGAACATTTTGTGACATCATTCATCATAAACTGTCAGCCGTGTTTACAGATCAGCCCTGAATGATCTTATACATCTGTAATTCTTAAGAGGTAACAGTGCTAAGTTTTAAGCCAAAGTGCAGGGAAATTTCAGCGCTCCTGACAAGCAGAAACATTAGTGGTAATCATTTTAGAAATGCTTGCATCTTTTTGCATGCATGTTTGGCTGTAAATAATGCGGAAATGTATAACAGCTTTTCAAAGGGAAAATGGAAAAATTGAATAAGTACTTTTTATACTGGCAAAAGGATTTTTAAAAAGCAATAATTGATCAGAAGCACAAGGAAGAATTCTCTCTCACACACTTGCAGAACACAGGACTAACTAGATCCTCAACCTGGTAAGACAGCTTGCTAAAGGCTGCAAAGTCAATTTTGTACTACACATGCTTCATAAAAGATGAATATAAATGCATTAGTTAGACATGGTGAGCTAAATTAGAAGGTCAGGCAGGGCTGGAAGGGCTGAAAAATCACACAACCAATGACTGTAATTACTCTTTTTTTAAAGTCTATTAAGTGGTGTTGTTCTATCAAGGCTCAGGGGTATAAGACATGAAGTACAAGATAAAGTAATGTGTATTTATTACTCCCACAGGATCAATTTACTAGATATTTTCAGCTCCATGGAGCAAAATACACAAATGCAGCCTTTGTTGCTTTCCTGAAAACGGTGTGTGTATGAAAGCATTACTGCTCCTTGAAGGAAACATGTTTATGAGGTTAGTATTTTCCATTTGCTACCTCCATTTTATGGTGTATGTGTGTGTGTGTGTATTAATATGAATTTAACAAATCATTAAGCTTGAATGAATAGTTAGTCATGTGAGTCAATTCCTTTATATGGCAGGATCTGAAAAAATCTTTTCCCACACCAATGCTGTAAAAGCTAGATGAAATATCTGAATGATGCTCACAGCATGGTTTGATGCAATTTTCAGAGAGTTTCAGTGTCAGAGTCACATGTTTCTGAAAGCGGTTAAAATTGACATTGAGGCTTTCCAGCTTAGAACAAACTACTGCATAAGAATTATGCAAACGTTGCAGTCCACTACATAGGGCATCAGCATCTCTAGAGCAACTCCCCCCCCCACACACACACAACTAATACCCAAAAGAATGGCATGATCTGAAAACATGTGATGAATCTTGCAAAAATAGTTAACCAGTCAGCACCTGGATGTGGGATACTACTTAGAAACCTATACATACTGCTCTGGATTGCTCAGAGGAAGGGCCTTTAGAGGAACATTGTGGCTGCACATATAATATTAAATGGGTCCACATCGTCCTTGCTTTTCTTCATATATTACGGTTTTTCATAGAGTCTAAATTACACCATCTGCTCTAATCATTTGCTGAGTAAACACTGACCCACTTAGAAAATGCACTGGACTGTGTACACAGGTTTGCCAACCTTCAAAAATAAAAAGGACTTCTTGCTAGCAAATTTGTGTATGGCTTTGCCTTTCAGTGTCAGAGTGCCACAGTTTCAGAGTTATTCTGGGTATTACACTATGTTCATTATCAAATTTCCCCCCCACACACACACCCCTCAACTCTACCAGTCCAACAGATCTCTGATCACCTTTTGAACTAGTTATCAATATAATTCAATGAGTAAAATTCAATGAGTAACGAACAAAGGAGAAACCCAACTAAGCAAAGTAACCAAGTAATCAAGTAACCAAAAAAGTTGAGAACAACTAATGAACCAGTATGGGGGAATATAAATTTAATAAATCCACTAGAGTCAATACATTTGCAGATTACAGGGAAACTGGGTATACTGTATCTGAAGATTCCGATGGCTAGAAAAGCACCAATTCCACAGATAGTATGATATTCAGCTAATTTTGTAAAATGTAGTTGCGGGGGGGAGGGGGGGCTAAAATGTATTCAACCTTTTGCACATTTGTTCATACTTATTCAGTTGGTGCACTGAACTGCTTCACATGATCAATGAGACATGTATGTTCATATGGTCATTTTATATGTGTATATAATTATATGTGTATGTAATTCATTATTTGTGCTTCTCAATGAAATGTAATTAACATTTACCAGTTTTACACTGCTTCTTTACCAATTTGTAAATTTAAAGGTTTTTTTATTCTTTACTGTACATGATATATCAAAAATATTGTACAGAGGGTGATGTTTTCAAGATCATGCAGGGAGGATGCAAGATAGAAAATAACTAGATTTTAAAACCATTGTTCTGCACTTGAATAGTGTTCTGTGCCACACAGCATTATGGTTAAATGGAAAGTAGAATTCCACATATCCTTATGAAGAAGAAGAGGGGGAGTAGTAGTAGTAGTAGTTTGGATTTATACCCCACCTTTCTCTCCAGTAAGAAGACTCAAGGTGGTTTACAAGCTCCTTTACCTTCCTCTCCCCACAACAAACACATGGGCTGATTCCGCATGGGCCAAAAACAGTGGCGTGAAAACGGTGTGAAAACAGTATAAACCCTTTTACACCGTTTTAAACCCTTTTACACCATTTTCACACCAGTTTCACACTGCTTTTTTTGGCCCATGCGGAATCAGCCCTTGTGAGGTAGGTGGGGCTGAGAGAGTTCTGAAGAACTGTGACTAGCCCAAGATCAACCAGCAGGAATGTAGGAGTGCAGCAACACATCTGGTTTGCCAGATAAGCCTCTGCCACTCAGGTGGAGGAGTGGGGAATCAAACCTGGTTCTCCAGATTAGAATCCACCTGCTTTTAACCACTACACCATTTGAAGTGAGAGCTTTCTCTTAAGTGTTGTTATTTCTACAATCATTTAAATCATACAAATATAGACATTGGACATATGGTCCTACAGCAAAAAGGCCAACATCTAGAAAGGGTCCAAACAACTTAGTGCCAATTTTTTCTTAATTGGTACAATCAATAACATAAACACCAAGCCATCTCTGAACCTTTGTAGCAGTTAGCTACACTCATAGCACCATACATTCCTTACTGAACCAGTGAAACCCCAAACAGTTATGTCATCTGTCGTCATTATTCTGGTGGCAAGAAATTTTAGAAATACAACCAGTAGTGACATGAATTCAGATGACCATGAATGTTGTACACTGTGAATAAAATATTATGCTGTGGCAGAATACAGCAGTTATCTTGCATCACAGACTTATAGTACTCTGGTGAGATTATGTTACTTCCACATTTAACAATATTTTGTGTTTCCTAGTATATTTTTTGCCAAAACAGCAATATTATCACATTATTACAATTCCAGACATTAATGTCATAATATATTTCTGAGGTGATCTTGCCACTGCATATATGCTCTCCTGCATAGTGCTTATGTATTCATCCAGAAATCTAAACATATAAATAATTTGGAGTTCAGAGAATAAGACATGTTGTTAGATCCAGACAAAATTGGTGATTCCCATTGATTCCCCCGTCTTGCTGCAGATCCCCCTTGTGTCATATTGGCTGCAGGTAGAGGTTGAGGGAAAGGGTTGTCAGCCACCAGGTGACACCTGGAGAACTCCTGCTATTACAACTGATCTTCAGATGACCACGAGCAGTTCCGCTGGAGAAAATGGTGGCTTTGGAGAATTGCCGTATGGCATTATATCCTACTGAGGACCCTCCTCACCCCAAATACCCCCTCCCCAGGCTCCACCTGCAAAACATCCAAATATTTCCCAACCCAGAGCCAGCAATCCTATCCACTCTGCTAATGGAAAATAAGCAGTGCAATCCACCAGGGTTGTGGTGGTAGTGGTGGTGGTTTTGCGGTAGCCAGGTACAGCATGCTGCAGCGCAATAGCACCTCCTCCAAAGGGAGGACAGGTGATGCGAGAGGCATGAGAAACAGCAGAACTCTCCAGCTGCTGTGAAATCCCCTGTGCAGCACGATAAGCTAAACTATACTTTAGCTGATGCAAGTCTGGCCCAGTAAAAGGGGCATTAGCAGGCAGAAAGGCCACAGGAAGCCAATCAGAATGCCCCAGTATATTTAACATATTTCTCTCCCTCTAGTGAAAGTGTAGAGCTAATATGAATAATCCCCCCTTCCCTCTCCATGCATTCAATATTGCTAGATGACATGTTAACCATATTCTATTAAAGCAATATTCCTGCTGGACTAGAAATGTGTGTGTAATACATGTGCACGCACATATACCCCTTATTAGTTTCAAAACAAATCAAAATTATTATAAAACTTTTAATTTACACATGCAGCACATTTTGCTGACCTTTGGCAAGCGTTCGGGGTCACCAGGATGCCTTGGGATGACCTTCTGTAACCTTTGGAAACCATAGTCAATGGTTGGTTCATTCAGAGCTGAAACAACAAACACATAATTATATAATAAGCAGAAAGGTAAGGTGCTCCCTTACAGAGTACAATAAAAGGCAACACTGATGAATATCTGGAAACAGTCACAGCAAACTCCATCCATGCTCTCTGCCATTTAAATCAGCAATGACTGGGAAGCTATAGTTTAAACACTGTTTGAGGTTAGATATGAGTTTTCGCTGAGTATCTGTGACATGATGACAGCAAATCTGGACTCTTTGTAAACAGATTTAAGTAGGAAAATGTTATAATTCAGGGAGTTTTTATAAAATTCATTTGATAAATGCTTCAGATGCTACCTTTCAAGTTTTCCCCTGTCAAGTTATAAGAAGATCCTCTTGGATTGGGGGAAAAAGTGAAAAGAAAAGAGCCTGTTGCATTTCCAAATTATATTATGTATTTGATTTGAGCTATAAAAGCTGCATATATTTTCCTTGAGAACTGGGCAATGAAGAAATAGATTATGCTATTGTTCAAGCTGTTATGAAGTAATCTAGACTCACAACAAATAAATCACATGAACCAAAAAGAACAGCATGTGTAGCTAGCAGCTATTCTGTAGTTCTTCACTGATAAAGCAACCTTGCCAAAAATTGTTGGCATATGTAGATTTGCAGTCATCAATCACATTTTGTAAAGACTGGCCTGAAGTTAAGGAATAGTGAATTTGCATGCTTTACAATGAACCACACCTCCATCTGATCATAGACAGGATGATGAAAAAATAAACAATTCCTAATAATATAAAAAGCTTGGGTACTTCTAAAGTTCTACAGTCACGGTGATCTTTTATTATTATTTAGAGCCAGCCTTGCTGGATAAAAACTATGTGGAGCAGTCTGTTTCAAGTGGCACAGTCCAGAGAGCATATAGTTTTTTCTTCCTTCAAAATATCTATCATTGTGCTGATTAAAATATAATAAGCTTCAAACTAGAGCAACGTATATATCCTTTAGACTTTTGATACTGAATCCTGCTCTATTTTATAAATAGCCATTTGTGATCTAAATTTAACTTAGTTCTGCAGAAACAAGTAGTAAAACATATAGATGGGAAGTCCAATCAATATATGTTCCAATCACAGATACAATAAATAGGATCCTCATTGCAATAACTGGCTACATTCCAGATTAACTCTTTAATCACTGCTGTCAGAGAATGAATTCGTTCTTTTTTACATCCTTGGAAGATTTTGTCATTGATTTCAATGAGAGATGGAGTAGACATCTTTGTCTGTCCTACATAAAATGTGTTCCTCTGTCCACAATGACCTACTAAAAATGCCTTTGGATACGTGGAAAAATATCAATATGATTTTTTTTAAAAAAACTCAGTATTTGTGCTCTTGACTTCCATCCATACATTAAAAACAAGTTAGTGCATACCATAGTTAAAAAGCATTCCCATTACCCTAAATTTCAAAAGTACTATTGAAAGTACTACCGACTTCAAAAAACTGTATTAAATTCAAATAGGTCCCAAGGCTAATGGAAGCAATTTGTGTACCAACCCAAACTGACTGGCCTACTTTTCAAAATACAGGTATGATAATCTCATGGTTTTAAAAGGACATTTAAATTGAAAGACTGTGAATATAGTACATAATTATACCAATAGCACCCTTTAACTTGTCAACTTGTAAATCTAAAAGGCTATCAATCATTTCTAAAGAGGAAATAAACCTTAAAATTCTTTGATTGACTGTGCTTACTTTTTATGTTTAAAAAAAAGACAAAGAGAGAGAGGGAAAAAAATGTGTTAAAGTGGCCAGAAATCCATTTACCAAAGTACATTGTTTTACATAGGTGAGTAAAAAGCCAATAATTACATCTCCAAAAGACATCTAAATCAAAGTAAGTACTTTCCTTCACTTATGTATTTTAAGTTACGTGGAACTTCAAGCAACTTCTTTATTAAAATACTTTTCTAAATGCAATGCTTATTGAAGTAGCTAATAGAATAGCATTTTCATTTCAGGTAATGTAATCATTTTTGCAAATATAAGATTTAAGCCATTTTCCTCTATCTAAACAGTAAACTTTCAACCTGTCTCTTGTGTGAATTAACTAAAATTACACCCAGGTGTACAAAATCTGTCTATCTATGCTAGTCTATCAGTTAAGGCACAATATTTATTATTCTTTCCATTTTATGAATTACTACTTAAACCCTTGAGGAAGAACTTTCTTTCACATTAGATGTTCACAGAGTAAGCCTTGGAAACTCTTCACACAGCCTTTCTGAAGCTGTAGCTCATAAAATCCAAGATATTTAATAGAAGAAAAAATGAAGCTTATTTCTGAAAATCAGAGCAGGGGATTAAATTATTTTGTGTTTCCAAAACTGCAACTTTCATTGTTAGTTTTCTTGTACCACACTTTAGACAAATGGACCTTCTGAACTAAATGAATCGATTACTTTCACAATTATGCCTGGAAAATACAAGCACTTAAATTTTATATTTTGTTTTAAAAGGTTGTCTTTCTTTTTTTCATTGTTTCATATAATGAGCTCCTGCTGTATCAATAAAGTTTGGACTATTAATTGAATGACTGCTTGATATATAGGGGAGGAATTTGTATCTCAAGTCATTCTTCCAACTTAAAGCAGAATGATCGACACTTAATATCAGCAATGTAAAGAACCAGTTCAAATATCATATGGAACTCGTAGTTTGTGAAAGTCTCAGGAAACTCATTGAGATGGAATAGAGAATAATTGAATTAGATACATTTTAATGTTATTATTTGAAGAAAATAAACACAATCTACATGGAAACTGTGGAGATATCAGAGATGCCAATACGAAAGACAAAGCTGGCAAATTTACTTCCTAATGTTTTTAGGTCTCTCTCTCACTCATACACACACATACAGACACATTATTGTTCTAGTAATATTTGTCTAAATACCATAAATATGCTAATTAGAAAACACAGAAAAAAGCCTGTGTCTTGTATATGCAAACTGCAATACATACAATTTCCACTTCAATACAAATAAGACTGTTATTGTCCCAAAGGCTTGTCTCCCCAAGAGGCAAAAATGTCTCTTGCTTTTTAATCTATGCTACATATGTTGATTTTTTTTTTTAAAAAAAAGGAATGGAAATACTGCAATAGCAATGAATAACAGTCAACAAAGACAGGGGTGCTGAAAGTCTCTATGTGTGTTCTTAGTAAAAGAACATAAAACCAAACATCCCTCGTTCATCACATAGGTTCTCAGAATATGAAAACACCACAGTATGCGACTATCCTATCTCACTCTGCTCATCTTTATCCTCCAATAATGAAAACCAATTCTTGAAAGTTCAATTCTAATCCATCAGAAGGATGGAGCTCTGTTCTATTTACATTGTTTCCAGGGTGTCAAAGTCCTTGCACAATGAACTTCTTCATCTTTCTTGTTGTTGCTAAGGCAAGGTCCAGTTTGGATTGAATACACTGTATTCCAAGATCAGTAAAAAAAAACACAGTATTATCATAAAGTCATTGCATAACCAATGGCTGTACTCCATGGAAGTTTAATCATGTTAGAGAGATTCAAACAGATAACAGTCTTTCAGACCTAAAAGAGATCAATGAAATTATACAGCTGGATGGGAAATTTTCATTGTTTAATGGAGAGAACATACTTATTCAACTACTAAGCACTACTATGCCATGTTAACACATCTACATTGGGTCTTACAGGGTATTAAGTTTAACACAATTAACTATGCAATGCATGAAGAAGGGCATGGCCACAAATAAGTCTCTAGAATGCTGATTTCAATACACCTTGTCCCACAGAGCCCTCCGGGGATGGGGCGGTATAGAAGCTGTAACAATAAATAAATAAAATAAATAAATAAACAGTATTGTATTTTACACTAATTCCTCCAATCTACGTATCAAAACCAGGGAAGAAGAAGAGAAGGAGGAGGAATTTGGATTCATACCCTGCTTTTCTCAACTATAAGGAGTCTCAAACCGGCTTGCAAACTCCTTCCCTTCCTTTTCTCACAACAGACACCTTGTGAAGTAGGTGTGTCTGAGAGGGGACAAAACAAAACTTGTTCACCAGAACAGAGTATGCAACTCATGTGGAGGACTGGGGAATCAAACCTGGTTCTCCCGATTACCACAACAGCAACATACAAAGGAAAGTATGGTATTTCCGTGTAAACACACAGCCCCTACTCTAATGCTGAGTTCAGTGTGGCCGGCATTGGAAAAGTTCAGGCCAGATATGAGCCCTCAAGGGGGGAGATCAAGCCTGGGCCATATGTTTGACCAGAGGCGTAGCTGGGCCAAACTGCGCCTGGTGCGCAGAGTGTTTTTTCCGCCCCCTGCCCCCCTCACAGTGCCCCCCGTGGCACACACACACACCACCGCCACCCTTCCCACACTTACCTACGTTCCTTTTCTTTTTGTAGTACTTTTTGAGGCTGAAAAACGTGGCCTATTTACAGTTCAAGGAGAAAGCTGCCTGACGAACTATACTTCCCAGGAGACCTTGTGAGCCCCAAGGTCTCCTGGGAACTATAGTTCCTCAGGCAGTTTTTCCCCTGAACTTTAACTAGGCCGCTTTTTTCAGCCTCAAAAAGTACTACAAAAAGAAAAGGAACATAGGTAAGTGTGGGAAGGGGGTTGGGGTGTGTGTGTGTGCCGTGGGGGAGCACTGCGGGGGGCCATAGGGGGTCGCGGGGAAAGGGGAAGGGGCCAGGGAGCTATTTCGCACCCCCAGATGTGCACACGGTGCACGACGCACCTCCCCCTGCCCCCTTCGCCCTCCGCCAATGTGTTTTACACCCATAGTGTAAAGGATGGCAGTAGATATGAATTGATATTTGACTACACTAGAGCAGATTACCTTACCTTGGGTCTCCCTGAGATTGGGGCCCAATTGGGAGCAATTGGTCGAATCGGCTTGAAGAAGGTCCTGATGAGGACGGCATTCAATTCACAGGATTTATACTGTAAGCTACAGTGTACCTTTTCCAAAGGTGTAACGTTTTCCTTGCAGAAAAGTGTATTTTAAAGCTTTCATGTATCACTCTCAAATAATGAAGATATTTCTTTCAGTGTTTGCGATGATAATTCAGACAATGGTGACCAGAAAATATGGTATGGAGTGATCAGTCTGTCAGGAGACCCCATGGCCCTGACTGACTGACTTTTCCCATGCTGCAAGCAAAGGCAACACTATAGTACCACAGCCTTGATATAGCAAGTTCCCAACCAAGCACCTTTGTATGAAACAAGACTTTAATTGGTCCACAGGGGAGCATAAAAATCTACTTCACACACACATCACCAAGTGAAAGAGTGCATTTTGCAAACCTCACATGCAAAGAAAGTTTTCTTTCTTAATTAAACGTCATTAAATGAAACCAAACAAGTACTGGGCTATTTCTGTTGTGGTTGTTGTTAATACGATTTATTCTTCATAAAGCTTCCTTTTCATTAATTTTCCCCCAAGTGTTTATTCCCATAGGCAATGGAAAATGGAAGTGGGTGGAGCAAGCCCTGCTAAGACAAAAGACTGGGTGTTACAGAGACTATCGCAAGGCAAATTCAAGAGTTTCCCTAGTTTTATGACTTTGTGTGTCATTTTTACTTGAACATATTCTTGTGAATTTAATTTCCTTTCCTTTACTGCACAGTTGGTGATGTCATTCTTTATTACGAACAGAATAATATGTAGCTAATAAGAAGTGTAAAATTTAGATTTTAAAACTTTAGAGTCTAAAAAAGTATGTACATTCATTACATTATAAACAACATTTCACAACGAAATCCAGCTACCACACTAGAGCCTGTGCCTCTGGTTTTTTCTGTGATTATTCCTTTTTCAAGTTAAAAGTGCAGTTCAGCAAGTAGCCAAGCAGATGTATTGTCAGCAAACATAATTGTACACTTGCTGTGTTATGTTTTATTACACACACACACACACACACACACACACACACACACACACACACACACACACACACACACACTCAACATCAGTTAGAACCTAAATATCCAAATTAAGTGTCTGAGGTAACAATGAGTTCTCAAGGAATGTAAAGCATAATTGAAACTGAAATTTTAAAATGATTACGTTAGCCAGGAAGTGCACAGATATCTTCCGTCACAGTACATTTACACAATTTCACTTTCTCTTAGTATTTAAGGCTAAAGGTCACCTACTGATGATTGACCTCACCTACTTACACACCCATTTATAAAGCATCCATTCATGGTTGATTACGCGCAAGGTGGAGGCAAATGTATGGTGGAGGCAAATGGTGGAGGAAAATGTCTGCCACAGAACGATTTCTTGTACAGACACATTTATTTTGGACTTGCTTTCACTATCTGTTCTCTCCTAAGCAAGCCAACCCACTTACAGCAGAATTTTAATTTTGCTTTGCTGCCAGAGCAGGACAGATTTGCCAGTGGACACAGTTTTGCCTCTTCCCTCTACCTGCAGCCAGCCTACCTAGTCTTACCCCCCCCAATCTCTCACGCTGCTTTGCTCGCTCCCCACCTCCTCCTTGTTACTTCATACTTCTTGTCCTGCCATATCATTTCTATTGCCCATGGCCTCCCTGCTCCTGCATATCTTTACATCTTTAGATTTTTTTAAAAAATTAACCATATCAATAGATTGATACTGACAAAAATGTAATGACAACAACAATAGTCAATAGTCCAAACACCTGATTTGCGCCTGCATTTGATCAACAAACTGGGATGTCTCCAGCCTTGTAGTTTCATATACAAAAAATCGGTGAATTCAGACCACACCAGGGAAAGCCTGTCAATCTTGACGCTTGGGTTTATAGCACATCGAGAGACAGATGATTGTGAACCTGGACAGCTTAGCAAATGGCAGTTCACTTTGTCCCGTGTGGTTGTGCAGTTTGCATGCCAGCATTACTCCCCCCTCACTTCCCACCATAAAAGACCACCAGTGCTCAGGAAAAGTGTACAGATGTCATATTCAATACTTTTCTTTAATAGTTTGCCTTTTTATGTCAATACATTGATCTATCGATCAGATAAGATTAAAAATAAAAATAAAGATTATATTAAAAATTAAAGCACATATGCCTGATAGAGAACCCATGAAACATCCCACCCCTGGATGCAAACAAAAAGTCAGCTAATGGGTAATGCCTGCCCTGCTGCAAACAGGGCAACGCGTAATAATGCTGAACATGCCCCCCAAAAACAACTCCCCTGCCAATTATCTCTGAAATCGCGGGAACCTTGCTGTGCGTAATCAGCCCATGTGCCATAACTTTCCATTATACCTTTACTTCCAGAAAGTAATTTAACCATAACATGTTATAAATAAAAAAGAATGGACACAGAACAAATGTCCATGTTGAATGATTCAGGGTATAGTTTTCTATAACATGCAAATCTACTTACATCAGCCCTTATACTATTGTAAACCCCCTATACTCCTCTGTTGAGAGGTGGAGCCAAACACCTCTAAGCATGTAGCAATTTGGGAGGAAGGAGGGCAGGTGGTGAGAATGACTGTCCCCTGATAAGAATGTACATCTCTCAAGTCTCTTATTTGTTTAACAAACAAACAAAATTCTTGCAGGTGATGCTTAGATAGACCCTATCTCCCCCACCAATTCCATGCAAGACATCTGATCAGTGTAGTATTGTTAAGTGTGTGCATGAAGTCCTGACACACTTGGATCCATATAAAACTATGACAGCATCATAGGCTTATGAAGACACACAGATCAGAAGTGCATAATGCACAGAAAGCAAGATCTGCCCTAAATATTTATTAAGTGTTTAATTCCAAAATCTTGGATAAAATATATGTTCAAATATATTAGACAGTAACTGTAAAAAATGAGGCTTTGATATCTTATGTGCTATATTTTCAACATGTTTGAGCATTTAGAAACAGTTAACGTGTTGAATGCCCAGAAAAAAGGATAATTTTGAGTTAAGTGATGATAGAGTATGTAAATCGTTACAACAGATGTAGCTTGCTATATCTCTTAAGGAAAGAAAAGCTATAATTCTGGAGCTTCCAGCAGCTTCTGGATTCAGCACCCAACAATATTACTTATTCCTATAACTGTTCAGATTTTGTCCCAGCGAGTTTTGACAATAATAGTTATCAGAGGGAAAAATCATAGCAACCTGTCTGATAAACATGTTTCCCTGCCCTCATACCCCGGTGAGCACTGTGACACTATACTTTTATCATCTTGTGTGTGCTCAGAATGAGCTTAGAACAGCAATTGCCAGGAATAGGCAGGCGATAAACTGCATTGATTTAACACATCTTGTTTTCAATCATGCTCAGATTTTCTGAGCACGCATTTTTCCTGTACTCTAGCTTGTAGCTTTTATCTGACGAGCTGATCCCTTTTCACTGGAAAATGAAAAGGTCGCACAATAAGACACGGTTTACTGGAACTCCAACACGCACCGGGGAAAGTATTTTAGATAAATACTGGCAGACATAGTGGAGCTGAATTTCAACAACACAATTGCTTAACAACAATACTTATTACTCTCCTAGAACAAGTCTACAAGCACCTTAACATCTCCCAGTAGGGGAGAATACTAAGTTAGACTTGGTAGCTAAAAGAATACCTTCCACAAAATTCTTTAAAGATGTAGTGCTCCTTTAAACTTTTATAACTAGCCTTGAAATAGGAAAAAAAATTAAACATCTTTTCTGTACTCCATTAACCCCCTTTATATCCCACCTTTCTGCTTTCATCAGGGCCACCAAGACAGCTAAATGTTTTAAAAGTATCTTAAGAAACATATCTTAAAAATCACGAACACCAATAGGGCTGTGTACGATTTGTTCCAGTATTTTTCAGGTTCAGATTTTAAAGACCCAGATTTAAAAAAAAAACTGAAAAAAACCTAAACCTGAATCTGTATGGGGGGTTTCTCTGTGTTTTTTTGGCTTGGGGGGGGGGGAGAGTTGAAATGTCTCAGCTCTATTACAGCTGATCCTGAAAACTTCCAAGCTGCCTCCGAAGTCCATGTGGGTCTTGAAGGCAGAAAGCAGTGCAGAGCTTAACACTGGGAGCTCTGATGTGCACCACCTGCCATCTTTGAGCCAAGAGTTTTGGTTCTGTGACCAACTGATATTTACTTTACTACTAGCAGGAGTAGATTTGATGCAGCTGAAGTGGGTTTTCTTTTAAATCCCAGACTTTTAAATCCCAGGCTATACTTCTGCCCGAAGGGGAGGGCAGAAGGGACTGCCGGCTGCCAGCTGGGAGACCAGCCGGTGGGGCGGGGGAGGGGGGCAGGCAGGGCAATCTGCTGTCCCTGGCCTTGGAGAGCTGCTTTTATAAGCGCTGAGGCCAGGGGTCGGGCTTGGGGAGGCATGGCCACGCCCCAGGGGTGGGGGGCATGGCCCCTCCTCCCAACCCCCCATTAAAAATCTATACCTACATCACTGCCTTGAGGTATGGTAGAAATATTTTTTCCTGTGGGGGCCTGTTTCTCCTCAGTTCTCTGGATTTCTCTTGGTCTGATTTCTGTTGTGGAGTAGCCATTAGCCTACAGAGTCCAGTCTAGATTATTGATTTCATCAGGGAGGAGGTGAGGTTCACATTGTGGGCTCTGCAGGATAACCCTATCCCTAACCCCTAACCCAAGCCGTGTGTGTGCGGCGATTGGCTGGAAGTGACTCATAAGGGATTGCCTGGGAGTGAGTCTTCGCCACCCGGCTAGGCTTACTCAATTATATATTCTCATATAATGAGAAATAATAATTGCAACAGAATTATACTTGTATAACTGAGTGCATGATTATGGGCACAAAGAAACCCAGATTGTATTTGACCAAGAAAACAGAAGTTAACTGTTCCACTTTTACGATTGTAAGAATAGAGGTTCTCTGTAAGAATCAGGAAAGAACTGCTTTCTTTCTTCAGAACAATGCATGACTGCTGGGAAACATTTAAGCGTATTTCCTTTTCTTAAGCATCAAGAATTGCTTGTTTGTTAGCAGCAAAAACTGTATGAGCAGGAACCAGTAGTCTCATTTGGGATGGCAAATCCTGTTTCCTTTCCAAGAGGATGGTTACAGTTGTCCCTTAAGTACCTTGAAAGACAAGGAAACTGGATTATCCTTGTAAAAAGTTGCCAAAATACTTTTTGTTTTACAGAGGCAAAGTCCTCAGGGGATTCTTTAAAATCCAACTAATATTTTTGAGTGCTGAAGTTTGCAGTGATACCTTTTACACTATCTGATGTGTGTAAAAACATATATGACTACATAGTCCTTATCTGTTACACATTTGAAAAAGCTAAGGAGACAAAGTTATACTGTCTAAATATCAAGCATAACTTATGCTCTAGGGCTTTGGGTAAGTGGATTTTCAGAGTGCCGTGTTTCAAGAACAGACATATTTGTACTAAGAAAAAGCCTTTCTCAGGGATGCCACTTCATTTCTGTCTTGACTATGACACAGAACACTGAAATGAAGCACATTAGAGATTAAAAGATTATTTATTGGTTCGTTATTGGGATGATCAACTCCGAAACAAGAAGAATTCAGTGAGGGTTGTCACTCATAATATGATCTTCCTGGCTCATACTTTTGACAAGTGGAGGATATACAAGAATTTGGAGGATATCTCATTTAATCCTCCCCACTATTTCCTTTTTCCCTTCCCTGGTGTAGCCACAATGCCTCCCCCTTTTCTCCTGTCTACACTCCAACCAAACTACCCATACCTGTCCTCCTCTTTCTTCAGTTTTCCAACTGGCAGCCTTTACCTGGAAAAATTATGGTACAGTTTTGCTGTGGGGAACCAACCAGAACTTCTGAGTGGCACTCCCTTTTTCTCTTATGCTCTTCCTCACAGAATTTCCTCTTTCCCTTTTGCTGGCAGTTCCCATATCCTCACTTCCTTCTCTCCTTCCTACCCACTACCCAACCTAACCCTAACTATTTGTACCCCTGACTTCAGCTTGCTTGCTTGCTTGCTTTCTGGTAGTTTCTCCCAAGTATGCTATGCTAGTTTGAATATTGGGCTATGCTCAGTTGTAGGGTGCCAGCTGGGCTCGGCCCAGTTGCACAATGAGAAATCTGCTACGACTTGCAGAGAGTACCTTACTTTTCCCTGTATCCTCTCCCCACACTATTTTTCATGCCCTGGCAGCCTCTATATCCTCACCTTTCCCTGATCCCTGATCCCTTATCTCCTCCCACCAATCCATCTTTTACCTGTTCCCCCATCTTCAGTTATATTTATTATTAATTTACTGTATTTATATCCAGTTTTCTTCCCAAAAGGAACCCAAAGCAGCTTGCATCATTTCTCCCTCCTCCATCTAGGTTAGGTTGACAGTGTGTGACTGGCCCAAAATGACCTACTGTGCTTCCATGTCAGATTGGGAATTTGAACCTGGGTCTCTCTGATTCTTATTTGAAACTCTAATCATTACATTGCACATGCTATCATGGGATGGTTGTTGTTGAACTGTAGCAAGCCCTGGGTAAATCATGCCAGTCAGGTGGGAGAAAGTGTCCCAGTGTTGCTGCTGTGCCTGGCCCCGATTGACTTTTTACTCCTGAAGGGCTCATTGGCTTTTTACTCACAGAAACCAAGGTTGGAAGGCTAGCAATACTGTGTGGCAATAGCCATTTAGGGAATTGGTTACAGGTGTTGCGCGTATCAGAGAGCCAGCGTGGTGTAATGGTTAAGAGCAGGTGGATTCTAATCTGGATAACTGGGTTTGATTCCCCACTCCTCCATCTGAATGGCAGAGGCTTACTGGTGAACCAGATGTGTTCCCGCACTCCTACATTCCTGCTAGGTGATCTTGGGCTAGTCACAGTTTTTGGAACTCTCTCAGCCCCACATACCTTACAAGGTGTCTGTTGTAGGGAGAGGAATGGAAAGGAGCTTGTAAACCATCTTGAGTCTCCTTACAGGAGAGAAAGGACAGATATAAATTCAAACTCCTCCTCTTCTTCCTCCTCCTCTTCTTCTTCTCCTACTACTACGTATTTTGAAAGATCTTAAATCACCATTGATAATATTTAAAGATTTCAGGTTTTTCTGCAAACCTGGGTTGTTTTTCAAATTTGTGGAAAGATCTGTCTTGTGTATCCATGGCTTCTGTCTTTGGATTTAAATATTCACATAACTGGCTCATTAATAATTATATTGATGTAACCTGCAGGACATAAGGTAACACAGGTCTTTTTTGGCAAAACAGTTTTTTAAATCAGCAAAGGGTTAATCCAAATCCATATATTCTGTTATTCTGGAGTAATCTGATTTAAATATTTTTTCAACTACTTATAAATTGAAAAAGGGAATTATCCAAATTGAGCAAAAACAAATACAACACAGCTATTTTTTTTCTAGACATATTATCCATGATTATCGGAACTTCAAACGTTTTTCAGCAGAGGTAGTTCACATTCAGATACAAACATTCAGCTGCTGACAAGTAATAAGAAATCAAGTGATGTACATCAATGATTAACCATGTGTGAAAGGAGAACTAACGAAAGAATGCTGAAGGATTTCAGCAGCTCCATATAATAGTTGCCACAGTTGTATGTTTAAATTTCACCTAGATTTCAATAAGATGCATTCCTTTTCCTTTTAATAACTTAATAATTAAACAGATTAACACATGGGACATTTGGACCAGATGGGAATGGTTGAAGCCATTAAAATGGCAGTCAAGTTATCCTATCAATACAGCATTATTCATGAGTACTCCTGGGGCAAAATCAGCTGCCCACAATCCCCACAGGTGACTGTGGCAGGCCACCTTGGCTGGTATCATTGCATTCAAGCTGGGTAAGGCATGGGATTCAATAATCTTATATTTGGCTTAGCCTATTTTGCATCAGTTGGGGGGGGGTGTGTGTGTGGAGACAGAGATAGTCAGGGCTAAAGGGTTCTAAAGGGACTTTATTTCCCTCACCCGACTTCCCATCTATCTAAACATCTCTATTGACTGTATGTCTGTATTTTGTATGTAGTACAAAAGTTGTATGTAATATGAAATTACTTCCTCTAAAATGGCAGTTATGCCAATGGCAGTTATGCCATGGATAAGCCTTCCCTTAAAATGAGCAGAATTACCCATCTGAAAACACTCATTCAATATGCACCATTCTGCATTATTTATAAAGAATATAACTGAAATAATAATTTTAAGATAGGCACAAAAGAATAATTCAGATAAGTAGAACTTTCAAGATAATTAACATCTGGAAATATCTAAAATGTATGGTGAAGATCTATTATAACACTCTCTTGATGTGGTGAAACCTCTTATAAGGAGGTACAAATACACCACCACTGATTGTTAAATTATGCAAATGGTCATACTCACAGTAACCTAAATACTCCCATGGGCTGGACCACAAACCAACCAATTTAATATACTTGCATATGAAAATTTATCAGCAGAAGCTTTTCTTGCTCTGACATTTATTACAGCATTCAACATACATGCACACGAACAGTGTTACTGCCTTCTGTGTCTGCTGGGCCCCTGGTGAGGAAATATTTGATTTATTGCAGAGTGCTCATTTCTCTGTATTGCAAATAAAGTATAATTTGATTAAATGTAAATGAAGCAAAAACAGTTACAGTAGCTTGTCTGAAACAATTTATTGTAAGGAATGCCTGTCATCTGTCTCACTTTTTTAATTCATAAGGGGAAAGTGTGGATGGACATAAAATCTGAGGGACAGTAAAACTGTAGGCTATTTGGAGGAGGACACAGCAGTTGAGCAGGTAAGATCCTTAAAGCTTTAAATTCCATCTTCCAATAAAGTTCATTGTGATCTACCATTTCCTAGCAGAACTAGAATACAGTGAAACAGAAAATCATTTCTAGAATGCTCATATAATGCATTGAACAATAAATATAGTTATACCAACCTGCTCTAAAAACCTAGGGAATTATAGTGCACCATAGCTATTGGTCAAAATGGTTACTAGTTATGATGCATATTTATTATTTACAGCATCTGAGGAGCATGCCTATGATTCAACATGGCTTTTCTTATGTTCTTATGAGTCCCCCATTTCCATGCATGCAGCCAAATTCCATCAAATGTGGGTTCAAAGATATGAAGGCCCAGAAGACATACAGTACTTGCCTTGGCTGCTTAGAACTGCTTATCACCAAGACAACATCTATCATATATGAACAGGTGCTAAAGACTTCAGTTCGTGAATGGAAATTGTGGTTTTCCTACTGCTCAACCATGTATTCTCAGAGTCATGTGCAGCATACCGAGTTTCGGATAATGCTCTTTTAACTGTGAATGTGAAAGGTTTCTTTATACCACTGCTCACTGTGATTTTTTTCAATTAGTTCCGCATTGCCCTGTTATCATAGTCACCATACCACTTCTGTCTAGGACTGCCAACTCTGAGTAGAGAAATTCCTGAGTAGAGAAATTCTCTGAGTAGAGAAATTCCTGGAGATCTTGGGAGTAAAGCTAGCAGAACACAGGGTTTGGAAAGGAGAGAAACTTAATGCCAGAGTCCAATTTCCAAAGCAGCCATTTTCTCCAGGGAAACTGATTTCTGTGATACATAGATCAGGTATGATTTGAGGAGATCTCTAGGCACCAAATGGTGGTTGGCAACTGCACCCAGTCCCATTATCAAGGGCTATATTTACGTAGTAATATGTAGTGCTAGTATACTACAATGGTTGCAGACAGGGGCGTAACGAGGCAGCCCTGGGAAAACTGTAGCCCTGGGCAAAACTTGAGTTGGATGCCCCCCCCCACCCCGATTGGCGGCCACTCCACCACGACCAAATTTTTTTTGCACCAGGACATTGGTGCCTGCAGGGGGTGCATTTTTAGACATATCAGCACCAAAATTTCAGCATATCATTAGGAGACTGTCCTTATGCTACCCCCCAAGCTTTGTGAGGTTTGGTTCAAGGAGTCCAAAGTTATGGACTCCCAAAGGGGGTGCCCCATCCCCCATTGTTTCCAATGGGAGCTAATAGGAGATGGAGGCTACAGTTTTGAGGGTCCATAACTTTGGCCCCCCTGAACCAAACTGCACCAAACTTGGGGGGTGTCATCATCTCCAGATGATGCCCTGAAATTTTGGTGCCAATACATCCAAAAATGCACCCCCTGCAGGAACATCCTAGAAATTTGCCCAAGAATCTTTGTTCTGCATTGAGTTTTCTGCATTGCTGTCAATGGGGATTGCAGGCTGTGGGGGGCACATTTCTGAAGGCACAGTCTCAAAACTTTCAGGGTCTCATCAGGAAACTGCCCTAATGATACCCCCAGGTTTGGTACAGTTTGGTTCAGGGGGGGGCAAAGTTATGGACCCTCAAAACTGTAGCCCCCATCTCCTATTAGCTCCCATTGGAAACAATGGGGGATAGAGGCACCCCCTTTGGGAGTCCATAACTTTGGACTCCCTGAACCAAACCTCACCAAACTTGGGGGTAGCATAAGGACAGTCCCCTGATGATACGCTGAAATTTTGGGGTTGCTAGCCTAAAAACTGCACCCCCTGCATGCCGAAAATGGAAAACCACTAAAATACCCAAAAACGAACCCAGCATTTTGATGCCCCCCACAAGGTGATGCCCTGGGCAGCTGCCCACCTTGCCCAATGGGCATTACGCCAGTGGTTGCAGACTTGAATGCAAATTTGCATTCACTCATGGTTCCAGTTGGGTGACCCTGTAATCACGACTGTCAGGTTACCCTGTTTTAAAAGCTTAGTGTGAAAATAAAATGGGGAGGGTGGGTCATGTACACCAACCTGAACTCCATCTTCAACACCTTGAATTTCTTGGATAACAGATTAGAATAAAATTAGATAAATATGCTGTGATGCTAAATATGTGTCAATGATAACCAAACATCCATGTCTAACTAGTTAATACACTGGGCAGCAAAAACAATACAGAAATATTCGTGTGTTTTTATTTTCAGGTGGGGGAGGATCGATGTGGTATTATGAAAACTGGGCTTGAAGAAGGAAATTAATATAATTTACGCCTGCCTTATTGAAGAAATTACAAAAATAAATGTAAGCTATCCTTATTGAAGAAATTACAAAAATAAATGTAAGCTATGTGTAGTGAATACATGGATTTGCCCTACAAAATATTTATTGAACTAATTTTAGGGAAATTAGTATTGGGTGCCACATAAAAAAAAACAGGCGGTTTCATCACTTAATGCGAAAAGTAACACTTCTGTTAAAACAAGAAAATGATGTCAGAACCTTTTGACCATTCAGATAATTATAGATAATCATATTGTAACTATTTCATTGGTGTTCTTCCTTTATTCCTTTTACTTTTTATAACAAGTGATAAATGTGGTTTCACTCCCTAAAAAAGCTACACAGCATTTGGTTTTAACAAGAAAACAGAAACAACTGCTGTGCTATGAGATATAGACTAGTGGTTATAGAGATAATTTTCCCTTTTAAAAAATGGCAAGTATTAAAAGGGGCTTTTGAGAAAAAAAAGGTGTGAGTCATGCAATAGAAGAAAAAGTACCATATAATTTTTGCCTAAACATACTTCAAACACTTTAACAAGGTAATATATTGTTATAGTCTTTCCCACTGTCTACTTTATGAATCAAGAAAAGCTGAATACATGAAAATGATGTGTGTATACTTGCCTTGTTCCACAAAAATACATTTTTGATGGAAATGAAATCTAAATGAAATCATGCTGGAAATTTTACATAGATTAATCTACATTAATTACATAAATTAATCTAACAATGAAGATAATATTGTGTTGAGAGACAAATATCCGTTGCATGTAAGGAATGAAAGGAAAATGAGGTTGGTGGACAATATTATTGAGCTGCAAAGCAGGTGCAAAAATCAGAGAATAAGCTTTACCTTTCATGTAAAGCAAAGGTTGGTACAAACCTTATGCAGAACTAATTAGGGTCAAGGTCCACAGATTATAAAATTTACTTTCAAACATGCATTGGATTCTTCCATTGCCCTGGAACTGCAGGCCTATTAAGCTTAGTCATCTGTCCAATAATGCTCTCTAATTAATTAATTATATTAAACTTGATACCCTGTTCTTTGGCAGCAAAAGCCAGGCTCGGAGGAGCTTCCATACATTATTTAATCACATTGAAATGTCATAAAACCATATATAATTTAAAATCAATATCAAAAACAATATCCCAAACAATTCAAACATTAAAACACAATATATAACTTCATTTTAATAGTGACCATAATATACCCTGGAGCAGCTTAGAAGTCCATCTATCCCTGTCTCATTATAAATGATGGATGGGGAGGGGGGGAGGTAAGGTCGGGGGGCAGCAAGTTGAAATGGACCCATAATTGCCTCAACCAAAGGCCCGGTGGAACGACATTTTGCAGGCCCTGAGAAAATGATTAAGATCCCTCAGGTCCCTGGAGTCAAATGAAAGGGAGTCCCACCAGGCGTGAGTCAGGGCTAAAAAGGCCCTGGCCCTGGTTCAGGCTAAACAAATGTCTTCAAGGCTAGGAACCACCAGGAGGTTATTACCAAAGGTCCACTGTATAAGATGCTTAATGTTCCAACATTTCAATTTGCAAATTGTCTGCAAGTTGCAATCACCATATTCACACATTTAACCTACACGTTTATATGCAGTCAATTTGCGTATGGTGTCAATTGTTCAGGCATGATCACATATTCATTCTGAGGAATTTAACACCTTCCTTGTCTGCAACTGCCATTCTGCCCACATTTGTGGTTCACCACATTAATTAAGAACATACACATTGACATTTCATAGTTTGTGACTTCCAGATGTGGAGTGTCCCTCTGTCACTTGAGACAAGTGTTGCATACTCTGGGTTGGAAAATTGCTGGAGATTTTGGGGTGGAACTTAGAGTGGGCAGTGTTTGGGGAGGAGATCTCAAGCAGAATTTAAAGAGCCATTTTCTCCAGGGAAACTGATCCCTGTTGTCTGAAGTTAGGGTTAGGGTTAGTTCAGTTGTGCAGGTTGACCTCCATGGCCCACCAAGAGATTACCACCTCTACTTAAGGCAGCCTGACCTAGTGTTTGTTAACTAGACAGGCAGGTGAACTGTCCTGATTGGTAAAAATGTGGACATGCATATTCTAGAAACTACCACAGCTGTCCCTTCAGCCAAACAAAAAAACCCAATTTAAAAAAATTACAATAAAGGAACTATTTCATTTTGCGAGGTGGGGAAGGAGTCCATATTTCCAAAATGTATGTACCTCTGTGATCAAGTAAATCTTTGTCAATTTAATTTCAGCTTTCCATGATAAAGCTGTTCTTCTCCAAGCTAATTAACTAAGAATGTCACCTAGTTATTGAGATTAAAATTTACTACAATTTGTTCGGCCACTACAAGACATGGCCAATTTTGTGTTCAGCACACTAGGTGTACTGAACCCTTTTAGAGTTTCAGTTTGCCAAATTTCAACTAGGGACTTGAAATCAAATTGATCAAGGCCTGCTTCGAGTGCACATACTCAAGATGTAGAGAACACATTAAAAAGGAGAGGAAAAAGGAAGAGAGTGAGGACTGACTGTGCATGTGCAAAAGGAGCAAAAACCACCTTTCTTAGCTATTTCTTAAAAAAAATCCCACATTTTAGATAAATACATACAACTTTCAAATATTATGAACAATTAAAATACAATATTTTGGAACTCAAAATATTATTTTAAACAATTGAAAAAACCATTGTTGGTGTTGTTTTTTAAAAAAATTCTATTCATTATTGCACAACACCACAGAAACTATGCAAGGCTGACTTTAAATCTCAACCCCAGTAAGGCCTTCAGCAATTAAAAATGACAGCCTCCAATTAATCAACTAAAACATTATCTGATTAGTCTACCAGATTAAACCAAAAAAGTTGGCAGCACTGCCTACTTTTGAATAGTACCTTACAACAAACAAGCTGTATATAAGAAATCTGAACTACCCTTAATGGTCTCATATGCACCCGTAAACTTCTGAAAAGTAAATGCATAACGAAGAGTATGAATCTGCATTATCTCGTTCCACAGAAGGTAGCTAATAGTTTGAGGTTAGATGCAAGAATAACTTAAAGGAAAATCATTTGTGGATTCTACATTCTCAGCAAAGGTAGAACCCATGTTGATACCCAAAGGTATTATTCAATTCCTGGTGGATGGTGGAAGGTATGCGCACATATCTTAACTATATCAATATTTGTACTGAATAAGAACTGTGCTTCAGTGAATGGCATAAACGTTCATTTATATATTCAATTTATACTCCATCTTTCTTTCCAATGGGTATCTAAAACAGCTTCCATTGTTTTCGGTTCCATTTCATTCTCGCAATGAACCTTTGAGGTAGGTTAGGTGAAGGATGTATGACTAGCCTATAGGCACCCAGCAAAGTTTCATGGCAGAGTGGGGATTTGAACCGGGGTCTTCCTGCTTCTAGTCCAACAGAATGTCTACCAAACCACATTGGCTTTCTGAGTTACCGTTACTGAGAACCGTACACTGCTCAGAATTTTTTTATATCATACATTTTATTAAATGCCAATTTATTCACTGCATTCTGACTATTCTTTTCAGTTTAAACCTATGTTTAAATATTAGTTTACCTTAGGAGTTGATGAAATCCAAGGCATGGCATTTAGAAGCATCTCTTTGCAAGTCACAGATCAATCAATATTCATTGAAATTTTTAGAAGCTTTCAGTCTTATCCAAAGGGAGGGGAACAGCTTGGGGGAGTGATGCAAAACTGTGCTAGCACCCAGGGCACTTATCCCACCGGAGGGGCAAAGAGGCTGGCAGATGGCTGTGGTGACCCTCCAGAATGCCTGGGTGTCACACCAATACTGCTTCACTATCCACATTCCTGCACAGTGGGGACAGCATTAGTCAGCTTCCTTCCTGGCGTAGCAGGGAACTCTGACACAGCCTGGGCCTCTGACTTACGCCACCCAGTCCATGTAGCCCTATGGGCATTCCAGCAGCAGGAAGGGTTTTTAAAAGTTGTTGCCCAAAGTCCCTCTGGAGGCAGCCCAGCAGTGCAGCAATGGTGCCATCCCCAACCATCCAGGGATGTGGATGGGGCAATTCATCACTTCAGGACAAGGCTAACTGATTTTGGTCACATTTTCCAACATTGTTCTTTGAGGGAATGTTTATGCCTCTAGGCAGCTGAGAAAGAATCTTTCATGAATTATCTTTTAGTGGCAACCCCAGGGTTAAAGAAAAGCCTAGTTTCCTGTTCAAGGTACAACTACCTTTAGAAAACTGGAAATGTGAGTATATTGCATCAGCTACTGTTTTCACATCTTGAGCAGTTTTTCTTCAATTTTCATCTTTCCACGTTAACTGTTTTTCTGTTAAATTATTTATTTCTAATTATTAAGTCCAGAGCTTTTGCAAAAGTCAGCACATAAACAAAAAAAGCAGTGCTGCATGATGTGGGTAACTGTTTAATTTTAGGTAAGCTACAATGCTCAAATACATCTTTTCCAGTACCAGTTCTCAAAATAAATGTCTCCAAAACAAAACCAGGGGAAATAACAGTTAAAACTTTTTGCAATGCATGGTATGCAGGTATTGCCCATTTCTCTAATTACCGGTACATTAGATCCAGATTGCCTAGTTACCTGCATACACTCTTTTGTAGTCTATGGTGGATTCCCCACAGCATATTTATAACGGTTTGCAATCACTATAAGTGAATTCTTTTTCCCTTTTGTTTTTTGTTCTCATGTGTGCCTTTTACCAGTCCTGGAAGTGATTTGAGCTCATGAAAATAATTCAGGTTGTTTTGACTCCTTTGCACAAAAACGGTTCTTTTTTAAAATTTTCCCTACAACGCATGTGTAGTTTTGAAGGCATAAAGAAATGAACCCTCACAGTCATGCTGATTTTCCCATATTCTGATCAGCTGTTCCTTTTCGCTCATGGTCTGATTGGACGTATCTGGTGCTCCCTGTCTCCTTTGCTTTCATCGGTCATTATAGTGGGATTGAATCATACGTTTCAAAGTCACCCCCCCTTCCTGTTTCTCATTAATAGTAAATCACTATTATAAAATGGAAACAATTCCCTACCGCCTGGCCTTCCCCAAGTTGATAATATATTCATTAATAAAATGTGATGATAATGAATCCAAGAATCTGGCCCGTAAACCTAACAAATGCTCAGCCTGGGCTTCAATGAAGTGCATCTGTGTGGCTTTTCACTTTTAACACACAAAATTTTAACAAAGAGGAAAAGGGACTTTCATGCAATGGCCAGGCAATAATGAATGTGTTACTATGCAGTAAATGGTGGACATGATTGCTTCCACAGGAAGAAAACATGCTTGGGAGACTTTGTAAAATGGTGGTCGGTCAGAGAATCAGCCTACAACATGCTGCAAACTGCACAAAATGGCAGGTGGGCAGAATCATCCTGAAATGGTAGGTGAAGGTTACAAACAAAAGTAAAGTGGTTGAAGGGTGGAGGGAAATCAGCTGGCAAGTGGGAAAAATAAAGCATACATTGCCTGTTGTGTTCATGCAGGAGCTCTTCAAGCCGGGTTTTTGAAAAAAGACCGCTAGTTTAGCAATTTTTGCAAAACCCAGGTTAAGAAAAATAAAATGGGCTAAAGTCGTTTTAGGTTAGAGCTGTGCGAAGTTCTTCCCAAAAACACTTCTTACAATGTTCTCATATTTATGCTGTACTGAATCCACCCATGAGAGCATGTGGTCCATGTCAGCATAATCTAATGATAACAATATTCTCATTTATCCAAACATTCAGACCATTGCCCAAAGAACCGAGCTGGGCTTGGATATTCTTCTTGATCAGTAGTCGTCATGCCACCTAGCAAATCTCTTTTAAAGTAGAGATTATTTTTAAAAATAGCTTGTGACATTTCAAGGATTTTCAAGGGGAAGACAGTCTCACTGCCTTGAGTCTGAAAAGGTGAGATAGAACTGGTTCTGGTGGGTTTTCCGGGCTGTGTGGCTGTGGTCTGGTGGTATGATTTCTTGATCCGGAGTGTCTCCATTTTCTGGGTCTGTTGGAACATTTCCTCCCCGTAGAGGTGTTCAATGTATTGTCGAAGGCTTTCACGGCCGGATTCAACTGGTTCTGGTGGGTTTTCCAGTCTGTGTGGCCGTGAAAGCCTTCGACAATACATTGAGATAGAAATGTTTATGACACCCCAACCTCATGATATTGCAGGTCTAGCCAATTGCTTTTGTATGGCCGAACAGAAATGTTATGGTTTTCAACAGATTGGTTTTTGGTAAAACCTTTTTTGCTGGCTTCATAATGTCCCAAAAAGATCAGTTTTTAAATAGTTCTAATGTTACACTGGTTAGGCTATAACTAGTTGGCAGGAAATGGGTGGGTTGCTCATGATAGGTAGGGATTATAGGCAAAAGCTATGAAACATCAGGTATGTTCAAAACTGGCCATCACATGTCTTACAATGGACTGTGCAGGAAGGAACACTCTTGGTGCTGAGCAGTATTACTCCAAACACAATACTGGCCTCACGACACATGTGGGAGGGAGATGAGACTTGGCATCTCTCAGCGCATAGTGAATGCTCAGGTGAGATTAAACAAGTGCCAGCAGAAATGCTGGCCAAGGATGAAGCCAAGGTTTCCCTTGTTGTTCGTTTATGGCCAAGGTTGACCTGCTTGTAAAAGACAAACAGTGGTAGACTGCCTAGCATAACTTGACCCTGAACAGGGTAGATATTTTAATAAGCAATTACACAGATAAGCCATTCAAATAAACTAGTTGATCCCATACAGTTGTCCTGTGTCCTCATATGAGGAGTGCTGGGGCAAGATCATATGGTGCTGTTCCAAAATAAAGACAAACATAACTTTTTAAAAATATATTGTCTTTAAATTATTTATGTATACACAGACAGAAAAATAACCTAACAGATCTATATACACATTTTGCAGGTATCATCTATCCTACTAATTAAATTTTCCCAAGCCTTCTACAAATTATGCTCATTTTCATATCTTTGCAAGCCTGTATTTAAGACTAACATGAAAAAGCCCTTAATTTCCCACCCAAAATTCTTCTTTCCTAGAGATGATGTTAAGTTTCCACTTCTTGCAACAAAAAGTCCAGCAGCTGTTAACATATATAAAACAATACTTCGTGTCTCCCATGATAAAAACACCACACATAATTAAGTAGAAACAATTCTAGTAATGGGCAAACACAACCATCCTCCAGTTCATATCCTAATGAGCACAAAAGACTGCTTTAAGGAAACAATCGGGTGATAGCACACGATATGATAGACAAATGAATGCGCACACTAGATTGCAATGCGATTCAAGCAAGGAACAGCACTGTGGTTTCAAGGCCATAATGTTTTGTGATTATTTTGAGCAGGGGTCTTCTTTTTAACAGCCCAACCTCTACAAGGCTCATGTAACAAGGTAATGCTATCTCTGAAATAATGAGCGAAGGAATGCAGCTCCAATCTCAGGTGCGATTTCACACACTAAAGAACCAGATCAATACGACCAGCAGCAAGCCGCTCAATACCCCCTGAATTATTGTTTCATTTTTCTTCTTATTATAGATGAGTTGTATTATTATTTTTCCCAAATCAATATTTTACAACCTTTTTTATCCGTTCCTCCATAAATTTTGTGATTACTTTAAACTGGCAATTCCGGTACACTAAATAAGATGCAGTATCTGAAAGGTAGTGAGTGTACCAAGATGTGGTGGTGTATGTATGAGCTGCTGAGGGTGTTTGTAACTCAGGCACTAGATTAGAGTAAAAAGGGCATGTTAATGGAAAATGCAAGGGCAAAGATTTCCATGGAACAAAGCTGAAACCTGAAATTGGCTTCAGAAAATGAAAATGTCTAAGAACGGCTGAGATTTATCTTGGCTGCCACTGCTGCCTGGAGGTGGGGAAGGAGAGGGGCAGGCTCAGTGCTGGCATCCAGCCCAGCATGGGGCTGGGCTGCCCAGCTGCTGGTGTGAGCGAGTGACGTGTCTGGAGGAGGCAGGGCCACGGCTTTATATGGGCAAGCTGGGCCATCTTGTGCCTCTTCTCGCCTCAGCGCCAACGGCTTCTCCCACCTGCCTCCCTTGTGATTCTGAGTTTTTGTTGTTGTTGCTGTTCTGTTTATGATTATTGTTGTTATTTGCACTTCATTGGTCACTGCCTGGTGGGTTGCACATGGGGACTGATCCGTTCAGGGGAGGGGGACCCTGCATTCCAGACCTCCATAAGAGGCCTGGGGGGGGGGGGGGGGAGTGAGCCTGTGAACTACAGGCCCTGGCAGGGGCTGCTGGTGGTGCATGCCCCAGCAAGGGGAGTTCATCCAGCAAGGGGAGTTCATCCAGAGGGGAGTACCTAGATGGCTCCCACTATTTTGCTGCTCCAGGAGTTGGTGTTTCCCCCCATGCATCGGGCTAGGGGAAAGTTATGATGGAGGGACAGCAGACATGCTTCCCAGTGGTCACTGCAGAACAGCAGACATGCTGCTCAGTGGTCACTGGGGGACAGCAGACATGCTGCCCAGTGCCGGATCCATCACCTATGCTGTGTCTCTGCTTCCTTTTGCCAGCACACCAATAAAATGGCTGTGGACAAATTTTCCAACATAATGGGGTTTTCTGAGTCTCCTTCTGCACCCTTGGACCACTTCCCCCCCTCCTCGAATGGCAACTACACAGCACTCTCAAAAGATTCAGCATTAGAAACAGAGCCCTGATAGCCACAATGCTTTTGAAATTTAATTCTAAGCAAAACTTGCCTCTCCACCACCTCTATGTGTGATCTCAGTTAAAGGGCCAGCGTAATTCACTGAAATTGTTTCTTACAAAAGCAGATAATTTTGTGCACCTTCAAATGATTTAATTAGTTTCCAGAGCTGTCTCCTGCTAAGTGTTTAAAGTGTCTACAAATCAAATCATGTTAACGTATCTGCTGCAGTACTCTTAGTACATCTTAACAAAAAGTGTCTTCTTTTGGCATTAATGGAAGCTATCCCCAGACCCCTTGGAGAGGAAGCAATATAAGATAATTACTCTGTGATTTTGCTATCTGTGAGCTTATTGTAAAAGTAACAGCTAAACTTGTGAAACTTATACCACTGTTTGATAGTTACCCACATACTTGGCTAACATCATATTCTGCTCAAGTCAAGGGGTATTCAACCAAATTGTGTAAGGAAAACACAAAGATGTAATCATAAAGATTGGGGGGGGGAGTTTGGCTCTACCATCAGCACTCACATTACTGTTGAACAACCTGCTGTAACAACACAAGGAGAAAAAGGAAAGCAACTGTTTATCTTTAAATGCCAAATACTTCTACAATTAACCACAAAGGCTTAGAATCATCTGACCTTTACCCCCCCCCCCAAAGGTGTTGTTTTTAATGCAAAAAGCAATCATAGGGGGTTTTTTGTTTATGAACAAATTTAGTAATATTATATTAAAAGGTTTATAACAGTCTGTGGTAAAGTCTTCATAAATAATAAGAATTATATTTAACAGTCACATTCTAATACTCAGCAGCAACATCTTTTTTGTCCCACAGTGTTCCCACAGTGATTCCTGCTTTCTGCTGAATGTTTAATTGTTTTAATGTTTTTATATGTATTTTACCTTGTTTCTAATTGTATTGATGGTGTATTTTTGCTTGGTTTTAATGATTTTTAAGAACTATTTCTATTATGTATGTTTTCAACCTATTAGCTGCCTTTGTGGCCCTGATAAGGACAGAAGGGTAGGATATACATTTTGAACATAAATAAATAGTTGTTTGATTTGGCCTCATGCAGCTAGAGCTTGAACCCATGAATGTTTTCCAGAAGTAGTAACATTGTGCTCAATTGGACTGAGTCCCCAATAAATGTACACAGGATTGACCTTGGCCAGAAAACATGTAAAAGTGCCTGTTCAGTTCTTGTGAAGAACCAGCTGATTGTTTGCATAGTTCTGGGTCTGCAGCACAGCTCTGAAAGATTAGTTCCTACGAGTTTCTCTTTAAATTTAAATTGCAAGTCATTTTAATTTGGCAAAAAGGAAATATGTAAATGTGAATTTCTAACCAGTGTTTAGACAATAACTTCAGGATGTTCAGTTTCTTCTCTATTACAAAATACAGGAAAAGAAAAAAATGGGGGGAGAGAGTTCTATTCTTTAATTAACCCCACATCTGCTGGAAAAGAAGGCTTCCTGGTGTTAACCACCAGCACCAAGTCCAGGTGCAAATGAACAAGCAGTTCAAACTGGCAGCTTCTAATGCCAGGAGGTTAACCATAATTTATGTTCGCAGGAAGAAGGTGAAAGATTATGTTGGTTGAGCTGAACTGGTGGAAGGCTAAAGGGACACTAGCAAATGTTACATTTTTTGTAGTACTGTTCTTTTGTTATACCTTCCTGAAAGAAGAGCTCTTGATGTTTTCAAGACATGCCAGTAGTCCCTTAAGCCTCTATTTAATTCCACCAATTACCATCTTATTCATCCTCCTACTTCTTTGCACACTTTGTAATGTAATGCAAGGTTTGGTAACATGAAGGAACTTTGGAGGTCTGTATTAAATTGGTGGGCTTTTGAATATTTTAGAAGCATGCAAGTCTTTCGGTAATAGGTGTTGTAAGTTCATTCAACTTTTGAGTTTGCCAACGTAAGGATAAATAGAAAGATAAATATGCAAGCTTTCATTTCCCCAAATAGCTGCTAAAGATGGTTCTTATCTAGCTACTAGGGAGGGATGTTATTAGTTCCCCTTCTCCATATGCACTAATTATGAGTTCTTCTCCAGTTTGGAACAGGATTTTTTTTCCCTGCATGGCTTCACTAACAGACTGCTTACAAAAAAAACCCCTCTAAAAGTGAAGTTTAAAGTTTATATTGCAGGAAAACCTCACCTGCTGAATTTCTGCCGCTGTCAAAGACACAGGAGCTTGCCCAACAATATTACACTGGACAATTCCAAACACAGCAGAGCTTGCAGAAATTTTTTTTGCTACCTTAGACCTAACCAAAATCCAATCACGGAACACTTGTATCACTTATTGCTTGATCGCAATGCACTTTTCTAGAAGCAGTATTCAGATCATACTTCCAAACTAAACCTGCTAGTGAAACTTTCTTAAAAACCTGGAATAAATCGGACTTCCTAAAACTTTAAGCATCTGTTTTGGAAACACACTGTCCAATCCTTAACATTTTGTATCAGTGTATGACTCATTTAACAGTCTGTTTCAAGGGAAGTTCTTTGAGATTAACAGACCAAGATTTTAGAAGTGGGTATTATTATACCAGCAGCTGTTCTAAAATAACAATAGAATATAAAAACCAAGCAAGACCAATCAAACACTGCAATGTTTGGAAGCAAGGGGTGTGAGAATGAAAGCATTTGGGTAAAGATAACAGAAAGGATTTGCAAGATAAATTTCAGCAACCCTGTGGGTTATTTATTGTTAGGAGCTGCAAAGCACAAAATGGTTTATTGGCTATGAAGGTCAGATAACTGTTATACTGCATTAAATAGGTTAGAAGACCCGAGAATCCATGGGATTGCATGAAAATTGCCAGGAAGGCACATAAAGGCTACTTTACCCTTTATTGTTAATAGCCTCCTAATCCTTTACTGCAAATTTATAGTTTAGAAATAACAGCATATTTTTAAGATTGAAGAAATGTGACAAACAGTTCATGCCCCTTAATAATCAAATCAAATAGCTTAGATTGGGGGCTTATCAGTGTCTTCCTCCTCTTTGTGGTTTCATAGATAGAAAATACTTTATATCTCCTATTACATAAATGATGAATGGAACCATTGGTTATGGGCTGTTATTTGCTTGGCTGTAGTCAATATGTTTTCTTTGGACAGGGAGTTCAATGATTTATATCGTTGCTGGCCTTATCACTTATTCACTTAGGGTAGACAGGAAAAAGTCAAGGTTGAGAGTAAGGCCTCAGGCTCCTGCAGACTTATAATATTGAGAGGTGGAGGAATTATGTTTTAATGATCTGGAAAACCTGTGTTGTAGAGGCCTTCTCAGGGTCCTTAGAAAGGAAAAGAGTATATTTCTTGGGAGATATGAGCATAGAGCATGCACAATAAAATATTTTATTCATGATAGACTTTAGTTTGGCAGTAACTGCAAGTGTCTTACAGCTGCAAGGTGTATTTCAATTATAGATTCTGATGCAATATATTACATTGATAATATATTATTATTGCACATTATTACTACACATTCTAGCTCTTCTAAACCAAGTTGGGTTTTTTATTTTTGCTTTTGTCTACAAGCACACTGGTTAAACTGATAAAAGTACCATCTGTCCTAGCTGCTCATGCTGAAGGGTCAGTTGCTGCAATCCCTGAGAATGTATCTTCCTTAAAAAGACAAGCAACACTACTGCAAATATACTTCTTGTTCATGTTCACTTTCTTGCTTGATGCTAAGACCTCTAGAAAGTTTATTAAACAGGTAGTTCAAAACAGGTGTAAAGTTTTCTTTTTAAACATGAAAAATCATGTTTGTATCTGCTGCTTATGAACTGGGAAGGAAAAGGGATCTTGGCATGTAATGAAAACATTTCTAATTTCTGTCTTCTTGTTGCAGTGAGCCTCTTGAGGATCTGGCTGTGTCACTACTAGCACTGGGGTTGCCAGCCAAGAGTTATGCCTCTCTAACTTTCTTGGGGAAACTAAATCTAAAACAGTTGGGGTAAAGCAGAAACAGTATTCATCCGGGTACTCATGAGGATTGGGGGTGGGGGGTGGGAATCTTCCCACTTCCTGCACACTGGAGTAGCAGATAATCAATATCAAAAGGTAGGGTAACCAGAGAAGGGAGGGCTTGCAGAGTGTGTGGGGCCTCATGGTTAACATAGTGAATTCAAAGTTTGAGGGGCGGGACTTTTAAATTAAGTATACTCCAATGTTACATCCCCATCACTAACTTAAATGTATTTCAGAAATAAACATCCACAAGATGAGAAAGAAGCTATTTTATCTAAAACAAATAGACATCACTCTCTCTTGTTCTATATTTTACAGTGACTCTGAACCCTAGAAATGTAGCATATTATTCATTTATGGCTCACTTTATCTTTTTTTTTTAACAAATAGAATCCTCAAAGGTGATTCATAATCTTTCACCTACATTTTATCCTCACAATAATCTTGTGACATGGGTTAGGATAAGAATATTTGACTGGGCCAAGGTCATCCGTAAATTATATATATACACACATACACACACATATATAAAAAATAAATTCATGCCCACTTGAAGGTTTGGGTGAAGTATCAACCACCCAAAATAATTCTTTTTGACCAACAGGCAACTTTATGAAAGTAAGATATTAGTGTCTAGTAACTTTTAGTCCATTCCGAACTACCCATAGTTGGGATTGACTCCTATTCAGCTGGTTATCTTTCCAACTACACAAATCTTATTTTGCACCTCCTCCTGTCAGAACAGCTGGGCATTGTTTATCCTGTCAATTTTAGCTGGAAAACATATTATCTCTTTCCACTCACTGGCAAAATCCATGCAATAAAGTAGTTTTTCTCAGAAGGTTGCATCAATGTGTTTGTAACAAAATGCCTTCCAAAGTAAGAATAAAAAAAAAACACTCTCCAAAAAACCACAACTTTACTAGCACACTTATTTTTTATGCACTTGCCATTCTGTCAATATAACAATATTACTCAGAATTTTATGTAAAAATGAGTATATTAAATTAAATATTATACAGAGCTTCAAATGCCTCATTTGCCACAAGACTAGCATTTTAAATATCCACAGAGAAAACAGGCTCCAATGAACATTGGGTGTTTTGGTGTTTTGTTTCTATATTTGAATATCTTAATGTTTAAATATCAATGGGTTTATTTTTCAAAAAACTGTCTGTGATATGATTTACAGGGAGTAAAAAACCCAAGCAACTATTTAAATAAGCCCTTGCAATGAATTTCTTACAAAAGTACTTTCACAGTGTAGACTTTTCTCACTGTATAATATAGAACTTTGAATCATGGATAGAACATGCATTCACAGATCAAATTTCTGGTTGGCAGTTATAGGGGGGAAAAAGAATCTAAAATTAATGGGTCACTAGGCATTTTTTCTTTTAAGAATCTGAGCGCTTAACAGTAAAAAAAAAAAAGAGAGAAAAGTTTACAGCCAGGTGCTTGAGGGGATATTTTGCTGAACACTGATTAAAAATAATTTCTTCTAAATGAGTCCTAACCACAAAATGAGGCCATTAATGGATAAGACATTTTCACCAGAGAGGAAACTATGCTTGAATGGCTTTTGTACCACCCACAACCCCCAACTCTCTTTCCTCTGTTCTTTCCTCATTCTTAAATGCAGGGTAAATAAACACCAAGTGATGCCTCAGTGTTTTCAGCCAAAAACAGAGGCCAAGCTCCTCTGAGAAAACATTTGGCCTCTGTGGTTTGTAAAACGTTCCAGAACACTGAATTCACTGAAAAACTCTGTGGAAAAAAATCCCATGCACTGGAAAACTGCTATGGAATGTTAAAGTATCAGAACTTCCAATTGGTCCATTTCCTGTAGGCCCATAATGAGACTGGGGGTTTTTTTAAGTTAAAAGAAGTTCTCATGGGAAAAAGGAATGACAAGAAATCCTAGCTTTAAAAGAAACAGCTAATCTGCTAGTTTGATTGTTCTTCAAAATTTACAATGAACTAATAATCCTAATTAAAACCACTTGGGTTAGTTCTGTAAATCATCATAGGGCTTTTTTTTCTGTGCTTCGTTTGTACACATTATTCCTCACTCCCCCCCCACCCCACCCGCATCAGTAACAAAGTGCTGACTTTGTCAGGGTGGCTGAGCTAATTTTGTGAACTCAGTGTGAAACCTTAGCTAAACAAAATTGTAGTAATTTTCCTTAATTTGTAATAGTGATTGGAGTGCAAACGAAATTTTCCTCTTGGGTCAATCCTATAATTTTCAATTAACTAAAACTAATCGGCAGGCTTGCTCCAATCCTGCATTTTGTTTAAAGGACTAGGAGCCATTTCTAAAGGCGGGAGTTTGTAGGCACTCATGTGGATCCCCCCCTTTCCTTTTAAAAATCTTATGTGGATTATAAATCTATTGTATTAAGCCATAAAGAACCAAAAGGCTGCCTAAAGCAGTTGTTCTTAAACTTTTGGAATAAGAACCTACTTTTAAATATACTCCAGGTTTGGAAAACACCCCCCTCCCTGCATTTTGTATCAGTTCACGCAAAGTTTAAGTACTATTTCTAATGTTCATAAATAGGTAGGAAGCACAACCAGCATATTTTTCAAATTGTATAGAGGCAAGCCAAATTTGTCATTGAGTATACACTCAACAAAAGCTACAGACAACCCCATCTTCCTGTTGCATGTGTTGTCCAATGCTCCCAATTATAAATGGGTGCATGGAACCGTATTTTATATTTTTAAATGCATCCTGACAAATATTGTGTACTCCCAAAAATGTAATGTGTGAAGTGGCTTTCTCTCTGCTGAAGAAAAAAGATTCCGCAGGAAAAATGAAAGATAAGTGGAACAAGTATATTGTACTTGGTGAGAAACTATGATACAGATGGAAATTTAATCAGCTTCCAACTGAAGGGCAGTACTGAGAAGAATGAATGATAGATGGTTGGTTGTTTTGAGAAAATCTGCCCAGGGCTGACCGTTCTATCACATTTGTATTTGACCCTACACTTTTCCCTAAAGACCTCAATTCTAGGAGAACTCCAGGTCTCCCACTGCAAGTTGACAGCCCTAAAATAAGACTATAATCGTACTTCCTGCACCATCCTAGTTCAAAGTACTTATTTATTTGGAGTATTTCTATGTGCGCTATTAACCAAATGGATTACAAGGTATATTATATTCCAGTGGTGGCGAACCTTTGGCACTCCAGATGTTATGGACTACAATTCTCATCAGCCCCTGCCAGCATGGCCAAATGACCATGCTGGCGGGGGCTGATGGGAATTGTAGTCCATAACATCTGGAGTGCCAAAGGTTCGCCACCACGGTTATATTCAAACCTGGACTCAGCCAGGAGTCAAAACCCATAAAGCCTCCGAAGGACTGAGCAATAAAGAAATAGGCTGTATTTTATTTTAGCTCTAAAGAGATGAAAAACCTGGCTCAGAGCACTACTGACATGGATCAAACATCTCTAATAACTGTTGGTTTTGGCAACCAGATGGATCTCTGCAGTGCTGCAGGATAAGGAAACCTTATTCTGTTGCTTCGGAGGCTGCTTTGGAAGCTCCAGTTGGTGCAAAATGCAGCTGCCCAGGTCTTTGCTGGGATCTTGGGGTGGGCACATATCCAGCCAGTGCATAGCCTTCAGGTGGAGTACCAAATTGGGTTCAAGGTTCTGGTACTAACCTTCAAAGCTTTTAAAAGTCTGGGGCCTTCATATCTGCAGGACTGCCTCTCCCAGTGCATTCCCCAAAGACCTTTATGTCTTAGTTGATAGTTCCATGGGAATGTCAACTCAATGCATGGCAGCTGTAAAAAAGGCAAACTCTATGCTGGGGATCATTAGAAAAGGAATTGATAATAAAACTGCAAAGATTGTCATGCCCTTATATAAAGCAGAAAAAGCGAACTGCACTTTGAGTAATTCGTGTCCAGTTCTGGCTTGCTGCATCTCAAAAAAGGATATTGAGGAGATAGAAAAAGTGCAGAGAAGGGGCAACAAGGGATGATTGAGGGACTGGAGCACCTTCCCATGAGGAGAGGCTGCAGCCAGCTTTGGGACTCCTTTTTTTAGCTCTTGGAGAGGAGGCAGCTGAGGGGGGATATGAGTGAAGTCTACAAAATTATGCATGGGGGAGAGAATGTTGACAGAGAGGAGTTTTTCTCTCTTTCTCACAATAACCAGGAACCAGGGGGGGCATTCCATTGAAAATGCTGGGGAAGAATTAGGACTCAATAAAAGGAAACACTTTCAACGCTAACGTGTGACTGGTGTTTGACAATATGCTGCCACAGGAGGTGGTGTGATGGCCACTAACCCTGGATAGCTTCTTAAAAGGGGCTTGACAGATTTATGGAGGAGAAGTCGATTTATGGCTACCAATCTTGATCCTCCTTGATCTGAGATTGCAAATGCCTTAACAGACCAGGTGATCGGGAGCAACAGCCGCAGAAGGCCATTGCGTTCACATCCTACATGTGAGCTCCCAAAGGCACCTGGTGGGCCACTGCGAGTAGCAGAGAGCTGGACTAGATGGACTTTGGTCTGATCCAGCTGGCTTGTTCTTATGTTCTTATGTTCTTATGTTCAGCAAGTAATACTTTACTGATGGTCCCTGGCCTGAAAACTATCTGGCTGTCTTCACCAGGACCAGAGCTCTGCCCCCAGCCTGATGGAATGGTCTATCAAGTAAGACACAGTCTCTGCTAGGCCTATGGTTGAGTATCCAACTATCTGGCCTACCTTTCCTTTCATTTCCATTTTACCTTCCCCTTCCTTAGTGAATAGTACAAATGTAGATTTTATGTGGATATAGTTTGTTTATCCCTCAGTGGAGGTAATGGTGCTGGGATATGAATAAGTATGCTTTATTAATATTATTGTTATAACCTAATGTTGTAAGCTACCCTGAGCCCACATGGGGAAGGATGGACTATAAGTTGAATAAAATAAAAAATAAAAAGTATTTGCCCCAATAAAAGCATCATACAGAAATAGACAGATCCTTCTTCTTTTTTTCACTCTTTCCTATTACACTTTAATAAGATATCATTCTGAAATCACATGATTGGAATATAGACCTAAATGTGGAGCAGTGTCTGGCAGGTATATATAGACCATGTAATTCTGCATACACCCTTCTTCTTTATTTTATTTTTTATTTTTTATATTTATACCTTGTCCATCCCTAACAATAGCCAGGCTTGGGGCAGCTTACAAACAATTAAAACTGTCTAAATATATTCCTTACAATAAAATTGAGTATCAGAATCTAAAATTACAATTACAGATGACAATAAATAACATCCAATTCAGCCTATAAATATCTCAGTTTCCTCATGGCCAGAACTATTATATGTTGATTATTGTTTCTGTATTGGCCATATTTCATTGTTATACTGCACACTATTGTTTATGAAATAGAAAACAGATTTAAAGTTTCTTTAAAGTCTGGTGAATGTTAAGGGTCACAAGGTGAGATCACACTGTCAAAGACTTGAACTCCTTTTCCATTTCTGATAATATCTCTCTTAAAATCTAAGTTGGGTTACATTTGGACATACAAATGATTAGGAGGAATCCAGTTTTGAAGGATTTTAAGTCTTGTGTTTTAGCTTGGTTGCTGATTGAGCTAAGGTTTTTGTACTTTTAAAGTTATTGTTGAGACCATATTGTTCTTGTTGATCCTCTTTTCCACTTACAGAGCTAGTTTACTGTTTTTCTTTCAAAGAAATATTCAAAAACATTTAACCTACTGATGCCTCTATTAATGTAATTTTATTGGTATCTATTTTTATTTTTGAAATTTACCAGTAGCTACTGCATTTCCCACCCTAGACTTACACTCGAGTCAATAGGTTTTCCCAGTTTTTTGTGGTAAAATTAGGTGCCTCGACTTATATTCGGGTTGACTTATACATGAGTATATATGGTAATATCTTAGGCCTAAATTCTAAGCTAGGATATAGGATCATCTTATTAGTGTCCGATGTTGCACAAAGTGTCAGGTATCTGATGTCCATTGTGGGAAGATTTCTTGTACAGGCATATTTCCTCAAGCCCCATTTTCACTTTCCATTGTCTCTGTGGCAAGTGACACCACTTGGACCGTGACTCTTAATTTGGTTTGCAAGTAGATTTGCCAGTGAGCACAGCTTTGCCCTAGACACCTTCCCTCTGCCCACAGTCAGCCTACCTAGATCCACCCTTCCCACTCCCAAAACTGCCATCCACACTTCCCCCCCCCCACCTTCCATGTTGCTGGCTCCTTCCTTTTTCTCTAAACACTCATATTGATATCTATATATAAAAAATGTAACCGTGACTTTGTTAGTCATGCCCTAACACCGAAACGCCTGGACCAAATGCCCCCAAATTTGCACACGCTGCCACTCAGATCTGCGAGCATGTTTTCCAGTACATCCAACCCCCATACAACTCACCTGAGGAAGGAAAAACACAAAAACCAAGGGTCGCCTTCCCTGCACATACACGACACCTCGAAGCCGGGGCCCAAAGCAAGGCACCCAGCGCCGCCAGGCCCAGCAAGGCGGCTGGTGCCGCAGAAACCAGCAACCAGAGAGTGAAGGAGGGACCGACCCCCCCTCCAGGAAAAGCGTTCTGCCGCAGAAAGCACCAACCGGAGGGTGGAAGGAGGGATCGACCCCCCCACAGGAAAAGCATGCCGCCACAGAAAGCATCGACTGGAGGATAGAAGGAGGGACTGACACACACACACCCCCGCAAAAATGTGCCGCCGCATAAAGCACCGACCGGGGGGCGGAAGGAGGGAACCACTAATTGTCCAGGACAGCGGAGCGCAGCTGATTCAACCCAGTCCCGCCCCTGACTGGGGTCGTGACAGGACGGGGGGACGGGACAGGGGGAACCGGACGGTCAGCTGGAGAAAGCCACCAACGGAGGTGAGGAAGGAGGAAGCCAGCCACCCCCCTCGAGAACCGTGAAGGTAGGCTGAGCCACAGTGAACCGTGGCCGGGTCTGCTAGTATTGATATAATAATAACAGAGTTGGCTTTTGAAATTGCACAAGCAGAGCATCTTTTTGGTTCCACCGCACTTCCCGCACTCAACTTCTGCCCTCCTTGAAGATTGAGAGGGCTATTTAAAACTTTATTTCAAACAAGCCTATCTTCTCCTGCGGCAGCAACAGAGAGAGAGAGAGAGAGAGAGAGAGAGAGAGAGAGAGAGAGAGAGAGAGAGAGGGTGGAGGGGAAGGAAAAGGGACAGCTCTAGATCATGGTCCCCTTCTTCAGCAGATTGTGGTCCAGGGAAGTGCTTTGCCTCTTTCATTTAGGGGGAGTATCATTTTTGGATGGGCTAGAGAATCTATATAACTGCTATACCATCTGCCCTACTCTCTGGAAGATTCTAGAGAGTACTATATGCAAAAAAAGTCTGCCCTTGTGGAACTATTGAAACAGTACAACATATTTTATCCTTCTGCCTATTCTATGATGAGATTTGGGGATAAGTTTTTAACACCTTGCATTGAGAGACAACTCCTCTGTTGCAGTTTTGATGTCATTTTTATTAAATAGTCCTGCAGATCTGTGTGGGAGGGTAGTTAGTTTCCTACAGGGCGCTATACACCTCTGCATTGTTAGGAATAAGTGTTAATTTTAGATATTGTAAAATATATATGTATTTAATTTTGTTTTCTATACTGTTTTGTATTACTTTTTAATCTTAATCAACTGTGTATCTTTTTAATTATTATAATGTACCGTATATACTCATGTATAAGTCGAATTTTTCAGCACATTTTTAATGCTGAAAAAGCTCCCCTCAACTTATATGCGGGTCATTAAATTTTTGTGTGTGTTTTTACTTTGCCGGCCAGTAGGGGGCACAGTTTTTATGCTGATGATGATACCAGCCAAGTTTGGTAAAGTTTGGTTCAGGGGGTCCAAAGTTATGGACCCCCAAAGGAGGTGCCCCCATTCCCCATTGTTTTCAATGGGAGCTATTAGTAGATGGGGCTACTCCTTTGAGGGGGGTTCATAACTTTCAATCCTTTTCTGAACCAAACTTCATTGAACCTGGCTGGTCTCATCAGGAGAGTCTCTTTATGATACCAGCCAGGTTTGGTGAAGTTTGGGTCAGGGGATCCAAAGTTATTGACCCCCAAAGGGGATGCCCCATCCCCCATTGTTTACAATGGAAGATAATAGTAGATTTTTCTACTTGATAATATCCCCTTTAAAATCTAAGTTGGGTTACATTTGGACATACAGATGATGATGAGGAATCCAGTTTTGAAGGATTTTAACTCTTGTTTTTTAGCTTGGCTAGTTGGTTGAGCTAAGGTTTTTGTAATCTTTAAAGCTATTGTTGATATATATATTTTTCTTGTTGACCCTCTTTCCAACTTACAGAGCCAGTTTACTGTTTTTCTTTGAAATAAATATTCAAAAACATTTAACCTACTGATGCCTCTATTAATGTAATTTTATTGGCATCTATTTTTATTTTTGAAATTTACCAGCAGGTGCTGCATTTCCCACCCTCGACTTATACGCGAGTCAGTAAGTTTTCCCAGTTTTTTGTGGCAAAATTAGGTGCCTCGACTTATATGCGGGTCGACTTATACACGAGTATATACGGTATTAATTTTTGATACCAATAAAGGTGTATGTATGTATGCATGTATGATATAACTGCAATAACAGTAATATTGATATAATATTAAAGGATTTTACAAAGTCAGCAGATTTAAGATTACCAAGTGTGATGAGATCTGTGTCTTTAAGATAGAGTTGGGTAGAATTAAGAGTACCAGGAACCAAGAGCCTGCAGAGTTCAGCAGAGAAACTGCACTGCAAACTTTGGGCTGCCTTCTCGTGTGTGAACCGCACGGGCCAAATACAGCGTCCCAGGCACGGTAAAAACAGCGTCCCTGGGAGACCGTTCGCATGGCCGGTGCTGCTGCATTGCAGCGGCGCCAGCCTCACAACTCCTGAGCGGCGCAAAGCTGCTGTTTCCGAAAAAGCTGCTGTTTTTCGGAAACAGTGGTTTCCAAACGCTGCCATGCGAACGGCAGCAGCTGGAAGGCGCCATTCCCCCCCCTTTCCCAAACACCTTACTGTCCCTCCGGCCTTCCGGCGCGTTGCACAGGCCAGGGGACATGCCCCCCCCTGCCCTGCGACTCCAGGGCTGTTGCGCAGGGCAGGGGGCGTGTCCCCTGGCCTACGTGACGCGCCGGAAGGCCAGAGGGACGGTAAGGTGTTTGGGGGACGACGCAGCCTCTGTGCAGGCTGCGCCGTCTTCCCCACCCCTACTGGGACCATCTGTGCAAATGGTCCCGGGGGGGTGTGCATTGGCGTCATTTACACCAACACCCCCCCACAGCGTGGCCGTGCGGAAACGGCCAAGGATTCAGGGACCATTTGTGAGTGGAAGACATCCATCTGCTGACAAAGTTCACAGTGATGTTGCTTTCTGCAACTGCCTGGACAGCCACCTGGAAAATGTTGAATGGTATGGCCCATTGCCATAATTGGGAGGCCTCGGCACAGAGGAACCTGGATCCCACACCCCCTTGCATGCTGATGTAAAATTTGGCAGTTGTATTGTCCATAGCAATGAGCAGTTGTTTTCCCATGACTGTGGCTGAAAGAGTGTACCTGATGTTTCCTCTTCAAAGATTTTGTGGAGAGACTTTTTCCACAGGGCAGCCTTAAGTTTCGAAGCCCATTCATTCCTGATCTATGGAGTGAACAGCAAGAAAGGCATGACCAAGAACAGGCAGCAAGAAAGGCATGACCAAGACTGAAGAGGCATTCTTCATGCTCATGTAGAACTGAACTGAACTGAAGAACTGAACTGAAGACTGTTCCTGGCCTAAAAGGTACTCTCTCAGATTGCCACCTGTTTAATAACAGAAATAACAGAAAACAGGCACCGATGAAGCAGGGCCTTAGTAGCCAAGTAGGTTCACACAGCAGTAGGTGGTCCTTCATGTATGCTGGTCCCAAACTTTTTTAGGTTTTAAAAATTAATACCTTTTATTGGTATTACCTCAGAAATAAATGGTGAGCCAGTGTATGTGGAACAAGACTAGAGTGATATGGTCCCTACCACCTACCCCAGTCAACACCAGGGCAGCAGCATTCTATACCAGTTGAAATTTCTGAGCACTTTCAAGGGCAGTCTCACATAGAATGTATTGCAGTAATCTAATCCAGATCTTATCACACCATGCACCACAGCAGCCAGATATTTTCTGTTTAGGAAATATCATAGGTGGCTCAGTCATAGCTGTTTAAAAGGCATTCCTAGTCATAGCTGCCTCCTGCTTATCCAATAGTAGCCCAGGTCCATCTACAGAGCTGTTTCTACAACAGCAGTGCAACCCTTTCCAGAACAGAGAACATCTGAAATTCTGTATCAGGCCTTCCACTCACCAGTTGCACTTCAGTTTAACCATGATTAAGCTTCAGTTTGTTAGCCTACATAAATTCCCATATCACCTTCAAGCAATGCTTAAGGTTTTCTACAACCTCCTTGGCATCCATAGGAAGTACAAGAAAGTGTCATCTGCATATTGGGGACAACCCAGCCAAAGTCTCCGGATGGCCTCACCCAGCATTTCATGTAGATGCCATGTAGATAAATAAAATCATGTGGTAAATGGTTCTGCAGGAACAATCACATCTTGTGACTCAACCCTAAGGTTGGAAAACACACCAGCTGTTTAACAGAGTAAAAGCAGTAGCATTACAAAACATAAACATATATTATTTTGAATTACATATATTGTTTAAAAGTAAGAATCTTACCTGTATAGATGAATCTTCCAGGCGTACCTTTACAGAACTGCTTGGACTTGTAAGACAATGTGACCTCTACTACGCCAGGGATGTGTCGGGGAGGTGTTTGAACTCTAATTGCATGTGGTGTAATAAGCTAAGGAAATATTAGAAGAGAGGAAATCTGTTAGATGCAAAACAGTTCTTTAATAACGCTTTCTTCTCAGATCACATAAACAAAGCTTTGAAACATGTAATTAACCTGTCAGTGTTGAATGCCTTCTCAATGTAACCAGCAGAAAAGCCAATGACAATAATATTTGCAAATGTTCATCTTCCCAGTCATATAATAATATTAGCTCTGTTTTCATACATGGCAGACATCTGAGTCTGAAAATTACTTAATGACATTCTGCAACATTTAAACACAGTCAGCTTGCTGTTTCTGTATCCATTCATCCCAAAAGATTTCCATCCAGGCCTTAACATAGCTTCTTTAGCATAAGCTTCAATTGAAAACGAAAGGAAAATTACGAGCTCCTAAAATACAACATTTGCCTCAGCTCACAGAGCACAGCAGAGCTGGTCAAGTGTTCCATTTACTGTCATAAACTTCTTATCTAATTAAACTGATTGTATCATTTCTTAAAATTTGATTTTAAAAAATTCAGCCTTTTTGCTTAATTACAAGTTCTCTGTGCTTTGACTACCTTTGGATATTTTAATGTCGACTGTTCTTGACTTCTAAATTAATTATGGCTGTCTATATACCTCCCTTGAAGTAATGAACTTTCCAGTCATTCATTCATTGGGTTAAAAACATAACTTTTAACCATTTCCCCCTTTGAAATGACAAGAAATTCAGCAAAAAATACAACAAAGGTGCTATTTAGGCAGACACAGAACAAAATTAAATGAAAAGAGCAAAGCATTTTAAAGATGGGTCAGCCAGATTTTTTTTTTGCTTGTTACACTACAGTAAACATTTTAAAGAGTGTGTGGGCATACATATGCATGTGTGCATGTATGCATTACATAAAATCTTCACAGCATGTATAGGTCTGTCATCAATTTAATTCTCTTTCAACATTATTTCATGCATTTTCCAATAAAAACCACATTGGTTCTAAGAAGAGACTGACATATATATGGTACACTGTTGCACAGTCTCAAGGTTACAGAGAGTTCAGCAGATTTTCTGATTGTGTTTTTACAATCACTTTCCTTCTTTCTTTTAAGTAAATAAGTTAAACATACAATATACTACTTAAATGCCTAAAAATACAAGGTAATGGCAGTGGGAATCCCCCCCCCCCATTACTCTAGGAATTGTACATTATTCTAGAAGCAATTCCAGAGTGAATTTATTCATCTTTTCTCTAGGTTAAGAGGTAATGTAACAGTATCCTAAATCATTATCCTGGAACTATTTCCCAGCAATAGTAATGGTGTAATTTAGTTAGGAGTCTATGATATTCAAAGTGAGGTTCACAAGTAACCTTAAAAGATCACCAACAATAATAAGAACATAAGAACATAAGAACTAGCCTGCTGGATCAGACCAGAGTCCATCTAGTCCAGCGTTCTCCTTTACTGCGCGGTATTGACCCACCGAGGTGTAGCACACGGGGCTCACATGCAGGATGTGAAAGCAATGGCCTTCTGCTGCTGCTGCTCCTGAGCACCTGGTCTGCTAAGGCATTAGCAATCTGAGATCAAGGAGGATCAAGATTGGTAGCCATAGATTGACTTCTCCTCCATAAATCTGTCCAACCCTTTTTAAAGCTATCCGCGTTGGTGGCCATCACCACCTCCTGTGGCGGCATATTCCAAGCTTACCAATCACCGTTGGAGTGAAGAAGTGTTTCCTTTTATTAGTCCTAATTCTTCCCCAGCATTTTTCAATGAATGTGCCCTGGTTCTGGTATTGTGAGAAGAGAGAAATTTCTCTCTGTCAACATTTTCTACCCCATGCATAATTTTATAGACTTCAATCATATCCCCCCTCAGACGTCTCCTCTCCAAACTAAAGAGTCCCAGCAGCTGCAGCCTCCTCATGAAGTATCCAATCCTTCAATCATCCTCGTTGCCCTTCTCTGCACTTTTTTCTATCTTCGATATCGCTTTTTTTTTGAGATGTGAGCCAGGGCTTGAACACAATTGCTCAAAATTAGCGATTAGCACCGATGACATATAGGGGCATGACGTAATCTTTGCAGTTTTATTCTCAATTCCTTTCCTAATTATCCCCAGCATAGAGTTTGCCTTTTTTTCACAGCTGCCATGCATTGTGACATTCCCATGGAACTATCAGCTAAGGCAGCCAAATCCCTTTCTGGTCTGTGACTGATGGCACTGACTTGTGGCGTGTGTAGTGAGAGTTTGGATTTTTTTGCCCCTCACGTGCATCGCACATTTAAGCTACATTGAACTGCATTTGCCATTTCTTAGCCCACTCACTAATTTATCAGGGTCGGCTTGGGCTCTTAAGCAATCGCTTTATTGGTTCTTACCACCCTACATAATTGGTATCATCTGCAAACTTGGCCACCACACTACCCACCCTACTTCCAGGTCATTTGAATAAGTTAAAGAGCACTATTGGTCCCAAAAGCGGTCAGCAGGGGACACCACTCCCCACATCTCTCCATTGTGAGAACTTCCCGGTATACCCACTCTTTGTTTCCCTGTTCCTCAACCAGTTTTTTAATCCATGGAGGACTTCCCCTCTTATTCCTTCATTGCTGAGTTTTCTCAACAGTCTCTGGTGAGAACTTTGTCAAAAAAGCAACTTTGGAAATCAAGTGGTAATGCTTATCCCACATGTCTGCACCCTCAAAGAACTCTAGTAAGTTTGTGAACGGGACTTGCCTCTACAAAAGCCATGCTGACTCTTCCTCAGCGGGTCTTGCTCTACATGTTTAATAATTTTATCTTTAATGATAGATTCTACTAATTTACCAGGAACAGATGTCAAACCCGACTGGCCTGTAATTTCGGGTCCCCCTAGACCCTTTTCTTAAAGATTGATTGGTGACATTGGCCATCTTCAGTCTTCAGGGATGGAGCCACCGGGGATAAAGTTGCATATTAATGTGAGAACATCAGCAATTTCGTAACGAGCTCTTTAAGGACTCTTGGATGAATGCAATCTGGGCAGGATTTGGTAGCTTTTATTCAGTTTATCAATGGCTGCCAGAACTTCTTCCTTATTCTACCACTAACTTAAGCTAGTTCACCAGTTCACCTCCTAAGAAGCTTGGTTCCGCGGGAATTTTCCTCACCTCCTCTTGGTGAACAGATGCAAAGAAGTCATTCAGGCTCTCTGCAATCTCCCTGTCACCTTTTAGCACACCTTTTGTTTCGCCTTCTTCGTAAGGTCTAGCGGACCTACGGCTTCCTAGCTGGCTTCCTGGCGATGGCCGCGAGAACTTTGTTTGTTTGCTGAATGTGATGTTGCAACCATCGCGTTCCTCATAATCCTTTTGCCTCCCCTTACAGCTAACTTGCTTCTCTTTGCCACCATTTGTGTTCTCTCTGGTGACTGTATCATTTAAGTTGGACTTCCATTTTCTAAAAGACATCTTTTTTTCCTGTAATAATTACCTCCCTTGTTAACCATGAGGGGTGACTTTCTTTTGGACAGGCTGCCTTTCCTAACCTGGAACACATTTCCCAGCTGAGCTTTAAGACGTGTTTTAAATAACCTCAAGCACCTTGGACATTTTTGATATGATTTTCCCGCTTTGAAAGCCTCGCACTATCCCCTCATCTTTGAGAATTTTCCTTTCTGAAGGCAAATGGCAACTACATTAGTAGTTGCTTGTTAAGCATGCGAATGCGGTCTGACAGCATTGTGGTAGAAGCTGTTCCCTATCGTCAACAACGCGACTTCCCGCTGCCAGGTCCTGGGTCCACACATAGAACCAGATCTAGGATCACATCTCCCCTGGTTGGTTCTACAACCATCTGCTCTAAGCCACAGTCATTTGGCATATCCAGGAATGTTCTCTCCCTTACTATGATGACCTGAACATGCATTTTTTCAGTTTATGTGGGGATAGTTAAATGCGCCCATTACCGCGACATTTTGCTTTTGTTGGCCTCTCTAATTTCTTTTTTCCATCTCAGAATCCTCTTGTGCACTTTGGTCGGGGCGATAATATATTCTAATGTTAAACTTTGCTTCACCCCTGGTATTGACCAATACACAGTGCTTCTGGCCAGAATCAGCTCCCCCCCTGCATTGTTGTCTATTTTATGTGACACTATGCTCTGCTTTGATGTGAAACCACCCCAATAAGCCCTGTCTATCCTTCCTGTAGAGCCCTTGTAACCTGGGATAACAGCATCCCACTGGTTGCCTCATTCCACCATGTCTGTGATGCCCCACTATGTCGTATTCTCCTTCAAAACTCTGTGCTCCAGCTCCCCATTTTGATTGAGATAGCTACTATTAGCATAGAGACACTTATGCTCTGTCTCTGTTGTCCGTAACCTGGGTTATGTGTTTTGCCTAAAAGCTGGCGGAGCATCACTTATCACATTGCTATGCTCCTGCGGCGTATGTGGTTGATTTAGAAAAAACCTCTCTCTGTGTCTGCATCCCCATGGACTCATTCGAGCCGAAGTCACCTCAGCTCCTGTGGGCTTTCCCCAAGGATCGGTTTAAGATTTCTGCCACCTTTTGCGTTGACAGCCAGCAGCCTGGTTCCTCTTTTGGTTAGATGAAGCCCGTCCCTTTTGTACAGGCCTACCCATCCCAAAAGGTTCCCCAGTTCCTGACAAAGCTGAAACCTCTGCCACCACCTTCTCATCGCATTGAGACCCTGTATCTCGGCTTGCCTAGCTCTCCCTGTGGAACGGGTAGCATTTGGAGAATGCCACCTTGAGGGTCCTAGTTTTAACCTTTTTCCTAGCAGCTAAATTTGCGGCTTCAGAACCTCCGACACATTTCCCAATGATAAATTTGGTGCCAATGTGGACCACAACTGCTGACTCCACCCCAGCACTGTCTAACAGCCTATCTAGGCGGTGACATCATGGCCATACCAGGCGAGGCAAAGTCACCATCAGGTCATCACGCCTGTCACAAAACCCAACTCTCTATATTCTAATGATCGAATCACCGCCCACTACAAGGAGCCCCACACTCGGTACATCCTCGATGTGAGAGGATATCTGACCACCAGCTAAGGAAGGGGAGGTCCTACATCTGAGAACTTCCACACCACCTCAGACTGGCACCCTCCCTAAAGTCACCAGACTCTCATTCTCCATGACATCTGAAGAGATGTCACCTTGAGAATGGGACCTGGCTGCTAGGTCCCAGCCTGGTTGTTGCCCTCTCTGCCTCTCAGCTTCTCCGGGTCTGCCACCGCTGACTCCAAGAGAAGCGTACATGTTCCTTGAGTGCCAGGAACTCGTGCAGCGGGCACCCGACACCTGCCCTGATGAATGGTCATACATGCGACACTCAGTGCAAAACACTGGAAAGCCCCCATCCCCCTGCTGATCATTTTAAATTAAATCATTTTAAATTATCATAATATGTAGTCATAATGATATAAATAACACATACTATTGGACATTTGGGTCATTGTTCTCCATTTTCCCCTGAAGTTTTCCTTTTTTCCCCAAATGGTCCCAAAAAGTGGGAACTTGAAGAAAAACCAATAGAGCAATGACCAGCAAACAATTTTGGGTGTAAGACAGGGGTGTATCTACAGAAAATGGTGCCTGGGGCAAACTCTCAAACTTCTCATCCCCACACACACCTTGCCATCTGGATGTTATTAATACATCTGAAGATTGCATTAGCCTTTTTCATCACTGCATCACACTAACTGCTGATTTTTTAAAGAGAGAGAAAGGAGAAAGGGACAGAAAGAGGAAAGAGATAAAAGGGGGAAGGGGGGAAGAGAGAGGAAGGGAGAATAGAGAGAGTTGCAATAACATTGGTAGGGGAAGGTTCCCCCTCCCACACACACACACCACTGCCAAAAAAGAGCCTCTGATTCCTTTAAAATTAAGATTAACTTACTTTCAGGCAAGCAGTGCTGTGGATGGGAGGAGACTTGGGACAGAGACAGATCAGCGAAAAAGCACCCTCCCTGGCCTGTCCCTGCTCCCACTCTCCTCCTGGTCTCAGCACTGCTCACCTAAAAATAAGTTAATTTTGCAGTTTGGCATGATTCTAGAGCATCAAGCCAATGTGGCGACAAAACTTCTGTCTCAATGGTGGAAATGACACCATGACGACTCTTCCCCTCCATCTCCCCCGCCCTCTGCTGAGCAGTCCTAGGGATAACTTGCAGAGGATGGAAGGTCTACCACCACAGCAGGAGACCCAGTAAGCCTAGTGGAGGCAATTACCCTCAGTTAGCATTAACTATGGCTTTTTGTAACATACAAATGTAGGCATCCTGGCAGCAACAGAATATCTACTGAATCTCTGAACTGAAAAATGTGAAAGTGATTAAACTGGCATTTGTTGAGGCAATGATGGATTTGAAAAATCATGTGTTCACTGATTTTTGGGCCTCATAAAGAAGCCAAAATTAAAATTAACCAAACTGGTTGTGGTGGGTTTTCCGGGATGTGTGGCCATGGTCTGGTAAATCTTGTTCCTAACATTTCGCCTGCATCTGTGACTGGCATCTTTAGAAGTGTATCACAGAGGGAAGTCTGTTACACACTGCATCCAGTGAGAAGAGAATGTGTTAGTGGGGTATAAATTGTCATGTCTCCAGGTGGGGAACCAATCAGTAAGTGTTTGGGTGGAATTTGCTATGCAAAGTTGTGCTGGAATTTTCAAGCAAAATACTCTAATATTATGGCATTCCTGTCATCTATTTCACACAATTTTAAAAAAAAGAATGTGAAATTGATTAGATTAAAACTGAGTTATAGAGATTAACGATAGAAGTTTAAAATCCTGAACATATTAGTATTTGTCCAACTTTGTAGCTGATTAATCTCTTCTATGTATTGTCAAAGGCTTTCGTGACTGGAATCAATGGGGTGTTGTGTGGTTTCCGGGCTGTATGGCCATGTTCTAGTAGCATTTTCTCCTGACGTTTCACCTGCATCTGTGGCTGGCATCCTCAGAGGATCTGATGGTAGTAAAGCAAGTGGAGTATATATACATGTGAGATGTCTAGGATGGGAGAAAGAACCATTTGCCTGTTCAACAAGTGTAAAGGGTGCAATTAGCAATCTTCTGTTGAAATTGCCCTTGAAATCCACAAGCAATTTCAACAGAATTTGTTGAATACATACTGCATCCAGTGAGTATGGAATGTTTTAGTGGGGTATAAATTGTCATGTCCCCAGGGGAACCAATCAGTAAGTGTTTGGGTGGAACTTGCTATGCAACTACACCTTTGCATGGCAAGTTCCACCCAAACACACTTCCCTCTGTGATACACCTCTGAAGATGCCAGCCACAAATGCAGGCAAAACATTAAGAACCAGACCATGGCCACACAGCCCGAAAAACCCACCACAATCAGGCAAATGTTCTTTCTCCCATTTTGGACATTCCACAGGTATATATACTCCACTTGCTTTACTACCATCAGATCCTCTGAAGATGCCACCCGCAGATACAGGCAAAATCTCAGGAGAAAATGCTACTAACACACACAGCCATACAGCCCGGAAACCACACAACACTCCAGTAATATATTTTACTTTTTTCTATTAGGTAGTGTTGTTTTATACTGTAGAGGAGGTAACAGTGTCTGTGTGTGAATATGTTGTTCATTGCTGGCTGTCATTAACTTGTGTGATTTATAAAACCATTTGCAATATCAGAAGTTAAATCAGGTTACTAAGCAAAAGCAACCTAGGACAGCTGCTCTAGAATCCAATTGGTTGAAATCAGTGCACTCAATAATCTTATGAATAGTTTGTTGTACAATATGTGAAATGTAAAGAATTACAGCATTGCTCTACACTTATGAATTTATCTTGAAGTCTTACCAAAGCTATCTTCACAGCCTTTCTGACAAGTGACACACCTCTGTTTTGTTGGGTGAGACTTTTATTTAAATACATAAACCAGTGCATTTCTACAGAAGATAATACTAGTGTACCTTATAGAGGATGTTCTGAAATACATTATGTAGAAAATTCTGAATATTCAAAAATATCATATAAATATTATTATTATTAAGTATATTGCACGTGAAATATACATAAGCAGAGTTTCCTGAACTTGCACCCAAAAGCCTGTTGTTGCCAAATCCTCAGCTGATCTATACCTTGACAAAGCACAAAGTATATCCTTCTCTCTCGCTCTTGTCTGTCAAGTCACAGATGACTTATGCTGACTCCGTAGGGTTTTTCAAGGCAAAAGACTTTTGGATGTTCTTTTACCAATTATGGAAGTTGCTACATGTAGAATAAGAGAATCAGGCTGGGCCACATTCTGATTCGAAACATTTATAGTGGATTTGATTCCAGGCTGGGTGTTCTTTTCAGATAGGAGGTTGCACTCCTCCTCCCCCTCCCCCCCATTACTCCTAGTTTCCTTTCCCTGGTCTGTCCTGACTAATAACATTGGATGTGACTCATGTTATGCACAGAAATTAGCAATTCAGGTATGAGTTGATGAAAGATATATATTGGGAGGGGGGAACGAGATTTTCTAATTCTTAAAACCATTGCTCATAAAACTTGATGAAACTCTGAAAAGATCTATTCAATTGAAATGCAAACAGGTAGCAGGACCTGAATGCTGGGTTCTGCTCAGCAGGATGCAGTGTTCTTCTCTGCCCTGCCTGCCACCTCCAAGTCCCACGTGGATTTTAAAGACAGCAGGCAGTGCAGAGATCAATACCAGGCTTGGCTGAGCTGAGCCCAGAATTCACCTCTGCAGCACCTGCCTCCTTTGAGAGCCAATGTGGACTTCAGAGAAAGCAGGAAGTGCAGAGCTGAGCACTGAGTTTGGGTAAGCCCAGCATTCAGCTCTGTGATGCCTGCCATTTCCAAGACGCAGCCAGCAGGTAAATGAGCGGGAGAGGGAGAGTAAGAATTTTTTCCAATGGCAGCAGGGTCAAATTGACCCAAATAATCCTGAAAAAAAAATCAACATTATTTGGGATCTGTTTTTCAACTCCCTTAAATCACTGTCACTCTTTTGGGACACCCCCCCCCCAATAAATTGTCCGTATTTTCATGGGTTTTTTCTCTATTCTGTTTTATAGAATCATATTACAAGAAAATTACAAGAAAAATTATTGTTTAAAGGCTCATTTACTGTCCACTCATTTACTGTCCACTCATTTGATTCTTTAAGAAGCTGAAACTTGAATGCACCTAAACGTCCTTCCATGCTGTTTTCTGTCAGGTTTCAAGTATTGCAATCAGCAGCTGAAGATCAATGGCAACTGCTGTATTTCTGTTCACATTATGTGCCGGCCCATCAGTACAGGATACTGCTGCATACAACTCCACCTGCATAAACTCTTTATACAGAGAAGAAACTGGACTGGTATGTACCTGGGGGTTTCCATTTCCATGAGCATTCCATTATACACATGCATTTGACTCTTTCACTGAAACTGAATGGGAGAACAGGTTGCACGTTCACACTTCAACTTCCACGCTTTTAAACACAAGAGATTGCTGAGCAGCAAAAGTCTTCTTTGTGCCTCTCAACGAATGGTCAAAATAACATCTATGTTCAATGTATTGTCGAAGGCTTTTATGTCCAGAATCATTGGAATGTTTCTGGGCTCTATGGCCCTGCTAATAGTAGCATTTTCTCCTGACGTTTCACCTGTATCTGTGGCTGGCATCTTCAGAGGATCATCTGAATCCTTTGAAGATGCCAGCCACAGATGCAGGTGAAACGTCAGGAAAAAATGCTACTAGAACACGGCCATATAGCCCGGAAACCACACAACATCCCAACATCTATGTTGTAATGTAACCTGTGTCCAAGTTCTTGAAAATGAAATTCTTTACAGAAATTGTGCATGTTATATACAATTATTATAAAATGTGAACTACACAGTCTAAATCAATGAGTCATCACCTTTTTGAGCATAAATGCTGTCAGATATTTTTTTGAAATAATTTTCATTTTGTGGCAGCCAAAAATTAATTGAAAAATCTGGCTGCAAGTATCTGTATTTCTGCACAAAATTAATATGATAAACTATGGTTCAATGTACTTCCCTGAGTGAGAAACATTGTAATTATGTTGGAGAGCCTATAATTACAGTGTACGTTTAAATAATAAATATGTGTCCTGGAATAATTTTAAATCTACATATTTAATATGTATCTCAATCCTCAAAGAATTGTACAATTATATTTGTTTCAACAGCACTCACACCAGAGCAAACTTTTGAAAAATGACTTGATAATCAGCTCCATTTCATGCCTATAAATACTACAATTACAAAGCTTGAATACATACAAAGTAAATTAGAACTGCAGTATTTGGAGCGCAGATTGTTTACAGTGTGCATAGGGCAACTGCATGACTACTTCAGAAATTAACACTTCTAGTAGCATCCTTATATGTCTCAATGTACAGATAAAAGACATGTACATATGAGGGGAGGATAATAGGTTTTTAAAAGTTTTTTTTTAATATCCTGCTTTTGTCTACCTTTGAAGAGTCTCTTTAAAGCAGCTTACAATTACCTTCCCTTCCCCTTCCCATAACAGGCACCTTGTGAGGTAGGTAGGGCTGAGAGAGTTCTGAGAAAATTGTGACTAGCCCAAGGTCACCTAACTGGCTTTTTGTGAAGGAGAGAGGAAAATATTTGGTTCATCAGATCAGAGCTGCCATTCATATGGAGGAGTGGGAAATTATTCAGAATCTGTTGCTCTTAATCACTACACCATGCTGGCATATCACTGGGAGAATATATGTGTTACAAGATCCTAGAAACAGTTCCCAGTATCTGCATTTAAAGAAACTCAGAGAGTAGGTGTGTGAAGCAACTTGAGATCTCGGGGAGCTGCTGCCAGCCACAGTAGACAATTCTGACCTTGAGCATGGTATCAGGTAGCTTGATATGTTTATATATGTTAACACACCAAAGGAGAAGGTCAATAAAATGCTTTAAAAATATCCCTCACATCATTCTTTAACTGTACTAGGGTCATCTACTGTGGACTGCAATAAAACTGGATAAAAGTTTCCCCAAATGTTTCTAAAGTTTACTAAATAGTTCAAGTATTTTATGGAAGTTATATAAAAACATTATCCATTCATCAAAGGAAAATATGCAAATGATTTAGGATTGCATTATAATAAAGGAATCATAAGAGACATACACAGATGCATTCGGCACTCTTCAATGTAGAGTGGTTCCAGTGGGCATCCTGTTGATATATGCAGCACAGAAAGGGATTCCTTATAGCCTTATTTCTTAACAAATCTCAATGAAGACAAATATAGGAAGATAGTTCACTATTTATGCCTATAGGAATTCATGGTGCTTATGATGAGGCATTTTTAAATAGTTCTTTCTAGAAGCCTCAGTGTGAAAAGTAAATTTTATGATATGGTAACTAGGGTGAAAGGTGTAGATGTAGGTGGACCTAGGACCCTCTAAATGCAAAACATGTGCTCTACCACTGATCTCTAGCATCACCACAAAGCTGTGGGTCCCAGATTTACCTGGGGTCTGTTTTATAGTCTTGTAAGTGAGAGGAGGAAGGTGATACAGGGTGGCTCACTGGGCCTGGCAGCATAGCTGGCTAACAGCTAGGGAGACCTCTGAACATGCATGGAGGTTTCCATATCTCCCAGGGAATCCTGGCTGGAAGACCTCACTGGAGGGGCTGTCCTGTCCAGTTTGCCCAGCCAGGATATTAGTTCTTGTGCCTGAGCCTCAATCAACCTCATGGCTTTTCTTGGTCATCTCACCCTTCTTGCAATGTGCTTTTTTCAGGTTGTTTTGTAGGTTTTGTACCATGGTGCTTATTCCTTGCCTTGTCACAACTGCATTGGGTGGTATCAGCTGGGGTTGGATACATTTTGGAGGGAAAGTGCCTTGCATGCCCATTTCTCCCATTTGTGTGGATCCCTTAAGGATTTTGGGGTGAGGGCTTATGGGGGACATGTCGAGCTCAGGGGATGACAAGGTAACCTTGCTTCAAGTGGCAGAAAAAAGCACACAGTGACAGTTTGCCCATGTGGAATCCTGCAATCTGCTATCCCACGGGATTTCCCCCTGCCCAACAGGCAAGCTAGGGCAGGGTGAAGTATGTTGGTCAGCAGATGGGTTGGTCGATGCCAGGATCTGTTGCCAAGGCTCTGTCAGCTGCTAGGCCAATAAAGTTGTGGTCATTTTTAATCCCAGAAGATTGTTGTGTTATTTACTTGTGTTTTGCTGTGGTGAGTGGGTATAGCTGTCTCTTCACCCCTTCACCACTGAGGCCACAAACCAGACTTGTTAATCCTGTTTAAATCTTATCTCCCATTTATTTGCACATCACCTGATTTTCACCAATCTTATTTTTGCTACAGCTTTACTATCCTTTCCTAGCATTTTATGCTTGATAGTCTTTAACAACAATTCAAATGCATAAATACTAGTTAGTTTGAAGGCATTGGCATGTCACAATTTCTGTTCATACAGTATCAGAAATCATTCTGGGTTAAAATACTTTTCCCTGTCTTATTTATTCTTCTGACATAGGAGATGCTCTGACAAGTGACCATTGTAATATGTTATCCAGGTAGAAGCTATGGAGTGAAAGTTGTTTGAGTGCTATACACATTTCAATTGTCTCCAGGGTTTCTTTAGTCAAACCAATTTTTTTAATGTTTCCATATTATAATAATACATCTGTTCTGGAGTAAATGGTTTCATGTTCACATCACCTATGATGGCACAAATGAATATAACCACGAAGTTACTCTGATTTGTATATTTGGCATGAATTTATGGCAAGCAGAAAGAAAAGTTATCACAAATGTGAAAGAAATCTACGAAGTATAAAGAATCTGGCCGAAAGAGATTGAAAATGAGTGGGGCACTATTGACCACTGGTGCCACTCTCAGATTAGTTGATATTCCAGATATGTAAGACTATCCATGTTTATTTTCACTGGTTTCTTTATGATAAGATTATTTATAGATTTTTTTCAGAGAAATCTTTAAAAAATACCAATAAACTAGAAGAATCCCATACTGCAAGCAAGAACTGTGACACCAGATATGACTGGGGCGGGGGGGGGGGGGGGGGCATTTTGAACTTCTTATTTGTATAAAATGTGGGAAATGAGGAAAGTATATTAGTTGTTACCATGATGGAACAAGGCCCAGAGAAATAAAGGCTAGCTATAAACTAGACAAAGTTATTAGACATTAATGTGCAGACAACACCTACCTCACTCCAGACCAGCATGGTGCCGAATATGACCTGTAACCCATCAAAGAAATTGTCTCCTATGATGATGACAGTGGCACCTCCCGTAGTCCATCCTTCACTTGGACTGATGGCTTTGATACATGGTGTAGCTGCTTTCCAACACACATGAAAAAGAAGTATTCAGCTGTTAGAACCAGATTTTAATGACAGAAGACTTGTGAGGGGAAGGGGTGGAGGGAAAAAACTTTGATTTTCTTCCCCCTTCTACTAAGATTCTAGATATTTTGCTCTCTCAGCTTTTTGTGCAAGAGATCCCAAATCAGATTTTTCAGGGGAATGTTTGCCCATTAAATTTTAATTTGCCCATTAAATTTGTTTCCATTCTCTCTTTTGAGAAGATAATCATATTTGGCAGCCTCTGGACAGAAAACAGCTGTATTGTGGGATGAAGGCTGAATATAGCACAGAGTACATTTCTGTCATTTTTTGTAACACTGAATTCGTGCCTTTGCAAAACATGATCTTGGACTTTCTGAGGGGTCTAGCCTAATGGAACTCAATCTCTCTTAGTTGGACTGCCTGTCTCTAGACTGATTTTGTTAATCTGTAATGGCCATTTAAATTAATTCTACTTTTTATCATTTTTGGTCTTATTTTTGGTGTTTTGCAGTCATGAAAATATATAACATACATGGCATTAACCATGTTTTGATGTGAAATTGAAGATTGTGGAACTACTGGACATCCCTTTATACGTTAATAAAATATTTTAATTATGTTTAATTTCATTACATCATGAAATGAAATAACTGTCTTCTTTACATCACTTTTTACATGTCTGTATGTGTATTCCTTTTATTATAGAAAAATACCTTCCCTGAGCTCAGACCTGATTAGATTAGATTACGCAGTTTATTACTCTTTCAAGTTTATAAACGCAGTTTATTACTCTTTCAAGTAACACGTAGACAGTACATATAGAAATCCTGGACACAATTTGTTAAATGGAATGGCTGTGTACACTGATATAATTCTCAATATGGCCAAATGTGTAGATTCTTAAATCTAGAGACTGGAACAATGAACAGATAAGACAGATCTTCCTACAAACCTTGAAATTACCCCAGGTTTGTTGAAGAATCTGAAATAAAATACACTGAGGGGTTAAAATCCTCAAAATAATAGAAGCAAAACCTGTAACTTCAATAAAAGAATGTCTTTGGTGGCACTGCTAGGCAACTACATAGCCTTGAAGCCTTGGGTTCTGTCAATAAATGGCAGGGGAGAGAGGCAGAGGCCATTTCCAGATCATTTTGACTTTTGAATTCAGCAGGGTCAGCTCTGGCAGCAACCACCAGGTGACTTACTATTACATGACTTTAATGCAGGGGTCCCCAAACTACGGCCCGGGGGCCAAATGTGGCCCCCTGAAGGCATTTATCCGGCCCGCCAGGCATGGCAGCGATGGCTCCATTCATGTGCAGTGAGGGCTCAAGGGAGAGGAGGAACTGGCCCCAACGGCCGTTGATTGCAGTTACATGATGGCACCACCAAATCTCCATGCATTTTCTGACCCAGAGTTGAAAGCCTTACATGTGGCAACGCCTGCTCCGCCCTTCCCTCTCGGCTACTCCATGTGTTGCTCTCAGGCTTTCTGTTCCGCCTCACTCCCATTGGCATCAGCCAGGCTGGCGAATCGCTCGCTGGCTGCTAGGGAGGAAAGAACCCAGGAAGATACCTGATCCTGGGTTAGATGGAATGCTTCATTGGGAAAGTTCTGCTTTTTTTTTTTTTAGAGGGGAAGGTATTCCACAGCCTCCCCAACAATATTTGGAGCCCACCCTGTACTTGACATACTTTGGTCACTGTTCTAAAAATAGACCATGACAGAAAGGCTGAAAGGTGAAATCAAACATTTTACAATCATTTGTGCATAGGAATTTGTTCATAGTTTTTTTTAGTCCGGCCCTCCAACAGTCTGAGGGACAGTGAACTGGCCCCCTGTTTAAAAAGTTTGGGGACCCCTGCTTTAATGACTAGTCCAGGCTTGATACAGTTAAACAACAGCCACTGTATAGAAGTCAGCATTGTATATGATTAAATTTTCAGACTATAATCTCAGAGATCCTGCCCAAATTCCTGCTTTGTCATCTAAGTTCATCATGACTGTGGGTCACCCAAATATTCTGAGCTTAAACTACCTCAAAGGGTTGATGTAGAAACAAAATAAAGAAGAATTGTATAAGCTGCTTTGGGTTCTCATTGTGGAGAAAGGCAAGTTGTAAATACAGAAAATAAAAAAAATAAGTGAAGATAGGGTCAGATCAGTGACATAGCTGCCACGGGGACATGTGGGGTCATGTGCCCCAGGTGCACACCAATTAGTCATGGGGGGGGCAAAATGCCCCCCCACGTGACTACACCACTGAGCCTGGGAGCAGGAAGTAGCGCAGCTGTGGCTGGAGCACTCCAGACACGGCTGCGGCACTTCCCACTCTGAGCCGAGGCTGGAGTGCCCCTCCCTTTTTTTAAATCCAAGAGAGACCTGGGCCGGGGAGGGAGGCAGGGAGGGACTTCTTCCTGGGCCAGAAGTTTGGCTGGGCTGCAGCCATGCCCCCAGCAGCTCCCCAGTCAGTTCCTGGGATGGGGAGGGAGGGAGGTGCTTTCCTAGCCCGGGAGTCTGGCTAGGTTGCAGCCCCACCCCAGCAGCTCCCCTGCCAGTCCCTGGGCCAGGGAGGGAGGCAGGGAGGGGTTTTCCCAAATCCAGGAGTCTGGCTGGGCTTCTGTCGGGCCCCAGAGGAGGGAAGGCAATGCTCCAAGGCCAGGAGGTAAGAGGGGCAGGAAGGACGGGGGCCCATGGGGGAAAAGGAAAACTCAGAGTCCGCCCTAGGCTCCGTTTGCACCAGCTACATCTCTGGGTCAGATATAGGGTTAGTTGGTTGGCAGGTGGAATGGAGAGAAGAAAACAGAAAGAGTATTGAGGCTGCTATGAGGAGGGAAAGGGGAAAGTGGGATAGAGGGGAAAGTGAGGTGCCTTTACAATTGTTGCAGGTCTCCTCCTGCACAACTGAGGCTGACCCAGGGTCTAGCACTATACAGCTTGTATTGGCCTGACAGCTGACACTGCATAACTCAACCAGTTTTTCTAGGCAGAGACTGCTATAAACAGGAGGAGGAACTGAAGATGTGGGACAAAGGAAGGTAGGATGGCTGGTGGCTGGGAAAGAGAGAAGAAGCAGGAAGAAGAGAGAAGCTATGGAGGTTTCAGGGAAGGAAAAGAGAAAGTAGTGAGGAATGAGAAAATGACATGCCCTCTGCAAATTCCTGTGTGCATGTATAGCACAAACTTTTTCAATTATGTGATTGTGAGGTAGAGGAAGGTCAACTGAAAGATGGACAGGTACAGGAGTTAAGCAGCATAGTTTTAAAAAGGTTGGCTTCTCGTGTGTGTGTGTGTGTGTGTGTGTGTGTGTGTGTGTGTGTGTGTGTGTGTGTGTGTGTGGTCAAGTCATAACTGACTTATGGTGACCTGTAGGGTGTTCAAGACAAGAAGCATTCAAAGGTGTTTTGCCATTGCCTGCCTTCATGTCATGGCTCCATTGTTCCTTTCCCATCCAAATACTAACCAGAGCTGACCTAGCTTAGCTTCTCAGATCTGAATAGCCTGGGGCTATTCAGGTCACCTAGCTAATGCTTAATCAGATCAAGGCCTTTCTTTACTGCTATAAATAAGTTTATATTAAAGTTCTGCTTAATTTAAAAAGTTGCTTGTTGAAATATGTAAAATAATGAATTGTGTTTTCTTACATATTTAAATGAAAAAAATCTTGAATAAATATTCTGGTAGAAAAAACAAACTGCACACACAAATAATAAGATGCTCCCTTTCAAAGGAAGAAAAAACAAATTAGAAGAAATCAAGGAAATGTCTTAACATGTTGTTGAATAAAAATACTAAGTCATTACAATGCAATAGAATTTGACCAAATGGTAATAAAATTACTTTTTCATACAAAATCATCTCCAATATAGAATTAAATTTCTTTTTTTTTCAGTTTACAAACTGAAACAAGACTGTGTTTAACTGCAAGATACCACTTAATTTCTTCATTAAAAAGATGCCGATGTCGCCAAATTATGTTTTACTGAAAATATACAAAAAGTAACTGACAATTTGAATGTAAATGACACCTAAAAGCAAACCTCCAGTCTAAAAAATGAAAAAAATGTAAGAATGTTGTGCACTTAGATGAAGACCCAAAGTGCCCTCTTCACATAATCAGCACTGCCATCTCTAACAATTAGGATTGCCAACTGTGGATCAGGAAATTCCTAGAGACTTTGGGGTGGAGCCTGGGCAAAGATTGAGGAAGGGAGGGACCTTCCAGCAAAGTATAATACCATAAAGTCTACCTTCCAAAGTAGCCATTTTCTCAAGGGGAACTGATCTTTGTACTCTGGAGATCAGTTGTAATCCTGGCCCCACCTAGAGGTTGGCATATCAATTGCAAATGTGGATCAGCTGGGGAGCATTCCAAGATTGAGTCTGAGACACTCATCATGCAACCAGCATATCATTGTCATGAACATTTAGACAGGGATCATCCTGACAACTCTGGAAATTTATTCCATACATTGATTACACCAGATAACTCAAAGCAGATATTTTTAGTATTTCATTTAACAGCAAAAGCTGACTATCTTCCACACAATAACAGATCAACTAACTTTGGAAGTCACCAAGAAAGAAATTTGAGTGGATCACTCCAAATTGAGAGTAAGCAAAAGGACTGGAATTAGACACTGCAATATAAGTTGTAAACAACTATGATAATACTTGAAGGCTTTCTGAGTGATGATTGGCATGACTAAAAAGGTAATGTGAATAGAACAGAGGCCTTCTTTTATTGTGCCCTACCAACATGTTGAATTACACTGTTCAAAATTATCCATGCATACAACCATCAGTGGCGTAGCTCCAACAGGGCTGGGTGGGATGTGACGCCCCGGGCAGAGCAGCTGAGGGGACATGGCTGGGCAGGTTCCGGGGTGGGGCGGGAATAGACAGCACCGCAGCAGGGGTGCAGGGGGCGCATGCGCCCCAGACGCAGTTCCCCCTCACTCCGCCTCTGACAACCATTTGAATTTTTCAGCTCAGCATCTGACGAGGCAAAATCTTTCTTCAAATAAAGTGAAAAAACCTGTATTTTATTACATTGTATTTCATTTTCAGCAGCCTGAAACCACACATACTAGCATGAGCTTACCAGAACCTTGAAGCTAAGTAGGGTTTGCAATAGTTAATACTTACATGGGAGACCACTAAGGCAGACCTGTATTGCTATATAGAGGAAGGCAGTAACAAACCATCTCTGCTCATTTCTTTCCTTGAAAAGCCTATGAGGGTCACCAAGTTAGTTGTGACTTAATGGTGATTATTGTTGTTGTCATTATCATCATAAATATCTATAATTATTAAATAGATTGGTTTGTTTTTCACATTGAATCTATATTTCCCCAAAGATTTGGAAACCTGCAAAAACTGAGGCCTTACGAGGTCTATGCTTATACATAGTCTTACAGTAAACCTGGTTCCTGCTGACAATTTAAGATGGGAGAAGAGGACACAAACTTCCCAAGATCTTTGTCTGTAAGTTCCAAAGTTTGCATTTCACAGCATCCTTGCATTTTACCTGAACTAATGAAAAGAACTGCTCCATGCACATGTGGAAATACAGATATGTTTAATTTGGACTTGAGCTACACTCATAAAATCATGCATAAAATCTCCAGAAAGCTTCTCACTTTTTAAAAAAAGTTTCACTCATGGTACCGGGCTTATAGCTAATAAATGCAGTGTTTAAAAATATCGTCCCATTCCCTCCAAGGAATCATCTGCTCTGATTAAATCAGAGCATGAATAAAAATTAAAATTGCTTCTCAATTACACACTTCCTGATGATACAGCCATACACCCCCTCACATAAGTTAAACACAAGAACATTTTATATATGTCATTGAGAAAGTCTATTTTCTAAAATGTTGCATATAATCCGAAAAATCTCCACACATTCCAAAATCTACGCATTTCTCCCATCCCTCTTGCCAAACATAAAATTAGTGAGAGAAGGAAGGGGTACATTAATTTAGTCCTTCATTTTTAACAGAAGGAAGAGTAAAGTTGGTTGGTTTATAATCTGGCAGGCATAATCCTCTATAAAACTGCTGCTATCATACTGCCCTTGTACAAATCTATGGTGAGACCACACTTGGAATACTGGGTACAGTTGCAGAACTTGAGAAGGTGCAGAAAAGAGCAATCAAAATGATCAGCAGGCTAGAGCAACTGCCCTATTAGGAACAGTTAAAACTCTTAGGGCTGTTTAGAAAAAAGGCAGGTATGGGGAGACATGAAAGTATGCAGAGTGGACAGGTCAGGACAGGACAGGAGTGGACAGGAAGATACAGTGGAACCTCGGTTTTCATTGCCTTCGGTTTTCATCCGTTTCGGTTTCCATCAATTTTTTCAGTGAAAAATATGTCTCAGTTTTCATCGATTTGCCGCAGTTTCCATCAATTTGCAGTAAGGTGCAGGGGTTTGTGGAGAAAAATCACCCGGACAAAGCTGTTGCAGGCCGTGTCTGCAACTTGTTTAATGACAAATCTTAAAGAGACGTCAGAAACAGACCTCTTTGGACACCTTTCTGGTGTGACATTGGTCCACTGGCTCTGAAGCTGGTCCTAGTGTTATTGTTTGTCACTGTTTTCAGCATTGAACACTATGTTTATTCACCAAAAAATGAGTTTTTGGTATGTTTTTGGGAGTGCCTAGAACAGATTGATTGGATTTACATTGATTCCTATGGAGAAGTTTGCCTCAGTTTTCATCGGTTTCGGTTTTCATCTATTATTTTCGGACGGATTACCAACGAAAACCGAGGTTCCACTGTACTTTTCTCCCCCTCTACTAGAGCATGGGTCATCTGCTGAAGCTCAAGCGTGAGAGTTTCAAAATAGACAAAAGGAAGTATTTCTTCATTCAACACATAGTTAAATTGTGGAACTCCCTGCTCCAGGATGTAATGTTGGCTGCCAACTTAGAAGGAAGCTAGAGCTATCCATTGCTACTAGTCAAAATGACCACTAGTCATGATGCATACCTATTCTCTTCAGTATCAGAGGAGCATGCCTATTACATTAAGAGCTATGGAACACAGGCAAGATAATGCTGTTTCAGTTATCTTGTTTGAAGGCTTCCTGGAGGCACTGTGTGAACAAACTGCTGGACATGATATGACTTTGTCTGACCCAACATGGCTTTTCTTATGTACTTCTTACCAGGTGCTGCCAAGCTTCACCCTTACCAGTCTCTGGGGCTGCCAGTTCAATCCTATGCCAAGTTACTCCCAAACGCATTGATTTTTGTGCATTTAAGAATGGAGTAACTTGGCATAAGATTGAACTGCAAGCTTCAGAAGAAGTGGGAACCAAATGCAGCAACAACTGGGCTGCCTTTGCCAGAGAGCTGAAAGCAGTCTACTGAAGTTTGAAAATAGATGTTAAGCTGTTAGTAGCTAGAAACCAAATTCAGCTCTTGGTACCTAACCTAGAGAAAGGCAAATTCCCTGGCTCCTACTCTCACTGCAGCCTTCTTTGTTCTCCCAAATTGTGCTCTGGCAGGACCTGAAGGTAGTATGTGGGGAACAACTTGGGAGTGTGCAGTAGGTGGATAGACTTGACAAAGACCTCTCTCCTGTCTACTACAGATGGAAAAGTGATATCATCACAGTAGTTGCTGTTGATGCACAGACGCTGCAGCACCTTAGGATTCCATGGTTCTTGGTGAAACCAAAATCTCTAGTTCATTCCTTTTTTCATAGCACAGAAAATCAAGTAAAAGGGCAAGCTGACTATTAACAAAACAATCTATACATTACTCTTTCCCTGCTCCAAGAGACATTGTCTTTAGGGACCATTTTCAGTTTCAAGACATTTTATTTTATCATGCTATTACTACTAGACATTTTAAACTGTACCTCTAATTTTATTTATTACACCATTTTGATGAGGCAATCATGTGGTGACCACCATGAGGGGAATTAGAGGTGTTCAAAAATTGTCACAATCAGGGTCAGGTAATGTTTTACAGCCCAATCCGGTGGGAGAAATCCACTTGTGGACACAGCGTGGGCCCACACCAATGGATTTGCCCTTCCTGAGGGACTTACCCCTGCAGAGGGATAAAGAAGCCATCGAGTGGACACTGCAGCCCTCTGGAATATCTGGTCGTGGAGCTGTGTGCCACTTCAGTGCTCTCACAACATCATTTGCCCTGTCAGCACAGTAGGTTTGTGGCCAGTTATGCTTCAGCCGGGGTTTGGATTTATGCCACCCTTTGGATCCATTAGGTCCATTAAGCCTTATGGAGGGCTTTCTAGCAGGGGTGGTGGTTTTTTGGGAAAGCCCTCATGAGGCAGTGGGGCAGGATGGCAGCAGCATCATTCCTGGACATCTGGGGCTGTGGATTGGGCAGCTCATATCACAATTAATGCAAACTGAAGGAAGAAATTCTCAGATAATAATGCCTCTTGTCTGAATTCTCAGGTATTATGCCTCTTGCTTGTCTAAAACTTCAGGTAAATTGTGGGATGTGGATATTCTGAATGTTCTGAACAAAATTCTCCCCCAAGGAAGAGGATGGGGAGAAATAAATTATTATATGGATGAGCCATCCTCAGCTTAAGTGTACAGGAAAGGGAATATCTTGGTGTTTGCCTGTCTAACATACTTGGAGTACATGCATGAACATTCATAAACCCTATTCTTACCATATCTTCCTTCTCTGTTCTTCCAGGCCTTTTTATGGTCCCCTTCCCCAAGCTGCTGTACTTTTAAATATCAAACTCACTGTTCTCATATGGAAAGATAATCTGATCTCCTTTGCATCCTGTGGCGCTTACTTAAGCCCCTTCTTCTAATCCCTTTGCACAGCCTGCACAAAAGTCACCATGAAGGGGACAGGTCAGGGGCGAAGCTCCAAGGGGACAAAGGGTGCGCCGTGCACTGGGCGCACACCTGGGGGGCATGGAAAATCACTCCCAGCCCCCCCCCCCGGTGGCACCCCCCCTTCTTCCTTCCAACACTTACCTTAGTTCCTTTCCTTTTTAACTTTTTCAGGCTGCAAAAGGCCTGTTTGCAGTAAAAACACCCTGAGGAACTGCAGTTCCCAGGAGACCTTGGGACTTACAAGGTCTCCTGGGAAGTATAGTTCCCATCAGGCCGTTTTTACTGAGAACAGGTCTTTTGCAGCCTGAAAAAGTTCTCAAAAAGAAAAGGAACTAAGGTAAGTGTGGGAAGGGGGGACGCTGCGGGGGAGGCATGGGGGGTGGAAAATATAGAATGCACACCGGGCGCAGTTTGGCCCAGCTACGCCTTTGGGACAGGTGTGTGTTCCTTTATCTCTGAAACCCTGAATGTATGGAAGCAAAACTTTTGGCTGTTTCCACTGCTGCTCGTGGGGAAGAGAAAGCACAGAGAGAGAGAGAGAAAGAGAGAGAGAGACGTCTGCCTGTGCATGTATCAGATGACAGCTTATCCCCAGAAATATTTCATGCAAACAAAACCTATGCTTACATAGAATTAGAAAGTCCTCCCAACGCCAGTGAGATGGTGTGCTGATTGGCAGAAAGAGAAAACACTGTGCACAGAAATGCCTTTTGGAATTATCCTGTGTGGGGTAAAGATAGGCTAACAGCAGCAGGTGGCTTTCTTTCCTACCAGGCACATATCTGCTGAGTCATTTTCTCCCTTTGCTGCCCCTTCCAACTCTTGTTGTCTGGGAAAATAGAATCAGAAAGTGAAGCATCAGAATGTCAGATAAGAAGGTTTCTGAGCCCTTCCAAATGTTGGAAATAATGCAGTTTATACTGAAAGCTTTATTAATCAAAGTTATTCGATTCGTTAGTAATCCACAATCATAATTGTAGCTTAATACATCCTGATTCTATAAGCATTCCCAGAGATTTCCCATAATGCGGGGCTTTCTAACAAACTTGTCTGTTCATGACCATATTGCATGAAAAAAGTGGTAATAATATAAATCATCATCATCTATAACACATGAACAATAAGCTAATATAAAGTTTATACAGAATATTAAATTAATGTGTGAACTGCCTGATTTGTCTAATCTTATAAATTGTGTATTTTTGCTGTTGAAAAGAAGTTTCTACTGAAGATTAATATAGATGCTACTTCTGAGGCAAAACATTAAAGGAAGGATTAGCAAGGAAAATAAAACATAATAAAGAAACCAGCTAGCAACATTTTTCAGACATAACATTGTCAACTTCAGGTTGTGAAACTCGTAGAGACAAAGGCTAGAGAAGGTGGGATTTGGGGAAAGAAGCCTTAGCAGAATATAATGCCACAAAGCACACCTTACAAGCAACCATTTTCTCCAGAGGAAAAGATCTCTGTTGTTTGGAGATCTCTAGCCCTCACCCAGTGGTTGGTAACTCTATTCAGGGAAGCCCTGATTCCATATATTCAGATGTTACTGAGATATTATTAAATGACTTAAAGGTATATTTGGAAGTTCCTGCTTGTCAAAATATCTGAGGAATTCTGAGGACAGCAAAAGGAGTTTTGATATAACATGCAGTGTTTCTCAGTGCATTTTTGTACAATCGTACTCAAAAGTCAGCTAAGGAGAAAGAATATTCCTAAATAATAAAATATATCTTACATTACCATTTCTGCTTGCTGGATCAACAAAAGCGATCTCTCTTATAAGGGATGCTGCTAAATTTTCCACAGTCCTCCTGAACGGTGTGTTATATACCATTGTAGAGTGCGGAAACTACAGCAAAGTTTTATTTTCACTGTTCTGATGCTGCATTTGTGGAAATCTCCTGTTTCCCTAATCATTAAAGGTAGAAAAGAATCCCCCCTCCCTTCAAGTAGTGACAATAAAATGATCCCTCCTCCCATTTAACATAATGGTTCAGAAATGCTCGTAGCATATTGCAGACTTAAAGTGGAAATTATTAGGTAGCTGTTCTTTGTTATAATAATGATCACTCCACAAATAAAAGCTCTTCTCCCAAAGGTACTGCAAGGCACAAAATGCTAATTCTGAAGATTACATGCGTGCTTTTATTAAATATTACTATGCCCTGTTCTGTTTGAGGGCTTCACTGCTCTGATTGTTTTATGAGTGCCATGTTAATGTCATCCCCATCTTGCTAGCAGCAGGCACACATTTTAGCTTTTGCAGGAGAATTGATCAAAGGCCACGTGCTGTGGGAATTGCTGAGAAAACATGGACAAGCGGTAAAAATCTAACTGATTAATTGGTTTAAATTTCATTTCAGGGTGTTGAACTTTGGCTTGGGACTCTAATACTACACTATGAGTCAGGGCCTAATTACCTGATTTCCAATTTGTCTCACCACAATGGTGGAGAGGGAGGAAAATGAATACGAAAAATAATCATAATGGTGAGGGGGACCACCTACTTTATTACTAATGATATGTGTGCAAACAGTTTTACTGGGATACCCCCAGCATCGCCTGCTGGGCCACTCAAGCATCTAAAAAATAGATATGAATAAATTTAAGACACTACAACCAGAGCCAAACATTATGCATTGCAGGATTTAAGGGATAGTGATTACATGCCCACAATCACTCAGTAGCCAATCAAACCCTTCAATTAGAAGCCTGCATTTTTAAGGATTAGGCCCAGCATTTCACCTTCAAAGAGAAACAATCTACCTCCCTGATATAAAAACAGGGGCTAAAGGGGAAAACAGTGCTTCAGAGTTTATGGGTGGCCCTGGGAATAAGGGTTAATTGAACTCAGAGGTGTAGGCTTACTCAGGCAAATTAGTGGCATGCACAGCTATCAGCAAGGTTCTGCCACTGCCTTTATTCAACCCTTGAAATCTATTTGTCCTATGATTAATACACAGTGTGTGCTAGTGCTTGTAAGAGTAACCGCTACTCATACCCCCTTTGATGATAAAATACAGATTTAGCTTCTGTATTACATAAAGGAATACAGCAGTGGATCTAGCCCAAAACAGAGCTGATGCTATCCATATAAATATGGTTTTGATATGACTGAAATGAGCAAATATAGTGCAGCTGTACAGAACTTAACTCTGGCTATGAAATCATTCCGTTCCAAATCTCTCTACAGATTTGGGGGGTTTGGATTACTAGAAATATTCACTGGAACATGCATAATGTCAGAATCAAGGTTTCCTATATGGTGCTTTTTCTGGAAAGAATATACTAATGAAACTCATTTTAAAATGCCTGCAAAAACCATTATTTTGAAAGGGTTTAATTTTATTGCACAAATTCATCAGTGTGAAATGATTTTTTAGGCAAAATGTAATGTGTTTAGAAGGCATTTTTAAAAATTTGATATTGGCAACTGGAAAAAATGACATCAATGTGACGGGAAGGGGGTAGGGAGGGGCAATGCCAGCAACCAGAGACCAGAGGATGGGTCATATGGATACCATCTCCACGTGCGTCAATCCTATTCACTACTATTGTCATAGCAAGGGCAGCTTTTCTCACTTCTTCAGTCTTACAATATACTTTGTCTTCAAGTCATATTTTCAGATGCTGCAGTTTGATTTTTTGGGGCGAATCTATGCTGCTGTTTTTGTATGGGGATATTGCCTCAAACAGGATTTGAAGCAGGAACAGACACATTTTAAATAAATACCAATTTGTATGATTAAATTTTTAAAAAAGGGAAAACACAAAACAAAAAGTTACATAAGCAACATACTGTGCATGAATATTTTGCAAAAATGCATGAAAATAAATCCTATGACTTTAATTATATCATTTCATTTGTTCATTTCTGAATGTTAATTTGAACTCCCAAGTAATAAAATTGTTTAAAAAATCCTTTTGCAAACAGCTCATCACACTCAAGAAAACAATTTGTTTTATGACATCTCCTAGTTAAGTGCTAAAATAAATACTTATTGATTTTAGTTTTGCTCCAGTTGTCTCTGTATATAGGAGAAAGAAGAAATGAGATTGCATAGCACTGCTTGTTCTTTTACTTATTATTACAAATGCAAAGACCTTAAGAAAAAAAGGAGGAAAATTTGGAACCAGTGCTTGTTCACCAATTTTTTTCCCACTGAGAACATTTTTTTTCAATTATTCAAAATAAAAGATTGGGAAATTTGCAGGATCACTGGAAAAAATTCCTATGAAATATTCTGTTTCAGAATGAATGAAATGCTTCATAAAGTAGGGTTTTTCACATTCAAAATGTATAACATGAAAAAATCTGAGCAGTTTTTCTATTTTTTCAAATGGAGAAACTGGAAAAATTGGGGGAAGAGGGAAGCACTGAAAAAAAACTCCTATGGAACTCTTTTAGAGTGAGTGGAATGCTTTTAAAGACAAGACTCCTCATCAGAATGTATAGCATGAAAAAGTCTGTGGGGAAAAAATAATGCCTATGACTTTTTTTCTCCTATTGGAACGAGTGAAATGAAAGACAAGTATGACTTTTTAATGAAAAGCAATGGATAGTATTAGATAATGATAATTTCTGTGTATACTATAGACATATACAACTTCTTCAAAAAAAAATTTATTAATGCAGATGCCCCCCCCCCCAGGTTAGGGGTCCTTAACATCAGTGGGACCCATTATTGGAATTTATGGGTCCCTAATACCATCAAGACCCACTACCCCCTCCCTCCTCCTTCTAGGAGGATTAGGTTCAGGTGGAACGCCATCTTGGACATAGTAACTGCTGTTTTTATTGTAACTATGGATGCTTATGATGACTTTATATGATTTTATGTTGTACACTGCCCAGAGCCCTCCGGGGATGGGCCGGCATATTAAATAAGCATATAATTAAATAATTTAATAATTTAATAATTTAATAATAATAATAATAATAATAATAATAATAATAATAATAATAATAATTTGAGCAACAATTAATATGTTACAATGTAGTTATTAATAATTCATTATGAAACACTTCGCTGTTTGGAATGTTATAAAATTAAACTTACTGCTGGAAACTAGTTTTCTACTTTCTACTTTTATTTTTTACTGCCTCTCATAGGGCAAAAATTAAGATACGTGTGTTATGGCAGCATAGGGTTCATCAGTTTGCAACTCTTTCTCAAGTACTGGGCATACTTGCAACATTTCTTATAGAAAATGAAGACATAAATATGGCCAAAAGCAAAATTGTACATGCCAGCTAAGTTATAAATAACATATTATGTATTGTTATCAGCAGAATGTGTTTATGTCTGATAAACAAGTATTATATATATTTCAATGTTCCAAAATTTATGTTTTTCCCCCAATCCCCCCAAACATTTTCCCCATGACTTCAAAATGTGTAGAACTCTTACATTCCTGCTGTGCAGATGTCTCAGGGTAGGAGTAGGGTAGGAGAAGATCTTTACTATTAATAAAGGAAGAAATAGCAGAATAGGTATCACCTATACCACATACCAAATCCATCAGTGGCAGTAAGTTGCACAGGACACTATTCTCATGCTGCAAGTTAACATTCCTATCATAATACAATAATGCACAGTTGCTGGTGCTCAAAAGACTAGGGATGCTTTAACATATGCTAAATACAATGCACTTCAGTAATCATTTGCAAGTAGATTTGGTCATTTTACACAGTAGAATCCAATTGCAAAGTGCACTGAAAGTGCATTCTTCAGCCTGTGTGAATGGGCTCAAGGGTATGAATTCCTAGTATAAATTACCATAAATATGGCCAAATAAAAGTGTGTGTGAGAGAGAGAGAGTGTGTGTGAGAGAGAGAGAGAGAGAGAGACAGAGAGACAGAGAGAGACAGAGAAAGAGACAGAGTCTTATACTCCCCCACCCCGTAACTAAATAGTGCTCTCTGAGTTCAGTTTTGCCTCCTTTTACTGATATGGGAAAAAGATCGCTGTGGTGTGGGACCCAAGGCTCAAAATAAGCATTATTTCCCCTTCCAGTCTGCCTTTCCAAGAATTTTCAAAGTCCTGATTAATCATCAAACAGATCTCCCACTGTTATAACTGATCTCTAGGTGACAGAGATCAATTCATCTGGATAGCCAGCGTGGTGTAGTGGTTAAGAGCAGGTGGATTCTAATCTGGATAACCAGGGTTGATTCCTCACTCCTCCACCTGAGTGGCGGAGGCTTATCTGGTGAACTAGATGTGTTTCCACACTCCTCCATTCCTGCTGAGTGACCTTGAGCTAGTCACAGTTCTTTGGAACTCTCTCAGCCCCACCCACCTCACAAAGTATCTGTTGTAGGGAGAGGAAAAAAGCTTGTAAGCCACCTTGAGTCTCCTTACAGGAGAGAAAAGTGGGGCATAAATCCAAACTCTTCTTCCGGATAAAAATGTCCACTTCAAAATGTGGACTTTATGGCATTATATCCCATTGAAGGTATTTCCCTGCCTGGAGTTGGCAACCCTATACTCAGGCCACAGTAATTCATGGAAGTATAAACACTATTTTAATACAGCCTCAGATAGCTAATATTGGTACAGGCTCTATGAATACACCAGAAATATGAACATGTGAAATCTCAGGAGTGTTCACCAAATGGTCTTTCCATATTACTGAGAAAGTTGAAATTTCACACTCTAGTAGAAGCCCAATAGAGGACATATTTCCAACAGCTGAGCTGAAACTGTCTTTTAAATTTCATTTTTACTTTTGGTAATGCTGAAAGCACCCTGAGTTTGGTGTACTTTTGGCTCTTTTTTAAAAAAAATTCTGGAAGCTAAAAGTAAAAAACTCTTTGTTGGGTTTTAAGACCCAAGGAATGATTTGGTCCCTGAGGTCACCCACAGGCCATAATTCAGCAAATATGTTCATAATAAACAAACTTGACATATAATAATCCTTTCGGCAATTAAGTGGAAGTCCTCAAAATTCTTGCTTTCCAGTAATCTTACGAAACTAAACTGAACTGCTACAAAAGAAAAAAAAACATTTTAATGGATTTTCTGTTAACTCCCATTTAGACCTTGGTAGCACTTTCCTACACAGTTTTGAACACTATTTTAATTATGCTAATAATTATGCTAAAATTACTATTTTAATTATGTTCATTACTTACATGGGTAAGGTCTATTGAGAAAATAAAACCATCACAGGGGTTAGGTTATGGGGAGAGAGAGGTTATGAATTGTTGGTGAAAAGGAAACAGAAAGGCAGGGAACTAAGCAGTAGAAAGGAAGCAGGAGGAACAGGCAAAAAAGTCCATTGACTTCTATAAAATTAGAAGAATATCACTCTGCTTAAGATCAGACTGTAAATTTCATATAGAGTGTCAAAATGCTTAGCCGTACATTTGGTTGCAGACAGCAATGCTCAATCACACTTCTATTCAGACTATAATTCGCTCTCAACATATGAACAGCACCAAGAAACTGAAAAAAAATAACAATTCAAATTTTGTTTAAGAGCGGACTGGAAATACTTGGTATATGTACTTCCCTCCTACACCATTCATCCATTTTCTTTTTAAAAATAAAATTTAAAGGAAATTCCTAAATACTGCTGCTCTGTTTGTCAGACAAACATTTTGTCTGCCTGATTCAATACTGATCATGCTTGGATACTAGCACAACATTGTGGGCAAGGTGAAGGATCTAGACAACTATTACACTATGCCCACATAGTGTGATAGTTGTGTCTCTAGATCATGCTTGGATCACTTGGATAGTAATGCTATCTTTTCTAACATTGTCTTATATTTTCTGAAAAGGTTTGGTAACAATTTTCAAAATTGCATTTCATTTTCAAATGCAGGCTAGGCTGGAGAAGAGAGAACATGTATGCTTTTTTATTTATAACCAGCGGGGCCCGGCCACGTGTTGCTGTGGCTTATTGTGGTGAAATGGGAAAGGAACAGTAGGAGCAAATCAATTGCAGAGGCCAGCAGTACACGCTCATGGAAACGCACAGGATGATACTGTGCTATATTGATGTGTGTGACCGCATTCCTTGGTGGGGGGAATGGAAAGGCACCCCTCCCATACATCTAGGCTGGCTGGTCACGATCCTTTACCTGGGAGTAAGTTGGGGTGGTGGCAATGGGTGTTGCTTCTGAGTAAACCCTCTGAGGGGCGTGACTCAGCCATTCAAAGTATGTCACGGTTGCTTTACCGAGCTTACTCCTGAGTAATGCGTGCCTTGGAGGCAACCTGGTTTCCTGAACTGTAACCTCAGTATTCAGGGACTCTAGGCAGGCTGGCTGGGCCCTCCCTCCCCTCCCTTGCATGCCACCCCTCACTCTCTCCCCTCCCTCACTTCTCTTCCCTTGCATGGCACCCCTCCCCCTACCTCCCTCCTCTTTCCCTTTGCTAGAGTGGGTGGGTCATATCCAGATGCTGGTTCCCCTCCCTCCCCTCCCTTGCATGCCACCCCTCACTATCTCCCCTCCCTAACTTCTGTTCCCTTGCATGCCTCCCCCTCCGTCCCTTCCCTCTCCCATCCTTTCTTCCCTTGCATGCCACCCCTCCCCCTCCCTCCCTTCCATCTCCCTCTGCTAGGCTGGGTGGGTCATATCCAGATGCTGGGCCCGCTCCCTCCCCTCCCTTGCATGCCACCCCTCACTTTCTGTCCCCTCCCTCACTTCTCTTCTCTTGCATGCCTCCCCCTCTGCTGAATGAGTATGAGAGTAGGTGTGTTGTGTGGTAGCAGTGGGTGAGGCACAGAGATTGAAAGGTACCTGTGTGTGAGGAGGGGAACCCCATCTGACATCTCACACGGCAACGTATGTATGTGTTTCACTTCCACTCGAGTTATTGCTTATGTACTGTTTTCACTGTTCATATCTGGCCATTCTAAGGGCATGAACATTCTAAGGGTGACAGTTACACACAGGCAGCTTCATGGCCTGGTGCGCCAGGAAAAAGGTGTTTTGCCTGGCTCAGGTGTGTTGTCTGATAGCGGGAGGTATGTAAGAACACAGTCAGGGGAATGAGTAAGGGTCTGTGAAATTTTCAGAGCGTTTGGGCCAGCAGGTGCGGGGTTATTCTCAAAGCAACAAACGCATGGTTCCATTTTTATATATATAGATTTCATTTGTATATTTTAGTTTTTTCTGTATAAGATGATTCTTGTTCGTGTGATCTGCTCAAGGCTAACTAGAGTGATTTTAAATAAAAGACAAAATTGAGTAACCATTGGGTGAAATGCAAGGTTTCCATCATGACTTGAAATAAATTTCTGACTTTTCTTCAGTCAAGCTGGAACTTGTATAGAATGATCATTGAAAAGACTGAACATTCTTCACACAGGTTTCATGGTCAATGAATTGCTGTAAGACAATCAAAGAGCCTTTTAGTATCTATGTGCCTGTTTTAAGTAAGCCCTCTTCCAAAGGGTGGGCATAACTTCACAATAAATGGAAACTTCTGTGTACATACAACAAAGTTAAGTAACGCTTGGAGAAAAACTGCATGTGGAGGACAAAAGAACAATGTTTTATTTAAGGGATGTGCATTTGGAAATTAAGTAATTAAAATCTGATCCAAACAGATCCTGCTCATTAACCTTGGGAGTGAATCTGAATGATATATCCTCCCATTTTTGGAACTGAATTAACGAAGACACATTGTGCTTTTTCTTTTGGCAGTACCACAATGTTTGCAGGTGCATAATTTTAATTTCCCATTTCCCCACACCATCTTTACATTAACATTTCCCTGAATGGAGAGAGGAAAAAGAAAGGAACCAGGAGATAGGGTGACTCTGCCAATATGTACCTTACATCTATGCTGTCCACTTAGCCCATGTTTCTGCCACAAAATATGATCCCTTGTTGGCATTTCTGTGTACAGAGTTCTCTGCAATCACTTCCTGCCCACTGATCCTCTTGTCTCCCATCCAGTCCCCTGCTGTGGACAAGTAAGGTGTCTGACTTACAAAATAGTGGCTAGACCTTCCACCATGGAAGTGAACGGAAAAAGAAAGAAAGAAAGATTAAAAGGGTAACCTAACAATTGGTTAATTTCGGATTTAAATGGGGGGGGGCATGCCTTTCCTCATCCTGAATTTTGGGGGGACTTTCCTTACAAACAAACAATTGGGCCACACAGTCTATAGAAAACCGACCCACACAGTCCAATATCTACAAAAAAACCTCCCTTGACCTATGACAAAAAAGGGGTAAAATCAAAACTCTGGTAGGCCATGCAAAACAGATCTGCGAACCTCATCTTCTCACTGATTAACTGAATCACCTAGACTGAGATCTGTGACAGAAATCAGAAGAGCTATAAAACCAAGAGAAAAATATAGGATTGGGGGAGAACAGCTCCCTGCAGGGAAAGTATTTCTCCTGTACATCAAGGAAATCACAAATCAAATGGGAAAACTGATAGAAAAACATAACCTTCAAACAGTCTTCAGACCCACCAAAAAATACAAGTGCTATGGTCAGCAAAGGACAAGAGAAACCCCAAGAGTCTTTCGCATACCATGCAGCTATAGAAAAATATATATAACGAGTACAAAAAAAAGCATTTTAACAAGAATGAAGGCATGAAAGGCATTGTTAACTAATCCAACCTGAGAAACCAGAACTAGCTGAACATGCTGTAAACCAAGCTGGATATAAGATTTTATTTGAAGACACAGAAATTCTTGACAACCCCACCAGCTACCATGTCAAACTACACAAGGAAACTATTGAAATCCACAAACACCAGAACAGTTTTAACAAAAACAGTTTCAACAAAACCTGACTACTACTAATAAAAAACACCAAAAGGGCCACTTTTAAAAAGAGAGGACCACTTTTTAAAAGAGAGGTAAATGCTGCTGTTTTGTGGAACAATTTTCTCTCCCTCCCTCATGGATCCTGTTGCCCAAAATAGGAGATAAATTGTCATTAATTCCACGTTTAAGAGCATTTAGGATCATTTTGGTTAGGTTATATCTGAGTGCATATCCACATTCATTCCAGAGTTATGAAAAAAAGGATCTGGTTGCTTTATGTGAGAACATCTTCCTCCTTGTCTAAAAGCCACATTAGGCAGACCTGATTACTGATGTAATGCAGTGTTGCTGTTGCTGTTGTTGTTTTTTAACTGCAGCAGTAGAGCATATGGATTAGAGTCCAACTTCACACATCTTGCCTTATTGTGTTGAGAGTTGCCTGTATGAAGGATTCCCCCCCCCCCCCCCAGCTCTGTGTACAAATGAGAATTTCTATAGACTATCTACTTGAATTTTAGGATCTCTTTGTTGTAGATTATAGAATGTCATCTCCATTGATCAGGAGACAAAAAAAAGGTTTATATAGGAATGTGTTTCCCATTGAAGCCCAAACCCAAACTCACAATAAAACATTAAAGAATCCAAACAATGTCTTAAACAAAACAAACCTGAACAAAATGTCTGCACACATTCTAATTATAAATATTCATATATTCAGAATCACACCACAAAATTACATCAGCAGACTTACAGAAATGTTTTCTCAGGCAGTGCAGGTAGGATCGAAACTCTTAATACTATATTAACTTAAGAATAAACACATTGATATAAAAATAATCAGAAATTAATTATACATGTAATTGTTTATGATGCTTCTTGTACAAAGATCTGAAATCAGAACACTTTTTAAAAATGCATTTGTCAGTTTGTTGAACTAAGTATTTTTGTCTGATTCTGACTCCTTGAAAGTAATAAAAAGCACATAAAATGTAAAAGAATTGTTTGTTTATACACACACACACACACACACACATATTGTTAGGGAAAGAGATATGGTAATCCATACTCTACAAATAAAAAATTCAAAAGCTCCATTTTTTCTTTGGATTTCTCTTCTAAATAAGAGGATACCGACGAACGCAATTTAATGCAATTTTCCAGAGCCTAGGAATCATAAAGTCAAATATGAACAAGTCTACTGGAAAATCTGTGACACTAATCTTGGCCTAACTTGCATTTTTAACAAGCGCTGAATGTGTACGTTAGATAATCCAGATGGCCACAGAGGAATCATCCTGATAGGATTAAACCTTTGTACTCAACTCTGCTCCATCTGTTCTCTGAGGTTTGTCTCTACCTATGAGAATATAATTTTGCAGTCTCTCTGTGTCTTGCAGCATGAGTAACAGCAGCAGTTTAAAAATACACACAAACACACAAGCACAAATATACTCACACACACTTGAGCACCTATTAGTAATGTGCCATAACTGTAGTTTGAAGTTTATTGCCGAAGAAACATATTGGTTTTATTATTCACCTGAAGAACAAAGTATGTAGTATCTAAATTTAAACAAAAAGGATGTTTGTTGTTGTTCAGGGACTTGTTCAATCCATTAAACCATAATATCACCATAAATACACCAATGAACATACAAGGGTACAAGAAGCAGAGAGACTCTTAATCTTTGAAACTATTATATGTTACTAGAATGCAGGCTACAGTTCTAATTTGATGATCTGACTGCTAAATATTCCAAATCAGTAAAAGCAAGCAGTTATTTTTGCTCCTCAACCCAGATGTAGAGGAAAGGTAAAGTGATCTGACTGAATGTAAAAAAAGTTGAAAAACAACAACAACCTAGCTTTGTACAACTGAATACTTTTCCATTCCATTATGGAATGGCTGACTCTCTAAGAACTATCAAAATCACTGGCTTGACATTCATTGTTTTTGCCCACAAGATACAGAAAGGATGCATATTCATGATCTACTCAAATTCAAGCTTGGGCATGATCAGTGACAGCCAATAGCAAGACAGAGGGTTATAGCAAGATTTAATTTTTCAGAATCTGTACGTGCAGACATACGTACATTTGTGTGTGTGGGGGGGGAGGGGAGTAATGATGTTTTTAAAAGGGAAAAATACCCTAAGGTTGCATAACTTGAATGGTCAGAACACCTTGCAAAAATGAGTACCCTACAAAAGAACAGCGCAGAGAAAAGAAAGCAAATTGATACCAATAACCTGGAGAACTTGCTTGGGTGTCAAAAGATGAGGTTCAAAATATGTTTATGGTCACACTCCAGACATTTTACCCAAACTGCTTTTCGAGCAACAGGAAAAATTCCCATCAGCTGAGAAAGCTTCATGGTATTCAGTGTTCATCTTTGTACTTGAATAGAAGTATGAAGAAGCTCAGTGCACTTGGTCCCAAATTGTTTAATTTGTTTTTCAGTGTGCAACTATAAGAGTTCATTATTTTTGACCACCTACCAATGATATCACCATGCTGGTAGAGGTGGAGCAAGGGGAAACTGCGCCTAGGGCATGCGCGCGCCCTGAGCCCCTGCTGTGGTGCCGCCTGTCCCCGCCTTGGAACGCCCCTGGAATGCCCCCCCATGACCTGGCCTATAGCGAAGGCTATAGACAACCTCTTAACTGTGGCTAACTATAACCTGCGTTTGCAAACCTACATCAGCCTCCAGCAAGAAGTATTACAATCAACAAAATGGTAACAGTGTACCTTAATTAGTCTTGAAAAAGGAAAGAGGAAAAATTTTAAAACACGAAGGCAGAAGTAAGAGAGACTGTACAAACCCATTGTTCACTCCTGATCTATGAACCATAGTTAAGAAATTGGGAATGCTACATCTGTACCTCATCTGGTTCAACTTGCTTATTTTGACAAAGATCTCATCTTTCTAATGGCGTCTGCAGTATCAAATCAGCAAACTACATTACAATTTGATAGGACAGAGCTGTCAAAAATCAAGAAAATTTTCTTCATAGTCTTGAAATGTAGTTGGTTGGTGAAGAAGTACATCTATCCGCATCGGTGCACAGTCTGGGTGTGATTCTGGACTCCAGGTTGTCCCTGGAGGCCCAGATTTCTAGGACCGCCCAGACGGCCTTTTGCCATCTTCAACAGGCACGCCAGTTGGCCCCAAATCTCTCCAGTTCTGACCTTGCCACAGTAATCTATGTAACAATCATCTCTAGACTAGATTATTGTAACTCGCTCTACATGGGCCTTCCCTTGAATTTGGTCCAGAAATTGAAGCTTGTGCAGCATGCAGCTGCTCGTCTCCTGGCAGGGGTTTTGAGCTAGGACCATATTACACCTTTATAATTGGCTGCCAATCGAGTACCAGCCATCTTCAAGGTTTTGGTTTTAACCTTTAAGGCCTTGAGCAGTCTTGGACCCGTGTACCTGAGGGACCACTTCTCCCCATATTGCCCTAGGTCCCTCCACTCCTCAGAGGTACACCTTCTGAGAGTCCCCGGTCCAAAAGATGCTTGGCTGGTCTCAACGAGGGCCAGAGCTTTTTCAGTCCTGGTCCCGACCTGGTGGAACAAGCTCCCCCCAGAGATCAGGGTCCTGTGGGTCCTTAGTGAATTCCTTGGGCCTGTAAGATGGAGATATTCCGCCAGGCGTTTCCATCTTGCCAGCCAGGCTAAACCCTCAAGTTTCTTCTACGGCCTCCAGTGGGTCTAGTTATGGAAGTCGTCATCCTGGTTTTTAAGTTTTGTTGAACTGTTGTGTTGTTTTACTGGTTTTAAATAATTTATATATTGAAAGTTTTTATTGAAACTTTGCTATGTTTTTGTTTGTATGCTGCCCCAAGCCCTTTCAGGAATGGGTGGCCTAAAAGTCCAATAATAAATAAAATAAAAATGATGATCCTGGCTTTGCTTTTAAAGAAACTCTCTTTGTGGGCACCTATCAAACAGTTCCTGTCTCTCACAAGAGTTCAAGGTTTCCACAGTCTCAAGTCTTGCTTCTCTGCTCCAACTGCACTTCAAACTCTGCTCTTGACTGAAACATATTCTGTATTGTAAAATATTGCACCATCGTAGGACATGAGCATCCAAAACAAATAGGCTTGCCCAATTGCCTATTCTATGAGAGCCTAGATCACGGAATGCAAAATGGGAGGGAAGAAACAAGAGAAAATGGATGAACTGAAGGTATCATCCTATTCATTCACACTGCATGGATTCATGGTTAGCTGTTCAACCGTGTCACAACACAGCAGGGTTGTCAACCTCCAGAGGGGGCTGGACAGCTCCCAGAATTTCAGCTGATCTCTGGACTATAGACATCAGTTCTTCTAAGGAAAATGGCTGCTTTGGAGAGTGAAAGTAATTTGTTCCTCCCTTCCCCATTTCATATTCTACTTGGAGTGGGAATGACCAAATGAGCTGAGATTCCCTTAAATTCAAACTGAAGGCCTAACTAATTGTGTTCTTTTCACACCGTCCCCATTTACAGGCAATTCGGCATGTAGTATAACTTCCTTGCTTAGAACTCACTTCCCAGGAACACAGATTCTGATTAGGATCATGAAAAGGAGGGCTTAATTTATATCATTTTCCCCAACCTAAAAAGGCCCTGTAGGTTCTATTAGCCCTGTGGGGGAAACCACATGTTCTTCTGAACGGCATATGCATTTCTGCAATGGAGCAATCTATTTTAAATCAAAAGGTTAAAGCCTTGTGCACCATGGTTCTGATCCAAATGAGTTCCCATATGCTAGGAATTGAAATTTTGGTGCCGCTAGCCTAAAAAATGCGCCCCCAGCAGGCCAAAAACCGAAAAAACACTTTAAAATACAAAAAAGTCACAAATGGGGGGGAGCTTCGGCCATGCAATGGGGGGGTTGAACCCAAGAACCCCCCTTACCTACGTCCTTGCTTATGGCAACACCTTCCACCATATCCCCATCCCCAATCCTCCTACTGGTTGCTAAGTTCAGCCTACCAACCCTAACATTTATAGCCATTGGCTTGCAAAAACTAATTTAAGCCTAAATGTTATCTTGTTATATATTAGAAAGTTTATAAAATGTTTAAAGCCAGTAACTCATTATTTCAGGATTTGTTTCAATTCTCACATTTTTATATATCCGGAAGGCTATGCAACTCAACAAAATATAATTATTACTACTAATACCATTATTATTGATGGTACCATATTTTCATTAACAGAGCTCTCATCTAGTATTACAGTTCTCAGGTAAATCTTAAATTTTGGTTTATAGTATATTGTACTATTGTGTATGACTGATATTGTAACTACTTTGGGTCCTATTTCCCAGCAGCAAGGCGGGTAGAAACATTTTTAAATTAAAAAAATATATCTGAAACCTGATTTAATAAACTCATAAGATTTCAAAGCATCAAGACTACCCTGTAGTCCATGGACCCCACCCCCCTCCACTCAAAGATCCTTCATCTTCTGTCTGTCAGACACTAGGAATGAATGACAGAAAAGGGTTTTATAACTGCCCTAGTATTGGATGCTAGTATTGGATACTGCCCAACATGGACCAATAGAAAGGTCCTGCTTATTTCCTCTTACTCTAAAATGTTTGTCAAATCTGTGGGATCTACACTTTGTAAATATGCTCAGGGTTGCAGGTTAGCTATTACTGTTTCTCGAGGATGGCACTGAATCAAGACAGTTGCCAAAGAGCCTCAGCAATTTCACATAGTGCAAGGGGAAGCAGGAAGGGGAAAAAAATACAACCCTGGCCCTTAAAAAAGAGCCATTTAAACTGCTCATCAGTTGTCAGCTTGACAAGGCCACTTGAATATATTCAGGAGTATTTGCATAAACGCTCACGGTGAGTTCACCATGGCTGCTATCGCTAATGGTACATAAAGTAATTTAGTCACTTCTCTTAGGCATCCTGTCAGAGTGATGAGCACTTCCTCTTTGCCTTGTTGCATATTAGATCATTAGATAATAAAGTGTTAGAGCATGCAAGCCGACAGGGTCTCCAGCACTATAATTTTGAGACTACTGCATTATGCTACGGAGGGGGACACTAAAAGAGAAACCAATTGTGCAATTGCCTTTACATTCAAATAAATACAACCCACAGTCTGGAAAATTATTCTGAAGCAATTTTACTGAGTTGCTTCTAAAACTTCATACGTGTGTAAAGTGAAGCATGGCTGCCCCACTGAGGCTGGATTTCACCTGCATTACATCTTTGCCTTACCAGTTGCAGCTGAAAGAAACATGATGTTTTAACTGTCCTAATAACATGCAGCACTTTACCCTAATGGAACTGTGAAATCACCTGCTTTGTATACTTGACAGACAGTTTAACTCAACGATCCCCAACCTTTTTGAGCCAGTGAGCACCTTTGAAGTTCTGATAGTGTAGTGCACAACCATAAAATGGCTGCTGCAGGAGGCAGAGCCAGCTTCAAAGTGGCTGTCCCAGCTTACCATCAGTCACACATTGAAGATGCTTGTGCTGTGTTGGCAGCTATTGGCAAAGCAATATCTTTAAAATTTTGTACAACTAATCAAATCTCCTTGTCAGGTAAATGCTTCAACCAACCCCATCCATTTTCTAAAAGCACTTGGTGGCACCAGGAAAGGTGTTGGTGGGTGCCATGGCACACATAAGGCAATTGGGGACCCCTGGTTTAACTGTTCTTCAAAATCTGATAAATTATATTTTTTCCTCTCATCCTTCACTTTTATTCCATGTTACTTAGAGATGATTTATATGTTATTATACCCTCAAGATGGAGCTTGCTTCAAACAACCTCCAGATGGCAAGTTCTCTCCATCTGTAATGTGCACAACGTTTACCAAGTACATTACCATTACTGCTCACAGGTTATACTCAATAGGGGCAAATAACTCTCCTCATCATGGGGTCAATTCCCATGAACAGACACATAAATATTACGGTCACTACAATGAGTGGTCCTAAAGAGGCAAAGCTATACATATATGGTGGCCTGGTGAGCAGACTAGGTATTATATTTAAAGATTTCTGTACAGAATCTGTACAGAGTCTGCACACAGTTGATGCTAGATGACCATTAGAGGAGTTTACTAATTATTCACTCCCACATTGCATAATTTGATTTTTAAATAGTACTGAGGTGACTGGGAGACAGGCAGTAGTATTTCATACATTTTTCAGATGGCAAGTGTCCATGCTTGGGGAGGTGATTGAAATAATTAATTTATTTTTGAGAACATTTTTATGTTGCTTTTCCACATAATTTAGCTTCTCCAAGGTACCAAACTATTAAAAAAAACTTAAAACAACTTTTAAAAATACATATTATTAAACTAATTAAAAAGAACAATTAAACAAAACAAAGAGAATTAAAATATAAACAATCAAAATATATAATCAAGAAGGAGCGGTCAGTGAAGGAATGCCAAATGAAACACCTGCTAGCAGAAGACAATGATCAAAGGGAGATAAATCCATAATTTTGGTGCCACAACTGAGAAAGCCCTTTCTCAGGTTGCCACCCATCTAGCTTTGGGTGGTGGAGACACTCAAGGAATGACCACTGAAGATGATTATAGTGATCATAGTTCATATGGAAGTAAGTAAGGTATGATTGTTCTAAGTGCATAGGGTTTCAAAGATCAGCACCAACATATTGGAAGCTGATTGGGAGCCAATGGAGGTGGAACAAGACAGTAGTGATATGGTCCCTACATCCATATCAGTCAGTATTCTGGCTGCCATATTCTTTAGTTTCTAAACTGTCTTCCAAGTCTTCAAACTTGTGCAGAGCACATTGCAGTAATCTAATTTGCCACAATCAAAGGTGGTTCACCATAAAGAGATGATGTATTGTTCAAGGCTTTCATGGTCAACATCAACTGGCTGTTGTGTATTTTTCAAGCTATGTGATGTGGGCAGGTGGTTTTAGCTCCTAACATATAACCCATATCTGTGGTTGGCATCTTCAAAGGCATGTCACAGTAAGGTGTGTTTTTCTCCATTGCACAGTGTGGAGTGATTTGCATGGCTGGGTATCTGTTTTGTCCTTCTCTCAGGTGCACCACACTCCCTCCCATCTTCGAGGAGGTCAAAAACACACACCCAACCGCACAAATCACTCCACTCTGTGCCATCTTACTGTGACATGTCTCTGAAGATGCCAGCCACAGATGCAAACCACAAAGAAGACAAAAGCTTGCAAAGATCCAGAAAATCCTCCCCAAATCAAAAATGGTTGCAGCTGGACTATTAATATTAATGCTGTCAAAGAGTGCATGATATTCAGATTTTATTTTATTTAAGCATTATCAAACTGCACATCCCAACAGGGAAGATGTGTAGCCCAGTGCTATGTGCATTCATTCAGAAGGAAGTCCTAACAATCTAAAGGGATTGTAGTCTCAAGAAATTGGGCATAGGATTGCAGCTTTAAATATCAAAAACTTTTGATGTGGTGCAGAAAAGGCCTTTGTATGTTACATGGTGATTCCACCTTCTAAACAGGGGACAGCCTTCTGTCTATGTTGCATGCTCCCAAAGCTATTGAAGTCAATGGGAAATATTCCAATGGTCTTTCAATTTGGGGTTATTGAGGCAGTAATCTCTTGAAAAGGTGAACATTTGCTAGCAGCTTCCAAACTGTCTTACCCAGCTGAATGTGAAGGATTTGAAAAGAGGGCAAAGAATGCAATGTTAATGCCCGTTTTAGAAAATAATCGCATAAATACATAATATATTGCTGACTAATATAGGCACTCGTATGTCAACCTCTAGTAGTTAATTTATTCAATCCCCCACCACAAATACACATTCATTATCCTAAATCATGAAAATATGAGAAATATCTACTGTAGATAGCTTTACTCCAATTAGCTTTGCATCCCCATTTTGGAGAAAGGTGGGATATAAATGAAATAAGTAAGTAAATACCTACGAGAATAGGAATATATCCAGTATAAGGAATTCAGTCATTTAGTGGCAGATATTCAGGAGGACTTTTTTTTAAGGGGGAATAACTGACTGTCCTTCTTTGACATCAAAAAGCAGGGCTTTTTTGGGAAGAGGAAATCTTAGACTATCTTAGATAAATGGACAGATGAATTTGGTGTGCTTTTCTTCCAACTAATTGATAAAATAACAATTTGTACATTCTTTAGTAAAATCACACAAAAGTTATGATAGTAGTTTGTTTATTAAATTAAATTGTTGGCAGGGTTATAATGAGATCTATAACATAAATTATAGTATAAAATGGCTCAGGGCCTACATAGAAAAGTATAGCTAAATAAATACAGATGTAAGTTACGTTTATATAATAAGAAACACTGCTGAGCTACGAATGTTAGGTTAGAAAGTACAACGATGTGGCCAGGGACATAGGTATAGATTTTGTATGGGGGGTAGGGGGTGGAGCCACATCCCCACCCACCCCTAGGGCATGGCCACGCCTCCCCAAGCCCCGCCCCCAGCCTAGCGCTTATAAAAGCAGCTCTCCAAGGCCGGGTATGGCATACTTCCCTGCCCTGCCCTGCCCTGCCCTGCCCTGCCCTCCCCTGCCCCCCACCAGCTGGGTTCCCAGCCGGCAGCTGGCAGTTCCTTCTGCCCTCCCCTCTGGGCAGAGGCATAGAGGGAAAATGGAGCCCGGTGCAAAATCTGAGTTTTGCGCCCCCCTCTCCCCCGGGCAGCTGCTGTGATGCTGGAATCCCCTCCCAAACAGCATCACGTTCAATGGTGTTTAAACTAGAGAGCCCAAATTCTCCTTTTAAATCCACCTTAAAGAGAGAATCTGGGGTCCCCAGTTAAACAACATTGAAAGTGATGCTGTTTTGGGGAGGATTATCCCCCACTGTGAAACAGCATCACGTTCAATGTGGCATAGTGGTTAAGAGCAGGTGCATTCTAATCTGGAGGCACCGGGTTTGATTCCCTGCTCTGCCGCTTGACCTGTGGAGGCTTATCTGGAGAATTCAGATTAGCCTGTGCACTCCCACACAGGCCAGTTGGGTGACCTTAAGCTAGTCACAGCTTTTCGGAGTTCTCTCAGCCCCACCCACCTCACAGGGTGTTTGTTGTGAGGGGGGAAGGTCAAGGAGATTGTAAGCTCCTTTGAGTCTCCTACAGGAGAGAAAGGGAGGATATAAATCCAAATTCCTTCTTCTTCTAAACTGAGGGGATCTTCAGATTTCTCCCTTTAAATCCATGCCAAGGGGCGTGGATTTAAAAGGAGAGTCTGGGGAAATTTGGGGGGTGCCTGCTGTCAGGGGTGCAATTGTTAAGCTAGCAGCACCAAACTTTTAGGGTATCTTTAGGAGACTCTCCTAATGATACCACCCAGGTTTGGTGAAGTTTGGTTCAGGGGGTCCAAAGTTATGGACCCTCAAAAGTGTAGCCCCATCTCCTATTACCTTCCATTGGAAACAATGGGGGATGGGGGCACCCCCTTTGGAAGTCCACATCTTTGGACCCCCTGGACCAAACTTCACAAAAGCTGGGTGGTATCAGTAAGAGACTGTCCTGATGATACTTCCCAGGTTTGGCAAAGTTTGGTTCAGGGTGTCCAAAGGTATGGACCCTCAAATGTGTAGCCCCCATCTTCTATTAGCTTCCGTTGGAAACAATGGAGGATGGGGGCACCCCCTTTGGGAGTCCATAACTTTGGACCCCCTGAACCAAACCTCACCAAATCTGGGTAGTATCGTCAGGAGATTCTCCCAAACAATCTCTGAAAGTTTGGTGCTGCTAGCCTAAAATATGAGCCTCCTGCAGGCCAAATACCGAAAACACTAAAAATGTTTTAAAAACCTACAAACAGGTGGATGGAGCTTCGAACATGAATGGGGGGGTTGAACCCGAGAACCCCCCCTTTCCTTCGTCCTTGGATGTGGCCCTGGTTCACTGTGAATTTATCATGTGTTCAGCATTGGTGTCATCACCATTGTGTGGGAGGAGCTACTTTACATACATGCAAAGTAAATTGGAGGAAGAAAAATTATGACCTAGTACTGATGCAAAAGAGAATTTCTGGTCAGCACTGATTCAATTAATTATGGAAAATACACATTCACCGTGCAGGGTTGGTTACTTTTGGTTTTCTGGGGTGATATTTAGTTTTCCTGAGATTAATCTCAGCTGGCTTCTTTTGAAACTAACCAATCACCCAGAGGCTGCATGGGGGAATAGTACTTGCATTCACATATACTAGCTTGAGTGGGGATTGAAAGTGTTCTTAACCACAGACAAATAAATGTTTGCATTCTGCGGAAGATCTGTCATACCAGTGATCCTAGATAAACCTCCCCATGTGGTTTTACCAAACTACTAAATGTGATTTTGTTTATTACTTAGCAGTTTTGAAGGCAAAGTTCACAAAGGACAGTTACTGCAAGAAACTATAAACATCAACTCAAAGCAAAGTCCCACTGAACTCTGTTGAGCCGATATTCATAGGTTCTTGTTATATTTATTGTACAGTCTTATATATGACTGCTGTATTAGAACTAGGTTTACACAAAATCTATACAACAAAAGTCTAGATTTTTATTGCTTCCAAAAACATTAATAAACAGTATTGACAAGTTAAGATCATTTTAGTATTACTGAGAGTTCAAACAAAAATAGTGTAATAATAATAATAATAATAATAATAATAATAATAATAATAATAATAATAATAATAATAATAATAATATATACACCCTACCACTCATCATCATCACTGCCATCCTGAAAAAAAACACTAGGGCAGCCCTTGAAACATCTTCAAATTGACAAAATTAACATCTGTCAAATTCAGAAGGCAGCCCTGCTCGGATCCTCAAGCATCGTAATACTCACTACGCTGATACATTACAACTTCCTAGGCCAGTGGTGGCAAACCTTTGGCACTCCAGATGTTATGGACTACAATTCCCATCAGCCCCTGCCAGCATAGCCAATTGTAGTCCATAACATCTGGAGTGCCAAAGGTTCGCCACCACGGTCCTAGGCCTCTGGGTGAGGCTCGAATTGTAATGAAGGCCAACAACAAGCTAAAGATCTAGCAGCTGTGAATCTACCATAATAATAATAATAATAATAATAATAATAATAATAATAATAATAATATAGTCAAGTATGTATCCCCTGTATAATTAACCTCTGACAGTATTGCTAAGCTTTCCTGTGGAACTGTAATGGCTAGTGATCACGTATTTTAAAAAGTTAAGTTTGTATTAGTTACAACAATTAACAGTATGGCACAGCTTGTAATAAAAGCCAGAAAATTATTTTTGCAAAGCACAACTGCCAAGATTCACACATGGAAGATCAGATCAGTTCTACCACAGAATATTGTCAGGGGAAAAGGAAAATTCTAAACTCAGCACCTAGATTGCATACATAATTTATTCATATGTATTATTTCAAAGCCATTAGGGATAGTTGGCTCTAACCTACTGGGAGTGGGTCAGTTTCCTGGAAGGTCTACAGCAGTCAAGCCAAACTCCCGACCCCCATAAAGGTAATTCAGCTCACACCTGGCCAATAGTGATGACGACATAAACAGCCTTATTAATTGCATCTTCTCATGTTGCTACTATCCACATCTGGGCCAGATGGCTCTGCAGTCAGGTGTGGTCTGCTTCCCCCAATCAGTTGGACTGGCAATTGTGGAGGAGCCAATGGGCAAGCCTACTTAAATTTATTATTCAAATAATCGAATAATAAATGGTTATTGCAATCTGGGTCTTAACCAAAGCAGTTCCTGAACTAGTTTAATGGATTTAGTGGCCCCTGGTATTCATTCAGAAAATTCTTAATAAAGTAACAGTACTGAAGGCCTTAGAATTGAGCAGCAAGGCTAGTCATTATTGAACACCTGTTTTATGGAGCTTTACCACCTGGCCTCTCTTCCACAGAGCTTTTGAGAAAGCTTTGATTAAGTAGCAATGCACTGTTTATTTTTGCTGCTGTTTATTATTTGCATTATTGTGGTAGCTCTTATCTGATTTGGATGTATTGATCACAGTTTGTATTTTATTTATTTGTTTATTTTGTTGATATCCTACCTTTCTCCCCTGTGGAGACCCAAAGTGGCTTACATCGTTCTATTTTATCTTCATAATAATATTTACAGTAGGCTAGGCTGAGAACGTATGACTGGCCCAAGGTCACCAGACAAGCTGCCATGGCAGAGAAAGGTTTCAAACCTGGGTCTCCCAGATTCTAGTTCAATAGTCCACTATACCACGTTGGCTCTTTGAGAGCCTCCATTAACAGCTTAATATTGAACTAGGATTCTAGGAGATCCAGGTTTGAATCTCCAGTTCACGAAAGAAGTTCACTGGGTAACATTGGATCCATCACAAACTCTCAGCCTGAGGAGAGAAAGGAGGAAGGCGAGCACTATTTTAAGCCACTTTGAATCCCAGCTGGGGAGAAAAGTGCAATATAAATTAATAAATGCTTAAATGCAAATTATAATTCAAAAGGATTAATGGAGAAATACAAACATCTTTAGTAAATAATAGTTATAATTGTTTCCCACTGAATTAATGCAGTTGTGAGCTTTAGATGGAAGCGACCACAAACTGTGAAGTCTTTCCATCCTGACATTTATTTTAAAAACTGTCACAGTTAAACTGGAATTTGGGAGCAGTGAACTACCAAGAAGAGTGAAATTGAGGAACATAATGATTAAAAGAATAAGCAACAAGTTATCCCTATAACTAGATGGATCATGTAAACGTGGCTGTACAGAAACAACCTAATTATCTGTAAACAGGAGTTTAACAGGAAAAGGGAATTCCTGAATTCTACTACCCAGTGTTGTTACAAGGAACCCCCATGATGAAAGTGCTACGTGTTTCTTAAAACTTGACTACTTTATTCTAGACCTGTTTTTGAAAACTCAAGGATGGATTCACACAACTGCAACTACCATGCAATAGTCATGTATTAAGATTATTATGTGCCACAATGAGGGAGTGCCAAAGTCTTTGCAATAGTTTGTACATACATCTGGAAGTGTGCTTAGAACATTCTACTGCAACAGATTAAATATGGGCAAACGATGTGCACACTGGAGTGCCACAGATCTTGCTCACAGACTTTTCAAATAAATGAAAACCAGCCATAAATTTGGGAAGTGTGAGAAGCTTTCCCACAACCTGCTTATTAGTCAATATTTCGTGAATAGGCTTTGTGGGACCACCCAAACACTACTGAAAATTCTGCATTAGCTTTGCGCCCTATACTCCTCTTAAAAAACAATCTGATCCCTTTATCCTTTGATTTTTTTAAGGATAACTAGCAATGGGGGGGGGGGGGAGACACACACACGAGATTGAGTCCAAATAAACCAGCAGTTTAAAGAAGCAATGGCAACCAACAAAAAAAAATGCCTACCATGTTCCAGATAAGAAGGCGTACCTTCCGAAGGATCAAGCCTTCGAGCCCTCCGCCCATGTTTGGAGTTGTTGTGTACAAACATGTTATCTGATACTGCCAAGACATGACCATCCACATTGACTGTTGTAGATACCACGACCTATGGGTAGAACAGGAACACGAAGAAACACTTTAACACAATTTTTAAATGAAACAGGCGCAGAGTGTAATAAACTCAGAACCTTAAATAACAGCTGGGAGCTGAAGAAAATTGCAGTGCTATTTCACATAATAACTAGTGCTTAGACTGTACGACTCTAACAAGAGGTGCTATTGATGAGAGGGTCTTTGGCATCGCAAGCTTTTGATGTCGCTTTAAGTCAATTGCACAGTTTGTAGCTGTATGGCAGAACATGCACAGTTAACCATCATTTTAACAACAAAAGCTTTATTAGCTTCTCTTTTTTTAAAGAACTGGCTGTATTTTGCCTGACAATATCCTATAGCTTGCACACCAGAATAGATAAAGCAGTTGTCATTACAAATGGGAGATGATTGAAAAAGAATAGGGAAGCAGAAGTTTGGTTCGTAAAGTTGGGATGGCAGCAGTCACATGTATCCCACTGTTACAGCCGAAGCTGCCAGGGGTGTTTGCACATCTCCAGTTTGTCCAGAACAAGATCCCATCATTGTAAGTAAGACATTTGGGAACAGAAATGAATACCTCTTTTCAAATGCAAGTAGACATGTTCTTTAATAAATAATCAGGTTTGATTTGATTCATACACTTTGTGAATATTAACCTTCTAATTCAATTAAACAACTGAAAATGGAAAACATTTTTACTCCAATTAGTAGGAAACATGGGATTACACATTTATAGAATCTAAAACATTTACAAATTCAGACTGCAAACGCAAAACTTATCAGCAGACAAATTCTCCAACACATTTCAAATAAGTTTCAAATTTGTAACAGGATACCTGAAACAAGTGTAACTGAAACAGCTTATTTTAGGTAAGTGACAGTGGGCTACTTAAAAAAGGTTTTTAAATAATAAGATGAAAATGCTGTCTATGGCCCCTTCCGCACACACAAAATAATGCGTTTTCAAACCACTTCCACAATTGTTTGCAAGTTGATTTTGCCATTCCGCACAGCTTAAAAGAGCACTGAAAGCAGTTTGAAAGTGCATTATTCTGCATGTGCGGAATGAGCCTAAGTGTGATGCAGCTCTTAAAAAGCATCTTATGTATCATTGTTATCTGGAAAGCCCAGATCTGTCCTTGTCCTTACTTGAGCTCCAGTGACGTCCTATGTGACATAAATGAGGCAAATTTGGAATAGCTTTGGCCTTGTTGTCCAGACTTCTGGCCAGACTGAAGTTGCACTATAATTAAGAATTCAAGATACTCAATCCTTCATCTCTCCCAATACAGTTCCTTCTCTAAGTAGTGTACCCAAAAAATACGCAGTGTGAGGGTGACCTGGCTGCGACATCTGTCACTCCATTGATCGCTAGGATAGATTAAACTGATCTGGCTTGCTAGGCAGGTGTCCCCTACCTCCCTCACCGCTTCATGTGCATCCCTCCCTAAGCTGCGCACTTGGTGGAAGAGGACAACCATCCCAGATAGGAGTGTACCGTTCTTCGGTCAACGGTATACAATAGCTGCGTTCCCCTGCTAGAACCTACAAACGAGCTCCTTTCTGAATTAGTGAGAACTCATAGTCTGCAGCAGGCTCCCTAACATGGTATCTCCCATTGCTTCCCTAAAATCTGTGATTGTGATAAACTTTTTTTACTACTGAAGGGATGCCCACAGCCTTCTATGAGTTTTGGGATCTACCTTCATTTTGAACTAGAAACCTTCCCCTTAGTTTCCAGGTGTTCTAGAGGTAGCATGTGTCTACTGCTGTGAGGTAAATTTGTGGTGCACAAAGAGATATTGAGATCATTGAGACTGGATTAATATGCATACAATTAAGAAGATTTAAGATTGGTTTTAAAGGAACAAATAAGCAGCACCAGGTAGACAAAGTAGAAATCTGGCTGAGGCAAAAATATTTAAACTGCTTTGACTTCAGAAAGTAGTTAGGACTTTTCTACAATGCTTTCAAACTTTTACTAACTAGCCACTAGGCTGGATCCTCTCTCACAAATAGGATTCCACCCACACCAACCCACTCTTTCTCCAGTCATACTAAATTGTACCAGGTCTGCCCATCACCAGAAAGAGGTCTAACAGTCAAGCATTATCTTCTTTCCCAGAGCCAGAGCTAAACCACTCTGACACACTACCAGGCAGAGCTCTCCTTCACCTTGTCTGCTCTTTTTCCTGAGCCAGACCTGATTGGATCACTGCCCTTTCCCTGAAGCAGAACTCAGTTCCCCCTTTCCCTGTGTTCCCTCCAACATATTGAAGATGATTGGATGCTGGAGCAGCACTCCTTTGGCTCATCTGAGTGGCTGATTGTCTTCAGGGGCAGTACAAAAAGTGGGTGGGGTCACTGTAAAACAGAGCTTGTAATTGGCTGTCCTCATTCAAATGAAAGAATTTTCAATGGCTCCAATAGCAGTTGCAGGTATTGAAGGATCACGAGGACAGCTAAGCACCCAAGCTCATGGTTCCATCCCTCTTTTTAATTCCCCTTCCTTTTCCTCCACCTCCAGCTTTCCCTTATGTCATTATATTCTTCAATCTGTGCCCCCCACACAGCTTTCCTTCCTTTTGTATTCCTTCTTTACAATTCCCGTTATGCGATTCACTTGCAAAGCAAGGAGAACAGTATTATGTTTGGCTCTGCCTCTTGAAGTAGCCATTTTGGACTACTGCTCACTAATCCGTCTTAAAATTCCAGAGGTAAGTGTCCACAGATTCAAAAAGACCCAGGATTCTAAATTTGCAGGTGCCTTCAATCTGGTGCTCCTGTATTCTGTTTGTGGCACATTGTGGTCCGGATTGTTCAGGTTGCTTTGGGGGAAGGGGCTGTAGTGGCAAAGACCCAGCTGAACTGTATTTCCTACTCCAAAATTGCAAGTAACAGCATTTGCAAATACAGTAGACCAACAGCTACTGCAGTTTTCAGCATTCGTAGTCTTCTGCATATTTGTTGTCTTATCCTTCCAGTACTGTTTTTTTCCAGATGAGACTCCAGCAAAGAAGTATATTTGGGTTCTTTGTTTATCAGTGTAAAATTCCCCAAATTCATTTATCTTCGGTTCTATAAGAAGTTAATGTACTATAGGCAGCTAGATAGCACAATACAGTACCAGATATTTTCAAAAATGTTTTGTTACAAAAGGAAAAACATGGTGACTCTCATACTTCATTGTGATCTATTATTATCTTGCCTAATTTTGAAAAAAAGAAGAAGATTGGAAATGGCCCAGAAGCATTGAAACACAACCAACTGTGTATTCAAAACTGTACATCCATTCAGCAAAAAACTTAATTCATTAGAAGGGCTATAGGGAATTAAAATGTCAAAATGCAGCATGGATATTTTTAAAAGTGCTAAATTCCTAGTGCTAAATGAATGGCCATGTTTTCAGAAGACTGCTCCAGAAATCTGCTATGCACATCTATACCCAATAATTACATTCTTGTTCTTGCTCTTAACATTCACACTAACAAAATTTCTGTCCCACTGACACTCAAGTTGGTCCTGAGCATGCTGCCTAGTCACAAGCCTGTTTCCCATGAATAGACACTGCCTTCCAAAACTTTGGCGAAAACAATAAGAAGAAATGACCTACACTTCTCCTTATATTAAACAAGGAAAGGGGATTAAAAATTGAAACCCACTGAGATATGTTTATTCATGCGACCTCTTACAACCAAATATAATAATTGTCTGTTAATTGCAGTTTCAGCTCCCACCTCATGCTTCAACATGTGAAACAGCAATCAGCCAGCTTCTGTTTTAATCCACCTATTATGTTGACTAATTAACTTTGCTCGACAGTTTATTTCTTCCTCCATTATCAGCCGCTGTCAGCCGCAAGCACACTGCCGCAAAGGGGAACCTCAGCCCCTTTGATTGATCACCGATAGATTGACATGCAGATTAATTTAATTAGAATCACCTCACTTGAGAGCTGAAAGACAATGGCAAGGGGGCTAATAGATCTGCTCTTATAATGAGGCAACCCTCCAGAGCCAAGGCAGAGGATTTCTGATTTATTTTGCTGAATTCCCCCATTGCTCTGAAAGGCGTTTGCTTTAATTGTTCTTGGTATTGAGAGGCTTTAGCCTCTGAAGAGATGAAATGCTTTACAAGGATTGGCAAACATTGCTTCAAGTCTCTGAGGAAGCCACCTACGCTCTCAAAGTTGTGTGAACAGGGAAGTTTGCTAGCAACATTTCCGTTATACTGCTTGCACTGGGTAAAGGGGGGGGGGGGATGAAACAAAACTCTCCAAATAAAGCCCGATTAATAACATTATTTAAAGTAGTTTTTGTCAGATATTGACAGAAACACTGCTTAATTAACCACTTTGGGCCACACTGTTTCTTTCCAGAACCACCAGACTTAATAAGGTTTTCAGATACTGCCTCTGTTCATAGGAGCCAGCCTATGGTTTGAGATTAGAAGAAAAAGAGTTTAGATTTATACCCCGTAAGGGTAAGGAGTCTCCTGTAAGGAGTCTCCTGTAAGGAGTCTCAACGTGGCTTACAAACTCCTTCTCTTCCTCTACTCACAGCAGACAACTTGCAAGATAGGTGGGGCTGAGAGAGCAAGGAATAAAACCCAGTTCTCCAGATTAGAATCCACCACTCCTAATCACTACAACATGCTTGTTGGTCTAGCAGTGACCATGCTAAAAGAATAGGCCTGCAGACAGGACTGTTGTAGCTCTTGTATGCAATCTATGTAGAGTTGCCAATCCTCTCAGGTTCTGTGCAGTCTTATTGGAATCAACTTCAATCTTACTGGAACTTTTAAAAGCAAACTGAAATTTTCATAGCACATTTTAAGATGTATCCTTGGCCTCTTCAGGCCCTTGCTGCCCTATCTCATCCCCACCACCTCTCACTCGCTTGGAAGGAAAATTTAGACCATTCATATTCCTTGATACAATCTTCATTTTATCTATTTTATTTTAATGCTGTAGTTTAAACTAGTTTGTTTCCTTTTTTTTCGTCTGATACTCTTTTGTCCCCCTTTTTGTTTTTGGATAATTTTCTGTTGAACTTATAGGAGATTTTCTTTCCAATTCTCTCTCAGATTCTTTGGATGTATCTCAGTTGATAATTCTTCTGCCAGTTTCTTAGCTTATACCATTGTAATGATTGTTCTTTTGCCCTTAGGAAGTGCCATTTCTTTAGCAAATGTAACTTTCCAAGGATACCTTATTTCTTTCCTTCGTAGAATTTGTCTTTTAAAAGAAATCAAAGTCTTTCTTTTTTTCCTCAACAAACTTGTAGGCAAGTCTTGAAAATCTGACTACTTTCTCTTCCACTTTGAGTGGAGATTCTCTTTGTTCAGTATAATGGGGGTTTTTTTGTTGTGTATAAACCTGACTGCTATATCCCTTGGCAATTTATTCCTAAATGCAAAACTTAAATTTATTCTGAATATCTGGTCAATATCTGAAAGGTCTCATTGAATAATCAGGTAGTTTTGTGATAGCTTGAGGAAACTGTCTTCTAAATTTGTTTTACCAAGATCTTTTGAAATTTGTCTAAATCTTAGGTTACTGCTTCTACACTGCACCTTCAAAATTTTAATCCTTTTTTCCATCCAAAGATCTTGTCCATCTATGTGCAGTTCTTTCTTTGATTTTCCTTATTTCTTGTGCATTTCTTTTATCCATTTTTATTTCTGATAGTCCTGTTGATATCTCCTGTCTCACACCTTGAACCTCTTGTTTTATCCTTTCTTGCATGTTCTGCTTGTTTAATTTTTTGAGCTTTTTCTTCTACTTGTCTAGCATTTTTTAGTTCTTCTGATTGTTTAATTTGATTTGTAACTACTTGAATTCACTGGATCCATGGTGGATTACACATGGTCAAAAAGTGAGTGGCCACCAGAAAATCTGAAATGAAACCAGCCTGGGATCTGGCCCTCTATGATGTTGTTTCTGTTGTTTCTGTGGCAGTTGGAAGCTTCTAGCTAGTGGTGGTTCTCGTGTATTTGGCTATTGGCTTCTTCGATCTGGAAAAAATATGGCATTCTTTTCCCACAGGAAACTTTGAAGACAAATAATCCTACTGAGCACATCTTATTCAAAGGTCCACAAAACTGAAGCCTGTGGTCTAATTAACTTGAAACTTTGTAGAAGTATTTAGTGGACAGATAGTTTGCTGAAATTTCCAGGAAAATTCCCTGACATGTTGGTGTCATTTGCTTATAAAACAGCCACTTCAGCTCCTGGGAAGAATCCCCCATAGGGAATAATGGACACAATTTTTTTCAGAATTCCCCCCAAAAGAAACCATCCACCTTCAACCTAGGTTCTGAAAAGTTCTGGGGACTCAGATAATCCAAAGTACCAATATGGATACCCTTCTGAGTATCCAAATTAGAAAAATTCAATTTTTTTTCCCAAGTGAACATCACACATGGAAATACATGGCAGAAAAATTACATCTTGAGTGTAGTAATACAGAAGATCAAACAGCCATATAGTAGAAAGTCCACACATTCACACATATGAAGCTGCCTTGTATTGAATTAGACCCTTGATCCTTCACAGTCAGTACTGTCTACTCAGACTGGCAACAGTTCATAGAAGAGAGGTCTTTCACATCATCTATTTCCAGATTATTTAAATGGAGATGCCAACGATTGAATCTGGGACTTTCTGCATGCCAAGCAGATGCTCTGCTATTGACAACAACCCCTCCCCTGAACCACATGGTAAGCTGGACGTCTGCTTTATCTAGACACCAGTAACACAAAAGTGTCTTTGTTACATTTGGAAAGGCTGCACTATTAACTTGTTTTTGTCCGCAACTTATATTACAACAATTATTTTATTTACTGATCACGGCATAGTATAAATCGAATGTTGGATTTCCTTTAATAGAACAGTTGACATTGATCTCTTTACATAACAGATAGTAATAGCCCAAGAAAACATAGTTAATTTTTTTCACTCTCCATACTGGTTCTACAGGCCAGTCCTTTAAAGTAAAATAAATCATTTTTAAATTTACACACATGCTGTTCATGACTCCAACAGGGATTATAACATGATTCCAGGAAACAATCCGCAATTTCGTTTCTTTCTTGAAAGAAGACATGCACAGGTGAGTTCAAGAGAGTTAGATCAGTACCATGGCAGAAAATTGTAATTTATAATGTATAAAATAAAGCTTTTATTATTTTCTCATGGACACCAATTTTGAACAGTGAATTAAAGAAGGATTGGAAACTTTGACTAAATCAGATAGTCAAGGAAATACTCCTATCTTGTTTATGTTTATATATATATATATAAAACATTCTAAATTAATCTTGTAAAATAACTTCTCAGGAGTCAATTGATTCTCACAAAAGCCCCATATGCATATCTAGAAAAGACAATGTAGTGGGATGTGTTTATATCAAAGTACATGCAAAACTAATTTATAGAGGAAACAACTCTTATTTTGCTTTTCTAAAAATATGAAAACAGGAGGTGTAGCATAGGCAGAGGCACAACTTAAAAAGAACAGGCATGCCACAGTTTAAAAATTGATTAACGAGGTGCTGACAAACTCATGTAAACAGGGGGACAGTCATGCCTGCCAAATTTTGAATCTACCCAAATGCTGTGGAGAAAACAGTTTTTAACTTAAGATAGGGAAACTCAGAAAATGATTTTCAAGTTTAGCAGCAATCTGTCCATTTATTCTTAATTTAAGACATATTTGGCATTAGAAGGTGGTGAACTGCTAACTAAACAAAGTAAAAATATTTGTATCTTAAATTTCCTGTCATTAGCAAAGAGGTGTATGTTTGTGTGTATATGTGTGAGTATGTATGTTTCTGTTCATTACAAATAATTCCGTTACTAGTTTAAAAAACAAAACAGGAAGTTAGAAAATCAAGCTGTTTATTTAGGTTAAGCATGAAGCCTGTTTATTTGTTATGGTGCTTCACCTAATATTTCAAGATTAGGAATCACATTACTCCTGAGCTTTATCCACAGTCCATTAAGTTTTGCTAGTCAATTAATTTATGGCACATTCCTAGTACTTCAGTAGTCTCCACTTTAGTGGAAGTAAATTTATATTTTTGTTTATCCCTCTAAACATTGTGTGGAAAGAACTGTGGGGTGGGGGGAACTGAACTGCTACAACTACGTTAAACTATCCTATGAGCAATATCAGAGTACACAGCAAGAATTTATTTTCCAAATCTATAAATTTTGTTCAAGTTATTGTGGGATGAGGTATCATTTCATCATAGGCAGATGGTGAGAACATCGAAAGAGGGTGAAGTCATTTATGCCACAGTTGAGTGAGAACAGCTAAGCCCACCCATAAGAAACTGAGCTCCTGCTCCATTACATCCATAACATTTTGGTTAGGGTCATACAGAGTTAGCTACTCCTACCCTGATTTTTCATCTCATTTTCCTTCTCCAACCAAAACAAAAATATACATTATCAACTGCCGAGCTTGTTTTATTTGCTATGATGTTCAAGCAACAAGTTCAAAGGAAAGGGGGGGGGAATTAAACCCAACTACCAATTATAACAATAAAAACACACAGTCATTGAATATATTTCTACACACTTTATTATCATGCTGAATATTAAAGTATGGGGTGCTTTCCTCTGCTGAAAGTGATTAATTTCTTTAAAACACTGAGGTCGCACTAATTGACATGACCTGTGTAATTAAGCAGTCTCTGTTTACACAAGGAAAGCTCGACTGCTGTGAAGCTGGGGTTGCCTGACAGAATGTCTTTACAAGTCAAGAGATCAACAGTCTATCTTATGTCCTACCTGGTCACCTACACAAACACCTGATTGCTCTTCTGTCAGAACACACAAAAGCATTACCATATGAAAATCAGTTTACATCCTTGTGGGAGTTGCACGCTGGCAGCATGTAGGTAAGCATAAACAGTTGCTTTGACAGGCTTTGGGCCTGGCTGTTCACGCTAGATTGACCTGGTTTGTGAGAGCATGTCTTGGAGGATATTCAAATGGAATTTAAGTATGAAGCAACTGAAGTAGAGTCTGAACAAACAGATGGGAGGTTCTTAAGAATTCTATTACATATTTTACGGGAAGAGAACTCAAATTTTGTGACTAGGAAAACAAAAATAAACCACACCAAATTATTCAGCATTAGCTGACAGTATATTACATCAGCAAAATTATACACAAATTTGCATCTTATATGGCTTATAGTGGTGGGATTCAGCAGGTTCACACCACTTCGGCAGAACCGGTTGTTAAAATGCTGCTTGTAAACAACCAGTTGTTAAATTATTTGAATCCCACCACTGGAACCGGTTGTTAAATTATCTGAATCCCACCACTGGTTATGAACATAGCATTCCATTGTACAAACACATCCATTCTTCGTTGTGTCTCCTGCTTTGTGGAATTGTCTGGTGAGGAGATCAGGAAGGCTTCACATGTCTATCATTCCACAGATTGCATAAAATACAAGCTGACACTTTGTAAAAGAAAAGGATAAGGAGTATTTTTTTTTAATACAAGGAACGAGATTGTAGTTTATTCCAGCATTTTATTGTATGGATTCTCCTGTCTTTCACTTATCTAAATTGCCCAGGTTAGTCAGATATCATCAGATCTCAAAGCTAAGCAGGGTCGGTTAGTACTTGGGTGGGAGACCATCAACCAGTGATGGGATCCAAAAATTTTAATAACAGGTTCCGATGGTGGTGGGATTCAAACAGTGGCGTCGCCGCACACACGAACCTCCAGTCCCTATTGGGCAGGGAGGATGCTATAGTAACCCCTTCTCGGCACTCAGAAAAAATTAGTAACCACTTCTAGAGAACTAGTGGTGAGAACTGGTTGGATCCCACCTCTACCATCAACCATCTAGGGTGGCTATGTGAAGGCAGGCAATGGCAAACCACATCTGTAAGTCCCTAGCTTTGAAACCCTCATGAATGGTAGCCATAAGTCAGGTGCAACTTGACAGCACTTTACATTTCCATTATCCCACTCTTACAGCATTGTATTCTACTAAGCTTGCTGCCCTTTGCCCCAGGCTGGAATGGGGGGAGGGGAATGGGACTAATGGCAGGTGATGAATTTTCCAAATCTAGAGTGTTGCCCATGGCAGCTTTTGTAGTCCTCAATCTTAAATTTTCTCAGGATGGTCAGTCAGGGGTTGCCCATCCTATCTTCTATTATTGTAATTCCATTTTCGCACTATGATATATCATATTAATGTTTTCTTTTTGCATTTTTCTTACTTTTGTCATCCTAATCCTATTGCATTACTGAGTGTCTTGTGCTGTGTCTTAAGGAGAAAAGTAAAAAATAATTAAAGTAAATAAGTATTTTATTATTATTTTTTATTCTATCTCCCTAGAACATTGAACTGGGATCTTCCCAACCTCAATTTTATTCCTGAATTAATTCAACAAGGTACTTGAGACATAATGATGGACCTAAGGAATTTGAATCAGGATATTAGTGGTTTAAGTGCAACACTTTATCAACTACATAAAATTTGGATTAGACTGTAATAAACTATAGGAATGCAGAAGTACCACTGATACCTATTTAAGATATATAGTGCTTCTGATTAGGTGGTAAATGTTGTATATTACTCGCAACTGGAATTATATCTAAATGTTACTTACGTGGGAACTGGATTTCACAACAATAGGCTGCACTGAATTTTAAATATTTGAATATCTGGGGACAACAGTGTTCTTGCAATTGTTTATGAATTCTAAATGAGAAAAATGTGAACTCCGTATTATAAATAAATTATTAATTTGGTGAGGGTAAACTGTTAACAATAACTCTTTAACTCAGTGTTTTAATTCTACACTGGTTTTAACATGAGGAACGCTTGTGATGTATGTCTTCTGTATGATTTGTTTTGTTAACTGTCTTAAGTTTGTGGGGTATAAATACTTAAATTAAAATAAATAAATAAATAAATAAATAATACAATTAACATTTCAAAAACATTTTAGGCAAAGCATGTCACTTCATCTCATGAAAGTAGCTTACAAATGATTATCATACCACAAAGTCCATTTAACTGTCTTGTAAAAAGAATGATTTACTCTACCAAACTTTGGAAAATATGACAGTATAATAATAATAGTGAAGAAATGGGGCACTGATTTTGCCAAAGTCAACTCACAGAAGGATGTCAAACACCTGTTCATACCTGCATAAAAATAAGGGTTTAATGCTGGGACTCTTCAGGATTCTCAGGCATATGGGAAGTGCCTGTGGAATTCTATTTGCACATCTAAGAGCTCTGCTCAACATTCGGCTAAACAGGGAAGAGGCCGAGAGCATGGGTCAAACTAGAGGATAACAATCACCTTGGGGATGTCCTGCCATTTTGAAGGAGTGAATTCCCACTAGGAATTCCTTTGAATTGCAGTTCTGGGCAGGGCTGTTGTGGTTCAAGGCAAAAGGAACTTCTGTATCCCCCACCCCCACCCTGCTTCACACATACACCATTTTCCAAAATGAAACTGCAGCAAAGGGCATGCAAACAAAAAGCAACCTCCTGGTATCATTTCAAGTTAAAAAAGAGCCCAGCAGTGTTATAGGGAATCCATCCTTGCATTTTCACTGTGGTATTCCAGACCAGAATCAGACCACACAGCATATTTAAAAGGAATTCCCTGGGGAAAACTCGTGCTTCAAAATTACAAGGATGTTCCAGGGATACCATCCAGTCTGGCTCTATGGGATGCCTTCTCACAGGAATTGAATGACAAATGCAAAATCAAAAGAACTATTTCTTTGATTTCATTTTACTCTTCCAATTTGACACTATTACTGCCCTTTCTACCTTATATTCTTGGTTGCCCCCATGCCTATAGTTATGTGCATGCATGTGTGTGGTTCTTTGATTTAAGCTGCTCTCAGGCCTCTGACAGTTATGCTCACTTATGTGTAAATTCAGCTCATGAGAAATCATGATTTAAATAAATGAATGGTTCATTGTGTTTGAACACAGGCCACTTCACTAATTCTCTTGTCTGTCAAAACATACTCTGAAACCCTGATTTGAAGCTGGTTTATTAATCAAAGGTCGATTCTGCACAGCAATGTATAACTAATTGCAGTCATGATAAAGTAACTTATTTCCCTGTTTTCTCGTTCACATGCATTCCGTGCAGGCAGTGATTGGAGGCTACAAGAAAAAATCTGGGTTGCTTTTGTGCTTCTCTCTCTTTTTAAATTTCCAGCAAAACATGTGTAGCTAAGCAGGCATGTAGAAAGTCTCCTGATGATACGCTGAAATTTTGGTGCTGATATGTCTAAAAATGCACCCCCTGCAGGCACCAATGTCGTGGTGCAAAAAATTTTTTGGTCGTGATGGAGTGGCCGCCCATGGGGAGTCTCTAATGAGTCTCCTCCATTCTCCTGACTTGGGGAAGGTAAATCATTTAGCAGGGTCTTCAGCTTGCATGCAATCATGATAGGGTCAATTTGTTCTTTACTTGTTTTGGAAGCAAACAAAGAGTGAAGGGACACTCTTCACTCTTCAGCCACTGCCAAACTCTCCCCTGCCTCAAGTCAGAAAGACTACAGGTCTTTCTGAGAGTGTTTGTCATTGGTTGCAGTTTGTGTCTCCATTCACCCAATGCCTTCTTGAGCCAAACGAGCTCACCTTCATGCAGTAACTTTCATCAAACAGATCCTTGCAAACAGCTTGCTTTTCTTTCTAGTGGATACTGGGGGTCCTGGTTTGCCTAGCATGCAGAAGGTCCCAGTTTCAATCCCCAGCAACTCCAGTTTAAAAATGATCCAGTAGCATTTGATGTGAGAGACCCCTCCTTGAGAACCTAGAGAGGTACTGCCAGTCAGAGTAGATAATACTGACCTCGACCAGTGGTTGAACCCAGGCAGCTATGGTGTTTGCATGTTCAGTTGTTGATCGTATCCCTATGTACCAATGTTACATTTGCTGAATTTTTTTTCTTATCCACAACTTCAGAATACAACTGATCACAAAGGAAGAAGTGATACTGACCTGAAATCTTCGCATGTCTCGAGGGTTTCCTGCATTTTTTAGGCAGTTTTGGTTACATTTAAGAAAGAATTTCAAGAAGAATCTGGAAGAACAAAAGGGACTGTGTTTAGCAAGTCAGTTTTCATAACATATGCAATGTTTCTCTGGCTTATCCAGCAAACTTTAAAACTGTCTGCCTGAATGGATCACATGGATAAAGACTGCTCTCACACAGTTCTAATGCATCAAAGTACTGTAATACAGCAGTAGCAGATGCACAAAGCGGTGTCTCTGAAATGAAGGTTGATTACGCACAGCAAAATTATACCAGGTTACATTCAGTATTTAAAAATCTGGGTCTATTTTATCTCGGTTTCTCCCTTTTCATGGGTGCCCATTTCTGTGCAGGAGTCAAGTTAAGACCGGGAGGAGATACTCCAATTTCTTTCACACAAGCTCTGCTTTTTTTTTTTTTTACAATATAGATGCAGCACGCATGCTTGAACATCCCCAGTGTGCTGCATTCTGATTGGCTCCCCCCCTTCCAAAGGCAATGCTTCTGATTGATGTATCCACAGCAACCATAGGAAAACCAAGCAGGACACACACACACTTTTTTCCTAGCTTTGGAAAGGACCAGTGCAGTGAGCAACACGGCAAGTGGGAAAAATGGGGTGGGAAAAATTGGTTTTGCTCCTGTGGTCTTTGTATGGATGCAATTCAATGCAGGATTTTAGAAAAAGATCAACATGTTAGTGGTTTTTGAAAAACCTAGGATGAGGGAAATATCGCAGGACAAACCTGCTTTAGGATTGGGAACCATGCAAACTTCTTGGCCAAAGTGGGATATTTCTCTTGCTCAACCCAGGATGTTTGGACAGTGCAGAAATGGCCAAAGAAGTGTTGGGTTTTACACTCCATTTTTCTTTATCTTTAAGGAGTCTCAAAGCGGCTTACAATCACCTTCCTTTCCCTCCCCATAACTGACACCTTGTGAGGAAAGTAGGGCTGATAAGAGTTTTGAAAGAATTGTGACTAGCCCATGATCATACAGCAGGCTTCCTATGGAGGATGAGGAAACAAACTTTGTTCACAGATTAGAGTCCACCATTCTTAACCACTATACCACACCAGCTTTTAATGTGGTTATTAATGATACTAGCATATTTCTGGAACATTTCTCGTGCAGGGGTTGTAGAAAGGAAAAAAATCTGATGATTGGCACTCACACCTAAAGATTCTGGATTTGTTGACTTTATATTGAAGAGTTGCACAGTTTGAAATGACAAATTGGTATGTTTTTCTGCATTATATAACAACTCTAATTTACTGAAATCCTAACTCTGAGTAATATTGTTACATATCATAACAAGTTATAACAAATAAGCTGAATGTTAAATGTGTTCTCCAAGCAAGTCCAAACTTCATTCCAACTTCCCCTCAGTTAACCGAAACTTCTCTTTCTCTATCATTTCTGCCATATTAATGCATATTTGTACCCAAATAATATATTTTTAAAAAAGACAAGTACTACTCTTATAATTCCTTTTAAAACATTAATACACAAACATGGCACTGCTTACTTATAACAGACTCTAAGTTCCAATTCCTTAATGCTAAATTCTAAACTCCTGGGCCAAAGACTAGTATAAACAAAAATATCTAAAACTGGATCCCAGCCCAGTTTACAGTGGGTCCCACCAGTGATGCCATGATCTCCACCACCATTTCTCCCTTTTTGTTGTTGTTTTTAAGAATTTTAAAGAGAGTGGGAGAATATGCAAGGGGAGAAAGAAACAGAAATGAGAGAAGCAAAAATAACAAGTAATTATGAGAGAAATATTCTCAGAATTCTATGCTGGAATTCATGGTGCCTCTCAGGTATGAAAAGATTGGAGTCTATTGCTCTTATACATTACACATTACAAAACTGAGAATAAATGTATGCATGCAATTAATACATATGAACACCAACTGTGTGAAGTCAAGACCAAAAAAAATTGGTGTATTAAAATCTGATATGTTAAGTAGATGAACGCATCCAAAGACAAAAAACAGTGAGCCAGTCTAAGGGGGATTCCTGATGGGCGATAAACAGTGCCCCTGGAATGGTAAAAACACCGCTCCAGGGGCGCTGTTTGCATGGATGCTGCCTTCTTTCCTGATGGAGCTTGGCAGGGACAGGGAAGCATGTCCATACTTCCCTTCGACCCCCTGAGTGTGGGGAAAGGAAATGGAGGCGGCTCCATGCAGAGCCACCTCCATGGGCAGCAGCTGTTTTTGGGTCGCTTGCACCTCAGCATGCGAAAGGCCCCGGGGTGGAAGCCACTGCCTGCCGCCCATGCAGAATCCACCTAAAGGGTTATCAACTTATTAAAGGTTACAGTTAGTTAGTTGTCTTGCTTTTAACTGATTGATTAATCAACTCAACATATAAAATAAATGTTATAGTACAGAAATACAAATTTTATCCTGAGTGTTTCCTGAAGCTTACTGGGTTTTTCCCTAAGTAACACAAAAGTATTATGCAGTCTGTTGAAAATTCTCTTTGTACAAGTTGTCCAGTACCTGTGTACACCAGAATTTCAGATCTTTCCCACATTCCCCTCTCCCTACCACTCTTTTCTGGCTTTGAGAAAAAATTGTTCTCAGGGTCACAGCACTAAGTTGGGTGGCTGCAGAAGGGAAGCAGAAGGGGCAAAATGTTCTTCCTCAGAAGATGCACTGATGGAAGGGACAGAAAAGACAATTTTGTTCTCTTCCCCCTGCCCTCTGCAGCTTCCTGTTTTACTCAGAACCCCAAGAATAAACTTTCTTCAGGTCAGATAGTATTGCTAGAGGAATTAGTCTAACTGAGTCCAACTCATAAACATCTTCAGATTAACAGTTGGTTGGGGTATTTTGTTGTTGTTTCTAGGGAAATGCACTACTAATCAAAAAGACTGTCTAGTAATCACATCCACCAATACTCATATGCAATCATAAACAAACAGGCATATACATAAATAACTCCTATGAACTACCTCTTACAAACATTTGTTTAGTAGGGGGTCCATAAATAAAAGATGCTACTTTAACTAAATATTCCATTCCCAGAATGTCTCCAGCTCTTCAAGTGATAACCTCCTCATCCAACAAACTCCACCTGCAGGATCGAAGCAGACCCCTACAAAGGCTGAGAGATATGAATAGTTCCCATTGGAGAAAAACAATAGATCTAACAAAAATGGAGAGAGGTCTAATTTGTCCAATAGTCTTAAGGCACCCCAACCTTTCCCAAAGCTAACCTGAACCACTCTTAAATTAATAAGACACATTTCCAAACATTTTGTAAATCACTAACAGATCAGCTAAATTAAATCTGTTCTGAAGTCCAGATGGTGAATAATGAATATTCAAGCTGTGCCCCTCTAAAAAAATGACTGAGGGAAAGGATCTGAGCCACAGCTTAGTTCATAGAAGTTGATGGAAACAAAACAGTTAAACATTTAATATTTCTGAGCTCCTGACTATGCACAAATCACTGAAGTAGTTCCATGACCCTGATACATTTCTTCAAGAGGAGAAACTGTATTTTATAAGTCAAAGAGATAAAACCTTCAGGAAATGTTTTGCATCAATGGACCATAAAAATAATACCTTGAGGTATGACTAGTTTGTAGGTTTCTTCTTTAAAAATCAAAATGTAGCAACCTTTTGTTTAGAATCAGTTGTACACAAGTCTTCACTAAACTCAACCACATTCATGAAATTTCAGAACAGCTAGAGAAAGCCATAAAATATTTGTGATGACTGTTGAATCAACATGTTCAAGCCAGTTTCCTTCAGGCACAATCCATCAGGAACCTCTTGCACAAAAACCACTGAAAAACTGGGATATATGTGTAAAGGGATGTATCTGCAGCATTTTTTCACAATTCCCATTCATCAAATGGGCATGGATGGGGCAGAAATGTCTGTTTTTCACTTTTTATTTGAAATCTACATAGGCAAAATGAGCAATTATTATTGCTAGAAGTATTTATATGAGTCCATCTTACTTATATGAGTCCATCTTACTGGAGAGGGAGGGGACTGATTCATAACACTAATTAGGGCAGGGGATTCTATGAACCATGCATGGAAGGAGTTCATGGAACATATCTCTTCCTCTTTTCTCCAAGCATTCCCTTGTGCTAGAGTTGCCAACGCCAGGTTGGGAAATTCATGGATATTTTGGGGGGTGGGGCTTGGGGAAGTTAGGTTTTGGGGAGGTACCTGTGCAAGGTATAATGCCATGTAATTCACTCGCTAATTCAGCCATTTTCTCCAGAGGAACAGAGGGCCATAGTCCAGAGGTGGAATGCAGCCTATTCGCACCTATTCGGTAGAACCGGTTACTAAAATTTTCTCAGTTCGGAGAACCAGTTATTAATGATTAACTCCACTAGGGACAAGGGGGTAATCTCTGTCCCTGGGTACAACAAATCTTGTCAAGTGGGGGATGCAAAATCGCCCCCCAGGGCCCCCTGCCCCCCTGCCCCCATGGCACCCCCCCCCCCACGTGTATATGAACTGTATGAAATAATACAATATATAGTAATTCTATTTTTTTGTTGTTCATTGGCATAAAGGTTGGGAAAGTATTACAGGTAATGATTTTTCATTTTCTTTTTTTCCCTTGAAATTTATATTGGAAAGAGAGGAGTTTAGACTACTCTTTTAGATTAAGGATTTTGGATCTCTCCCTCTGTTAGTTTTCTTTGAAGTGGAATACATAGTTATAGGAATCTGAAGGGGAAGTAGAAAGTAGAGAGGGAGGGAAATATGGGAAGGAGGGAGGCAATATAGGATGTTTTAGTTGGAGGGAGGTTAAGAGAGATATGTTTGTAATATGTTAACAATTAGATATGTTTGTAATATGTTAACAATTGTAAATAATTTTTGGTTTCTCTTCTTACTTATGTTATTATTTAAAATCAATCAATATAATTATATAAAAAAGAAATAATACACTACCTTTTGGTATATTGCTTTTTAAATACTTTAAACTATCATTATTTGAATCTAGAGGCGGGGCGAAGGGGAACTGCACCTGGGGCGTGCGTGCTCTGCATCCTTGCCACAGCCCCGCTCAGAATGCCCCACCCCTGGAATGCCTGGCCACGCCCCTGTCATGCCCCACCCAGCCTCATTGGGGCTACGCCATTGTTTGAATCCCACCACCATTGGAACCTGTTACTAAAATTTTTGAATCCCACCAGTTCCATAGTCTGAAGATCAGTTGCAGCTCTGTAAGATTTCCAGTCCCTGCTTGGGGGTTGGCAACCTATTTGTGCCTTCCCAAAAGCTGCTCCCAGTGTAAGGGGGACCCTCATAAATATACTGGGGTCATATTCAGCATGATATAGAATCAGCAGAAATCACCTTTCTGCAGGAGCAACAGAAGTGAAAATAGAAGGAAATTTTTCACATTGCCTGTTCTTGCTGTACCTCCTTATGCTGCATCCTGCTATAATTCCATGAGTTGGCCTCTGCCAGATATTAAAACTTACCTGTCGTCTATTCACTGAAATGCATATGCAAGCTTGCAGTCAGTATAAACAATGTAAGCACTGGCCCTTCAGTTTTTAAGTACAGAAGCCTAGATAGGCAATGCAATGAAGTACAAGTGAGTTCGTATAGTGCTGTAGCAATATTACTATTGGAAATTAGGTATACTATCTATGTAGTCATTCAATTTCTTTCCAGGTCCACGTTCTACCACCTCATTCTGTTGCAAATGTGAACCACGTCTACTACTCAATAAAACCAACGAAGGCGGCAGTTGTCATCAGTTTGAGCTGTTGATGTCTCTGGGAATCCCTAACCCAACATAAGAACATAAGAACATAAGAACATAAGAACAAGCCAGCTGGATCAGACCAAAGTCCATCTAGTCCAGCTCTCTGCTACTCGCAGTGGCCCACCAGGAGCCTTTGGGAGCTCACATGTAGGATGTGAACGCAATGGCCTTCTGCGGCTGTTGCTCCCGATCACCTGGTCTGTTAAGGCATTTGCAATCTCAGATCAAAGAGGATCAAGATTGGTAGCCATAAATCGACTTCTCCTCCATAAATCTGTCCAAGCCCCTTTAAAGCTATCCAGGTTAGTGGCCATCACCACCTCCTGTGGCAGCATATTCCAAACACCAATCACACGTTGCGTGAAGAAGTGTTTCCTTTATTAGTCCTAATTCTTCCCCCCAGCATTTTCAATGAATGCCCCCTGGTTCTAGTATTGTGAGAAAGAGAGAAAAAATTTCTCTCTGTCAACATTTTCTACCCCATGCATAATTTTGTAGACTTATAATCATATCCCTCAGCCTTCCAAACTAAAGAGTCCCAAATGCTGCAGCCTCCTCATAGGGAAGGTGCTCCAGTCCCTCAATCATCCTTGTTGCCCTTCTCTGCACTTTTTTCTATCTCCTCAATATCCTTTTTGAGATGCGGCTTACCAGAACTGGACACAGTACTCCAAGTGCGGTAGCACCACTGCTTTATATAAGGGCATGACAATCTTTGCAGTTTTATTATCAATTCCTTTTCTAATGATCCCCAGCATAGAGTTTGCCTTTTCACAGCTGCCATGCATTGAGTTGACATTCCCATGGAACTATCCACTAAGACGCCTAAATCCCTTTCCTGGTCTGTGACTGATAGCACTGACCCCTGTAGCTTGTATGGGAAGTTTGGATTTTTTGCCCCTATGTGCATCACTTTACATTTTGCTACATTGAACTGCATTTGCCATTTCTGAGCCCACTCACCCACTTATCAAGGTCCCTGGAGCTCTTCATAATCCTTTGTGGTTCTCACCCACCCTACATAATTTGGTATCATCTGCAAACTTGGCCACCACGCTTACCCACCCTACTTCCAGGTCATTTATGAATAGGTTAAAGAGCACTGGTCCCAAACGGATCCTTGGGGACACCAATTTGACATCTCTCCATTGTGAGAACTTCCCATTTACACCCACTCTTTGTTTCCTGTTTCTCAACCAGTTTTTAATCCATAGGAGGACTTCCCCTCTTATTCCTTCATTGCTGAGTTTTCTCAACAGTCTCTGGTGAGGAACTTTGTCAAAAGCCTTTTGGAAATCCAAGTAGACAATGTCCACTGGTTCACCCCTGTCCACATGCCTGTTTACACCCTCAAAGAACTCTAGTAAGTTTGTAAGACAGGATTTGCCTCTGCAAAAGCCATGCTGACTCTTTCTCAGCAGGTCTTGCTTTTCTACATGTTTAATAATTTTATCTTTAATGATAGATTCTACTAATTTACCAGGAACAGATGTCAAACTGACTGGCCTGTAATTTCCCGGGTCCCCCCTAGATCCTTTCTTAAAGATTGGTGTGACATTGGTGTGACATTGGTGTGACATTGACATCAAACTAAAGCCATTATGACCACTACAGTTATCTTTGGAGTATATGAATGCGTGTATTGTATGTTTGTGTGCACAACCACATGCACGCACGCACACACACACACACTCACAGATTTTCCCAAAGAGCCCTGATACAATTGAACAGGGACCTAGAAGGGCTTTGTCTGTTTACATTAAATTAAAGAGAGGTCAAGTTACTATATTGTCCTATCAAGTAGATCCTGGTACTGCAAACTGGCTCTCACTATAGTGCATGTGTGCCATTTTAAGTCTCTAATGGCCAGCTGTGACAGCTTGACTCTGAATGTGTGGAAGAAACTGTCAGCACAAATCCTGGCACCTTAACTCCAGACAACTGCTTAATTCCAAGTGGTGGTTTGTATTCGTGCCAAAATGGATTTTGAGATACAAGCAAACAGCATATTAATGCTACCAAAGAAAAACAAAATGCTGGTGGGGGGAGTGGAGTGGAGGATTTTACATTTTGAGGATGAGCACTTGATGGCTCTGCTGTCAACTGTTCATCATTTAGCTCGGTAGGTATGAAGAGCATGGACATTAGATCCCTCTTGCCCTAAGCTGGCCCTGTAGTGTGGAATGTTGGCAGAATCCTGAACTCAGTCTTCTGCCTTCTGAAATGAAAAGCCTCACCATCTGTTGGGAGGCAAAGATTTCCCTGTCAACTGGTGCCTGCTCTGAGTCTCCAACAGGCCCTTATGTGGCAAAGTCTCTCAGAAGCCCTTATTCTTTGGGGAAAAGCGGCTTTGCCCCAGAGATTTTGCTAGAGAATTCTTCAGAGTGTACCAGAATGTAGGAGCCAAGCAGCTGACCACTTTGGCCCGCCCATCCCTAAAGGAATAGATTACCAAGAAGGGGAGATTGATGTAAGAGTTAAAAATATCATTAGACTGAGGCAAGAATACATTTTAAACATCCTGTGCAATTGTAGCAAGAGGCAAGATGGATTTAAGATTTATCATACTAATTGTGCATGACATTCACGAATGCTGGGGTATATGTATGGCTAAATGATAAAGAACATTTCTTTTCATACTTTCATTTGTTGAAGCAACATATTTTTATTTCGATTAAGGAGCAGCAAGCCTTTGTTTTTTGTTCTTTGGGGTTTTTTAAGCTACTCAGATTTATAGAAATGGTGCTTGAAATAAAACAGATAAACTTATGATTGTGGGAATAAAAGCAGAATATTATGCATTTACTCTAATATACTTAGGGCTTTTTTTTCAATAGGAAATGAGGGTAAAGAAGGATAAATTTGTCCTGATTCTGGAAACCGAGGGATTTAAAGAGGGCTGTCACGTATTCAGAATGATGGAATAGGTAAGCAACTTTGATGCCAGTGTGCTGATTAGAGTTCAAGGGGTCCAGTAAACCACAACAGAAGACCAGACAAGAATAGACTATTTTGCAATAGACAGCATGAGAGATGACCTGAAGGTGAATCAGAGTTTTCTACTGATGGGTGAAGAAGGAAAACTATGTTTTTGCCATGTTGCAGGGGAAGAAACAATATGACCTGGAAACAAGGGTCAAAGGTGAGAGGTCAAAAATACTCAAGTTTTTCTGCATGTGGATGGCTATATTGTCAATATGTATAAAAGGAATAGAAAAAGATAAGATTTGAGAAAAAAATGAGATGTTTCTAGTCTTGGATATTAAACTTGAGACCATGTTAAAAAATCCTAGAGGAAATATCAGAAAACAACTGGAGATATGATTGGATGGAAAAAGAAAATTCAGTGTTAGAACTGAGAAATCGGTTAATAGGTCATAAAGAAAGCCATTGAGTTTGTTGAAGTATTCAGGGTACTATTTTCCTTCTTTAAACCTTTCAGTTAATCACACACAGATTTATAATGTAAGTCACGCAGATCTAGCAGGTAAGCCACAGGCAATGGAAATGTTGAATTCTCTAGGCACAATGACAATTTGTAAGTTACATCACTTCATGGGAAGTGATCTAACATTGCTTTTCAGATTCAGGATTCAGAAACATGATGAATGGGGAACAGCAAGACTTAGGCCCCTTTCACACAGGTAAAGTACAGTAGGTTGCAGTCAGGGTTAAGCAACCTGCATTGCTGTTGGGGCATTCACATGCCTCCATGCAGGCAGCGAACAGAGTCCACGGAGGCAATGAGGGGTTGCTATCACGCTTTCACATGGAGGTGGGTTTTTTTTTCCACTCGCCTCCCTCCACTGTATAGTCATGAAGCCAGGCAGGAATGGACCTCCATAGCCATGCTGCTGTCTCTGTGCCCCTCCGTAGCTATGCAGCAGAGAGGTGAGGACTGGAAAAAAAGGGAAGTGCAGCAAATAACGCACTTCCCAGGGCAGTCATTTGCTCAACCTTGGCTGAAATCCACGTTAAAACTAAAGAATCGCTGATAGTGTCATTCTTGAAAAAAAACAGGTGAAGGGGAAACGAAGAGCGGACTCATGTTAGGAGTGGGTTCTATGCAAAGTTCCCTCCCCGCCCCAACATGGGTTTTATACCATGGTTAGCCCGCGTTTATTGGGCTGTGCGGAAGGGGCCTTAGTTTGCACCACAGCCTACCCGGATTAAGCTCCAGCATCTATTTTCAGTGCTGTGGATCAATTCTTAATCAATTGTTGAGTGTCAATTGTTGAGGAATGGTCCACTCCATGAGCTATCTATCAGAGTTTGGGGGTACCATTCCCGCTCAGTTAAGGGAAGAAGAAGCTTCATGTGTGTGTTAAGGTTGAAAAAAAAAGAGCAGAAAGGATGCTGTAAATTGGCTCAGGTTCCTTGTGTGCATGATATATTTCATTAGGTGTCTTTTCTTAGAGGGCAGGAGATCTACTGCACTTCACATTCATTTGTAAATAAAGTAAATGCAAGAAAAAATGTCATGTCTCCATTGCTCCATCCTCCAAAGGAGAACAACCCAGATAGTGCTGCCTCTTGAATTTTTCAATACTCAGAGAAGTAGGAAGCATACAAAATATGGAGAATGGATAACAGTGACCTCAAGGAAGCTACAAATATTTCTCATATATGTATTGTCGAAGGCTTTCACGGCCAGAATCACTTGGGTGCTGTGTGGTTTCCCAGCTGTATGGCCGTGTTCTAGCAGCATTCTCTCCTGACGTTTCGCCTGCATCTGTGGCTGGCATCTGCAGAAGATCCTCTGAAGGATCCCAAATTTCTCATATATGTTTTGAAGTGATTTCTAGGTCAGTAAGACCAAAGTTCTTACACCAGTTTTTCTTAAAGCACTGGAATGGAGCCAATAATACACACCTTAGAAAGCTCTAATTGTTATATCAAGTGATGGTTGCATCACTCAGTTTGGGTTCCAGGACAATCATGACCAGCTTCTGAGACTGTGGGACAGGACAATTCGAAGTGTGTGGATGCTGAAGTCTAGAAAGAGATAGCTGGGTCCAATGATCATAGCATAGCCTTGTCACTGCTTGTATGGAGCAACCATTCTCTGTGTCACCACAAAGGTATCAGAAGATGGAGCAGAAAGATTTTCTCCAATATGACAACTGAAAGGCTGCCAGAGTCTGAGACACCTGCAAGGATTCTACATGGCAATCATCACTGCTAGCTTAAATTTGATTAAAGTAGGAGGAACTTTACATTCCCACCTATTCCAAATATTATGAACATGTCAGACAGATAAGCAACCTCAAATGATGAGGAATTCTCTTGCAGAAGGTTTTTACCAGCAGTTTCCAAGTTTATTTGGTAAAAGTGGAATACTGTTGTGACATACTGTGGTCATGTGTTTCAGGCTGGATATTTTTCACAGAGTTCTCTTCATACCTTTTCATGTTATTGCTTTTCAACATGGTACCCTGCTGGGGGATCTTCAGGCCCTGCCAAGTGGTTGGTTACCTTAAGGAACTCTCAGAAAGCCCTGTCAGCAACCTAGCTATCCTGTTTGTTTGTTTGTTCGTTTGTTTTTGGAGCTGTCAAGTCATAGCTAACGTATGGTGACACCGTAGGGTTTTCAAGGCAAGAGATGTTCAGAGGTGTTTTGCCATTGCCTGTCATTACATGGTTTAATTTCTGAGGAAGAGTTGACCTGATATTCATAATGGAAATCAGGTCTGAGAATTAAAGAAATCCATATGGCCCAAATGTTGTCAGGCAGGTCATCTGTTTGGAATCAGTTGGAGAAAATAGATGGTATGTATTCACTGTAAACTTTCTACTAGTGTTTGAGACCATACGATGTAGGGCTGAACATTTTAATCTAAAGCCACCCAAAGAATCTACCCCCCCAACAAATTGTGTAATTATTTTATTTTATTTTGACCATTACTCAAAGATCATTACTTAAAATAAATGCTACCAGAAACCTCTGAATTAAATTTTAATATATTGAAAGTTGAGAGGGAAATGATCTGTCATTTTCACTTTAACCTGTTTCTCAGCAGGGAACTGTCCCATAAGCCATTATATGTAGAACCCAGAATTTATGTGATGCCCCGTTTACAAAAGGTAAATTGAAAGCTTATACAGATATTTATCAGTATGAGTTTGTATATAGAAATTAAATATAGACATAGGGGAAAGCTTCCTCTTACCCACATGTTCACAGCTGGCTTATACATGGCTCTTAAATCAATAATCAGCATTAGCTACTCTTTGTGACAAGATCACAACAGGAAAAATAAATCTTCAGCACCCATATTGTACACAACACTGCTTAAAGCAGCTTCTTGCAGAAGCCAATTAAGATCTGTTTTATTTATATGCAGATTCTGTGCATGTTTACCGTGGTGTAAGTCCAATTAAATTCCATGAGACATTGGCAAAGTGTGCATGTATTGCAAATCTGAACTATAATCCAAATCATACTTTTTTCATTCAATTATTTCCACTAAAAACTATGCCAACACTATTTTCACTGACCCTGATATCACATTCACAGTTTACTACCAGTGAATGTCTCTCAATAAGATGGTCTCTTTCTACTTTGTTCTACACAAATAGATTTTATAGATCTTTTTTAAAAATCAAAGAGAAATCAACACTGACTTGTATGGAAGGAAACTGACCATACTATCCAGCCCAACAGTTAAGATTCTCCTAACCAGCCTTGCTCTCTGTGCTCCCTCTTGCAGAGGTGGGGAGAGTGTTACCCAGAGACAGGGCCTTTTCAGCAGCGGCACCTCGCTGTGACATGCTTTCTCCTTCAGACTTGCCAAGAGCCTATTTTGCTGTTCTTTTACATCTTAGATCTAAAACCTTCCTTTTTAACAAGCATTTTAACTAGAAACTTTTATCTTTTTGATTGTTTTTACTCCCCCCCCACAACCCCCCCCCCCCGACCTTAAATAAATGTTTTATGTTCTGGAGTTTATGTGCTTTTATGTTTCTGCATTTTACTTGTCAATCTAAATAGGTGTTAATTTTAAATCTTTCATGTTTTATGATTTTATTGTTTATGTTGGCAGCTGATTACAAAAGTCCTTGAAGAGAAGGCTGTCACATTCTATAGTTTTCCAGGGTAACATATGCAATGGGTAAACACAGGAAGAGCCTCCCCTGACCCCAGGGGTGGGATTCAAATAATTTAACAACCGGTTCCGGTGGTGGGATTCAAATAATTTAACAACTGGTTGTTTACAAGCACCATTTTAACAATTGGTTCTGCCGAAATGGTGATTTCCAATTTTTTTTAATAGAGTACTGATAAGTTGCCTCAAGCAGGACTCCAAAGAAGCAGCAGACTCCTAAACAGAGACTCTGAATAAAGCCTTATGCATTATTCTCATGGATGTCAACGGTGCCAATTCATTAATAGAAAGATAAGAATCACTGACAGAAGCAAAACTCATCCCTCTAAATGGCAGCAAACCATTCTTCAACTTCTGTCTGTTAAAGCTGATTTTACGTTAAGTGAAGAAAAGGCTTTGATCTCTATGTAGAATAACTTGTCTTCATTATTTCTATTCAGAACTAAATCTGGGTTTTGCATGCCATTTACAGGAGAGTTACTGTAGCTGAAGCACAGAGCTTTCAAAGCTCAGGGCCAAAAACTTATTATTATTTTATTTGACTCTTTATCTCAGTAGACATTTTACAGCTCTTGAGTTGCGGCAGATTAATACATGCATTCTGATAGTTGCTCATATTAGAAAAAAAAATTACTACCTGAGGGTCAGAGCAGATATATGTTGTAATAATTGGCTAATGAAGAAAGTTAGGGAAAGCATGAACAGGTGGTTTGGACCTGACAGTAATAAACACAGCCAGAATTTGACTTTGCTGGGTAGCACCTAAGGTACCATATTCATTTTTATTAAGATTTTTAAAGATACAATTAACCTCTAACAGATAATATACATTATAAAAGCGTAACAATATAACGCAATAATACTTATACAACAAACTTATTCAGCAAATGTAAAACAAGAATTGCAGTTAAACATCTTATATCCTACTCACAACTCTATACTTCTATCCATCTAATACTCTATTATGACTTAAGAGATATTGTTTTCTTAATATATTACAGATACATCTTTTATCTCCTCCTCCAAGATAATATACCTTGTCCAACACTCCCAATTCTGTTTATACGTTTCATAAGGCAGATTATGAATTTGATGTGCCAATCTATCCATCATATAATAGTGATGTACTTTAAGTTTTCACTCTTCCAACTCAGGTATTTTGTCTGACTTCCATATTTGCACCAATACCACCTTTGCCGTCATCATCAATGTACTAATACATGCATATATGGCCTAGCACCTAAGGTATGGACATCCCCAATGCACAATGGTCAAGCTCATCTTCATGATGGAAGAGATAAGAACGGAAAGTTCATGTTATTTTTATGAAGATTGCAACTGATTGCTGTGGGTATAAATAAAATTTACTTCAGCACTGCAAAAAGTTGGGAAGAACCCAACTAATCACTGAAGCAGAAGCTAGTCTTGCCTAGAGGCAGCCTTCTACTCGTCGTTGCTTGTTTCACCCAAGTTTTCAAGTTCCTTTCCTATAGGTCTCAATATGCTCAGTTCACTGGAACATGGCACATCAATTTTTAATTCCACATCCTTTTTTCCAACTTCCTCAGTTCCCATGTTTCAAAAGACAGAACACTTCAGTAGAAATTCAGACTTCATTTGTGAACTGTGACAGGATATTCACACTCTTCTAAGTGGACAGCATCCCCACAATTTAAAAAGCCATACAACTAATTTATGTGGCATATAAAGATATAGAATGACAAAATATGATTAAAATAGTTCAGAAATATATGCTTTCATTCCCCTAATTTAATCTTGTTTCCCCAGCTGGCTTTTACTATGATTTTCCCCTAGAAAAAAGTAAACATTAGTTTGGGGGTGGGGCAACTACCAGGAAGAAAGGAAAGACATTGCATTTGGTCCTACTATCCATTAGCACAAAGTGAAGATTGTTACTGCTTTTCCTGGCCTTCCTCTTCCCTACCAGCCATTTCATACCTAAGGAAAGTTTATTCCCAGGGCCACAGGTTCCATGTGGAATAAGAGTCATGTTGGTCAGGAAAGGCAAAATTGCACCCTTTTGTCTCTACTTTGAGAAGAGCTTTACTGATAGAAGGGGGAAAAGGAAGAGATTCCAGCTCCTCCCCAAGGCTGCCTTCCAACCCACACAGCTATGACTCTATTTGACTCCAGTAACCTAGGGTGGGGAGCTCTCACAGGACCAGAAATGGCTGCTCAGGGGGAAGAAATCTAGGAAGTTCAGGGATCATTGTGTGTCACTAATCTATTCTCAGTTTCTATGTTTGACAAGTAATTCTTTTAATACAAAACATATTCACATCTTTATAGCTATCCATTTAACATCCTTTCCATTTTAATTTTCCAATATATGTCATTCTTGAAAGCAGATCATGATAACAACTGCTTAATATGGCAACTGCTGAATGTGTTTAGTAGTATGGCTATCCAAGAAGTACCTTTTCCATAATTAATTTCAGTCTACTAGAATATGATGGCATTTAACAAAATGCTACAGTTGTACCAAAAACAAATTATCATCATATATATTATGCACACTCTAGATCTTGCAATACACACAGTCCAAACTTGGGCTCTACCCTACCCTAGACTTCTTCTTTCTCTGGGTTTTATCCTGTCTAACTCCTACAGTCCATTCAAAATATTAAACCTGGGGACCCTAACATAGACCACGTAAAGATACCGCTGACAGTTTCCTGACTGATTAAAAGATTTATCCCTTAATTAAAAAGTTGAGCAGGGGCGTATCTACAGAAAATGACACCTAGGGCAAAAAACCTGGATAAATGTGATGTTTAAATATCACGTCCAGGTATGTTTCCTTTGAATGTAGGTAAATGAAAGTTACTCAACATAGATCTAAGAAAAATCAAGTGTACATTGTTCATAGATTGTATATGCATTCAAAGTAATGTGAACATGGCTTGGAAGAGAAACAAAGGTGCATTCATGAGAACCATTTCAGAGATCACAGGGCAGCCAGTTCCACATAAGATTCTGCGCTTACCTTTAGACTTAAGTGAACCTCACTAAATGGGGACTTGGAAGGAAAAGTTAAAACTGACATATATGTTATGCACTATTCTTTAGATTATTTTTAAAATCACCTCTTAATGTTTCTGGAGCTGCCTCTCAAATCTCCCCCCCCCCTCGCAACTTCTAAATCTATCCCCCTCAACCCTTGGATCTGCTCAGCAGCATAATGAGGAGGGGGCACAAGGGGGTTGGAGCTCCAGGCATTACTTGGGCAGGTCACATGGGGGCAGAGGCATAGCTGGGCCAAACTGTGCTCGGTGCGCAGTCTATATTTTCCACCCCCCCATGGCCCCCCACGGCACATGCACCCCCCGCAGCGCCCCCCTTCTCACACTTACCTTAGTTCTTTTCCTTTTCCTAGAACTTTTTCAGGCTGAAAAAAAGGCCTATTCAGGCTTAAAAACAGCCTGATGGGAACTATACTTCCCAGGAGATCTTGTGAGCCCCAAGGTCTCCTGGGAACTGTAGTTCCTCAGGCTGTTTTTAGCCTGTACTGTGAACAGGCCTTTTTTTCAGCCTGAAAAAGTTCTAGGAAAAGGAAAGGAACTAAGGTAAGTGTGGGAAGGGGGGTGGGGGGAGCTGCAAGGGGGCACTGTGGGGGGAAGGGGAGGGAGGAATTTTGCACCCCCACATGACACAAAACCATGTGAATGGTGCATGGTGCACCCCCTGCCCCCGGTAGCCCGGCCTCTGCATGGGGGCACGTTGCTGAGCTGCCCCCCTTGCAACTGAGCTCCCACCCAAACTCCATAAGGAGTTTGGGAGCAGGGGCCCATTTGCATGCTGAACTGGCCAGCATTGGCCTGCCCTGCTCAGGTGGAGCTTGGGATGCAGAGCCAAAAGTATAAAGATGGAGCTGGCCAGCCCAGCTGCTCAGTTTGATGCTGGATGTGTGGCTTGGATCGAGCTTCAAACTGCAGGCTTAAAGCTGAGCCCAGCATCGAACAGCATGTGACCTGCCCAAGAAGTACCCAGGATGAGCTGAGTTGTTGTGCTTGCCCTGGGCACCATTTTAGGTAGTTAGACCCCTGTATCTGTCTATCATCCCCAACCTTACTTCTGGATCTGCCTCTCACATCCGCAATTTCTGGATCTGTTTCTTCCTCTCCAACTTTTGGCTCTGCCTCCCCCACCCACCTTCCAGCTTCTGGATCTGTTTCTCACCCCCAACTTCTGACTTGTCTGCCTTTCATACCCCCAATGTCTGGATCCGCCTTTTCCTCCCCAACTTTTGGATCTACCAAACATTTGGGTCTGCCTCTCATGCCCCTCTCAACTTTGTAATCTAGAGACAGGCAATGGCAAAGCCCCTCCTAAGTTGTCTTGCTGTGCCTTGATCATTTGGGGCCACCACAAATCAGATGGATTTGCGGTGTTGGCAAAGCCAGGCAAGCTGCACTGTACACCTGCAGGCTCTTTCCTATCACCTGCCCATTGGAAACCTGCATTCACACCAACAGCTCCAACAGCATCCCTGTCCCACTAGACAGAGGCAGCTCCAGTCAGACCACCAGCAGCAGCAGCACATGGAAGGTCACTTCTGGTGCCTGGGCAGTGCATCCCCCAATGATGGGCAAGCTGCACTGCCCTAGCAAAACTTCCCCAACTTTTGCTGGTCACTTTCACATGGAGATGGAAGGCCCCTCCCGTGCCCCCAACACATTTGCCCAGAAGGACCATAAGGGCAGCCAGGGCCAGCAGGCAGAGGGCCGTGGCCAAGATAGCAGGCCAGTGTGTCCCTGAGTGCCCACCCCAAGCTTTGTGGTGTGGCCCACCTGGCAACTGGCATAGCCCAATGCCTCCCCACCCTGAGCCAGCTGCCCAGCCGCTGCCCAGCTTGCAGGGAGAATGGCAGGTGGACCGCCCCCAGAGGGACTTGGAGAGAGCAGTGGGAGAGGAAAAAGACACCCCCAACACACTCCTACTCAGCACTCAAGCACAGGAAAGGGGTTTCACAAGGTCTGGGCCACCAGCAGCATGTGCCCTTTCTGCAAGGGGCAATGGAGATGGTGGCTTCTCTCCTTCACCTTTTCTCTGCCACAGCCCAGTCATCTTGTGCCCAGACAGGTGAAGGGCCAGGGCAGCCAGTCAGGCAGAGTGACTGGGGAGGGATGTGAGGTGAATGCTCTGGGCTGTCTTGTATCCCTCTCAACTGGCACCTGGGGTGTCAATCCCCTGTATCACCCCTAAATATGCCTCTAAGCTTGGGTGAGCAGAAATGTTTTGGGCTGGAGTCTTAAAGAAAGCAATGCGTGCACCAGACAAACCTCAAGGAGAAGGGCATTCTGTAAGTGAGGTACTACTATTGAAAAAGCCCTGTCTCTGGTTGCCACTCACTTCACCTCTGCGGGTGTGGGCACAGACAGAATGGCTTGTGAAGTAGACCTTACCATTATTCTACAACTAATATTCTCCTAGAAGAAAATATGCCAATACTGTTTACACATTGTTGATTCCATACTGACACAGGCTGGTAAGATTACTGTTTTTGCCCTTATAACACTTGATCAGTAGACACATTCAAGCCATGCTTTCCTCTTCATGCTTTGTAGTCACTGTCTGTTCTGTAGGAGCTAAGAAGTCATTGCTTCAGCAGAGATGGTGACAGGCTTCTCCAGAATGAGTGTATTTTATTATCACATTAAGACAGGCTAAAATCCCATCATTAACAGAATGCATTCTCATTTACTCAGTAAAAGCACTAATATTCACTCAATCTGCCTTTGTTTAATTATGTTCCTTCACACTATAATTTTTTTTCTTACTTGACCCCTCAAGAACTGGAGTACAGAGATGTGTGAAGTCTCTTTTTTAATTCCACTTATTATGTTAGACACTATTCAACCAAATAAGCGTAAAACGACACTGGGGTCTGTTACAGTTCACAAGCTACCAGTGAGTTAGCAGCTAGCCATGTCAGTGTTATACTTTTCCTATAAGAACCCCTATTAAGTGATGACATATAACAGAATTACTGTTAATTGTAATAAGACACCAATATGCAAGTGCCTGTTATCTGAGTGAACTATTCTTTCAATAATATTAGTGCCCAAGACTCAAGAACACTTAAAGTTGGATTCATATGAGCATCAAAATGAGATGAGAAGCTGTACATGGTAAAACAGCTTACAGGGCCAGTGGGCATAAATGAAGAATGGGAGTGAGCATGCTGGCACTGCCCAGTATGTTGATATTCACTGCCCAATCTGCTGATGTTCTGATTATCTGCTGGCACTGCCCAGTCTGTTGATGTTCACTGCTCATGGCTGAAGAAGACAGGTTCCAGCTCTATGCTAGGTATATTTGTTTTTTATTATTCTCAACAATCAGAGATATATGAACATATAGTCTGCTAATGCACATTTGTTTTGTACATTAGTGGTAGTCAGCACAACCCCTATACATGTTAAGGTTGTGGGTCCTAGAGATCTCCTGGATTTACAGCTGATCTCTAGATTATAGAGATTAATTGCCTATATTGTTTTCTTTTGTGTTGTACACCGCCCAGAGCCCTCCAGGGATGGGGCAGTGTAAAAGTTCAATAAATAAATAAATAAATAAATAAAAATCAGTTTCCTTGAAGAAAACCCTATGACTACTCTGAAGGATGGACTCAATGGCACCATATCTATCTCTGCCAGGTTCACCATCTGTCCCCTTATTTGCCCCAGTCGGAAATGGCCACAGTGATTCATGCAATGGTCACTGCCAGATTCAACTACTGCAATTTGCTATATGTAGGGCTGCCCCTGAAGATGTTTCAAAAACTTCAGGTTGACCAGAATGCAGCTGCAAGGCTGTTGACGGATACATAATGGTCCGCACATATTCGTTTTATTTTAAAGCAGTTGCACTGCCTTCCAGTTGGTTTCTGGGTCAAATGCAAAGTTTAAAGCCCTAAACAGTACTGGATCGTCCCACCCATGATGAACCCTGAGGTGCTTGCATTCCACTTCACGTGGACTTCTGGTGGTGCCTGGCCTTTGGGTAGTTCATTTAACTTCAACCAGAACAAGGGCTTTTTAAAACTTGTGGTTCCAACTTAGTGGAATGCTGTGTCTGAAAGATTCGTGCCCTGGGAAGCAATGGTATAGGAAAACAATGGTTTTTCCACCAGTTGTCTGAATTAGTGCTCTCCATTCTACTGCTTAAGGTTGTACACCTTTACTGCCCTCTAAATCTTATGTACAGACAAACCTTGATGTATACACATGAAGGTGCCTTAAAGTGAATCAGCCCATCAGCAGCTCCCTGATGCCTCAGGCAGAAGCCTTCTGCATTGCCTACCACCTGATCCTTTTAAGTGGATGTCAAGGATTGAACCTGGGACCATTCTGCATGCCAAGCAGATACTCAACTGCTGAGCTACGTAGCTCCTTAAAGCTTTAACAACAGGCTTAATGCAACTACTTTCCTCCTTTCAGAGTTTAGCCCTTAATGTAGGTCAAGTAACAAGATATCATATTATCTGAAGGCCAATGCAAAAATATTTCATGTATGGAAGAGTGTGGAGGGTTTTTTGCCCAATCATATATCAGCATTTAATAGAAATGAAAATCTCCAAGAAAATAACGCAACTGCCCACAACCATCATAAAGAAACATTCCAGTTGTACAGACTCCAGCAGTTTCCAATTGCACAACCACGGTCAGTGATTACCAACCAAACAGACTGAGTAGTGTATGATTGCACAACATTCAGTGTTGCTTAGATTTGTTCCCAAATATTCTTCAGTACAAAGACTACAAGTCAGTTGCTTGTGAAATCCCTCAGTTTGGTAATGCTATGTATTCATATGATGGAAAACCAATCCTTAGGGCATATACTGATGTGCTTCATTAAACAACAAACTAACAATAGTATAAACAAAATGACTTTTGAACTATCTGTGATTTTCAATAAAGAAAACCCCAATCTGATTTTTTTGTTGAAGGCTTTCACAGCTGGAATCAACTGGGTGTTGTAAGTTTTCTGGGCTGTGTGCCATGGTCTGGTAATTTTTGCTCCTAATATTTTGCCTGCATCGATGGCTGGCATCTATGGCTGACATGTTGTTGCGTGAGGTGGAAAACACATCACACGATCACTCCACAATGTGCCATGGAGAGAAAGACATCTCACTGTGGCATGCCACTGAAGATGCCAGCCATAGAAGGGGGTGAAACATTAGGAGCAAAACCTACCAGACCACAGCCACACAGCCAAGAAAACCCACAACAGCTAAAAATCTAACTTCCTCAAAATATCACCTGTGACTTATTGACCATATTTTCATCATATTTTTTTATTCTGTGGGCACCTGAAAAAGGGGTTCGTAGCAGTCCTTTTATTATTTCCTATGGAAGGGGAGAAAAAAAAGGGAAATGTAATTTCCCTATAATTTATTCCCATAGGAATGCTATCGCAAGCTATTGCCAAGCCTAACCCATGTAAAACTCAAAAATCTGAACCTGCATAAAATATGAGTATCTGAACCTACTTCAATGCATGAATCTAAACCTACATAAAATGCAAGAATCTTCACCAATACCATGATAACTTCAATGTAAGGAGCAAAGATCACCAAAGGGAAAAAACCCCATGAACCCAACACAAACCAACTTCAGCAAAGAAACTTCCTGTAAGAAAACAGGAAAAACACTTGAAATTCATCTATCTAAAGCAGCCTGACAAGCTGATACCAAAACCCTGAAAACACAAAAGCATATGGAACTGGAGAAAAAAGTAAACCAAAACAAACAAAAACAACCCTGGGATTCTGCAAACACTAGTTTCCAATATCCTGGTTCATTCCAAATATTTCTGGAATTTTTTGGAACCCATTTTTGGCATCCTGAAAACTTCCAGGTATATTTCAGGGATACAAATATATCCAGAAAATGTGGATATTTTTGGATGTATTTCTGGCTTGGGAAGATCCAAATGTACGCACTTAGTCTATCCATGATGATCTGTGATCTAATACCTGGGAAGCAGTTGAAAGCTACCCAGTTGACAAATGGTCTTGCATAGCACAGCCTGAAGGTAAATTCTAGCTCAGTAGAAATCTGCTGCTGCTCCAGGGTCTGGGTTGAGCCCTGTTGCCGGCATGAATGAGTTGGCTCACTGTCTATTAGCATGCCACATTTCTTTTTTCAAATGAAAAATTCAAGACAAATGCAAACAGATGAAAGAATGCTCTTCTTTCTCTCTCCTTCAGAGTAGCCGCTGGTGGCAGGTTAAGCAGCAGTTGGGCCAAGCTGGCCAACAGAAAAAGGCCTTGTACATTGGCTGGTCATGAGTGAAGTTCAAAAAAGGAGGAGTCTGGTGGCAGCTGGACTAGTGAGGCTGATACAGAAGGTCTTGCTCCTTCTCTGTCCTTTCTGCTATGGTGCACAACAGCTGTTGCTGATAGGTATCCCCATTTTCATTTTCTCAGAAGAAAACCTTTGGGGAAGATGGCGGATGGAAGCAATCACCTCATCCCGAGATGATTAAATAGACTGTCAAGCTAGTAAACCGAGAAGCACCATTCAAAAAGCATCCACACCTTATCAGCCAAGTGCCTAAGCAAACAGGAAATACTAGTACAATGTTTTACTATTATTTGAAGGGCAGCTAATCTAGCATGGTAAAGAGCTTATTCAAGCCCCTGTAAATTTCCTGTATCTAATGTGCAAGACTGGGTTATTATAAAATATACAAATGATATCCTAAGCTGCTGCAGAAACTTTGTATTCAAAATATTTTGAAAATCAGGAACTTCAGAGCAGATGTTTTAATTTGAAAATGAAAAGAAATTTTTTTTCAAAGTCCTGCATAGATGTTAAAAGCAGTTTGAAAGTCCTGTGATTATCATTTGGTAAACTTTTTAAAGTATGCAGAGTGGGATGGAAAATAATTACTAAAACAAAAGGCTTTATTCAAATCCAAGAGATAGTTCAAGGATTGGAGTTATCAACTCTACCATTGTCACTACATAATTATTTCTATTTAAAATGACTCACTTTATGTTCTGCCCCAAATCCATTTTAATCTGCTCTTAATTAACCCAAATAAGGAAATAATGAAACAGGAGCAATTCCATTAGGAACGAAAGGTTTCAAAAAGAGTAAAAGAAGAAAAAGTATTTTTGGAATATTGTTTATTACTACTATGTAAATGAATAACACATAATTCATAAAGGTGTAGTTCTAAATTTCTTCACATCTGGAGAGCAAAATTGCACCATTCCTGATATTTGGGATGTTCTGTCCCCTGTAAACTACAGATGTTTGAAGCAGGATAAATTCATGCCATGAAATGTGTGCTTCAGCAATTCTCTTAGTTGTATTTATGCATAAATCAGGTAATGAGTCTTGCCAGCGTATTTGATAAAATGGCCAGATTTCCCTGTTGCTAATTGTCCATTGCAATTAGATTATGGAGCACATTTTTTCAATGTCATAGATATCAACGCTTTTGACAGAAAATCCAGCCAATGAGTGAAACAGGTCAAATACTGGAACTTTTGAAAAGTTCTTCTGAGCACTTAAAATAATTCTGAATTCAGTATAGAATGAATCTTATGTTTTTCTCTATGACAGACAATCCCACAATTTACAACCAACCACAACAAATTTAAATATTTTTAAATAGATGTTTATAATGCGTCTCTCAAGTAACAAGGACACCATTCATTTCTAATTGCTGCTAATAGCCTTCTACCATTTCCATTCAATCATCACCAGGGATCAAGAATCTTTTGCCAGCTTGTGTACAGTGTCTCTTCCAGCGGTATGCAGTCATGGCTATAAAGCAAGAGACTTTCAACTTATAACATTTACATTGCTGTCATTATTGGCTTCCCCATTCTGCACATAGCATAAGTTAAAGGCTTCTTGGCTTCAGCTGTTCCACTATGTCACTATCAGGGAGAGTGTGAGATGCATTCCAGAGACTAAGGATTAACCTCTGGGATGAGACCCAGTTTCAGCCATAGCCATGCTAAATCCCCAGCAAAGCTGTAACAGCCAGAGCTGATTTGGAACCTAAACTGTAAATCTCCTCTTTACACCATCTCTCTAAAAGGATGAGTGGAAAGATCCCGCTCCAACCCCACAAGTCAATGTGGATATTTTACGTAAAGATACCTGCAGGTGTCAAGCAAAACTCAGCAGATGCCTCTTTACAGGCAAGTAGCTTAAAGGGTGCAAAAAGAGCAGCTGATTAGCAACAACAGAGGCAAAAAGGTGTTCCTTCAGAAATCTGGTACAATAAGGTAAGTCCTTTGACTAACTATGACTAAAACCTCCGAATAACCACAGCCACATCCAGAAGGTTGTGAATGCCATGAAGAAAAATATGCATTCTGGAAAATCTCTGAGATCTGGATTGTACTAAATGGCGTCATAGCTCAATGATGACAGCGCCAGAACCATTTGGACCAGGTTGCCTATAAGGATCCTTGCCACTCAAAAAAAACTCCATGAAAAAGGTGTGATTGAAGAAATATTTCTTTTGGAGGGAGTGAGTAGAACCTGAAGGATGGAACTGTTCCACCAGGTTTATAGTTAAAGCAGCAATGTCATATCATCTAATGGCCTCTCTCTCATTCTTATCCACTTTTCCTCCCTATCTGCAGCCTATGAGAGCAGGAATTTTATAATGTTGAGTGTGAGTCACAATCGGCTTTTAGGATAAATTGTTGATTGTGGATTTTAACTCTTGTTTTATGTATTTCTATATTGGAATATTATTGTATTTCGGCACTGTTGGAAGCCATCCTGAGCCCACAAGGGGAAGGGCAGTCTATAAATGTAAGAAATGAAATGAACATATCCATCCATTCTATCATCCCACGTTCACAGTTATCAAGCAATCAGTGAGTTTTCACAAATAAAGCAAACTCTACCTAGTGAAGAAATAAAAAGGGCAGTTTCACAGTTTCCTAGTCCTATATACAACGTAGCATACTCTTCAAGAAGTACTCCAGAGTTGTGCTTTTTTATTTCTCTTCCTAATGGCTCAGTGCCTGGAAACCAAAACAACAGCAAATGGTATGAGTGGCTCAGCAGTGAGTCCAGTGCTTGTCAAGCCTGCAGCCACATGGCACACCCCTTCCTGATTCCCCTCCCTTTCCTGCTTCTCTTTTGGCTCCAGGATCACAGCACAAACGAGGCAGAGGAAATCCCCAAACAGAACGGGGCCTACACACTGTCCCCATTGGGCCATCTAAGCTCAGTGCTGGAATAGCAGGGATTCTGTCTCCTCTTCTGTTCTACATGGGATTTCTTTTCCCGCACATGAAGTTTGAGCTACCCCTAAAGGGGAACATAAAGGAAGAGTTAAAGAGGCTCAAATCCTCCACACCTTCTTAAAGTAAAAAAAAATCAATTCTAGCCAGTGGTTCCCCCATTGTTCTGAGGCACTTAGAAAATAAAACTCTCACTTCCTTTGCAGCAGGGAGCCTTGGCAATGAGGATGGAATCTAGCATGTGGTTACTATTTTAAGGGTTGTGAGGAAAGAGTTGTATGTGGAAAGGCCAAAGTGCTTCATCGGAGCAATGTGTATAGTCATAGCAAAGCAGCAGGGGAACATGTACTTGTTCTTGTTTTGAAAGGATAGCTACATTCCACAAGTCATAAGCCATTTTTCTTAGTTGTGTTTTTCTCTCTCTCCCAAGAATGCATAGAAAACATCATAGAAAGAAAAAAAAAGATTGCAGCGTTCCTACAAGCTGTTGTACAGAGGGTATGAGTTTTGTTGTTGGCTTTTTTTTTTGCGCTTTGTTGGTCAAGTGATGACATCTTGAGTTGTTCTGGAAACAGTGAATATTGTGTATGTTGCAGGCGCATGTCAATTTTACAGTAACAAGACATTGGGAGAGTTTAATTAGTAATCTCAGAAACAACATCTGGAGGAGTCCCATCTGGATTCTGCAGTGATGCCAGGGGAAGAAAAGGAATCTGTCCACACCACCATGTGCAACTCAGCTGTAATCTTACTAGAATGTCAAACAATGCTGTAACTTCTTTTTTTTTAAAAGACCTTCAGACTTGGTTGCAGAAGTTTATTTCTCTTAGGAAAGATCATCTCCTTTCAGAAAAGGGATTTGTACCTATGAAGTTAGGGCTCATGACCTTTCTTTATATGACATACAACAAAATATCACAGACAGACACAAGCAGAGGAAAATGATGTCAATTGCATATCTATCAGTCCACACTATCAGAATATGACAATCCAGCGGCACTCAAATGTTAGAAGATGAAGAGTTTGGATTTATGACCCAGTTTTCTTGACTGTAAGGAGTCTTGGAGTAGCTTACTCACTCTTTCCCTTCCTCTCCCCATAACAGACACCTTGGGAGGTAGGTGGGGTTGAGAGAGTTTTGAGAGAACTGTAACTAGTAGGCTTCATGTGTAGGAGTGGGGAAACAAGCCAGGTTCACCAGAGTGGGGAACTAAACCCCTGCTCTTAACCACTACACGATGCTGGCCCCTGCTCTTAACCACTACACGATGCTGGCCCCCATTCCAACTCTCTTTCATCACCAGAACCAACCAAATGCCAGACAATCCCCTTTCAAAGTGCACAAATTCTATATGTTCCAAGGGTGTTTCCATCCACGTGTGTTTTCAAAACAGTACAATGAAAACCACATCAGTAACATTTTAAAAGCCAATTTAAGTAAAATGTTTGTGGTACTCTACAAGGTCTGATCTCATAGGGTAATTGATGCTATATAATTCAAATTGCGCTCACTGAAATTTTAATCAATTTCATTTCTTGATTTGATGGGATTTTGTGACAGTAAACAGGAAATTTCCTTATTGCTTCTAGCTAGCTGCTGGCAAGAACAGAGGAAGGAAAAATCTGAAGAATCTTTTTGAGCTGATATTAGGAACAGAAGAGTACCAGCAAACCACACAAACTGAACTTGTAGTATTAAATTAAAAATGGTTATTTGCTTTTATTGTCTATGAAAGCAGTGGTATCTCTTCTTCTCTAGTAAAATCCTTTGCATGGCAAAACAATGTATTCAATTGTAGACCTGAAGCCATTATGTAGAGTTTATTAGGACTGTACATCTTTGGTACCACACAACCCATCAAACTCCTATGGCTACGCTACTGGATCCCAGAACCAAATCATTTTGTTTCCTGGCTAGAGCTCTGAGTTAATCTGAACCCTCACCAGACATTTTCTAAAGTTTTCAAAATCCTTCCCCCAAGAGATTTACATTTTTAAGGGGTAGTTGCAATTTTCAAATCCTATAGAACCAGTCCAGTTCCTATGTGCTATTTCTAGATGTGCAATAAAGATGCAAAATGTGATATTGATGAGAAGATGGCCACTAGCATGTTCTTGGGATGGTACAATAAACTGTCAGGAAGTCTTCAAAAAAGACCCTGGAGTAAATAAAATACCCAATATATTTTGGGAGTAATCTGTTCATCAGAGAAAACAACTGATTATATAAGTTTGTACTGATATTGAAATAGATCATTTTATTTTCTACTGGTGCCCTCTCTTTTTCTTCTTTGACAGATTGTCAGGCAACCAGAAAAAGGTATCTGAAACTTTACACCCAAGAAGTATTTTTATTCCATGTCTTTTGAATCTGCCACTAATGTCTCATGAATTACACAAAAGCATCACATCTTTGAGTTACCGGTGCAAATGAACCACTGCCCATATTCCAGCCAACAAAACTAGTTGGACGCAAAGAAGATGACATCAATATTCTTGCAATTATCTGCAAGAATGTAGTATCCTCGTACTATTAAAGTCATTACAAGGGCGATGAAGGCAAATGCTATGATTGTGTTGGCATCAAGCTACGAGGGCAAAAAGGCTGAAACTTTCACTTTATACTCAACAAAACATAGCACAAACATTATAAATAATAATGTCACCAGCTGGAGACTATTACAAATCTAACCAGACCCACGTCTCTATCACGTTTGCTTTAATAACCACTGTGTTGCCAACTGGCTGAGAGCAAGGAAAATCAGCAAAAATTTGCAGCTGAGCCTCTTCAGAAAAACCCTGACAAAAATTAATTCACCCTTAATGTAAACTTAATCAGGCAGCTCCATCTGAAACCTTTCTGCTGGGAAGTCAAGTCAGAAACTATCAACTAGAGCACATTAATATAGAATGCCAAGAGCAGGGCAGAGATTTTGGGGGAAAGAGGAAGGGTTTATTTTGCTGAATCTCGAAGTTTGTTCCAAGTATCAATAAAAGGGTTGTTTATTAAGGCATTAATTGCTCAATAATTAACCAAGCTTCTAGTGTAGGTTAGCTCATCTGAAAACATATAATTATAACAAACAGAAGACTGTCAAAGCAGTTTGTCAGCAACCGCCCAAAATATGCAAAACGGGTACTATTTGCTATATTCTGTTCTCAGTTGCACTGATGTAACTCAAAAAGTACATGGACATAAGATGAACACTGCTGGATCAGATAGTCCATCTAGTACAGTCTAATTTCTCAGAACGGTTGCCAGAGTAAGCTTTGATCAAACCACCCTAATGCCTAACATCATAAGGGAATATATTTCTTTGTTTGCATGTTTCACATAGGTCATTTTTGTGCAGTCTTTCCATGACAAACAGGCACAAAGCAGCTCACAAGAGAAGTAAATGCAATACATGGATAAAATCAACCATAAAAACCCAGCTGCTATGAGTCCCCAAGGTCTGACTGTGTGAGCAATGAAGTGAATTCTGGAAATATTCGCCAGGCAAGCCAATCTAGGTGCATCTTCCAGCTATCTCTATTGTTCTATCAGTGCTGCTACAAATAACTCCATACGGCATAAAACAGAAAGTGAGCATTTTAGGTAACTGTTTTCCCCTATCCTGGCTATAGTGAGTCTCCAAAATCCCCAATATTTTTCCTGGCACCAAAAAACTGTATGATTTCCATTGACTTGTATAGGAGAAAGAAGAATTGTAGCTGTGGACATTATTGAATAGCAGCTATCTCATCTCCACTCCCAGATCTTGTATTTAAACAACCTAGTTTCCACGTTTTTGTTGCAGTCTGTTTTAACAGCTATATTGTAGTATGATGAGACTGAGAACTACAATCATCAATTGCTTTGTAGTGATATTATATTTTTGTACAGCAATAAGTGTTTCTTCAAAGGTTATATGGGCACAGTACTTTTCAGTTTTTGACATTCTGCAAATAATAATTTAGCAATCTCCTTTTGCTTGTTAAAAGCAAAGTCATTCTCAGAAACCTCTATTATGAACATATAGATATGAGAAGGAAGAAGAAAACTTGAGTAGCAATCCTAAGCAGATCTACTCATAAGTAAATTCCATTCTATTCAGAGGGGCTCACAGTAAAGCATTCTTAGAATTGTAGCTTTTTTAATATTACTTTTTATTTTTTATGTAAGAAAAAAAAGAATTGCAGCCTTAACATCTTAATTTGAGAAGATATGAGTAGATCTCTATATGCTGGACACTTTAGAAAAGATTATTCTTGCAACTGAAATATATCTTTCAAAGAGGCTGTCAATCATCCTTGAGAGCAGATGATGACACTGAACTATAATGGTCTTCCTTCCAGGGAACTTTCTTTCTCTGTAAAGTGGTTAAAACAAGATTTCAGATATTAGCAGTGCAATCCTATGCAGAGTTCTCCAGTCCAAGCCAACTGAAATGAATTGGCTTAGAGTGGAGTAACTCTGCATAGTATTGCGCTGTCAGACTGTTGGGGGAGGCAACAAGCCATTTCCAGGTCACCTCAGTCATCTTTGAGATGCCTTTCTCATATGCTTCAAGTGGAGGTAGCAATGCTGGATCTCTGTTTGTTCTATTTGTGACATTGCTTTCTGCTACTGAAAGGACATTGGTTAAGACATCACCTTAATAGGGCCATGTACATCTCTACCCGAAGTGCACCATCACTCTTCTGCTGTCACAAATCCTTCCAGCCAAACACTTGACAACCTCGATCAGGTGCTGTCCAAACATTTTTATTAAAACATTTTAAATGATGAATATATCCAATTATTACTATTAATGCAGCTAATACTGACTAATGAGGGGGAAACATTCTAGCTTGTGTCCCACAATTCATTACCTCTGCCTTGTCAACAATTCAAAGCCCAAAACCTAATCATCCATACCAGACCCTGTTATATTTCACACATCACATTTAATAAGTCACTCAGTGCCTATAAATTAATGTAACATGTCGGCGTTTATGAATGCGGCTTTGTCGTTGTTAACAAATGATGTGCTGGCCCAGTCTGCTGCAGCCAGGCAGTGACGAATGATAGAAAATGATTTCTCTCCAAAATACAAACTACGCGCTGGAGACTACAGTAGTTATAGTTATATAGTCCTGGATATGCTTACCCATGCTCTCTGACCAAAACATGACAATGAATTCATCTTATGGAGCCCAAATATACACAATAATACTATTGTTCTACACTCGTGTAGTAAATAAACATTTGGCACCTGGAGTTACTTCAGAACATTGTCCTCTTTGAATTCATGATGATATCCAGTCCAAGCACACAATTGTTTCTCAATGAAATGAATGGGAAAAGTGAGACAGGCAAGGAAACAAGTGATTTTCCTTGTCCAGGAGAGATTCTTAGAAAGCAGATGTGTGTTACATGAATGAATAGCAGTCAAGTTTCAAGATTTTTCTCACTTTGTATTAATTGCTTTGTTTTTACATGTTTTTCAATAGGTTTCATTAGGGTTTCCTAGAGATAAAATGTTGATAATGAACAAGTTAATCATCAAATTCTAAAAACTTCATAAAGGAGATCCTTATAAACTTTATCTGAGCAGTTTCTGAAGGTTCCAAACTGAAAGGAGAAATAAATTAGTTCTTTTCAGAGAAAGAAAACGAAGTTGCTGTGATGGACTACAGAGAAAAGTGTATTTTAATAAGTGCAGACCTGTCATGAGCCATTATTGTTTACAATTAGAGAGAGGCATAGAGGCCTTGGAACAGAGAAACCACCTGATTGGCTGAGGCAATTCTGCATTCTGATTGAGTAAAATATCTAATGACAATGAGAGGGAGCAGCATCTCTCCCCACGGATAACCATCTGAGAGGCTTTGTGGAATTTGAAATTCCTGGTTTGGCCTTGGTGTGAAATACCGTGAAAAGGCCCCTGAAATCCTGTTCTAGGGTTGAAAAACAGGATACTAGGGGGCATTTTGGCTGTCATTTGGGAGAAAAGGGGAAATTGTGCTCCTTTGCTGGGGGTAGGGGGGGGGGTATTTGGACCTGTAACTGTGTTAGTTCAAAACCTTTATGTCTTCTCCAATCTAAATTCAAAATATTTTATATAATCATTAAATGCATATGATTCAACTCCAAATATGCTATAAAAATAGTTCAGCTAACTTCTTCAGTTTTACCTATTCATGGCAGTTCTATAACTGCCAGTTCTATAACACCCCACTGAATAAATGGCACATTTCTAACATGGAAACATTCTGTTGTTGTTTTAATCTCATTCCAGCTGCTGTGAAAAAAATCCCCAATAATGTCCATATCAACTAGTCTGGAAACAGTCCAGGATCTCAAAAAAGGTTTATAATAATTGTAAACACACCAAATGGGGACTTGCAAGAAACTTGCAGGAGCAGCTATCCCATTCCCCCACCCTTGTTTCCTCCCCTCTCCCCCTCACTCCCTCTTGCCACCTTTTTTCTTATTCTGTCTCTCCTCCGTGCCTCCCACTTTCTCTTTCTGCCCCCACTCCATCACTCTTTATTTCTGCCTCTCTGCACAATCACTTTCTCTCTTTCTGTCCCTCATCAGCCTCCTGGTCTTCCATCTACTTTCTCTCCAAAGCAGCAGCAGTGGTAGCAGTGTTCCCAGCAGCTTCCTTGCCTCCCATTCCCCACAGCAGCAGTGGGCAACAGTGGCTCTTCCAGAATCATCATGTATCTCTCAACTACAGAGATCAGTTCCCCTTAGGGGTTGCCAGCTCCAGGTTGGGAAATTCCTGGAGATTTGAGGATGGAGCCTTGGTAGGGTGGGGCCTAAGAAAGAAAGTTACCTCAGCAGGGTATAATGCCATAGTGTCCAACCTCCAAAGCAACCATTTTTTCTGTCATTTGGAGATCAGCTGTAATTCCAGGTGATGTCTAGCTTTCACCTGGAGGCTGGTAATTTTGGTGCCCCTGGAAGACAGGGCTTGAGGGCAAAGTATCAGCCTATTTAGAGCAAGTTTTTTAAAATACAAAAGTTTTTTAAAATACAAAAATAGTTTAAAATTCCTTTCATTCTGTAACGTGTGTGCCATGTACAAGAAACATGTTTCTCAAGTTTGCTTAGTAAATGTATCATTCTCCCAATTTACTAGGAATTAACATGCATCCCATTGGTTAAGCAGTAAAATACATCCCGGTCTATGAGTTAAGGTTAAAATTTGGTGGGAAACCAAGGACACTGCTAGGCGTAATTGGGAAATTACAAGTGCTGAAGTCAAGTCTTTCAGAGTGCAGACTGAGGTCAGGCCATGTGCTGCAGCTTGCAGCACATAACAACAAAGGCTAGTTGACCAATTAAAGTTAAGTGATGACTTGGCTTCCTTTGCACCCTGCTGCCATTTGTACAACTTTAAAGCACCATATAGCAACCAAACAAGACAGAAGTGGCACACTTGGGATAGTAAGTACACTTCCCCCTCCCCTCCAAACTGAGAAGAAAAGTCCTTACCATATTAAATATTTGAACAATAAATTATGTAATACTGAATATTCAATTAAAAGGAGCAAAGGCTTTTCAAATAGATTCTACCATTACAGCATGAAGAATTCTTTCTCCCCAAAACAGAACTATCACCAAAGAGAATAAGAATTATCAAATGCCACACAAATATCAATGGATGATTACTGTTACAGCGAACTCTGACGGTAGACTCAACTATTTCTGATTATTTATGTAATTCTGATTTTTATCTTCTTACTGCCTTTTCCTCTCAACTGCCTTTCATTTAGGCTTGTTGTGGTCACAGATTTTTCTTCCTAGTTAAAAAAAATCACTTGCTCGAGAATAACCAGACATAAGAATCCTGTTCCTAAATACAGCCTATGATGCTATAGCTCTACAGCAGGTAGAGTACTGTGTGATGTAGAACAACTTGCATTGTGCCGTATGAATGCCATACAATGTGCAGGGTCAAGTCTTCAGCCCATCATAGAGGCTTCAGAAGATGGCATCTAGTCTTAATACTTGGGACCTTCTAAATTTCACAGCACCTTTGAGTGCAGCTCCCTCTATGTAAGAGGTATATCAGCAAGTGGAAACTCCGAGCACCATACGATTCAGTCATCTAAGTACTACCTGCTTCTACAACCTGTGTAGACTAGGCTTTTGACTACCTATGGTGATTCCGCACAGGCAACTCGGGTTCATGGAACCTGTTTCCATTGCCTGTGCTGCTGTTGGCATGGCAGCTGCAGGGGTCAGCCAGGATTGCTGGGATCCTGGAAGAAGGAGGCAGCATGGTTCACATGGAAATGCTGTGTTTCTGTGCGAACCACGCAGCCCAGAATCCACCTTCGAGAATTGCCCCACCCAAGAATCCAGCACGAGAATTCATCCCCATCCAAGAACCACCCCCACACACACCTGCATGGTATGGTGGCTGCCTATAAAAGTATCCACTCTAATGACAGCTGCCTGGGGAATCCACCATAATGGCAGACAGAAGGGGGTGGGGATTGAACGCTTCCTGCTTGCTGTAGTTCACACAGGCAAGCAGGAAGTGTTTGCAACCCGGGTTAAAGAAAAAAGTCTCTAATTTAGCAACTTTCATTTAAACCAGGTTCTGGCCAATAAAATGGGTTAGAGGCATTGTGGGGGGAAGTTCTGTGGGAACTCCCCCCCAACTTTTTAAAAGGGCTGCCCTCAACACATTTTACTAGGCTTGTGCAGAATTACCCTACAATGCATGCTTGAAAGGAATATGCATGACAAAAAGTTTCTTATCCAACTGGACACACAGAATCATATAGGAAAAGAACAGAATTTTGCACTTTTATGGAGAAGGTGACTGACTCTGGCTTGGGAATGCCTGGCAATTTGTTTTGGGCGGGGGGGAGCCAGGTGAAAACCTGAGTTTGGGAAGGGGATGTAATTCTGTGAACTGTGCCCTTTGAAGCCACCATTCACTCCAGAAGAATTGAGTTCTGTAGTCCAGAGATCAGTTGTAATTCTGGGAGAACTCCAGGCCCCACCTGGAGATTTGCAACCCTATTTGTGGAATATGGATGAGTCATACAGTTTATTTTATAATAATCATTCATTATCAGTTCATTTTATAATAATGGTTTATTTTACAATAATGATTCATTATCAGGAAAAAAAGGGATCAGGCAGAGATGGGTATTGTTCATTGCCCCATATGTCCCACGTCGGTCCCTGCGGTCAGCAGAGGCCAACTTGCTGGTAACTCCCGCCCCCTCTATGATGCGGCTGGCCTCTACCAGGGCCAGGGCTTTTATGGCCCTGGCCCCGGCCTAGTGGAATGCCCTTCCTCCAGCTGTCCGGGCCCTGCGGGATCTCAATGAGTTCCGCAGGGCCTGTAAGACCGAGCTATTCCACCGGGCCTTTGGTGAGACCAAATATGGGTGCCCGAAACAGCTTAAGAAATATTCTGATACCCACTGTCCCCCCCCCCACCTTTTTAAGAGGAGTTTTAAATAGCTGGATGCCATCTATTTTAAATATTGAAACCTACTTGGATTTGGAAATTGTATGCTGCATTTTAAATTTTTAAATTTCTTGTTTTATTTGTCTGTTGATGTTGTGCACCGCCCTGAGCCCTCCGGGGGAGGGCGGTATAAAAATGAAATAATAAATAAATAAATAAATAAATAAATAAAATAAAAAGGAGCCTGTTTTGAAGTAACATTTTTTCCTTTCTCTCTTTTCTCCTGGCAGTTCCCCATGGCTCCATTGCAGAGTTGCTCATATCCACACTTTTCTTTCCATTTTACTGCAGTCATTTAATTTTTCTCTCTCCTGGTACCTTCTGCTTTTTCTGTTCTGCCATGTTAGGATTTTGAATCCAAAATTTACAACTAGACATTAGTATATTTGCAATGATATAATATTGAATGGGAAGCTCCTTTTTACCAGTATTAACAATTCACAGCAGAATCACAGAACTCTTATCCACAGAGTGGTAGGACAGAGATTGGACTAGCATTTCCCAAAATGTACAATAAGATGAAGGAAAAAAAGGCATTTATGATATGAGGGTGTTGAACAATGTCTGGACTAAACACATTCATGTTGTGCTGAATCACAGTGGGAATCTACAAAATCCCCTTCTTTAAGTTTCTTTTTCTGTTTTCTTGGCAGTCCCCAGATCCTCTCCCTACCCATTTATTTTTCTTCTTCTTCCCACTCACCAGTCAGTCTTTATCTGCCCCACCCCCAAACTTCAGCAATACTATTTCCTATCAGCAAAGTCCATTTAATGTTCACATAAAATGGGCTCTAGATAGAGGGGGCAGGGCTTTCTACAGGCTCCAAGTGGGTTGGACAGGGCTTGGGACGGTGGATACTTGGGGTAAGGTGAGAGCAGGTGTGGGAATGGGGAGGGTAATCCTGGGCCCGAATTGGTATTTGGAGCAGGGTAGGTGGGCAGGGTACTGGGGAGGGTGGTGCCAGGGCCAGCAGGGCAGTGAGCAGCAAGCCGCTGCTGCCACAATGGGTCCAGCTTGGTATTTGGAGTGAGGGGAGAGCAGGTGGGGAATGGGAAGGATCGTGCCGGGCTGGCAGGGCAGTGGGCAGCAAGCTACCACTGCCCGACAGACCCAGCTTGCTGTTAGGGCAGGGAGAGGGCAGGCAGGAGAATCAGACAGGTGGGGCTGGGCCCAGGAGAAGGCGGACTGCTGCCACGGTCCCACCAGGCCCAGCTTGCTCCTGCATTGATGGCGAACACGGGCAAGAGACTGGACATTGAGGGATGCACTTCCAGCCAATTGGCATGCAGAACTCACTTTTACAGCTGCAAGGGAGTCATGTGCACCAATTGGTTGGAAGTGTGTTAACTCACATTCCATCCCTTACTGAATTATGTTTTAGGATTTACTTTGTGAAGTCATATTTGTCCCCAAAGCAGCTTACACCATGCTCCTCTTCTCCATTTCACCCTCACAATAACTCAGTCAGATAGAGTGGACTCAGAGAGAGTGCCAAGGTCACCGAGCAAGCTTCCATGGCAGAGTGAGAATTTGGGTTTGGGTATCCCAGATCCTCGTCTGATACTAACCTTTCAGTTTTCCCTTCTTCCTTCCCACTGGCAGCTGTTTTCTGGGAAAAGTCGAACCAAGTTGCAAAAGTCACCTGACCATTGCCAGGCCCTACCAATTATCAGAAGTTGTAAAATCGTTGCTGGTGGATTCAGGCAAACTGTGTAGCATCAAATCATCTGGTACCCACCACTGCATCTGGGTGAGTCATGCAAACTGCATGGAAGCACCTTGATGAAATTTGGTGCTCAGTGTGGCCCTGATGAGTCCTGTTTCTGCGAGAGGAGGCAGAGAATAGGAGGGCCTATTTCCTCACTTTAACAGACAGAAACTAAGACTTAGGCTTATAGTACTGTTGTGGTTGCCTAGCAACCCCAACATGGCCACTGAGGGGGGATTATTTTGTTAAAGATACAGATGCTGTTTCTATTATTTAGGGCAGGGGTAGGGAACCTGCGGCTCTCCAGATGTTCAGGAACTGCAATTCCCATCAGCCTCTGTCAGCATGGCCAATTGGCCATGCTGGTAGGGGCTGATGGGAATTGTAGTTCCTGAACATCTGGAGAGCCGCAGGTTCCCTACCCCTGATTTAGGGGGACTAACTCCCTCCTTTCTTTGTTTAGATTTCAGATTTCTAGGCAAACCTCAAACTTTCTTCAAGTTAGTAGAAAAATCTGAATTGTCTGGTCATGGCTCCAGTCTCCAAATTAAAGTATCCACAGATATAGCCACACTGAGAATTAGATAAATTGATATATAAAAGTTGCATACCCAAATAAGTAGCTGTCTGAGTGCTGGATCTTCTCATGATACATGCTGATCTAAATTTGATTCCTGCAACCCATAAGTGATCATGTTGAATAAACAGCAGAGATGTTGAACAAACATACCAGAAACTTGGGTAGTGCCAATGCTACCCTTTTGTTATTTTATGATGCATTATTTCTGCTCCACAATGTACAATTTGATCCATACTTGAACTGGGACTCATACTGGGAACATACTTTTTCTGATTTACAAGTACATTAATATTTGAGGGATTGAACATGTATAGGCAGCCTTTAAAAACATAAAAACTCACTCACCCTTCCCAAGCAGACGAGGTCAGATTAAAAATGAAGGGGAAAAATAGAATTTATCATTGGAGAAAGAGTATGGGCTGATCTCATCCCTTTCCCTTGCTCTAATTCAGAAGCCATTAACTAGGCATGGCAAACTTGGAGAAAGCAAAAAGAGAGAGAAAAAAGCTCAGTAAACATCTGTTAGCTGAACTGCTGAATGTTTGTTAACCATTAGAACAGGCAAACTGATCAATAGTGTAAAACAAAGGAGTTCAGGTACAAATGTGTTCTTGTAAAACCTTTTCAATAAAGGGCACGGGAGGCTTCCCCAGAACAATCATTTTTGGGATCAAGAACTAAATCATTTCAGTCCACATCTTGATTTTTTTCCCCAAAAAACTTGGCAGGAATTACAAGGCTTAACACCATCTCAACAATTAGCATATGATAAATACAAAAAATGATATATTAAAGCAAGAGGAGAAAAAGGCCAACGCTTTACACCTACAGTAATATAATTCCACTACTTAATGCAAAGTAACAGGCATTAGAGTGTTTGGGATCCTCTTGTATGGTGTTATCTGCTCTATCAGTAAATGAGACTATGTGAACAGTACAACCTATAAATAATTCAAGGCCTGAGATGGCAATTATAGAGCCATGCACAACCAGCATGAATATTTTATGAAGGCTAAAACAGCCCTCAGAATGAATCATGGATAGATGAACACACACACACACACACACACACAGAGTTGCTAGCCAAGTATTGCTTCCAGACATGCCTTACATCTGAGTCTCAGAATACTCACCCTCCCCCCTCCCCCCAAAAAAGATGAAAGAAAACAAGAAAAGGAGAGAAACCCTTCCTGGAAAATATAAAATCTGAATTTTATTTGTTAAAATCATTTTAACAATAAATAGAGGGGGAACTTATTAAGGGGAGGAGAAATTGCAAGAGGACAGCAGGAGGGAAAAATCTTTTTCTCTGTCCAACCATCCTACTGAAGATATCAAACTGTCCATTCCTAGAAACAAGGAAGTGCTACCATAAAGTATTTAAATCTTCCACCAGTATACTTTTGCTTGTATCCTGTGCTGAACTGGAGTGGTAAAAGCAGGAAGTACTGAATCTGCCCCACTGCCAAATCTGGTACTTCTGCTGGGTCTTCCCATTGCAGTAAAGCTGCCATTTCCCTGCTGGGAACAGGGGATTTCCTGCCACCACGCAACTGTCTCAAAGTGTAAACAGAGGGGAGTGATACCCAAATATACACTCAATTGTCTGGCGGGAGAAAAATGGGGGGAAACAGGAGGTAAACATAGTGTGCATCCTAATGCACTGACATTACTCCCCGTGCACCCAGAAGTGCAATGAGCACATCACCAGGGGGCACTGTGGCATTTGTGCAGAATTTTGTGGTTAAACTGTAGTTTTTTTCAAAAGCCAGAGCATGCTTAGCAACCCCTGGTGAATCAGGGATGTCACTATTGGGCTCATGGGTAGTAGTTTCAGTTCATTGCCAGTAATACCATTATATCTCCAGCAAGAGCTGCTGCCACTGCTACATCCCCCTGCTGGTTGCCAGGCCCTGTCTCACATAGCTACCTCATAGGTGTTAAAAATCTGAAACTGTTATATTTGCATTTCTTGACCACACTGTTTGAAGTTGTCAGATAGTAGAGTTTGGATTTATACCTCCCCTTCTCTCCTGTAAGGAAACTCAAAGGGGCTTGCAAACTCCTTTTCCCTTCTTCTATCCACAATAGACACCTTGGCCGTTTCTGCGCAGCCAATAGCACAGTTGTGCTATTGGCAGCACTGAAGCATGGAGTGTTCGCATGGGTGGGTGCTGCATGGACATGTAGTGCATCGGCTGAACTGCGGCGCTTCGCACAGCTGCGCTTTACAAACAGAATTCTTTTTTCCCAGGTTAGATGTCATGGGCATTTGGTGCTAGGATTGGTCACCATTGTGGGGGGTGGGCTCTTTGGCACCGATTCCTGGTGGACGCTTCACACAACGCCGGCTGCAGAGCACCACTGTTGAAAAGACTTGCTCAGTGACCAATTTTTGAATAAACCGTTGTGGGGCTGCTGGAGCGTTGTTGCATTGCTGCAGCGTCATTTCTGCAGCAGCAGCCATGTGAACTCTCCATCCATAATGCTGTTTTTACCGTCCTTTTGCCAGCTTTTTTGGCCCATGCATAAATGGCCTTTGTGAGGTAGGTGGGCCTGAGAGAGTTCCAAAGAACTGTGACTAGCCCATGGTCCCCCAACTGGAATGCAGGAGTAGGGAAACAAACTTCATCTTACCAGATAAGACTCCAACACTCAGGTGAAAGAGAGGGGAATCAAATCTGGTTCTCTAGATTAGAGTCAACCTGCTCTTAACCACTGCACCACACTGGCTGTATGTATGACTTCAGGCATTTGAGATGTACAGTGCTATGGTTATGACTACTCATGATACTTAGAGAAACCTATTTGGTAATGGAGGAGGGAAACAGAAAACATGAATAACTAGTCCCCTAAAATCATTGAATCTGCACACGTCTTTGTGTTTGAAGTCACACATAAACAACTGAAAGAACAATAATACATGGTTTTGGCAAGAGGTCAAGGCTAAATGAATGAAGAATAGCTGAAATCACATGAACAATTCTCAGCAGCAAGGTCATGGAGTCACAAAGAAAATCAAGACCACAAAGGAGCTAGAATTGTAAGTTATTTCACAGAGACTGCTGTAATTTTGTGGGTTTGGCAAACAAGGGGGCTATTATTCCAGTTAGCTTGTGGCTGCCACCATAGGAGAGAATGTGGACAGCATAATGTGTCTCAAACTGAGGGATTGTGAAATGAAGGATCAAGTAAAAGTGGTGCCATTTGGGGTGTACGGTTGGCAAAGAACTGGTCATTCCAGTCATTTCAGGGCAGATTACTCAACAGTTTGGGATGCTGAGATTTGAATGAAAGACTATCATAAGGAAAGAACATGAACATTATGAATTTGTTAAAGGAAAGTCAACACTGGGAGTGAAGAAAGGGGAGAGATAACTTAAAGGAGGCTTGATTAGGAATGGTATGTGGTAGAAGACCACCTATCATCACTTTCTCCCCCACATTACTTAAAAGATTCTTTGCCAATACATATTTCCTCCTTCCTTATAATGAACAAAACATTCAAATGACTGATACAGAGGTGGAAAACTGGCCACTTTCAAACGTTCAATATTAATTCATAGCTTTTGACAGGACAATTTACAGTATATGATTATGGCTTGGTTGACTGAAATATGACACCTATACTACTATGATTAGCAGCTATCAGATTTCATTCTATTTTCAATGCACACACACACACACATTTTCATTTTTAGACTAACCAACATATCCTGGATTATATATGCCAAGATGGAAAATAGTTCTTTAAACTTCTTGCTTGTAAGGAAATCAATATTTCCCAGGTTTCTGTTTAGAAATCTCACAGGATAGGGGTGGGCCTCCAAATGACAGTAAAGAACCACAGGCAACTAACAGAAATGCAGGGTTTCTGTTTAATATAATGAACCCTTTATTCATTTCAAGTTCAACCTTTATTAGGCCTAAATATCAAGTGGTAGCATAACAAAGTCACAGTTAATAAAACATATTAAGATTCTCTTAATGGCAGCACCAACAACAAATATTGGGCTGTAATCCCTAAAATCTCAGAGTTGTTATGATTAAGTAATTTTATAATACAAACTTGGGGGGGGGGGATGTTACATATAATTTGTGGTAATAAGGTTTCTCTTGAGAGGTTATATTTCAAAGACATACAATATGTTCCAGCATTTCAACTTGGGATGGGCAGTGTAGACATACCCTACTGGAAAGGGGCAACTTCTCAAACCGATCTTGTATTAGCACAGGGGAAAAGATGTTAAATCTGGCTCTGGTGAGAACCCAGCGTTGCCTGGGCTCAGCAATCAGTGATAGATATGTGGTCATCCTACCAGCCACAGGATTGACGCCAAGAGATAAAGGGGAGCATGACAATCTTGCTTGGCTAATTAAGTATTGCTGTTCCTGATCGAGTAGTCTAGTTTTAATTACCCAGAGTATTTCTTGTGGTTCCCTCATGGCCAGATCCTCTAAGGCTAAACCCAAAGAGGTAAGTTTCCCTGTGATTATATTCCACCATTCTGAGCCATATATGTCTGGGAAAGCCCTAAATAATAAACTGTTAGGTTCAGTACAAAAGCATACTCTTAACCAAAATTTAAAGGTGAGTAGCCATGCCCTTGTTGTTAACAGGTGCAAGCCCGAAACATAAAACCGCATATGGGACACAGTGGGCTACACCCAAGATTCTATATAAGAACACTGATTGAACCTTTTCTACCGATTTAGACCAGGCACCTATCTATATTGGTACTCCATAAAGAAAATGTTACAATACTTTGGCTCAGTATACCCTTAGGGCTGATGGAACATGCTTCTGTCCTTTGGCGTAAAAAAAATTGCCCACCACTGCTAAAACCGTTGAACTGCCCTTTATTGGGGCATTTCTGTGATGGACCTAGTTGGTATTGAACATGGATCCCCATATATATTTTTTAAAATTACCTGTTCAATATTAACTCCTTGGAGGGGCCATCTATGGAGTGTAGATTTGTTGGGGAAAAAAACCATGATTTTGGTTTTTGAGGTATTTATAGTTAATAAACTTTTTGTGCAGCTATCAGCACGCGTAGCTGTAAGACGATTGAGCTCTGCTCTTGTTCTTGAGAGCAGGATTGATTCATCTCAATAAGATGTGTAATTTCTTTTTTTTATAAATCTGAATGGGTTAATACTTTTTATTTCATTTTGACATTCCTGTTTACTTTTTGCAGAAGGCTATGAGAGGCACAATAAATAATAGGCAGGCTAAATGCTAACACATGAAATACTCTACAGCTTGTCAGGAATTTTCCTCACATTTTTGAACGCAATCCTGGCCAAAATAAGCGACACAAGTTTGATTTTCTTCATCATGAAATCGACAGCTTATTTATCTCTACAGTGTAGCTTTCTAAACCCTGCAAAGTTTCACAGAACTAAGGAAGGCTTCTGCTGATTTTTCCAAAATATTCCTGCTTCATAAAATGTAATACTCACAGTACAATTCTATGCAGAGTGATTCCAGTCTAAGCCCATCAATAGGTCAGACTAGTGAAATCTCTGCACTCAAATCCTTGTTCTGAAAAAAATACAGACTTTGAATACAAAATGTACCGTGGAGCTGCTTTATAAAGTATCCCAGAAGCTCTGCTTCACATTTCTCTTCATATAATAATATCCATGCAAAAATCAGGAAGAGGTATTCTAGACTGAAACAAATGCTTTTCTGAATTGAAAGCCAGATATCCTTTGACTGAGATCCTAACCATCTTGCCCAAACCTCTTCTCCACTGAAATCATTTGGGTTTGCTTACAAGCAATTTATTTACAATTACATAGGGGGTGGGGGGTGGGACCCAACTATTTGACTGAATCAGAAATTAATTTAAAAAATTGGGTTTTATTCATATAGGAATACAGCGATGAGGAACTGTATAATGGTGTACATATAATTCGACGGTATTGTGGTGGGAAATATGATCTGCCTCATTATTGAGGGATAATGCCTGAGTTATGCTTGAATAAGGGAAGTCATTTCCATCTGCTATCAGTTGCAATGAAAATAACAGGTTTGGATGACTGTGAGGTGGCTTGAGTTGGCATGCAAATGCAAGCAAGGAGGTGTACCGGAAGAAACATACACTTGGTGGCATTGTTATACATGAGTAAACTCTGATTCTGTCAGTCACTAGCATTATATCGGTGTTTCAAACAAATAATGCCTTCCAATGAACTAACTACTGTTTACTCTACAGTTTTAACTCAATACACAGAGAAGAAAAATACCCTATAATGCAAACAGTTCAATTATTCTGTAAAGGGTCATTCAAAGTCCTAACATTGTGTAAGTCATTTATTCAGAAAAATAACTCTTGGTTCAAATCATTTGAAATTCTCAAACTGGTTTACATAGGAATCAGCCAGACACAGACTGGAAGCCAATGGGAGATTGGGCAAGTGGGGGCATGGGAGCAGCCACTGGTGAGTGTGTGGCATCATTCCAGGGAAACCTGGAAGGGACAGCATGCCTCACTACAAGTTTCTGGAAACTCTATGGCAAAACTACAGGGTTTGCAGTGATTCCTAAAGAGGACTGGAGTTCCTTCTCAATTTTCTTGGAAGTTCTGACACACTACCAACAACAGCAATTATTTTTAAAAAATTCTCCCACTAGTTGCTGGAGTGCTGGTGGGCACAGAGCAACCCTAAGTCCACATGACTGTGTAAGGAGTCATTTAAAAATATTAAAGCTGAGTATAGGAGATAAAGGGGTTCCAGTATAGGAGATAAAGGGGTATCCAGCTCAAGGTTGACTCAACTTTCCATCCTTTTGAGGTCAGTAAATGAGTACTCAGCTTGTTGGAGACAAATTGTAGACGACTGGGGAAACCACCCCGTAAACAAAGTCTGCCTAATAAATGTTGTGATGTGACATCACTCCATGGTTATGTAATGACCCGGTTGCTCGCACAGGGGTCTACGACAACCTTTACATCAGTAAAAACAGCAAAAACATGTCCCTAACAGAACCTTAATGGATGATACAAGAAATTATTGTGAGCCCTTGAGACATTTGACGACTGTAATGAATAGACCTGTCTTGGATGAAACCAGTCTTGAGGCTACAAAAAGAACAGGTACATGCAAAGAATAATTAACAAAGCCTTAAAATAATGCTACTGAGGGACACCTTAGTGGAATTTAGTGGAGTTGCAACTAGGGGCAACTAAACATGATGGCACATAAAGGCATATAATGAAACCCTGATTTTTCACCACAATTCACCCTGAAACTACAGCAAAATCAAAGAGGGTAATAAAAGAAACAACCAACCCTCCCAATTAATACTAACATAACTATGTGTTTTTTGTTCACTTCTGTGATCAAGGACACAGATTAAGACCAAACTTCAAGAAGGCAGGCACTAAACCCTTTGGATAAAAGGAGCGTTGCCAGTACTGGGTTGGAAAATGGCTGGAGATTTAAGTAGAGAGCCCAGGGAAAGGGGACCTCAGCAGGATATAAGTCCATAGAGCTTAGTGTTCAAATCAGCCTTTTTCACCAGGGCAACAGACCTCTATAGTCTGGAGATCAACTGTAATTCCAGGAGATCTCCAGGCCCCATATGAAGGCTGGCAAAAGATTTGGGGGGTCTCATAACAGGAAACATTCTGCAGAGGAAATTATAAAATGTTCCCCTAAGAGACTTCAGAATTCACAAGTGAGTCTTAACTGTACACTGTGATCATGGAAAGAGCCTGTTCTTGAAATTCATGGAATCTTTCACTCACTGAGGCCATCAGGCTTAGCACTAAGAGACTGTGCTCCTCATTTTTAACTCTAACCAACAAAATTCTTTACTGACCTGGGGGACTGCTTGAAAAACGGTCAGCTGAGGATCATTCAGAACACCTTTCCAGTTTGCCCCAAGACCCTTTCCTTTCATATCAATGTAAAGGGAGGTTATATACAACTGTATGTAAACAAACATTTAAAATTTCCTGAGGTTAAAACCATTCTAAAATACAACAAATATTTATTAGATATGATTTCTAACTTACCACAATACAGGCAGACAGGTAAATACTGAAAAGCAGAACCACAGATGGCAGCTAAAACAAAATGCGTGATTTAAATAAGATCTGTATTCAATCCAGTCAGGCAAATTTTCCAGAGGAAATTTAACTTGACTGCCAGAGGGACACTGTGTCGTAGAAGAGCCAAGTCATCATGTAGCAGTGCACAAATTACTGCCATTAATACATGTGTTTAGAAAACTACAACCTGCAATACTAAATAAGGCCAGGTTTAAGCAATTTTTGGTCTTAACCACTGATGTTTTAACCACTGGATTATCCACAATGTTATTGATGAGGTATATTTCTGCATGAAGCTGATTTCTAAGGATAGCACCTTAACATTTAGACACTGAACAAAAACATACACAAAAAAAGAATGAGTGAAAAGGAGCTGAATAGAAAAGGAGGATTTTTTTAAAAAAAGAAAAAGGACAAAAGAGCTTTTTTGGCCTGGGGTTAGTGGCAGAGGCTGGCATTATTTTACATTAGAAACAATCCACATTCAAAACTGTAATGGATAGCAGTGATGTGTTAGGGGAAAGGGGCCATGATGTTCAGGGAAACTGACCTGCCAATCAATCGAGCGTCTTTTACAGTGAATAAAAGCTTCATTGCCACATTGTGTGGATAGGTGCAGACAGTATTAAAGATTCCTGTTTGTCAAGTTTACGCACACTGTCTGGAGCCATTTAGATATTGAGGCTACAATAATAACTTGGCTGATGAAAGATATAACATCAACAGTAACAGTACAGTAAATTCTCAGATCAATACCAAACGATTGAATTACTCCTTAATCTAAGATAGTAAAAAGTTGATTCTGTTTCATTCCATGCATTTTTAGATTTTGTTTATTTATTTATAGGATGCCCAGTGTTTGTCTTACTCTGTTTTCATGCCCCTATCTTTTAATGGCTTGGAGTTTTGTTGTTGTTTAGATTGATAATTTATGACATTTTAAATGATTTATGGCCTTGTTTTTACTTATAAGCCTCCTCAAGCAAAACTCTGGAGAGGCAGCATATAAATTCCCTAAATAAATAAATAGTACATCATATATAATTATGCTTGAACACCTGCAGGTTCAGCTCACATCTTGCTCACCTGTCACAAGCAGACAGATGACAGTTCAATGAACTGTTCACAAGCATCCAAAAAGAATTCAGCTGTGTCAGTGTTTATGAATATTGCTGTTTTCTTGTGCAATTAGACAATCTTGCTGCACCCCCACCTTCTGCTGCCACCACAGCCAATTTTTATAGGAACACATAGTTCAATAGGGAAAAAAAATCAGTCCTAAATCATTGAGGTATTACTATTTCATATGTCTATGCGCCACTAGTAAGTTGGCCCATGAAACTAAGTAGCTGTTCAACTAGTTCTTTGCCATCATTTCTCAAACAGATGCCAATGATTTCACAGGGAAAAAGCAGGCAACACAATCCAGCCAAGATCTGTCATTTAAAAGATACATCCAACTTTGTAGAGGCAAAGGGGAATGAACTGCAAGCAATTCCCTGCTTTGTAATGATGCAACTTTAACTCCAGAGGATATGTGTTTCAGTCATCAATTGTGTAAATTAGTCTTGGACCAGGCAAAATCAACAGACTGACCCTGTAGAGCCAGTACCTAGCATGCATGTGCAAAGCTGCTTGAAACAAACTTTGGTGACAATCGGAGAGGAAACTGAATTAGGAGCTTGCCTCACATGCAGTTGAGGGAGTCAAGTCCTCCTGGGGATCATGTTTATCTTTTCCTTACACATGTTGACATGGCATTTAACAGAGGAAAATAGGAACACTTTTATAGTACCTCTATTCTCATACAAAATATCATCGCCCAGTTCCCACTGACTTTGTGCTTTATGAATCCTCCAACACTGCCAGCTGTTTGTCATGTTCATTCCTTTTGTTATTGCCTGTTCTCCACTGATTTAAGAGCCATGTTCTTTTGATTAAACATATATTAGAAACACATAATTATCTGACAGCATCTATCACTAGTCAAAGTATTTCTCAGCAGCTATGTGAAATGGCAGATTGTTCACTGTATATGTGTTTATATACAGGAAACAAAATGTTTTCAGACACACCACATCCCCACATTCAGGAAAGTAATTTCTTCAGAAGCGAGGAAGCTAGATGAACAGTGGAGAATCAAACAAGTAACAAAATTCAACAAGGCCAAATACCAAAACAGGAACACAATTGAAACAGTGACTTATTGGAAATTAGTTTTAAAAAATCAATTATCCTAGCTAAATCCTCATAGATGAAACACAAAAATGATGAACATTACTACTTCTGCAAGGCTTTCATTCTTATATTTAGAAAGGCTTCAGAACATCACGGTACCTACTCATCTATAAAATTGACGGGGATGGCTGGAATATTATAGGACTAGAACAATCTTTGCCATATGCACAATAAGTTTTTTGATGAAAATTTGACTTTTTCCAGAAAACTTTCTAAACTTCTCTTGTTCACTTAACCTCACATACATTACAAAAATCTCCTCACCTCCACCCCTCAAACTGAAAATCAGTACCTTGGGAACAGAGGCAAATCTAGGCAAACTGGAGCCCAGGGACAAAACCTGAGCTGGCGCCCCCCCCCCCCCCCAGTATGGGCGGCCACCCTCCCCCACTATGACCAAACAATGATTTTTTGCACCAGCTCACAAAACACCTCCCACCTCCAGGAAAACATACATGGCTCTTTCCCCACTAACTCTCTTTCCTAATTTTGTTCTCACACCAACCGTGTGAGGTAGGTTGTTAGCCTGAGAAATAACTCCAAGCCAGTGCGAGTGGATATTAAGCTTGTAAATCTCTCACAAATCACCCCTAGCAAAACATTTACAAACAACTGTCAGCATCATCTCTCACAAATCACCCCCACCCCAAGCAAAACATACATGGTTTTCCCCCACCAACTCTCTTTCCTAATTTTGTCCTCACACCAACCCTATGAGGTAGGTTGTTAGCCTGAGAAGCAGTGCCAAGCCAGAGCAAGTGGGTATTAAGCATGTAAATCTCTCACAAATCACCCCCAGCAAAACATTTACCAAACAAATGTCAGCATCATTGTTTACAAAACACCTCCAGTGGAATCCACCCCCAAATAGCCACCCCAAAATCACTTTTAATGGTGTTTAAACCAGGGAGCTCAGATTCTTCTCCTAAATCCACCTTAAAGGGAGAATCTGGGGTCCTTGGTTAAAAAAAATTGAAAGTGATGCTGTTTGGGGATGGACCCCACCCCCCACCCCCCCGAAGAAGCATCACTTTCTAGGGTTGGAGATTCGGATGAAACAAATACCAGATTTGGACAGAATCTGGGCGAGTTTGGGCATATTTGGACAAAAATTGTCTGAATATGTCCTGCCCAAATATGAACGAATCCAAATGCAAGGTATTCGGACTTTTTGGATATTTTTCAGCCTGCAGGGGGTGCATTTTTAAAGCTAGCAGTACCAAAATTACAAGATGTCATTCGGAGACTGTCCTGATGATACCACCCAAGTTTGGTGAGGCTTGGTTCAGGGGGACAAAAGTTATGGACCCCTAAAGGGGGTGCCACATCCCCCATTGTTTCCAATGGGATCTAACAGGAGATGGGGGCTACCCATTTGAGGGTCCATAAGTCTCCTGAAAGGAACCAGCCAATTTTTGCTAAAGTTTGCTTGGGAGGGGCAAATGCTGTAGGCATCAGGTTCACCTTCACTGGGTGCTCAGAGCAATTCCCTCTTCCACACACATTTTAGCAAATTTGGCTGGCTCTTTTCAGGAGACTCACACCAGCAGCCCTACGGGAAATGCCCCCACCCAGAGCAAGACCCCTACCAAAGTGCCTCCCATTGAAACCTCTATACCACAGAGCCAGTTGGGCATAACAGAAAGCCCCACTGAAGTCTATGATGGGAAAAGTAATTTTTCCCACCACAGAACTTGCTGAAGAGCCTGGCAGATTCTGGGAAATTTTGGTGAGTGTGTAAGCACTGGCTGCACATTTTTGAAGATAGAGGCTCCAGACTTTCAAGGTGGCTCCAAGAGGTCTCCTGGTAATAGCATCCAAGCTTGGTGAGCTTTGCTTTTGGGGGTGGGTGGCGGCACGAGTTGAGAGAGTTCTGAGAGAACTCAGCCAGCAATCTTTATGTGCAGGAGCAGGAAAACAAAATAAGCCTTTTTGGAGGGCCATAAAATTGAACCCCCAGAAGCAAAGGTCTCCAAGCCTGGATGCTATTACTAGGAGAGCCTCCTGAGCCACCTTGAAAGTCTGGTGCCTCTATCTTCAAAAATGTGCAGCCTGCCCACACACTTTGCCAAGGCATTGCAAAACAAAGAATCTTGGGCAAATTTCTTGGGGTGCCTGACAGGGGTGTATTTTTTAATCTAGTGACACCAAAATTTCAGTGCTAACTATTCCTATGATACCACCCAAGTTTGGTGAAGTTAGGTTCAGGGGGGCCAGAGTTATGGACTCTCAAATGGATAGCCCCCATCTCCTGTTAGCTCCCATTGGAAACAATGGGGGATGGAGGACCCCCTTTAGGGGTCCATAACTTTGGCCCCCCTGAACCAAGCCTCACCAAACTTAGGTGGTATCATTAGGACAGTCTCTGGATGATACCCTGAAATTTTGATGCCACTAGTTTTAAAAATGTGTCCCCTGCAGGCCAAAATGCAAAAAACACTAAAAAATAGAAAAACCCCCACACAAACGACCCTGAAATTTCGGCGCCCCCCACGTGACCAAATGGGGGCACCCGGGGATATGGGGTACCCCTTTTCCCTAGGCAAATACGCCACTGCTTGGGAATATTAGCCTTGCCAATATCATGTTCTAAAAATCTAGAACTGAAGCATTGTGAGCAATTTAGCAAAAATGTTATTAGAAATGTACAACTGGTGTGGTCTGTGGTCATGTGCAGAGTATGGATAGGTTAGTCATACACTTAGTGGGTGCGTTTATTCAGGGCATTCATTTATGTAGGGTTACAGCTTGCTTAATCACAAACCATTAAAATGAAATGTAATTCCATTTTGGCATTTTATAAAAATGCTCAAACTCCTGGCAAAACATTATTTGCTTTTATTTTTATTATGCGAGTTTAAATATATGTCCTAAATGTATTGCCACACTGGTTGGACTACTATTAACAATTAATTCACTCCTTGCAGTGATTAACTGATCAGAAGATTGCTACTTGCCCATACTGAAAAGCCCCCACCATTTTCATTTCCAACCCAACAGTCGCACTTCTGTATGTAACAGTTATTTCTTGTCCTTAAATGGGATTAATCAGAAGTAAAATCAGACAAACTCTACCATCACTTCTGCATAATTGTAGGGAAGTATTTTTCTTTCCTGAAAAGACAAATGTGTATGCATGTGTGCCACCTGCCACAGGAAGTGGTGATGGCCACTAACCTGGATAGCTTTAAAAAGGGCTTGGACAGATTTATGGAGGAGAAGTTGATCTATGGCTACCAATCTTGATCCTCCTTGATCTCAAATTGCAAATGCCTTAGCACACCAGGTGCTCAGGAGCAGGAGCAGCAGCAGCAGAAGGCCATTGCTTTCACATCCTGCACGTGAGCTCCCAAAGGCACCTGGTGGGCCACTGCGAGTAGCAGAGTGCTGGACTAGATGGACTCTGGTCTGATCCAGCAGGCTAGTTCATCATCATCAACAACAACCTTTTTATTGGCATAAGTTTAAAATACAACAGGGAGGTTGAGGAGAATCAAGTTAAAATAAGTAGGTTCGGACATTTCCAGCAGTTAAAACAATAAATAAATAAATAAACTAAGCAGGCTAGTTCTTATGTTCTTATGCCATCAAGTCAAAGCTAACTTATGGTGACCCCATTGGGTTTTCAAGGCAAGAGATGCTGGGAAATGATTTGCCATGGCCTACCTAATGGCCCTTTCTGCAATGCAAATGTAACGCAGGTTGTAGCCAGGATAAATTAACCCAGCATAGCCCCGGGCCGTTTACATGGCTGGGCATCCCACGGTCAGCGAGCGAATTGATAGGGGTGCGGGCCTTTGAAAGGACATGCGTATTTTTTTATTTACCTCCCACCAATGCATAGCTATGCAGGCATGCAGAAGTGACCCTCTCACAGCAATGCTGTCTGACATCACTTCATGACTCTTTGCACCTGTGTGGCTGTACAGGTGGGCACCTGGAAAAAAATTTAAAAGGAACGCACAGCAGAAAAAAGCACCTTCCTGCCCCACTGTTTGCTTGGAAGCAGCTGCAAACCTGGGATTAAAAAAAAAAGAATTGTGGATAGTACGATTCTTGAATACCCCGTTTTGGGGGAAATAACATGGCGCAGACTCACTTTAGGTGTGGGATCTGTGCGAAGGTCCCCCCCACAAATGGGTTTTTTACTGCTGTAATCCCATGCTTATTGGCTTGTGCAAGAAGGGCCAATGTCACGATCCTTGCATTTCTGAAGGTTTCCCATCCAAATTCTAACCAGGGTCAATCCTGCTTAGCTTCTGAGATCTGATGAGATCAAGCTAGACTGGGGCTATCCAGGTCAGGGCAAACACAAATATCTGTATAATAGTCCCTATATTTTAGTGGTAGTAAGGATAAACTCTGGCAATATGTAAAATGTTTTCTATGAAAATTGTTAATACATCCTCATGGGGGGAAATGATGTCAACAAAAATGCAAATAAATCCAGCCAAAACAAAATCTCAAGGCAAAGGATAAATTTTGATAATTATTCAACTTGTGCATGCACACACATTTGAATACACACATAGTCTGCATCATAATATCCAGTGGGGAGGATTTTACCTTACATCCAGTCTCTAACGCTGCATCTACACATTGCGTTTGTAAAGGAACTACATGAGGACTTTTTATCCCATGTGTAAACGGGACTTGTTTGCCTTCCATTTACACACCAGCTTTTTTCGGACTGTGACAACAAAGGTAGAAGTCACTTTAACTGCCCCATGGAGCCACTATTGGCTCCATTGATTTTTGCCAAGAAAACACAAACAAGCAAGGGTGTGGGAAAGCTAAAGCCATTGTGGTTGCAAGTCTGCTTAGCCACACACTTGATGAGACATCTCCTTGTTGAATAATGCTATAAGGAACACAAATTATATTAATGGGAAGGTGATCTTGTAGAAATGCAGGCAAGACTGCAGCAACCATATTGAAGGAGTGGACATAAATATATTCCATGAAACGAGCAGAAACCAGGAGGCTCATCTGATATATTTTTATACTAAATGGTATCTACAATTGAGAATTATTTCCCAATATATATTGTCTACTCGCACAAATATTGTGACTGACATCATTGTCCATATGTTGATGTAGAAATTAAATTCATTGTCACTTTTTGAACTACTTGTTTGCTATTTCATATAGAGTGTAGTCAAGTTACAGAGTATTCTTATGTGATGTTGAAGGCTTTCACGGCCACAATCACTGGGGTGTTGTGTGGTTTCTGGGCTGCAAGGCTGTGTTCTGGTAGCATTTTCTCCTGACGTTTCACCTGCATCTGTGGCTGACATCTTCAGAGGATGAGAGGATTATTCTTATGTGGCTGTTTTATGCAAAAAGAAAAGAGCCACAGTGTGTCTGGGTGGTACAAAATTCCAATCACTCATGTGATTTTAAAAAGTCCTCATGTTGTTCCCCAGTAAAGGCAAGGACTTTGTTATATAAATGGATCCTCAGAGAAAGCAGGAGGGATCCTTTCCCAAAACATGTGATGATGAAGTTCACTACTCTACCAGTTTAGGGTTGCTAAATTAATTTAAAAACAAACATTGGGCTTCCAGATAGGGTAAATGCTGGTGAGACAAAGAGCAGAACCAAGAGCAGAATCTAGTAGGTTAGAATGGAGTCTGGAAGTTTGGGCATAGCAGGACCCCATGATTTGCTGGGAATGGCCAGTGGTTTGCTGGCTTGTGCATCAATATTACAAAACCTTTGTCAAACTAGCCCTGAAGCTTGTCCAATCTTGATTCTGCTCAGCTGCAAGAATATGGTCTTCTTGGTTGGGTGAGTAAAATACTAGATGGATAGCAACACTATTCCAGTAGGCAAGATAAGCAGTGCAGCAGTCCAGTTTGTAAAAAAGAAAAAAAAGCAGGGTGGGGGAGAGAGATCAGCTTCCTAAGTGACTGACAGACAAGAAATAGCACTGTGGCATAACATCAGATGAATGCTGCAACTGGCAAACAGAGCAATGAGCTGTGACTGTAGAGGTAAGGAAGAAGACCTCCTATCTTAAAACCTCTAGAAAACTATTAAGAGGAGAAGACAAGTGATGATGCAGAGAGAGAGAGAGCAAGAGAGAGAGACGTTAATCTGCCTTTTGTCTCAGAAAGTTACCTTTGTTTTCTCCTGACTGAAGTTGTCTTCTAGGGTTTCAAAAAGCACGGTGAGCAAACTGCTTTGTGTCTGCAGACAAGGAGCACCCAGCAACAATGAATACACAAGTTAGTTGGAAATAGATTTATCAGGCTTCAAGGATTATTGTTTGCAAAGAGATAGTACACACATTACTATTTCACAGTTCAGCTATGACATTATTAACCTACTGTGCAAGGATTTTATTGCCAGACTGCTTCATTTATCAAAAATAAGGGAAATTGAAAACCCCATAAGGAAGCAAACATTTCAGCAGGCTTGGGTTTCGCTTAATGTCATTAATCTATCTATTTACACAAGAGGCAGAAAGGTTCATTTAGTGATGCCTTGCAGTTCAGCGTAAAAGCCTCAAATCAGTTATCAAGCATGAGTACATGAATGTCATATTTATCGTCGTAACAAGTCTTAGCCATTTTTCTCTGTCATTTGGTTTAACTGGTAGGATCGTTTGTAGCTAAGCATATTGCTCCATTGTAAGTGAAAACAGTTCTGTTTTCCTTCTAGGACTTTCCGCTTCAATGAGTCATGTTCAGTGGATATTCCATTGGTGGAAGCGCACATTTTCCACCTTTCCCTCATAACCTTGCCTGACCCCTGAAAATGAATTACTGGAAGTCAGAAGATCCTGGCAGAAAAAAAAGCCATGTGAATTGAGGGCCAGCAGTGAGCGGGGTAATGAGGTACGGGGTAACTCTCAATCCCTTTTTTGCTAGCAGAACATCTGTAAGATAATTTTATTTTACTTTTGCTAAAATCACTACCTACTTATCCTCCTTGCTTAACCACTTCTCTGAGGGTAGAAACTGTGGACCAATAGCTGCCATGAGTGTAGAAACAGGGGTGTGCATATGGATACACCTTAGTTAAAAATATACAACCCCACACTCCTTATCAGTATTTTGGGGTATATTAGGTATCTCAAATATATCCAAGCATTTTTGGGGATACTGAAAAAATGATCCCCAAAACCCCAGGGGTATTTAGGATTTATCAGAAAGAATGGGAGCCAGCATTTGCAGTCCAGGAGACTATTTTTTCTTTTCCTCTTTGTTTCTTGGGAAGGGGGTGGGTCCTACAGTTTCACCAGGCTGCTTGTGTCAATTTCAAGTGTGTTTACTGTTTATCATTCCCCCCCCCCTTTTTTTTGCTGGTGTCGCTTTGTTTTTCCCTTTACAGTTTTACAGTGATGTGCAGGGCTTGAACCCCCCCCCCCCAACACACACTTAGATCTGTCCTGCTGTGGTTTTACTTGGTTAAGTGGAGACTGCACTGGCATAGTGGCTCTGGGTTCTGCCAGGTTTCTGCACATCACAATTGGTTCTACTGGGCATGCGAAAGTGCACACCCTTCCATTTCCACTGTAAAGATTCATTTCATTTCATAACCTTTATTGGCATAAAAAATACCATACCTAAGAATTTAGCCTCAGCCTCTAAAATCACAATGTTCTCGCTATTTGAAAGAAATATATTTTTTTGTGGATCACTTATCTTGGCTTGGTCTATTAACAAGGGGACTAAAAGACTAACTCTGTAAGACGCATACAAGGGGCAATATAACAAAACATACCAAACAGACTCTTTACAACCAACCTCACAAATACATTTTCTCTCGGGATGGAGGAGCCCAAGTCTTCTCCCTTGTCAAAGAGCTGAAGGTAGAACATTACATCTAGCTAATGTTACTGCCCATCGCCATTTAGGCTCAGTTAACAGATATGAATATCTGGCCATAGTTAAGTTGTTCAATGGTATGCCCAAAAAGGAGGGAAAACAAAATTTGTTGTCCTCCTTCATGTCTCCTATATTCCAGCTCAAAGAGACTTTTTAAAAATTGTACCAAATGCCTCCTGCTCTGTAAGCATATCTAGATCCTCAATTGTTATCGCCAGGCCACTCAGCTTATTTTCAATACTGGACCATCATTTGGTGGAATGCACTGCTGATAGTACCTGATGGGAAAGGCTATTCACGTCGTGATTATAACATGTGTACACCCAAAAATTGAAGGTAATACACCAAGGCCTCATCACCAGCAGGGGCTGGCCAGTTTCTAGGCAAAGAGCAGTGTAGGGAAGGCCAAGGATTTTGTAAATCTGAGGTCCCCAGTTTAAACATTGAAAGTGATGCTGTTTCAGGGTGGGGGAGAATCCACCCCAAAACAACATCACTTTCAATGTTGTTTTAACTGGGGACCCCAGATTCTCCCTTTAAGGTGGATTTAAAAGGAGAATCTGGGCTCCCTAGTTTAAACACCATTGAAAGTGATGCTGTTTTGGGGGTGGATTCCAGCATCACAGCGGCTGCCCATGGGGTGGGGTGGGGGATTTTGCACCAGGCTCCATTTTCCCTAGCTATGCCTCTGGTTAAGACCAAGGTACCGGTAGCTTTTTACTTGTTCAACGTAGTTACCATTCAGTTCCCGTCTACCTATACATGAAATTTAGGATTTTGGTTTTCTCATAATTAAGGTGGAAGTTACTAAGGGTGTAATACTCAGAACAACCCTTTAGCAGTCTTTTTAGTCCCACTCTTCACCTACATAATAATACAGCATCATCTGCAAATAATAGCTAGGGATTTTTTTTTGCTATCTAGAGTGGGACAATGGCGCAAAGATCTAAAGTGGACTTGCTCTTTTGAAATCCAATCTGTTCGTTACCAATAATCTTCATTTCGGCAATCCACATATTCAGCTTTTCAAAAAGATGTTTGGCATAAAGTTTTCCCACAATGGAGAGGAGGCTAACTGGATAATAATTAGAGGGGAGAGCATGGTCACCCTTTTTGAAAATGGGAACTATAACCATATTTGTCCAAGCAGATGGCACCATCCCACAATGATCAACTAAGGTAAATAGAGAAGCCAAGAGGGGTGCCCACCAGTTGACAAAGCATTTAAATATTTCAGGTGGGAGCTCATCAGGGTCAGCTGCCTTGTGACCCTTGAGTTCGACAATAAGGCGCTCAACTTCTTGGATGGAGACAGGGGGCCAATTTTTGCCTCCTAGCTGAGGCCCTTGAAAACAAGCCATGACACTATCTAGCCCTTTGCTGAAGAGCTCATGAAAATGATTGGACCTCGAGATGCAGGCCATATTCGTCTTGTCGGGACAGAGAGCACCAGAAACCAGCGTCCAAAATGTCCTAGAGTTATTATTTCTGGTTGCCATTATAAATGTGCTCCAACAACGGTTGATTATTTCCATTCTATTAGTTTTGATCTGCAAGGCTAGCTGATCTTTCAGTGCAAAGTAGGCTGGGGGTAAGGCACTCCAATTGCATACTCTATAATTGTTGTATAGGTCCTGTAAAGAGCGTTTCAATAAACTACACTTAACACAGAAACCAAAGTTAATTGAATCAATTTGCGGATTTGGGCTCCTCTTTGTGCTCTCACAAAAGGTACCCCTAATTTTTTGGATGAGACACACATATTGACCGCACATCTGATCTGGGTCCTCAGTTTCCAAAATACTAGATCTAATTACAAGCAGTTCTTCTGAATACAACAGATCCCAAAGTCTAGTCACAGTAGAGTCATCCCAAAAAATCCTAGGCATGTATTCCATAATATCATTGATAGATGGTTTAGGAGAGAAATCAGTTTGGTTAGTAGGGACAATTAAAGTAGAAAGGGGAAAGTGATCGCTCATATAATGAAACATAATCTTTACACTGTAAAGATTATTTGACTTCACTTTGCTTCTATTGGACTTGCACTACCACAGTGGCCTTTGAATCTGCTGGGCTTCTGTACACTGCAATTGGTTCAGTTGGACTTGCAAAACTGCCCCCCCCCCCACTTGAGGTTCTACTGCAGATTCTCTGGTCTAATTTTGGTTCTGTTTGGCTTGGCACATTGGCTTGTGATTCTACTGGGATTATTGGGTTCTGCAATAGTTCTGTTGGGCTTATTGGTTTTTCCATGGGAGACATCTGACCAGTGATTGCAGGCATGGCTTTTGCACTGGAAGTAAGCTTGTAGGGTTGTTGTCCCCATGTTGTTCCCCCTGCCTGCCCCCATATGAAATAATGAAGGACCACAGAAACATCCCATTCAGGGAGTGAAAAAACCGGACCACTTGGGCCAATCTACTTGAAATTTAAGGGTTATTTAATTAACTGGCACCAGAAGTTCCATTGCAATTTTGGAGCCTGTACCTTTAAAAATAGTCCCAGCCACCTGGAAAGTTTTCCCATATGGAATAATTGATCCCAAGAATTCAGAAACCTGGGGGAAAAACTATAACACATTTGGAATGCTATTTTAGAGGGACCAACATACCCAAGGCCAAAAAATATTGAATTATTTTTAGCATACCCTTATGCCGAACATTTATTTATTATTAGATCAGATCACAACAACCTAAAATCCTCTTGTGTACCATCCATAGATAATGTTCAGTGAATCATGCAATTGTTGTCACTTTTCTACTTGCATAGGAAAGGCAGGAAAAAAAAAACTAAATTCTTTGCCCAAACACCTATTAATGAGAAGGTTTTCTAGCAATAAAAGTTTTTTTTCTGTTACTGACATGGAGATTTTTATTTAAATGCCATATATAATAATGTTAAGTGACACAATGGAACGATCCAGTGCAGCAATAAAAGTAGTGATATTTTACCTAACCCACAATTCAAACACCAGTGAATTACTGGGTAAAGCAACCAAAGTGGATCCTGGTATTACAACACCAACTTTGGTCATGTGCTCCTAAGTCTGTTTGGACAGTGAAATAAGTTGGTAGACTGTAAAGGGCTCTAAATCGAAGTCAGCATACAATAAAATAACAAATGAAGTTTAATGTACATAAATATAAAAACTATGCACACAAAGGGGAAAACAATTCTAATCATACATACAATAAAGATGATGTGAACCAAGAAAGAGATTTGGATGGTGGGGACAGTTCAATGCAAAATTCAAATCAATGTGCAACAACAGTAACAAAGACAAATGCCAATGAGGATTAGCAAAGGTACTGAGAATCAATCTATTATATACATCTTTAGTACAGCCATGTTTAGCAGCATCATTCCTGCTGCCCATTTCAAAATAAATATCATACAGCTAAGAGAGAGAGAGAGAGAGAAAGAGAGAGAGAGAGAGAGAGAGAGAGAGAGAGAGAGAGAGAGAGAGAGAGAGAGAGAGAGAGATGTAGCAAGGAAACACCAAAAATGTCAAGGGAGATTCCATGGGGAGGGGGGGGGGACACTAAAATACAGTATCATCAAATTTTATAACATGTGCATGGTGTTAAAAAAAATTGATGATTTTCCACCTTTGCCAAAACACTACAACAGGGAGCTCCCCAATTAGGATATATAAGATAAAGCATTTCTAAACATGTTGTACAGTTAACCTAAGAAAGTCACCGCCAAAAGATGTGATGATAGCTACCGGCTTAGAAGGCTTTAGAAGTGGATTAGACAAATTCATAGGCAACTAGTCCATCATCAGTTATTAGTCTGAATAGCTAAATGGAACCTCCAGACTGAGATAAACATGCCACTGAATATGCTATGTGAGAAGAAGAGGAAGGGACAGCTGAGAAGAGCTGTTGCCCTCATACCCTGTTTATGAGATTTTCAGAAGCATTTGATTGGCCAAAATGGGAAACAGCCAGCTGGATGGGACTTTGATCTTCTTATTTTCTTACATATTCCTTCATATTTGTACACAATGGTTAGAGTATCAGACCAGGCTCAAACCTCTACTCTGCCATGAAAGCATGCTGTGTCAGTCTCACATAGTAGTATAATGCATATTTTTGAATTGTACAATAATACTCTTATGTGAAGAATCACCTTCCCCAAACTCATAGAAGTCAACACCTCCTTTAAAGCTATAGTTCTCACTGACAGTACTAACAGTTAGCAGGAAGTGGACTGACACAGTAATTTACAGCCAATACATTTCAGCTACAGAGAACATCTCTTCCCCTTTGATATTTCCGGGGGGGGGGGGGGGATCTGATAAGAACGGTCCAGCGGGTTACGATGGTGACTTGCTGCTCTTGACTTTATTGATGAATTTTAGAAAACTATTTAATCTCTCTGTGTCTTGGTTTCCCATATGCCAATAAGAGTGATTGACTCCATGTTATCACTTCGGACACCTAGATAGGCTGAGAAGTGAAAGTATGAACACCATTACATGTAAATCAAACAACCTGATTTAAGAGCGCAAGATTGTGAAGAATAATCTGTTCATAAGTAATTTCTGGTGAGTATATCAAAGTGTTTTGAGACCAGTAGTTTTAAACAATGTTTTTTAAAAAAAAAATGACTGTTTTTGTAGTTCATTTTATGTGCATAAAAGTAGAATTATTTTTGGCTCTTTCCCACCATCCCCAGACTATGAATTGCAAACCCAAATGATTAACCTCTCTGCTGGGCTCCTGTTTCCAGGGGAAACAGCAGAAAGGAAGATTTCTATGCTTAAATCTCTAAATCAGATTGCACATGGTAGTGCTGGCAGGTGATAGCTGAGCAGAGGATACATCCTTTTGTCATCAAAACCTTACAAATTATTTATTTGATCAGGAAAGACAGCTGCAAAAGGCATCATATATTGACAGTTTCTACTTCTGGTCTCTGTACCATCTTTCCCAGTCACGGAATAAATAAAAAGGGGATTCTTAAAATGCACACTGCTCTCCATACTTTTGTGTGTGAGTGCACAGCGAATGCCAATGTTACAAGTTAAACCACAAGGCTAGCAGAAGGAAATAGGCAGGGAAGACAGAGAGAGAAATATTCCCAGGAAATGATAGGGAAAGGAAAGGAAGCTGTGCTTGAGGAATTATCTTAGTTTAGTTGGAAATGCCTTATCCACTACTCTGTATGTGCACACCATTTCTGGAAGCAATAATACAGGTAGACTAAAGTCCAGTAACACATTTGACGCCAATGAAATTTTCAGGATATGAGCTTTCAAAAGTCAAAGCTCCCTCACCCTTCGTCATGGAGCTCCGACTCCCGGAAGCTCATACCGAGCACCAGATCCACATTTTTTGAAGGATGGCAAAAGTACAAAACAAAGCCCCCATATGTGATATACATAATCAACAACTGCTAAATTATATATTTTGTTGACCTCTATAAATTGTTAATGAATAATCATTATTTTATCTATCTATAATGCTTAAATATTCCCACAATCTCTCTGCACACATAAAAACCCAACCCCCAGGAGAAAGTTTTTCAACCTGGCCTTTTCCAGGACTTAAAAAACAACAACACAGCCTGCATAATTTTGACACAGGAAACTCTAAACACGCCTCACACTCCTTTTCATCCTGATAAAGTATAGGCCCCCCAAAAGCTTTATCTGGTAATCATTCTGTTAAATGCTAAAGTAACTAAACTGAAGCTGATGTAGTTTAATCACTCTAAAAACTAACTGGAAAAGACGATAATGTGAGAAAATACTAAAGGTAGGAAAAGAGGAAGACCCACCGTGAGATGGACTGACTCAATAAAGGAAGCCACAGCCTTCAGTTTGCATGATCTGAGCAAGACTGTCAATTTGGGACTCTATGGTGGATTCTGCATGGGACCGGTGTACATAACATCAGTGCACCCCAGGGGCCATTCACAAACTTCCATGCACACAGCCCCAGAGTCGCCACTGTCCAGATGGAGGTGCGCTGCTTTTTTTGTACTTACCTACTCTTCCCTGGGTAGCTCTGCAGAGACAAGGAGATACCCCCCCCCCATGGCCATGGCGACACCTCAGGGGTCAGGGGCCAGGGGCCAGGAGGCATGTCCCCTTGTCCCCAAAGCTACACAGGGAAGAGGAGGCACGTTAAAAAGAATAGCAGCGCACCGAAAAACAGCGCCTTCCACCTGGTGCCGTTCACTCGGCACCGGAAAAAATGCAGTTGTGGCAAAAATAGGTTGTTGCGACTTTGCTCCAGCAGTGGCAGCTGTGCGAAGTCCTCCCCCACATGTTTTTACCCTCTGCACACCGCTGTTTACAGTTCGTGTGGAATCTGCCTATGTCTTCCACTGCATAGAACTTGACATCTTTGAACATCTCCTCAAAAACCTTTAGGTCCTCCTTCTCTTTGCTTGCCATAGGCCCTTTCTGCACAGGCCATTTAACCAATATCAGGGCTGGGATTAAAACAGTTTGGGGTGGGAATTTTGCACGGCTTCTGCCCCTAAATTGGCTCTGCCCCAGGTTAAATGGCAGAACCCAGAATATTTGCATAGTGTGATTTTTTTTAACTATCCCAGGTTGCCATAGTGTTCGTGTGAAGCACCCTGGGCGGCGGGAGCCACTTTTGGCTGTGTTTTTTTTAAAAAAAAAACCTTTACCTTCTCTCCTGTGCAGCTCTGCAGGAGAGGGTGACTGGTCCTCCAGTCCCTAAGGAATCAGTCATGGCCATGGGGGTCTGCCCCCTCGTCCCTGTGGGGCTGCTCAGGGAAGAAGGTGAGCCTTCATAAAAAAAGGTCACGCCTCCATGTGGAGGTGTGTTCATAAACTGCAGCAACTGCAGGGCTGCTTGCACAGGAGCATGCAAACAGCCCCTGGAGCTGCACCGGGATCACGTATCCCAGTTTGACCCCGTGTCCTGGCCCATGTGGAAAGGGCCATAGTCTCACCCAACTGACAGCTGCAGTTTCTACCTTACCAAGCACTGAGGCTCCTCTTTCAGACCCAGGGTCTCCCTTTCCCCACTCTCCTAACCATGGTGTAATCAGGGGACCAGAGTGTATGCGCTGCAAAATGAGTCATCTTGCTGGGCAATTCTGCCTCCTCCATCTCCCAGTAGCAGCCTAGTTGGAGGAATGTGGCACACATGTTTTGCAGAACGAGCAACCTCTTCTGTGAAAGTCATGGCCAGATTATGGGTTCACACGTAGTTTGCTATTATCTGGCTCTGTGTTGTGACTCTGGACTTCCTTGGTGGTCTCCTATCCAAATACTAACCAAGGGTGGCCCTGCTTAGCTTCGAAGATCAGCCTAGCCTGGGCTATCCAAGTCAGGGCGAGAGATGCGCAGCCCAAATAAATTGCTATTGTTGATACTCCTGGAACTTAAGGGGTCAGAATAATTAAGCTGCCATGCACATTGGTAAATCTGAGTATTGTCTATTCTGGTTATCATGCCAAAAGGCCTTTCCTTAAATATGTTACTTTAGATCCTTTAACTGGAGATATTCTTTTCATGCAAGCTGAGTATTCTTTTACTTAACTACAGCCTCTCTTAGGGGCTTTCCGCACAGCAGAGGCGACCTAGGTTCGACTCGTGTCTGCGGAAATCATTACCTGAGCTCGACTCTTCTGTTACTCCGCACAGCAGCCGGGTTGTCTCTCTGGACCCGAGTTCAGAGGGCGGGGTTACCTTTTCATGTCTTTTGCTCCTCATTCCCGATTGGCTGCCGTTCTATGGCGGGAAACCTGTGTGTGCGTCCCTTTTTTTCATTTTGCCACGTAGAAGCTACGTTGTGACAATGTCACAAAGCGCCGATTTCCAGCCTGTCACAAACTGGCTGGAATCTGCATTTTCGTGAGCCTTCTCTGTCAGAGCAGAATGAGCAGAGCTGAGCAGTTGCTTCGTGCACGAGAAGGGTTTTTTTTTGAAGGCGCGCTTTTCGCCGCCGCGAGTCTCCCATTCTGCACATGGCCAAAATAGTGCCCTATGATTGGCTGGCCAGGAGAGTCGAGGTGAGGGAGATTCTGCACTGTGCCAGCTTCGGCCTAAGTGCAACCCGGGTTTGGCAAAAAGTCGTACCTCCCAGTCGAGCTCGAAAATTTGATGGTGGGGGTGGGGGAGCAGAGACAGACACAAGTCGAACTCTACGGCTGTGTGGAGTACCCGGGTCGAACCTACGTCAAACTAAGGTCGAATCCTATAGTGTGGAAGGCTACTTACAGAACATGAGCTTTGTATGCAGAAGATGTAATTTAAAAAACATAAGGATTAGATTTCCAAAACAGTTTGCATCAGGAAAAGAACTGGCAACTGAATTTTAAGTATGTGAACTAGGACAATACTTTCAGTGGGGTGCCATGATTTTTTATTGTACTCCTTGTGAGACAGAGACCTACTTATTCATAAATCCTGCTGATCCAAATACATACACGTTTAATGATCTTCTAGTAGACAGTTTATAAAAGTTGCCCTACAAATTAGTTTTTCACTTGAAATTATTTTATGGCACTCAAAGCTCAGTTTTGTCGAAGCCTATTATGAGATCTCACAAGAATCAACAATTAGAGTAAAGCATAGACTTGTGAACTGTCTTGTCATGGATCATAGAAACATAGTCCTTTTATAAACACTAAAATAGCCAACGTTCTTCTTGGCATTTCACAGACCACCATCTGCTTCCTACTATCAGAGTTCAAATTCTCAGCTGCTGGATATCCAAAATGGCAGTGGCAGTCTGTCCTAATCGCTCCCCTGTGGGATTAAATGCATCTGCATTTTATTCCACCAGTGGATCCACAGACCACTCTTTTGGAACAAACAGCTAAAGGAAATCCTTACTTTCAACACCTATTCTTGTGATAATTTGTTCATTTCATGCCATTAGATTCTGTTTCTCAATTTCATCTTCTTCCAGCACCTCAAATTATATGATTGGTCTTCATCTTCAGTTGTTTCTTATAACCTTCACCCTATTTAAGATCTTCTGTACCCTTTGCCCTAAGACAATTTTTTCCTTTTTTCCCCTGCTTCTCTTTTAAGAAAACATAACCTTTTAAACTGTACAAAAATACAGTGTAAGGGAAAACATTGAGTAAGCTTTCAAAGTATTATTTTTGGTCTTTCACATACATATTAACCTCCCTCAGAGCTCTTTTGGTTATGAAAGAATACATGGTCAAAGTGATCTTGTGTCACTGGGATTAGGCATTAAGACATTCCCTACAAATCATTGTAATCTTTCCAATAAGACAATGCTGCCCTGAATGTTACTTTCTGTATGGCACATTTTCAATTACTCTACATGTTTTCTACTTCATAAACCAGCTTAATTTTTAGATAGGCCACAATATTAGAACATGTTCCATGTTAGGGGATGGGGGGAGGGGAAAAAAAGAGCAATCTTAGTGCCCTTGTAAGTTGTTTAGCCTTTGGCACTTATAAATCCAAAAACACTAGGGAAATCCCCTTTCCTTGCTTGTAATATGCTTTTAGATTTATTACTTAAAGAATCTCCACTTAATCCCTTTGTCAAAGTCATTTCATCTGCATTTTCATGAAGGTTTCACTTTGGAAAAAGGAGAGAAAACAAAAATAAAACATTAGAAAGAAAGAAACACTTCGAAAAAAGAGAGGGAGTAAGTAGGTTCCTGAGTACATTCACCACCAGGAAAGTGAAAAGAAAAGAAAGGAAAGATGGTTTAAATTACTCCACAGGCCATCGATCTTAGCCTGCTCTCTTCCACACTTGGCCAGGGTGGGCTGGCAAGGCAGAGGCTAAAGAGCTCTTTAGGGACCAAATTACTGTTTTCAAATGGGCCTTGTGCTCTGAAAATATGACAATATTATCTGAGAGATGTTACAGAGACTGTGTGTCCTTCAGAACTCTGCAAAAGCATCTACTGTGATTAGAGGCATATGTCACTAAAATATATATTATATAATATAAAGGGGGAGGGTGCTTATCACCGAAAATTGACTTTAAGACGTCTAGACAGAACTATGTGAGATCTCTTATTAGCATTTCATCTCATTGATGGTATTTATTGGCATTCCTAGTGAAACAAAAAACGAGCGCGAGTACATTTTACGTTCCTTTCCTGTTTAAAAGAGAACTGGGCTCATCTTTTAGGTAAGGGTTTCCTGTTTAAAGGAAAGCAACAGAGAAACCAATAAAGAACCATTTCTACCATGAACTACTGCTGTGACACTTGCTTTGTTTTGTTTTTTACATCACCAATGTGTTAGGTGCATTACACAACAGAAAAACTGTGGTCTTTGCCACGAGAGATTAGAATGTACCATTATCCGGATTTCTTTTTATTTAACTGAAACTTCCTATGTGGGTCAATTCACAGAACATTTGCAGGAGGACACCAATATGGCAATTACTAAGTCTTGCTCAAGACACAAATAATTTATAATTATATTAGGAAAATTCTGTGGGCCCTTTGACAGGGAGGCCCTTTAGGTCACAGAACAAAGAGAAAGCCAAGACTGAAGGGCACTGAAGGAAACTGACAGAATGTCACTGACAGCCATTAGTCTTGGTATATTCCTTTCCCCCACTCCCCACATTAATATCAAACCATTTGGAAACAAGACCTCTAATCCCTGCGGTTTACATAAACTTGCTCCTGCACGCCTGACACGATGCATAATATTTGACAGTGTTATATGTAATGCCGGAAGCAAAACTGAAGACCTTCTGGTGGCTTCCGGTACAGCTGTTCTGCTGGCACAAAATGGCCATAAAAGCAGAAAATTAATCTGCCAGGGAGATCTCCATCTGGAGAAAGAATCTCAGTGCAGATCCTTTACTTCTGTTCTTCCTATAACTCTTCCCTACTTTTGATGCTGACAGCATAGCTTTAGTTTAAGACAAAGGTTAACTGAGTGATGAGAAAAGGAAAGGAATGGGGATCTGGAATGGAATGATCAACAAGGCAAATTGGAATGTTTTATTTGGAGAAAGGTAGCTAAATTCTTAACCAATAGCCTGGATCTGATCAACTTTATATTCAAGGCAGGGGGAATCACATCCAGACCATGGGGATTTTGCCTGCCCCAGTCAAAACAGGAAGCTCAATATATTCAAATCAATAGTAGCTTTCTTAAATCATCAATCAAACATATAAAAGAAAATGACTTGTCGTCATGCCTCTCCATGCTCTGACCTTTTTGCAGAGACTTCTTGTTATGGTAATGAAAGCTTTTCATGCTGATGCTTAGGATTTCACAAATTGCCATTCTAAGGCAAGTACTTGTCACTTTATACAGCTGAAGCAATCCATATTTTGCCAAGTGAATTATGAAAACTGGCTGTTGTGGGTTTTCCAGGCTGTGCAGCCGTGATCTGGTAGTTTTTGCTTCTAACGTTTTGCCGGCATCTTTGGCTGGCATCTTCAGAGGTAGGTCATGATGAGATAGTTGTGAGATAGCTGTTATTCCAAATAGGTCCTGCAACCCTGAGAATAAACTTTCTCTAAGATCTGTACCTGTCACCAATTCATGCTGATGGATCACTGGATCCAACCCACTGTGTCTGCTCCTGAGTAGTCTACGTAATATGTCCAGAAGGACAAAACTACTTGCTATCCCTTATTCCGGGAAGGATCAAGTTAGTTTGGCTACATGGTGCATTGACTGTATTTACAGTACAACGTATACTTCTAAATCCATTGGAGTCAACAGTCTTAGAAGAATATGATTTCACTGTTAAGATGACAAACTGGAAGGGGAATATTTTAAGATTGTCTTATACTCCATTTCCTAATAAGATACTATCAGCTATCAGAAAAAAGATACAGGACAAACTTAGTAAAAATCATTATTCTCCTTTTCAGTCATTCATCAAAATGCACATCATCACATAAATATTTAACAGGTCACTTAAAAATAAGCATGCACTGCATCTACAGCATTCCTTAATCATGTGCAGCCATGCACAACACCCTACATAAGCACATGTCAGCAAACTACACAACTGTATCAAATCTGACTTTCTCATTTCCAAAACAGAAGCCAAAATCTAACCTCACGTTCATTGTACAGCTCCAGGTGGAAGAAGAAACATTGTATTTAAAAAGATACCTTTGACTTGTAATCACAAGTCAAAAGATACCTCTGACTTATAAACCAACCGTTCGTGTAGCTTTATCTGGAATCCGTAAGCCTGCTCATGTGTACTTATTTGTTTACTAGTTACACAAACTACTTTGAATTAGCTTGATCAAACACATATGTAAAAATAGAAGTATACATACCCATCCATTAAGGCCCCATTGAAAGATGAAGATATTGAGAGTTTTAAAAGTGACTATCTCACATAAAATATGCAGTTTATAACTCTTGAGTTTTTGATGAATACTTAATAAAAAATAACAAATTTCTACACTCCCAAATTATCTTAACCAAAGCAAACAATTATTTGGATGGCTAGGAAATCACTATCCTGACAGAAAAGCACAGTTCCTACAGAGAATAAGTACATGTTCAACTGTATTTTCCTCTTTACAAGCAGGTATTCTATGGGAAATTTCCAGGTTATAGCTTTCTGTTTCAATTGGCTTGATCCATTAGGAAACCAATTGATTCATTTTCCTGTAATAGTTTCAAGTTCAGCCTCCTTTAGGAGCACTCTTGTATTTTCAAACAGGAGAATTTTGGCAGGTGGCAGCCAGAATCATGCTCCAGAGATAGAAGAAACCACACATTTGGAAGAGTGTTCCTTTTTATGTGATCCTTAGATAGTAGTGTTTTTGGCCCTGAATTTGAAACCACAGAGTCGTATTCAAGTTGGAATTATTGTATGTATATATGACTGTATGATCCCTTGTCAACATTTGAAAGGATTGAATGAATACAGGCATGTTGGGGAGGGGGATGAGACTGCAGCAACACTAGACCTAAGCCCATTTTGAATGAAATCATTGACCCTACAGATGTAATAGCATCCAATCACAAAAGCAACAATGCTGTATAGATGAAAAAACCACAGATGCTAAAACACACCACTGAAAAAATGTATCTAAACCAGATTTATACAGATCACATTCCATAAGAATAATGCAAAAGATACAGTTTAGCATTACTGATTTAATGTTACTGTGGTTAGGTAAACTAATTTAAATAAGTACATAAATAGCACATATTATACCAGAAATTTAGTAATCTCACTGGATGATTTCTGAATAAAATGCACAATTACACCTTTCTCCAAACTAACAGGGACGCTAACAGAACAGTGTTCCTGACTGCACAGAGAAGGCTCTATGTACATGAGCCCTTTGTAAGTCAATAGTTCAAGATTGTCAGTCTCCAGTTGGTGCCTGGAGATCTCCCACTATTACAACTGAACTCCAGATGACAGAGGGCCTTTCCCCACTTATCTTAAGCCCCACGCTACTCTCCTCAAGTAGCGCGGGGTCCCCCGGCACTCCCCACGACAGGGGTGGCAACAGCGCCAGCGCCCCGACGCTGCCGCTGTCGTGCCCCCTCAGCGCGTGGCATCCCTGGCGCTGGAGAAAACGGTACTTTTTTTTTTACCCCGTGCAGAGCGCGGGGTTGTGGGGACGCCCGGGCGCGCGGCATAGGGAGGATCCTGGAGAGTGGGGAAAGGCCCAGAGATCAGTTCACCTGGAGAAAATGGCCACTGTGGAAGATGGACTCTATGGCCTTATACCCCAGTGAAGTCTCTCCCCTCCCCAAATCCCACCCGACTCAGGTTCTACTCCCAAAATCTTCAGGTATTTCCCAACCCAAAGCTGGCAACCCTACAACAGCAGCATTTGCTGCTACTATCCCACACCTCTTTCATTCTGCATCATCTGAAAAGGCATATTTGCAGTGGGAAATGCATATATGCTTTCCTGTGGGACTCCTACAGACCACTGAACACATATCGGCTTATAATATGAATCATTCCTACACACATTGAGCAGGTTTGCAAATACAGCCATTCATCATGACTGCAATACCCTTTTAACGTGGGGTTGCATGAACAGAAATCAATGACATTAAAATGTATCTTGACTGTGTATAGGGCAGGCTCAAACCATAAGTTCTTCAAGCAGCCAGCAGGTACACAAGAATGAGGTGCATGGACTATTCCTGGTGTGCACCATGAACCAGCCCTTGTCTAAAACAATGTGACAAACTAGTCTGCTCCAAGATAATTGGTTTCAGAATGGTACCCTAACTTCTCATCACATCTGCAGGCTCTACTTGTCAGAGGAGTCATATTATGGAGCATTGTTATGTTTTATGGGAAAGAGCCCTTAGGGGAAATGGTGAAACCTTGAATGAGCAAGGCTGAAAAAGACTGTCATTAAAAACTATCCTTTGAGCGTGCATTATGCTTTCACTTGAATGAGACACAATCAAACCAAGCAATGTTTATAATGGTAGGAAATTAAGGAAGGCTGTGCTGTGATACATTAGAGGCCTAAACGGGCAGTTTGTTATACAAATTTGGTCAGTGGCATTTTGGCATCACACAGTACAAATGGCTGAGGGTGAAGTCATTTCTCAGCTCTCCTTGGCACAGTCTTTTATTATTTACAATATTTACCTCAGGGGAGACTTGGCGGATGTCATATTTATCTTGCTGAAAAATGGGCCTGTAAATGTACATCACCTTTCAAACAAAGCAGAGTGTTGTGGCACTAATTTGGTTCATGAAGTGTGTAATTCAGTCCTTCTGCATAGGGCCAACATTTGTCTCTCGTGTTGTTAAACCACCATAGAACAATTTTTCTGGCTTGTTATTGAAATATGCAGAAAGGTCTCCCTGTGTCACAAGAGAACTTGGCTAGCATTTCTGAGAATTATCAACTCAAGCAGATTGTTGTTTTTGAGTCTCCTTCTTAACACTAAAGAACAATTCCGCACGAGATAGAAGAAGGATTAACCACTGTACCATCTTCCTCCTCCAAAAATTGATCCATAAATTGGCTAGAATACAGGAAACAAGGAACTTGATCACTGAAGACTTTCCAAGGAATCCATGCTTGTCTATAAGGTTTCCTGACTAAAGTTTTCTCCAAGGGAATTGGTGATTTCCATTATTGGCACTAATTCCCGTTGTAGGTGTGTTTTGTTTGTTTTCAACCATGCATCTCATTGTCCTTCTGAAGCAGAGTAGATGGGCCGGTGAAAGTGCAACAAAGTTCTTTGAAAAATGAATGCTATCCTGTGTGATCCATGTTAAACAAACAGCACAGTGTTATTCTGCAAACTGACCAGTAACCACAGGTTGACATTCAAGCATACTTCTCCACCTAGAACTCCAGGGCTAGATTGCTAGTGCAGGGGCTAAATTCTTCCTATCTTGGTTTGACAATATGTGAACTTCTCCTCGTTTGTGTAATACGTAGTCTCATTTTGTACCAATTGAGACAGGCAATCCACCTTTCTGTATAAGACAAGGGCTTCTTTAGGCTGGTTCACAAGTTACAGTCAATGTATTTTTATCTATATAAAGGCTACACTTTATTTTTCTTTATACTTGCGCTAATCTTCATGTTAAGTTCCATGCATGGCCAGCCCAATATGTGGTTCAAACCACACATATAGCTTTGTACTGATTCCCAGTTTCATTTGCCGTTAACATGCTTTGGTTATATGCACCTACATACAGTTAACCTGCATTTACGGTTAACATGCATTGGCTATATGCACGTATATTCAGAGCTACTTTCATCTGGATGGAGCGGGGAAGGAGCAGGAGAACACTGGGAAGTCAAATCCCACATCAGCCTTAATGTTAAGGTCCTGTGCCTTTGCAGACTGTGGGGCACAGTGGGGGGAGGGTCAGGGGGCAGACTGGTATGATGGACCAAGCCCTAAGGAATCTGTAATCAATGAAGTCATGGTCTGATTTCTCCACACTTTGGCTATCTCTGTTGTCCTTCTCTTCTTTCCCTTCTCTCTAGTTTCCACTCCAGGTACAAAGTGAATGGCAATGAAACATTGGGCTACTACTGAATACAGCAATCATTGGCAGTTCCTTCTTCCTCCCCAGTCTCATCATCTACGTAACTGCCCTCCATATCAAATGGTGGCCAGTGTAGAGGAGGGGCAGAGAAATACCTAGTGCAAGACAGGGCAACGTATTAGGGGTCTGATTGCTCATGGGGAAAGCCCTTGTAACCTTGTGATGCATACTTCAACTCAAATTTGCCGATTGAGAAGAACACAGCATTACATAATCCAAACCTTAACCATAGCTTGTGTCTGCACATTGCAAAGGGTTTCACATTTATCATCCTATTTTGCAGGTGCTGGATTTAGCAAATGTTATTGCATGGCTTAATTCTGAAACCTCCCTTATTCATAACTAAAATACAAGTTTTGTTTTGCTTCCTTCCTGCAGCACATTAGTTTGGAGGACCTGGGCCCACCTGTCATTTGTACAGTGGCTGAATTTAAATAAATGTTCTCTGTACAAGGGGGAGGGAATTACCAGTGCATGTGAACTAGAGCGAAATGCTGCTACTTCTTTTTTCTATTCCAAGAGGAAGATATTTTACACAAAAATAGTTTAAGAGTAATTTGATATTATAGTGCAACTAAATAAGAGGGTGAAATGATATGAACAGCTTGCAAATACAGAGAATAAATACACACTTTTAGTGAATTGAAAGTGTTTAAAACAATTTCAGTGACACATTCACTTATCACTGCAGGGGGCTTGGGTAATAGTTGTTTTCGCTTAAGCTGCAAAAAATTTTTAGCAGCCACAGTTGTTGATTACAGGCAAAGGTTTTGGCACTTAAAAGTACTATCAAACTAATCATCTGAACTAAATAACACCCAGCTAATCCCTCTCCTTTGGTCCCTATTGTAACAAATATATTTTTTTCATTTTATAGTATTACAACGGATGCTGCATTTATGAAATAGTTGTAATCTTAAATTTAACATGACTCAACAGATTAGCAATGATTAAGCAGAAAAGAATTATGCTCCATGAAAAATCCTTTCCCAATTATTTCATTTGCTTCCCACCTCCAAATTAGAGATCAAATACAATTAATTGAGCCTGCTCCTTCCCTTCCCCCACTGGGGAGGTGGGCCCTCTTCCCCCTTCCCTCCCTCTATGTTGGGATGTAAGGCCATGCATGGGGCCCTTTTCCAGGTCCATTTTCCCCTCCCTATCTGCTCCTGAAGCATGGCACCACAGCAAGCCTTAAAGCCCAATCCAGAGGCTGCTGTTGCTAGGGACGGCTCCGATGCTGTCCCATCTCCTGCTGCCTGAAAAGCCCTCCGTGGGTTATAAGTCCCGGCCATGGCATTCCCAGCTCCAAAGCTTGGGTGGAAGCTGACTAAAGTTGCATCCACCCCTGGGAACACCCTAACTACCCGTGTCCATTGAAACACCAGCGTAGGTCCATGGCAGCACTCACTTTTAGGCTTCACCACCATGGAGCTGTGGGGTGTCTGGATGCCGGTATCTTTGCCTTCTCTACCGGTGGGAGTCCCTTTATGTTGGTGGAGGGAGCAAATAAGTCAGCATGGGTCTGTGCCACATCCGATAATCAATCACCCCCACACAGATTTGGACATAAGTCCTCACCCACAGTCAGGGCAGTACGAATGGGGGTAGCTTCCCAACATAGTGCATAGGACTACACTAGTACCCACCAGTGTGCTTCCTGGCAAAAAGTTGCTTCTTGAATTTTGGGGATTGTGGAAGAATATAAAATCAAATATTTTGAACGAAACAGAAAAATAGGCGTACTGGAAGTGGTGTCATCGTATCGCCACGCAGCAAAGAAACACTGTGGAATTTGGGCAAAACTCAATGTAAGAAGACATTTTTAGCACAGAGTTGCTCCCAAATACCAAAGCATTCCCATGATGCAACGATGTCACTTCCAGCGCATGATGAAAATGATATCACTGTCTTGCAAACTCTAGTGGCCTCAGACTATGTCTAAGTTCCCTGCTGACTGACCAAATGGTGCTGGGTGTTGGGGTGCTAAATCACTCATTGCTAGCAAGGGGCTAGCAACCCTAGGCAACATGCTGAGCCATCACAATCATGCACATCACTGCTGCATGTCCTCAGCTAGAGCGGCTGACTCACCCCCTACCCCCGCCCTTTTTTGGGAAACTGAACCATTCCTTCTTAATCTGTCCCAAAACAAACAGCCAATCTTAACTTTCCATCCACTCCTTGATACAGGAGATGCTTCAGAAGAGCTGTGGAGGTATCCCTTTATGATCTGCAAAAATGTATATTTGGAAGCAACTGCCTCTGTCAAAGGAGGATGACTGGTTCAGAATCATGGCAGTTATTCTGTGGTGATACCCAACACATTTTCACTAAATTCAAAAAGGACTTAAAGGCTCAGCTAGGTTGGGAATTGCAGCTTTACACCTGATTTATTCTATATTTTATAGTATTGTTTTGCATTTGCCTTGGATCCACTTTTTCCTCCCTCAGTCTGTGGCACAGATAGTTCGCTACTGTGGACCACATTTCTGTACTGATTGCGTTGAGTTTTATGGTGTTCTTATGACTTGGGTAGATTTTATGGTTTGTTGTTCATTTTTATGCTATTTCATGATCTTATCGTATTATTTTCCTTTGTCAGCCACCTCAAGCACATTTCAACAGAGGGAAAACATGACTCAATAAATACAGGACTCCATGCAAAGAAAATCTGAGACTTAGGATCCAAGCCACTGCACGTTTTTATTGTTGCAGTAAACTGATCCTTATTTCAGATACATACAGAAATATAAAGCCTTTGTATAGTGATTACCTTGTGTAGATGGCAGTTCCACAGTGCAAGAACTTCCCATTCATTGCAATGTTGAAAAACATGTCACAGAACATTCAGTTGTCCCCAACATTAAATGGAGAAATCTGGGTTTGCCCAAAGCCTCATGCCCATAGATCAGATTACTTGAGTAGATTTTAATTAGAATATAAATGTGAATCATTGAATTGACAATTGAACGTCCTGCTTCAAGATAGAACCTGTGCATACTGTCAGGATAGGGTTGAGACCCTTGAGCACATCATGTATTGTTGTCCAAGGTATGCATTACCTAGACTTTCATTACTTGGGAATAAAATAGGTTGTTCTGAGTGTATAAAGACTATACTTCTGCTGAATAACAGTGACAGTGGGATAACTGGAAAAACAGCTGAATTTTTGTTTGAGGTGATCAAGATAAGATCATAAGGGAAGCTCGTTCACCTCTTCGTTTCCAGCCTGATGTAATTTGTCCTGGTTTCAAGTTTTGCTTTAAGAACTGTGTAGATATTTTTTTCTTGCTCTGTTTTATACCCTGTTTTATACTTTGTTTTATTTCTTGTGGGTATGTCTAATAAAGCTCAGTTGAAGTTGAAGTTAAATAACTGAATTGCCATCATTCCAAGCTACTATGGATATCTAGTTGTATTGTAATGAAGATTTTGAAGCAATTAGCAAGTACAGGACTTACATATAAATTTTCTGTGGGAATCACCAACAATATGACTTAGTGGATTCTGTGAAATATAATGCACAAATCACTTCCTATATTACTTCAAAGCCACAGGTTACTGACGTGGTTGTCAAATCTGTTTCTATTAGTTTTCTGTCTAACACTGCTCAAGGTTGCTACGTGAATTGAGGAATCTTGAATGTACTTAATAAATACACAAAAGAAGTCAGCACAGTAGCTGAGAAAGGATATAATCTCTTATCTACAATTCTTTCATCTGTTCTGTTCTCTCCACTTTATCAAGCTCTGACTTGTGAGCTCTTCAGAGGCAAGGACCTATTCTTTTTGCTTATGGCACAATGTACGTTATTAATTTTAATCTTAAGTACCACAATAAATGTCCTACTAATGTGTTCCATAGGCATAGCAGTCCTAGACAAGGAATGCAAAGGTCTCCGGTCCACTTCCTCATGCAATACCTGTCTAAAGCCAGTCTCCTCCTAATGCCATGCATCAATGCCACTTTGTTCAGACTGACTGGCTTTCCCTACAGTGACCCTCTCCTACATCATGTATTATTTAAGGAGATTTATGATTGGGTGTTCTGTGTTGTGAAACATGAGCTTTGACCCAGAGGCTTGGAAGCCAGAAAGCAGAAACATTAATATTATGCCACACTGAGGGGAAAAATCATCCCTCATCAGTGCCAGCAAAGTGAATTACAAAGAGAAATGTGATGCTTTTTTCCACATATGGCACCAAGCACTTAAAAATGTTCACACTGACCCAATTTCTCTACACACAAAGCCAATAAAATACATGAAACTGTCCTTTAACTTATTGTGATACTTCTTATGAATATTACGCTCATTAATAGAAGTGTTCTTAACCTCCCAGCCCAATTAAATATTGGCTCTCACATAAAACAGGGCAAATACCTCTCCTAAGAGATTAGAATGTAAGAACAACTAGAAGGGAGAAAACAAACAAAAAGAAAGCAGAGTCACTCAACTATAACTGATCTTATCCAGCAGTTATCTATGCATATTTATGCATACAAGAATGAACCTTTCCAGCATTATTAAAAGAGATTCTTCCTCTTACCTGGCAATCATCAAAGGAGGCAAGGTCTAACTAAAAAATTCATTCAAAAATCACTACTGTGGTAAAGAACTGCTGTGTGGTTAAGGCTCCCCCTGGCTGTGAGCACTGTCAAGTAGGTCAGCCATATTGCATGGGAAATAGGGAAGGATAATGAGTGATTTTTGATGGCAACTGCACCACTGATCAAATGTTTGAACAGGGCAAGTATGTAGGAAGGATGAGGCTTTATCTCCTTGGTTCACTTTCTAAAAACCATGATGGAAAAAAGGTCCAGTTCAAGACATTAAATGGAGATGTGCATGAATGATTGGTTTCTCTTGCTTATTCACAGAACAACAGGCACACACCATGACATGTATAGTATAGAAAGTCTAGTTTATGGGTGCAGGAGTGGTAGTAGAATGGATTGCACTCTGCAGACAGCAGATAGTGTTCTAGTTTTGAATGTTCCTTCACATAAAGATCTTTATGTACCGTATATACTCTAGTGTATAAATAAGCAGCTCTAATTCATGCATATAAGTCGAGGCACCTAATTTTACCACAAAAAACTGGGAAAACTTATTGACTAGCGTATAAGTCGAGGGTGGGAAATGCAGCACCTGCTGGTAAATTTCAAAAATAAAAATAGATGCCAATAAAATTACATCAATTGAGGCATCAGTAGGTTAAATGTTTTTGAATATTTATTTCAAAGAAAAACAGTAAACTGGCTCTGTAAGTGGAAAAGAGGGTCAACAAGAACAATATGGTATCAACAATAACTTTAAAAGTACAAAAACCAGCCTTTGAAGCATCAACCAAGCAACCAAGCTAAAACACAAAGAGTTAAAAAATCCTTCAAAACTGGATTCCTCATCATCATCTACTGTATGTCCAAATGTAACCCAACTTAGGCATTTTTAAAGAGGGATATTATCAGAAATTGAAAATCTACTATTATCTTCGTGCATTGCTTGAAACAATGTGGGGTTAGGGTGCATCCCCTTTGAGGTCAATAACTTTGGGATCCCCTGACCCCAAACTTCACGCAAAGGCCTGGCTGTGGTGATATCATAAAGAGACTCTCCTGATGATACCAGCCAGATTTGGTGAAGTTTGGTACAGAGGTTCCAAAGCTATCTACCCTCGAAAGGGGAGCCCCAACAACTAATAGCTCCCATTAAAAACAATAGGGAATGGGGCACTTCCCTTTGGGAGTACCGGTCACTAACTGGGTTGGACCCCCTGAACCAAACTTTGCCAAACTTGGCTGGTATCATCAGGAGTGTCTTCTGAGGGTACCCTGAAATTTTGGTGCCGCTAGCATAAAAACTGCGCCCCCTGCTGGCCGGCAAAGTAATAACACAAAAAAAATTAATGACCCGCATATAAGTCGAGGGGAGCTTTTTTTCAGCATTAAAAATGTGCTTGGAAAAAAATTCGACTTCTTATGGGCTACATGAGTATATACGGTATACAGAAAACTAGCAAACCAAGGAGAAAGTTTCTGCCAGGTCTCTTTGCCTGTTGTGTTAGTTGCTTTATTATTATGATTTGCAGGGAATCTTTGAGATAGATAACGTCCCTAAATGTGAGCCTCTGTTTGTAGAACAACATGGTACAACCCACTTTACCATAGGAAGGCCATGTCTCCTGCTTTGGCAGGAGGCATCTTGCCCTTCCTGCTGACTCTCCCCACAATTACTCAGCTGAGCAGTGGGGGGAAAGTTCTGGGAGAAATGAGTGGCAATCAACTACAACAGAAATGCCATAACATCACTTCCAGGTCATATTTCCAGGTTATACTGGATGATCTACCTAAAACTCTATAGTTAAACCACAAAGCTTTGAGGAAATGCTAGACTGTTTCCCCCCTGAATGATATCACATCAAGGTTGCTCTGGAAGTGACATTATAACATTGCAGCTAGGGGCCCCCCAATGGAAGTGTCCCACCTCACAACCCCACTCCACCATATCAGCAAATTACTACTGCATGCCCTTGTTATTTTCTTGCACATGCAAATCAAGTTTTCAATGTGCCTTAGAAAGTTTGTGAGTGAGAGTGAGGATGAGAGAGAGAGAGAGAGAGAAGAAACAATTTAAATTTTTTGATCTGTATTTAAAATATACATTGAATTGATAATCCTGTATACTTTAAAAAAATGTTCCCTACAAACACCAAATTGAGCTCTCCGTTACTAGCATCTCACAAAAATCATCAAGAAAGTAGTGCTACTGTGAGGTTACAGCATTGAAATGCTTACCCTGATCTGAGGTGGACAATGTTCATACTTTAATTTGCTGCTTCACAAAAATTACATGGATTAAAACATCACCAACATGGCATCCTATTGATTATATATGTTCCTTCTTCCTTCTTCCTTACTCAGTCCTTGGTCTCAAAATCTCCTCTTCTGGCCATATTCTGTCTCAGATGCACTGTCTTACTACCTTACACCTCAACCTTAACTAAATCTTTAATTGTTCTGTAGCAAAAAATGTTTAATCAGCATTAATTGTCAAATGAAAAATACAGTCAACTCTCTGTTACCTGCTAAGTATGTTCTCTGACTATGAGAAATTATGCAGTACAGAAAAGAAGCAGTGTGTTTAAGAGACAGAGATGATTTTTAAGTATATGTTTTATTTAGAAAGGAGTTCCTTTTTGTAATAAATAATGCATTGATGTGCTCTCCAACTAATCTTAGAAATACCAGGTAATTTTCTCCCTTCTTTAAATATTTCTTAGAACAAATTGACTTAGATACTTGGAAGAGGTGGGAAGGGTATGCAGGTCTACAAATATCCCTGTTCCACTTGTGAGTCTCTCCTTGCTGTCATGACAGTTCATTTTCGGGGGGGGGGGGGGGGGATATCATACAAGGAAACCACGGGCACTAATCCTAAAATGATACAACATTTTGAAACATTCATATTCAGCATTTTAATCCAAAATCCAAAAATAGTAGGGGATGAAAATATTTTTGTTCATATAAGATAGAAATAGCAAACACACACCTGGCAAATGCTGGAAGAACACCCATTCTGCTGTATGTGAGGATCTCTGTCCTGAAATTATGGTCAGGACAGACAGCTGTGTGGATCATTTCTTGGAAAGGGAGAGGACTTTTTTCCCCCCTTCATTTCATCTGACTTTGAGAAAGGCAAGGCCGAACAGTTCCTTCCTGGAAATTAGTTTCTGGTGCAGATCTGTCTGGATCAGACCTGGTATGTACAAACTGGCTACAACCCCATTCCCAACTGTACTTGCACATGCTATTAGACAACGGGCACTATCAGAGATGCATGCCAGTCAACTGTTGGGCAGCTGCTTCCATCCAGTGTCTTCTGAAATATTTTTTTTTTAATTTGGGATATAAAAGTCCCAAAAACAATAGAAGCAACACCTGTACCTTTAACTAACAATTGACCTCGGAGGTAGCCATCATGGAGGTGCTCCTTTCAAGTCTTTGAAGGTTCCCTATTGGGCAATTGGGCATGGCCCAGCAGATAGCACAATGCAACTCAGCCAAACTTTTCCTAGGGAGAGTCAGCCAGGGATAGGGAAGGAGGGAAAACTGAAAGGTGAGTGTGTGTCTGGGTTCAGGCAGGCACTTGGGGCAGTTGGAAGAAGCATAGCCCAAGGCATAGTCCAGGGTCAAAACAGAGGTCTAAGCACCAAAACAGAAGGCCAAATCAAGAAAGCACAAGCCAGCTCACAGTCCAAGGTCAGGAGTAAATCCAAGAAACAAAATCCAAATTCAGTTCAAGGTCAAACACACAGAGGTCTCAGGCATATAGTACCAATGAGTACATAAAGGGTGTAAACCAGTTACTTCCATGCTGGTTTGCCCTTCTTTGGCGGCTTTTATCAGGAATGGGGAGGGTGTGGAAAACTTAACACAGAAGGTGAATAAAGGTTGGGTGAGAAGGAGATAGGGTTGCAAACCCCAGGTTGGGAAATTCCAGGAGATTTGAGGGGTTGGGTCTGGTGAAGGTGGGATTTGAGCAAGGCAGGGACCTCAGAATGTATAATGTCCATAGACCTCACTCTCCAAAGTAGCCATTTTCTCCAGTGGTACTGATGTTGCCAATCTCCAGACGAGGGCTGAAAATCACCTGGAATTGCAACTGATCTCCATATTGCATAGATCAGTTCCCCTAAAGGGGACTGATTGCTGTAGTTGGAGATCTGTTGTGATTCCAGGATAGTCGCTGATGTGACTGTGTGAATGGAGGTGAGGGGGGAGAAGCAGGTTGGTGGGTGGGAGGATGATGGGGGCAAAAGAGAGTGATGGGTTGTGGGGGACAGAAAGAGAAAGAGTGATAAGGTGGGGGCATAAATAGAGAAAAGGAACAGGTATGGAGGACAGAAAGTGTAAGATATGGTGTGGTGCGAAAGAGAGAGAATAAGAGAAGTTGGGGGGCAGGGGACGAAACAAAGGAATAGGATAGCTGTTCCAACAAGTTTCTTGTGAGTCCCCACTTGTGTTCTCTGTGTTTTTTTTAATCATTCATTTTACAATAAGAAAATGCTCCCCTGACTCATTGTGGTTTTGGTAAAAAAAAGCAAATGTTATTTGCAAAATTCTTATGTATTTTTAGATACCTTTTGCAAGTATATTCAACCCAATATGATTCAGATTTATAGACCCATTAATTTTAAAGCAAGAACTTTGTCAAAGTTAGTAATCAGTACAGATGATGGATAAACTCTGACAAAACTCTGGTCCTCTGAAACAACTACCAATATTTGCCATAATGTTATATAGCATAGACAGAAAATGTCTAGATGACAAATTTAAGAGTCAAAATCTATACATTTCAGCTTATTCATGGGGATCAGAGAACTTAAACAGATGTTTAATTTACTGAAATTTATACTTACTGGTAACTATGGCTTCTCAAAAGTGCAGTATTTTCCCCACAGAATGGCTATATGATGCAAAGCACGATCATTGATGTTAACATGACTATTCTGAGATAAATATGTTAGCAACTATAAGTCAACCCATCTACTCTGAAATAGCTATGCTGGCCATAATAAGTCTTCTCTGGTTTGAAACTACATCTTCTTCTCCTAATTGTTTTCCAATAAAAGAATTTCACCTACTTAAAAGGTTTCAAGTTCCTCCTACACTCAAGAGGAACATGTAGGAACAGTCCATGCATTTCCATTATGTTATTCATCTTAGATGCAAGATTAAAGCTAGTGAGCAATAACGGTTCAATATTTAAAAAATTATCCAAGGTGATATTTAAATACACAGAATAATTCACTAGAAAGAACAGTACACGTATATACACACAAACTCCTAAGTCTGAGTTTTAAAGGCAGGAAATGAAAGAAACCTGATAAAAGAAAGAAACTGGTTTCTTGAAATTTCTCTCCCCTTCCCACCACCACCACACGCACACATACACACTCGTAATAAATGAGATGACAGATGTTTTAGTAAAATCATTAAGACTCAATAGAAATAATTTCTGGAGATGTTAGTTAAATTCCTTGCTGATTGAGCCACATGATATATGACAACACAGTTTTCACGCAAAAGGTTTTCACTGTTGAAAAGTTGGGCTGAAAAGTGGGTAGCAAATATTCCAGAGGTGAATATGCTGAATGATATTGACTAAGAGGTGAATATAAATATACAAGAATGCAGGTTGAGATCTGGTCTTTTGGGGAGGTGTTTATTAATATCATGAAGATATGATTCTTAATGATCAGGGAACAGAGACCTATATAAGGGCTTGAGTAATGGCACTGTCTCATTGCCTGCATAGTTTGTGCTTTTGTCTCAGACAGGTTCATTTTTCACTGGAGGGGAAAGGTTCACACCGCACGAGGGGGGTAACCAGTTGATGTTACAAGGCTGACGATTAGCCCCCTTGCTGTTCCACATGACACTGGGAAAGACTCCAACAGGCAACCTTAATGCCTGTTTCAGCATCTTGAAGAAATTAATGAACACAGCTTCGATGGCAAAACATTTCAATCAGGCCCTACCAGCTGTGCCTACAATTTATTTTTTAAAGCAGGTTTATTAATAAAAAAAGTTGAAAACATAACAGTAATTTTTGGAAGGAGGAAAGAGTGGTAGGTGAGAGGAATAGAGATGGGGAAGGACAATGGTGGTTAGTGCCAAAAGATGTGTTGCAGCCCCTGTGTTTGTTGAACAAATTAAGCACGTTCTGGTTTTTCACCTGCTGAAGTAGCAGCCGTGCATATGGCCCAGAAGTTAAAAATAAGGAAATATGCATACATTACCATACTTAATGGACGACCCCCTCCATTTAATATGCAAATTTCCTGAAATATTACTGAATGCCGTCTGTTCTAAATGAATAAATTTGAATTGCAATTAGAATAATCCTTTATAATTAATGAAAACTGTCAATTTTGGTTCATAAGTAATTTGATTAACTGGATGATGGGACACTTATCAAGTTCACTGGACTGCTAGGGTATGAGAAAGCTGACAAGGAAAATGGGGCAGTCCAGGCACTCAGACACCACTGGAATATTATCCTAAATTATTGATAACAGAAGCCAATGAACTTCAGAAAGTGAACTCTGTGGGCCTTATTTAAAAGGACATTTCAGCATGGTGATATACAGTCATAACAGCCTGTACAGATGATAACACTGCGTCACTAGCCCCCTTCATTAGGAAAAAGACCCACAAGCAATGGCAAGCAGCTAGTTAAATTTGAAATTTACACATTCCAGCTGCTTCCATAGAAAGAAAATAATGTTCGCACAATAAATGTAAAAGAAACAATGCAAACTATGTGCAATCAAGTTTATTATAATACATCACAGACATTATTTCATATTAGATTGTCACTGAAAAAAGGTACCGTTTCTACACCTGGTTTTCTATCTATCATTTATCTTGCAATTGGAACACAAAACTAGTTATTTTGTTCTGCTTTAATGTTTGGACTTAAGAAAAACTGGATTCACTTGGCATTAATCTAATTTTTAAGAATAAAGTAAAAGCTAACACCACTGACTGGCCACACTGTTATAGGCAGTGGTGGGATACAAATAATTTAACAACCGGTTCCGGTGGTGGGATTTAAATAATTTAACAACTGTTTGTTAACAAGCACCATTTTAACAACCGGTTCTGCCGAAGTGGGGCAAACCTGCTGAATCCCACCACTGGTTATAGGTATTACTGGGATCTTGAACAGGTTATGGCTGGAAGGGTCAAATACTGTGCTTCTTGTATAATTTCTCGGTCTACGACACTTGTAGACTATAGCCCAGTGAAAAGATTCTCACTAGGGCTGAAAAACTATGAACGGTAAAAAATAGTTCTGCTAACCGTAAAGGATCTGGCAGTCCACACAGAGCAGGATTTTTTACCATATGAAGTGGCCTTATATGAGTCAGATCATTAGTGTACCTAGATCAGTATTTCCTGCTCTGATTGATGATGGGTCTCCGGGGTCTTGGAAAGAGAGCAATCTTATCCTGCACCTGCTGCCTAAAAAGCATCTTACTGGAGTTTCCAAGGTTCAACCTTTCTGCATGCAAATTATGCACCCTACCACTAAGTAATAGCTCCTTTTTTGTCCTGGCTAATGATGTCTAATCACTGTGTTTTCTTACTTCTTAGCCATTGGTACTATATTGGTACAAGATACAAAGAACACTTTGCAAATCCATGGAAGCTTCTGACTTGCTCTTCTCTTGCAACACTCTCCCTCCCTCTCCCTCTCACAACCCGTGAGAAATTGCTTTTAAAAATGAGAAGAATTTCCAATTTCCAAAATGTTTTGATGTGGCACATGAGTCTGGTCAGTTGTTTAAAAGCAGCAAATGCAAACCTTAGACTGGGTTAGAGCAAGCCAATACATGAACCTACGTAGCTCTTTAGATTTTCACCATAATATAGTTTCCTTTCTTGAATTCTACCCTTCCATCAGCTCACCCCCTCCTGCCAACACACTCACCTCCTGTGGGGATAAATATTCCCAATCCTATTAAAGCTTACCTAAGCCCATCCCTTCCATGGATAATTCAATAACAATGCCATTCTGTGAAAACTTACTCCAGCCTAAACCTACTGATTCAATGACTAGGATATAGAATTGCACTATGAAGGCTGCATTTCACCTGTATGCCTATCTAATTTAACAGAAACAGCATTTCATTGTATTCAAATGATTAATTTTTCAAAAACTCAGTTTATGCAAATCCCTAATGATCTACATCTTTCTTTCAACATAAAGGAAGTAGGTACTGTGCAGTAAAGACTTACTATGCTGAGCAAAAGCACATTCAGTTGTGGGCACATTAGGTACTCTGCCACTTTTCCAATGCTCAGGTTTTGAGCAAGGCCTCACAGTCTACGCTCCATTTTTTCTCGCACTTCTGCTGTGTAACCCTCCACCTCCCTCACTGTCTTCTTCATGGGATCCCCATAATTTTCTTCTCAATCTTTGTCATTCTGAAACCTATGCTTGTCTCTTTTAAGAAGTATTCCAGGTTCTTCACACACTGGTGACACGGCCCAGTGATAGAGCAACTCCTTTGAATGCACAAGGTCCCAGGATCAATTCTCAGAATCTCCAGTTCAAAAGGTCTGCTAACCTCTTTCATAGATCCTGCAAAGCTGCTATCAGACCAATCTTTTAGACCACTGATCTAACTCACTATATGGCAGCTTCATGTGTTCACTCTCAGTTTATCTTTATTGTATTGCCTGGTGTTCCCAGGATTCAAAGAATACACAAATGCCACCTCAACAAGATAGCAAAGTGGAGACAGCAAATACTCTCCAATCTTAAAGGCTCGGGTAACTGCAAAAAAAAAACACTATTTCGCTTTCGGATTTCAAGAACTCCTGACTTTAGTGGCTGAAACAGAAATAATGGAAGCGGAAGAAAGGGAACTAATACAGAGCAGAATTTAAGATGATGTAATAATAAATCAATTTAGTCACTTGCCTTATTGAATTTACAACCATGCTGATTATATGTATGACTACCAAGCTTTTTTAAGTTAGAAGAAGTGATACAGGGCAAGAATATCCTGTGTGGCCGTGCCCTGAACAAATGAAACTTTTTGAATGCATTAGGCCTTATTAATTTCTTTCTAAAGATGAATCAAGCCATTTCTGTGTCAATAAAAGCCCACCTGGAGCAAGGAATCACAGAGCACTAGGGAAGAAGCAGCAATTTCTTTGTGTTTTCATTTATTTTAAATTTGCATGTTGTTAAAACAAACATAGAAATCAGCCATATGGACACTTAGTTTTGGTACAGTATCTTCGTCTGTCATCACATTTGGAGAAAACACATGCATGCATGCACACAATGCTAGAGCTGAGTCTTGAAGAAAAAGAAAACAGCACATGAGAAAACATATGCACATGCTTTTGACCTCATCAGATGGCAATTTATGATTATTTCATATAGATGCTATGAAAATCAGAGAGATTGTTGCTGATGGGCGATATTTTAAAGATCGATGTCTTATCATAAAGGTAAACCTTGATTTTAACTAGCACTCCATGAAGTATAATTCAGTTCAGCTTACCCAAAAGAAATACACCTCTACATACCTTATTTTGAATTCAAACCTTAGACCCAGCGCATGTAAGACAGGGGCTTAATAGCTTTCCAAACTCTCATTTGCCCTCCGTTATACAACCAGCTGACACTGAAAATAATTAATGCCCTTTAGGACTCACATCTGCTCCTATGCTTCCATGTCAAGGCTTTTAATTGGGCTATTTTGGCATTTGGAGACAATGGCAAGGTGAAATAACCTTTCTTTAATATTTCTGAGGTCAGAAGCTAGTCCTGCCAAAGGTCACCCTTTAGGTTCACAAATGAGTCATTTGTATCACCTAATGCAATCTGTGACTTGCAAATTGCATGGGGATATGTTATAGTGCATTAATTAGTCCATGTGATGCATACGGAATTCATCATTAGTGGCTGTAGCTTGGGCGGGCATGCCAATGCTTGTTTTGGTGGGCTGAGGTAGCTGATTATATTGCATATTCTCTTGCTAAGGGTGGCCTTTAATGTCTGGCGCTGTTTGCCTCTCAGAAAATCTGGCAAGGATGAGCTGCTCTCTTCTCACATGGATACATTCACTCTTCCTTTTTATTTCAAAAGTATTATGTAAAGAGACACTTAATATGTCAATTCTGTCTTTGAATAACACTTACAGATAAGTGATGAAATAAAGAGGAATACCCTTTAAGGCTATCGAAGCTCTAGTCCCCTTTAGAAATAACAAAAAGGACTACCCCTTCTTTATTAAGAATATCTTTCTGTCTTGAATAAGCAAAGGATCCAAGTGAGCCGTCCTGAATAGCTACTCACTGCTACCATGCTCCACATAATACTAATACGTAGTTAACTTAAAAGTGCTTCGATAAAGAAAGCAAGTGTCCATCTGCAATTGTTCGTATTATTTTATTCTGCTCAAAGATAAAGGATCGGCAGCTGACTCAGTAACTGGGGCATCCTATCTATAAAGGTGAACTGGGCTTCCTAGAATGCCATGTTGCTAAAGAAGACAGAGTTAAATATTCTCCCCTCCCCCTATCCCAGTTAAGTGCCATCAAGTCACGTTTGACTTATGGCAACCTTTCAAATCATGCTTTAATTAACAGTCTTGCTTTGATCTTGCAAACTGAAGGCCCTACGTCTTGGATTGACTCAATCCATTTTATGCAGGGTCTTTCTCTTTTCCTGCTTTCAGCTTTTCTTCACATTGTTGTCTTTTCCAGTGACTCTGATCTTTTCATAAAGTGATCTAAAGCCCACTTATTTGTCTTTATGGCAGTCCACAGTATCTCTAAAACTCTCTTTCAGCGCTATATTTCACAGGTGTTTATATCCTGTTCCACAAAACTTGGATTAAAAAATATATACATGCATATAATTCTGTTTCTTGATCGGAGTAATATAAATATATAGCAACCTATTTAGCCTATTCATCCCTATGACTGAAGGGGGGGAAACCAATCCCTATGAAAAAATATAACTTTTAGCTGCTACATTCCTGATCTGCAATTACATCAAAATCACATTAATTGAGCTATAATACTGTCAGGCTCAGCAGCTGGAAGGCATATCCATACATTCTAAAGAGATGGCCATTAATTCAGCGCTCCACTGTGTGGCAATGAAACAGGGATGTCCGTTCCTCCAACATGATTTACTCTCTTTCAAGCTGCTTAAGTGGGAACCTCTACAAAAAGATTTAAGTTAAGTGACTCTTATGCTGTGCTGGAGCTCATTTATTATTGAATTAAATTTTCATTCCTTTTAAGGGGAAAAGAGAAATATCGCTTTATATGAAACAAGGTAAAATGGCTCAAAGAAAGCAGCTATTACAATCTGGAATGGAAGTTTATATATCTAAAAATGACATCCGCATTTTTATTTTATCTTAGTTTGGTTGGATGAATGGACGGACGGACGGACAGACAGACATATATGAATGAGAAAGAGAACATGTCTTCAGTAAACTGGTCTAAACCATAATTATAAATATAGTGCAATCTTAAACCAATCTACTCAGAACCCTGTGGGTGGGGGAACAGCTCAGTAGAAGAGCACTAGTTTTGCATGAAGAAGGTCCCAGGTTTAGTCTTTGGCATCTCCAGTCAAAAGGATTTGGAAGATGGTGATGTGAAAGACTCCAGCTTGAGTCCCTGGAGAGCAGGTGCCAGTCACCAGGGGCGTATCTGCCAGAGGAACATGGGGGGGGGGTCAATTGACCCTGAGCACTATCCATTAGATCATGTGGGGGCACAAAATCACCCCCACACCCCTCCTTCAGAGAGGCACCCCTGCTTGGGCTGGGAGCCTGCCACAGACCTGCCGGGCGCCCCTTGGCCAGGCCCCGCCAGGCTACCTGGGACTGCTGCCACTCTCCTCCGCCAGCTGAGGTAAGTGGGGGGGCGGTGGGCAGGGGGGTGCTTGAGCAGGTGTTGCCCTGGGTGCCATTTTCTCCCACTACGCCTCTGTCAGTCAGAATAATAGACCACACTATAATAGACTAAAGATCTGATTCAGTTTAAGGAAGCCCCATGTGAATGTGTTTCTGACAAAGCATGCATAGGATTAGGTAACAACTTATTCTGTATCAGGCATTATCTAAGCCTCAATAGTCTAAACTTGCAAATTATCCAGATTCATTTTATATTTTCTATGTAGTTCGGTGACATCTAGGCATTATACAAGTATGCTTCCCTTTGTGATACTTCTGATTATTCAAACTTTGGCAACTTCACATACCTATTCTTGTTCCTTAAATGTGCTGATTATCAGTAAACGCAGCTTGATTATGCCTGCTAGTATATTTTTCTGGCTGCAACTGGAAATCTCTTTTACTCTAATTTAGTATGGTAGAAGGTTTGAATACCATGAAGGAGGAAGTCCTTATACCTACTTGGCATCTGTTAAGATCTGTACAATATCAAGTTATTTCTTGGACAGTAGCTGTTTCACTTCCTGCAACCTCATATTTTTTCTTGCCTTAAAAAACCCTCCAGTCAACTAAATTAATGTATATTTTAAGATATTTTGTATGCCTTTATATCATTCAGATTTTAACTCACACCATATCTAAATCCTGATGTTTCCTTTGTAATTAGTAATAATGCACCATGCAAAATGATAAAATTGATGAATGGCTAACAACTGGGAAGATATACTTGATTTAGAAAGATCCAGCCAAAGAGTCAACACATGAAAACTTCAGGCCAATAACAATGTTCGAACTGCTCATCGGCATAATAGCGGATAACATCATGGACTACTTGGAAGCCAATAACATCCTACCAGTAGAGCAAGAAGGGAACAAAAGGAGGAGCAAGGGTACAAAAGATTAAGTCCTGATAGACAAAAGGATAAGGGAGAATTGCAGAACAAATTTGCACATGACCTGGATCGATTACAAGGAGGCATTCAACTCACTGCCCCATAGTTGGATCATGAAATGTGTGGAAATAATTGGTGTCAACAAAAACATAAGAATATTCACTGAAAAAGCAATGAGTGAAGAACTGAATTGACAGTCAGAAATGAAAATTATGGAACAGTCAACATCAAGCAAGGAATTTTCCAAGGCACTGCAGTGATGCGGCAACACTCCAGTGGGCCCACAACGGTTTATTCAAAAATCGCTCACCGAGTGTGTCTTTTCAACAACAGCACTCCGCAGTCAGTGTCATGCGCCCGCCAGGAATTGGTGCCGCAGAGCCCACCTCCCACAATGGTGGCCCACACTGGCCAATCCTGGTGCCAAACGCCCGTTACGTCTACTGTGGGGGGAAAAGAACGCCATTTGCAAAGCCCAGCCATGTGAAGTGCTGGGGTTCAGCTAATGTGTTACGAGTCTACAGAGCGCCCACCCAAGTGAAAGTTCAGTTGCTGCACCGTTGTCAATAACACTGACAGCACAGTGCTGTAATTGGCTGTGCTGAAACGGCCTGAGAGTGATGGCATAGAATGCCTGATGACCAACTAATGAAGTATGATCAAAAAGAAACCGATAGATACCTGGGCATTTTGCAGCTGGATAACATCAAGCACAGGCAAGTGAAGACTGTGGTCAGCAGAGAATACACTCAGAGGGTCGGGAAAATATTGAAATCCAAATTAAATGGTGGGAATACCATCAAGGCCATCAACACCTGGGCCATACCTATAATCAGGTACACTGCAGGAATCATCAAATGGACATAGACTGAGTTGGACGCATTGGATAGAAAAACTTGAACGTTTATGACAATGCACCATGCCTTACACCCACACAGTGATGCTGATAGATTATACATTTCCCCAGAGATCTGGTGGCAGAGGCTTACTGCAAATACAGCAAACAGTGGAAGAAACATGCGCTGGCCAATTATGTGAATGAAAGTCAAGAACAGACATTGACTGAAGTGAAGAACAGACATTTGCTGAAGACCCAGAAAACCAAACAAGAATACAGAAAAAATGTGATTAAAATGAGGACTGAAAGCTGGTACAACAAAGCACTGCATTACCAATTTCTGGAGAATATCAAGGACAAGGTGGACAGCGAAAAGACCTGGCTGTGGTTAACAACTGGAACTCTGAAAAAGGAAACTGAATCCCTGATTTTAGCTGCTCAAAAGCAAGTCATTAAAACAAATTTGATCAAGGCCAGAATCGAAAAATCCTCGGATAATGCAAAGTGTAGATTGTACAAAGAAGCTGATGAAACTGTAGATCATGTCCTCAGCTGCTGCAAAAAGATCACCCAGACTGAGTACAGAGGCACAACTCAGTGGCCAAGATGATCCACTGGAATTTATGCAAGAATTACAACATTAGAACAGCTAAAAACTGGTGGGAACACTGTCCAGAGAAAGTAAAGGAAAATGTGAAGATCAAGATCCTGTGGGACTTTCGAACCTGAACAGACAAAGGGTTGAAACGTAATACACCGGACATCACAGTGATCGAGGATAAGAAGTGACCATCATTGATATAGAAGTACCTGGTGACAGTACGGTCATTCAAAAAGAACATGAGAAGGTCACTAAATACCATGATTTGAAAATCGAGCTTCAGCGTCTATGGCACAAACCAGCTGCGGTCGTCCCAGTGGTAAGAACATAAGAACATAAGAACAAGCCAGCTGGATCAGACCAGAGTCCATCTAGTCCAGCTCTCTGTAACTCGCAGTGGCCCACCAGGTGCCTTTGGGAGTTCACATGTAGGATGTGAAAGCAATGGCTTTCTGCGGCTGTTGCTCCCGAGCACCTGGACTGTTAAGGCATTTGCAATCTCAGATCAAAGAGGATCAAGATTGGTAGCCATAAATCGACTTCTCCTCCATAAATCTGTCCAAGCCCCTTTTAAAGCTATCCAGGTTAGTGGCCATCACCACCTCCTGTGGCAGCATATTCCAAACACCAATCACACGTTGCGTGAATGGAAGTCGGCATCCTGGGCACTATTCCAAAAACACTAGGGCAGCACTTGAAACATCTTCAAATCGACAAAATTAACATCTGTCAGATTCAGAAGGCAACCCTACTGTGATCTGCACGAATACTATGCTGATACATTACAACTTCCTAGGCCTCTGGGTGAGGATCGAATTGTAATGAAAGGCCAACAACCAGCTAAAGCTGTGAAATCAACAAATAGTAGTTGGCTTCCACCTGGGCTTTTGGAATGCCGCAGCTGCAGTGCTTCAGACTTATGCTACCAGAAAGGGTAATGTAACTCCATTAAGTTCCACAAAAGGCTTCCAGGCGGCCAGATTTTGATTCCCCCCCCCTTTTTTTGCTGCCTCCCATGCCACCTGGAAGTCCTCTGGTGGCAGCATGGTGGTGCAGAAGTGACACCATCTCTGATTGCCTCAGGCTGTGAACTGGACTGTAAATCTGCCCACAGAGGTTTTCCTCCACTTTTGTTTTCAAACCGGAGCACATTTTTTTAACCACTCACACAACATTGTGCTCTAATTGTACTCTTTCAGATGTTCCCCATCGTCAGTAATTTATTTAGTATTCAGTACTCTGCTGATTTACTCCAGTCTTTTATGGGGGAAAAACCCGTAGACCAGATGCATCTAGGTGTACATTTGGAAAAATAGTATCCATATTGGCACCACTTTTCCCGCTATCAGTACCTCGCAGATGACATTTTCCCCACCACACCACTAGAGGGCTTTTTGAAGCCTTCTTTTTTTAAAAAAAATAGTAATTGGTACAGAGCTTTAGCACTTTAGTAAGAAGGGGGAAAGTGTGCAGAAAATTCCCATGTGGAAGCTCTGTTGGCAATGCAAATGATTTACATTACGTTACATACATTAGCAGCAACAGTGAAAGTAACACAAAAAATTATCACTGTGTGGGAGCTACCTAGGTTGCATACATTTAAAAAGAGATTATACAAATGCATGAAGGATAGGTCTATCAGTGCTACTCGACTAAACTGATGACTAAAGTGAACCTTCATATTCAAAGGCAGTATCCCACTAAATACCAGTTTCTGGTAGCTACTATGTTCTTGGGTTTCGTATGAGCATTCAAGGGACATCTGCTTGGCAACTGCGGAAAAATTTGGCCTAATCCAGGAATGGCCTTAATGTAACAAAATTTTTCATATTAATACCAACCCAAAATCTTAAGACATAGGTCACTATGTTTCCAATACACTGTCAAAATATCAATAATTACAAAGAAATGTGGAATAATCCGTCCCAAATTTTGTTAGTTTATTAGTGTCAGACAGTTAAACACTGGCCAACTGTATAATCTATGTATTAAATAAAAATGAGTCAGAAAACAAGGTGTTGGGTTCCATGAATGTCAGCATCTTTACAAGCAACAAGACAGTCTTGGGTACTCCATAAATTTCATCCCATTTTTATGTATTCATATTTTATGTATTTAAAGCACATATTAATTACTTCTCTTTCTTACAAAGCTCAAGGTGGCTTACAAACACAGATAAAAGACATCAGATAAAATACATGATGTTTAGATGTCCCTTCTACTAAACAGAAAATGGTATTATCCAGTGCAGTCCCAAGTACCCACTTTAAGCAGTCATAAGCTGCAATCTTCACCCCTTAAAGATTCCTTCAAAATGTAATGTCCACAATGATGGAGGTGGGGACAATTTTGGTGATAAGTGGCAATGGCCCCTGTAACACCCACTGATTATCCTGAGTCCCACATTGAAGGATATGTGGTATGTATATTTTTAAAATATTACTGGATAAAATTAGGATATGAATGCCAAACATTTCTATGGTGAATTAGATAGCATTCTGTCCCAGTAGATAGGACAATAGTGAGCAAAAATCATGCCTGCCTGACAGTCAAATAAAGATTAATTCTATACAAGCGCCCCATGCTCGACCTCTGTGCCTAAGGATAGTAACATCAAAACACAGCCATCAGAATGCTGCCAGATTATGTGCTTTGCAAAATGCATATGAGAGAAAAATACAGAGCCTTAATATTCACTGCTGATGTCATCATTTATTATTTTACAAGCGATTAAACTTACTAGGAACTGTTCAAAAATAAAATTAGACCAGGGCCTATCCACAAACTGACATTCTGAACCAGTCTTAAAATAAACAGAATTCATCAAGCTGAGAATTTGGCATCCATTTATTTACTCATTGAAGAGAGAGACGAAGCATTAAGCAAAAGCCTGCCTGTTTAAAATAAATGGTTAACCCATAGAATCAAATTGGCTAAATGTTCCAGAGGAAAACACACTTTAAAAAGAAAATCAACCCTACCAGATCCCCTGTAATGGTGTCATTTACACTCCAGTCACATGAGCTTAAAACGCAAGACCCTTTCATAATTAGGTACGTACACTATACCGGCTCCCTGCCTAATTAGCAAATTATGTTGAAAATAGCATCCTGCTAATTAACGGTTATTATGGCATTCCTGAAGCTGAAGCTTTAATTATCACCAACCCTAATGCTTGTGTACAGGAAAAAAAATCTTTCCTTAAATGATCAATAAGGGCAGGAGATTATTATCAGGGAAATCTGCTGACGGCTGATTAATTTGTTTGATGCAGAGTTGCTGTGTGTTTCATATTATTTTATCGAAGTTGCAGGGAAAAGGTACATAATTTGGTTTCATTAGCAACTACTGCTATTTATCACGAGAAGATGCCCCTTTCCTTTTTAGTTGTTTGTTCAATTCCCTCTGTGTTTTTGCCTGCACCAGCATCAAAGTCAAGAGCAAGGAAGTTTTAATTAAGTGACACTAATGAGGTCGTTGAAAATGATACTTCAGCAATTCAGCATGCTGTTAAATGTGTTTATTCTATAATGTCATCAAAGGTGATTGTTTTCCCTTGTAATAGATAAAATTCATTACCATAAGCATTGTACTTCCAAGTGTAAGGAATACAAGATGCAAGTTAGTCAGGTGTGTTTCTGTTACATGCCGCTTTTAATCTGCCTCCCAGAATGACTGGATACTTAAACTTCATTTCAAAGTGTAGCATTACTTCATTCTCCATTTTTAAAAGCACATGCCATAGTTCATGCTGTTCAGAATTTATCCCTAATTAATCTGCCTAAGTCTTTCCAAGCAGACATTTCTCTGTGTTTGTTGTAAACATTGTACTTCAAAAAAATTAACATTTAGGATTTTTTTGAAAAATTTAAGACCTCTATATTTTATGCTCTGTGTCTTGTTCATTGGTCATCTAAACATTACATTTTTGTTTATCTCATTCCTAATCCATTTTACTTACACCGAGGTGCGGCAATGCAATATTGTTTTCTTGAAACCTGCAAGTCAGTAAAAAAATGTTGTGTCTCCTACAATGAATACATGTGAACTTGTTCTGCTGCTTATACCAGCTGACATATCACTAGATAAATACTGCTTCAAAACACAGGAAAAGTCTAAGTGTATTTTTTTAACTCTTGGGATTAGAACCTGTTTTGTCTTTCTCTTTTTAAACCAAATAGGATGTACATGCTAATATATGGCACAATAGTTCCTGCAAATGTAATTTTTTCCATCGTCTGTGGTGACAACACCTATAAGGCCAAATAGTGTGTTTTATTGTTACCAAAAAAACCCTCCTCCAAAAATAAAAGCACTGTGGATTTTGACCTATCCGTTATGTAGATCGATAGGACTGCAATAAAAGTTACTTCTTACTACTATCACAAGGCTACAACTATTCCAAGAGAACAGTGACTGGCTACAGTCAGCCATGCCTCTGAAACTTTAAGAATTAATCATTGAAATGTGCTCTGTGTGCCACACTAGTTACAACTTCTTCAGAAGTTCAGTTTTGATGCTACAATCATGCGTAATGGAAATCAGTACACTATCAGTGATCTTTCCAACATGAATAATTGCCATTTTGTGTGAATATATCCAGCCTGCCCCTGACTTGCCCCAATCAGAGCTAGGAGAACTCCCTGTTCTGGAGAGCCAAGACGGGGAGACATTTGGGCCTCAATTGTTGGGTCTTCTGCCAACCCCATAGATGTGGAGAGGAAGCCAGAAGAAATAGGAAGAGCATACAGAGCTGCCCAGACCCTAAACATGGCCACAGCACCGGCTGATAACATTGTTGCCCAGCAACAAGTCTCTTGGGGCTTTGGATGTTGAGAGGAAGCCTGCCAGAAGAGCCTGGTAGATGTGATTACAACTGTGCAGAAAGAAGACCTCACCTGCTGGCCACGAACTGCAAACCAGGACATAAGGAACCCAACATGGTCAGCGATGACAGAAGGGGTAAGGGTAAGCCCAGGCTGGAGGAAAGCAGGAGGTGACCTGTTGGGAGATCTCAGGCAGACTTTGGGGCTAGAAAGTCAGGAAAGGGGATAGGAACACACACTTGTTATGGTTACTGAGAGGAAGCAAAAGATGATATAACTGGAGATGAATCGAGTGGGGGCAGGACTCAGAAGTGCAGTAAAGGAGAGAAACTTGGGATAATGCGACAGAGGCAACAATGTCACCTGTTATCTCAGGGTGATGTGGGGGCAGGTACAACCATGCTGGTATGACACCTGCATGTGATATTACTTCCAGCAAAAACTGGAAGTGATGTTGTACCATCAAGATATCATTTGTCTATAGCACACTGGCAAATCCTAGAGCAGGGTTCCCCAACTTACTGAGCCTGCATGAATCTTTGGAAGGTTTGAGCTTGTAGGAACCAATGGCCCTTTCCACACCACAACGGTGTGGGGGTGCATCAGCATAAAAGACGCCGACGCACCCCCCCGGGACCATTCGCATGGATGGTACCAGGAGGGCGGCAGGCGGTGGCGCAGCCTTCACACAGGCTGCGCCATCCCTGAAAACTTACCTCATCCCCTGGCCTCCGGCTCGTCGCAGAGGCCAGGGGACATGCCCCCACAGGCTGGAGCGACAGCTCTAGAGTCGCAGGCCAGGGGGGCATGTCCCCTGGCCTCTGCGACAAGCCGGAAGCCAGGAGACGAGGTAAGCTTTCAGGGATGGTGCGGGGGACATGGCGCCTTCCAGCCACTGCCGTTCGCACGGCAGCGTTTGGAAGCCACTGTTTCCAGAAAACCTCGCTCGGGGAGCGAGGTTGGGAAACAGTGGCTTTGCGTTGCTGGGGGGAGCGAGGGCAGTGCTGCTGCGATGCAGCAGCGCCCCCCCCATGTGAACAGCTCCCTAGGGACGGCATTTTTGCCGTCCCTAGGGCACTGTTTTTGGCCCGTGCGGAAGGGCCAATGTTTCTTAAAGAATCAGGAACTGCTTCTATTATTTTGCCCCCCGCCCCTAGATTTCAGATTTTTCTGCACACATGAGGCTTTTCTCAGGTTTGTAGAAAAATATATCTTGTCCATGATCCAGTCTCTGGATTTAAGCATCCACATATTTGACCACTTTGTGAATTAGCTATATTGATGCTCCTGCCTCTAAATACCTTTAATTTGCTTTTTATTTTTGTATTGATTTGATGCTACTTTATTGTTGAATTTGGGCCAGTAAAGCACGGCAGTAAAATGGGACTGATAGGTAGACAGGGAGGTAAAAATTATCATTAATATATGGAACACACACCAAGCAACATAAGTAAGAAGGTTTAAAAGACCATTAGCACTGAATCCTGGACTGAAAGTGGTGTTGATTTGTGCAGAAAATGCTTGTACTTCACTGACTCCTAAGATGCACTGACTACTAAGAATGGCTTGCTTCCAAGGTTCAGTTTCTTCAGATAGGGTTTTTTTATTTGTTTGTTTTACACCAGGACAAATCACTGTCATTCCTGAAGAACATAACTATGGATACAGACAGATGTACTACGCAAGCAGTTCTATCCTTCAGAATCAGGAAAAACTAGATCAGTTTGTCCTAAACTGTGGTAGAGCAGACATTTGCTTCTTTCTCTTCCTGCTTACAGCCATTAAGGTTGGTCATAGAGGTGTAAAGATTTTTTTTTTAAAAAAATGTTTTTTTAAAACTTTGTCCTGTTTTATATGCCAATAAAGGCTTGTGTTGTGTTGTGTGTGTTTTTTTAATCTGACAGAAAAAGTAAAGATAAAATAAGTGTGTAAGGTCTGAGGATGAAGTCACAAAATTGCATGGATGCATTAGCAGCTGTTATTCAGAGTCACTAAGGCCGTTTCCGCACGGCCCATTAACGACGGCCTGGGGGCGCTAAAAACGCAAAGCGCCAGCCCAGGGTCCGCCGTTCCCGCATTGCAGGCGCCTAACTCCTCGCTTCCCTCCCCAGGGCGACCTCCTTAGGTTACTTCCTAAACTTAACAACCCCTTTAAAGGGTTGTTGTTGGGGAGGAAGCTGTCTTCAACGATCGGCGGTCGCGGTGCTTAACCGCGCTACCAGGAAGATGTTCCGCCATCTTTGCGCTTCAATTTCACGATGTTCTCGGTCCGTTCGTTGCCAGAGCCCCGCCATTACCCTCGACCACCTCCAGGGGGTCGGAGGGCAGCATGTACGGGCTGGGCGACACCCAGCAGGCCACTCACGAGGACATAAATTGTACATCGCGTCGGGAGGGCGTCTGGCCCGCCCGCATCTCCGACCTCCAGGGTGGGAGGGCAATGAGGCGCTCAGTCGTGGCACGCCTGCCGCCTGTCGGCGCTCTGGCTTGGCCCGTTCAAGCATGCTCGTGCATGGTCGGAACGGGCTCTCCGCTCACGCCGCCAGAACTCTTGGCGGCGTGGGGGCGAATGGAGGCCGTGCGGAAACGGCCTAAGACATTGTGGAGTACAAAATTCTAAGGAAGCATTTACAGTGGGGCTCATGGAGCCAAGCATGTGATTTGCTTTCATATAATTTGGCTTGGGGCTAGAGTTACCAGTTTGGAGAGGCAACAGAATAAGATTGCCAGTTCCAGGTGGCATTAGGCAATCCCCCACTGCCACGCCCAATTGCCCACCACCAAACGTATAATGGTGCTAAGAGGAAAATAGTGTTGTTGATGACCCAGATGTCATTTCTGGGTAAAGCCCTAGCTGTGACATTACAAGGAACAGTGACACTCTAGGGATTCAATTGGTCTTTATGGGCTTTACCATATTGATTTGTGATATTCCTAAAGTGGATGTGATACCCGCTTTTTTAACCTGAAATGAAGTTGGCCATGCCATTTTCCCAGGCTCCATCCCTGGAAAGCTCCTAATGGTTGCCAGCAGTGGGTTTCCAACCCTATCCTTTCTCTCAGAGCCTGTGGTGACTCTACCAGTGTTATGTGGTAGATTCACCAGTTCAAATTTCATCTCAGCCAAAAAGTGAGCTCTTGAATAGCCTTAGGGAGGTCACTTACTCTCAACTCTGGTTTTCCTGTGTAATACGGAACTACTTGTAAATATTACTAAAATAATCTACATAAGGCACATTAGTACTAAAGTTCTGTATTGGTGATAAGAGAGTGATGACAAGGAAAATTATTTGCTCAAGGTGAACCAGTCCTCTATGCCACCTCTCAAACAATTATTTTATACTTCTAAACTGCTCTGGGGCATGCTAAGACTTAAAGCCCAATTCTATGTACATCAAGGAGAGTTTCTTAAATCTCACTATAATGAGTCTCCAGAGTCAAGACACCCGTTCAAGCCTTCTCACATTATCCTTAGGCCTCTGGGGATAGTGCAGTTTAAATATCCAAATAAATACTTACCTGCAGTCATTATAATTGTGGTAGAAGGCGAGTCTGGAGTCAAGTTCCCATCAACAATCACAATGAAGGGGGAAAAACCCAAACCAACCCATAGAAAAATACAAGATTTACCCTTTCATCTCTGGTAGTACAAATCAACCCAAGGTAAGAGTGGGGTGGGATTCTATGTGTGTAAGAGAGACAAAGTTCATATGGCTGAAAGCTGTTTGCTTCTTGGGCAAACTGGAATACTGAAAATTGCCACCTTAACAGAACTTTTCATAACACTCTTGTGTGTCACAAAAACAGCTGAAATTTTTGAAAATATGATTTTGTTGCCATAATTTGTAATGTTGGTATATCTTCCCATGAATTACCACAATTTTTAAAGGGATGATACGCTGTAATATTTGATGCCTGCCACCTCCATGCCTTAAACAAACAATCAAACACACAGCTGATGCTTTTCAAAGGCAGGCATTATTCGGCTGAATTCATTCTTGATCTATTGTGGGTAACTCTCCCTTTGACTGACATGTGACATTCTTGTATTCATGGATGGGAAAGCAAAGCTCTTGATGGTTATCGACATAAGAAAATGTCATGTCTGAATATGTTTCAGCAGGACCTTTCTCTCTTCGTTCCAGTCTCTTCCCTGTCCCCCCTCCCCACAGACAGTTTGTTATATTTAATGCCATGAAAGCCCTCTGAAAGGGACTCATAATCTAAACCCTTAATTATTCTCAAGAGTTTTCGAGTGGCACTTAATTGCCAGACAACACTGCAAATCACATTTGCTTTACGTCTCTTACAAGGCATAGCAGACCACATTCTGCCTTTCTTTACACTAGTGTGGCTGAAACTAAAAGTTTCCTTGGTGGCTCAAAAGTGTTATTGATAAAACAAGTTTCTCCTTTTTCTGAAAGTCTTCGGGTGTTAATCATTCTGTATTCTTTAGCTGAAAAAAGAAACAGCTGGCTTCTCCTGAAAGCAAAGAGTGTGGTGACTCTCAGTGAGGCAAAACTGCCGCAAACTGCTGCATAAAGCATACTGCTGAAAACTGCTGAAAGACAGGTTGCGAGCAACTTGGATTAGGAGGAAAATAGGCAAAAAATCAGGTAGTCATTATCAGAATCCAAACTATGTATACTATCTGATAGGGGAAAGGGGTTCATTTGCCTTGCATATTATTTTAAAATGAAAACATTACAATGAAATATAAATTTTAAAAAACTACATAATGGTCCATCTGCGCAGCACAAATGAGACATCCTGAGGACCTTTAAAAATGAGTTGGGAAGGAATTCTGCATAACTTTTTTCCCCAAGATGTCCTCAGGACACCATATTTCAGCTCAAGGGGTCTTTTTTTAAAAAAAACTGCTTCGAAGTGCACCTTTTTTCCTTAAGACATCCCCTGCCTGGCTGTGCAGAATGCAGAACTCAGGAAGCGTCTTGTTTTTTCTGCCCAACCATTTCACTCTCTGGTCAGCTTCAATCTCCGCTTGCGCCCAACATTTTGTGTGCTGGTGAAAAGATTCTCCCTACCTCCATTTCCTGAAGGTTGCCTCAGGTCATTTGTTCAATGGGAGTTCTCTGATCTGTTAAGATTCTCTTATGCATGTGTGTGTATCTTCGAAGATAGCTCCTCCAATTTTTTTTAAAGGAAAACTGTATATTGCCAGAATTAGCAGGAAGAGTTGAGTACAACTACGTACTTTTGGGGCTTAAAAGGCACCCAGGATCAAATCCTGCAGAGCAAACATCCTGGGGCAACCTTCAGCAAATGGAATCAGGGAGAATCCCTTCACCAGCACACACAGGCCGCTTCCTCACGGCCACATTGGGGGCCGGGTCAGTGTACATGACGCCAACCCAACCCCCCCGGGACCGTTCGCACGAACGGTCCCAGTAACGACCGGGAAGACGGTGCCACCCTGCGCCGTCGCCCAATCAACTTACCGTCCCTGCGACCCCCCTGCCCTGCGCGACCGCTCCAGAGTCGCAGGGTGGGGGGAGTGTCCCCAGGCCTCGGCAACACACCGGACGGTCGCAGGGACGGTAAGTCGATTGGGCAAGGGGGGAGGGATGGTACCTTCCAGCTGCTGGAAGCCGTCGTTTTCCAAAAACCTCGCTCAGGGAGCGAGGCGGGAAAATGGCGGCTTCACACCACTGGGGAGGAGCGAGGGCGGGGCGGCTGCGAAGCAGCTGCGCCCCCCATGCGAACAGCTCCCTCGGGACGGCGTTTTTGCCGTCTCCAGGGCGCTGTAAAAGGCCCGTGCAGAAAGGGCCACAATGTCAGGTGCAAGTGAAGGGTGAAACTGATCAGAGAGTAAAACAGTTGGGCAGGAAAAAGCCTCTTTCCCCCTCTGATACTTCTGCTGTCCTGAACCAAACCAGCAGCTGCTTCATTTTAAGACATCTCCCAGACTTATTTTGGGTGTGTAGAGTGATAAGAAGCAGTCGCCCCTTTTTAAGACATTGCACAGATATCTTTTTGTGCTGTGTGGAATGGACTAATGTTTTATTTTATTTTCAGTATGGAAGCATGTTTTCTGTTCAGTAGACTACAAGCCATGTTGAGAGTCAGTCAGTGCAATACATATCCTGGGGCAAATGGGGTCGGTGCCACTGCTTCACCGCCCACCACCTCCAGAGGACTTTCTGGCAGTTCAGGGAGCCAGAAAATACAGAAAACCTATCCACCAACAGAAAGCCCTCTATAGGGCAATGGACTTATGCCACCTTTTTGGGTGGCATACATCCAAGCCCCAGGATTTGGCATGCCTGCCTACAAACCCAGGGTGGAAGCTGAATTACAGTGGCTCAACCCCTGGGAACACTCTGGTATGCACCTGCTGTGCTGGCAGGGCTGGCGGGAGTGCTGACACAGTGCTGAGCACTGTGTTAGGACATACCAGAGGGCTTCTGCAGCCGCCCACTAATGTGTTGCTCCTGCGCCAGAATAAGTGCCCCAGGTGGGGCAAATCTGCCAGTGTGGGCCTTTGCCATCTCCACAGGATGATTCAGCATCCCCTTCTGGATTGGGCCATTAGTGAAGACAGCAGGCTAAGCAAAGAGACACCACTGTGTCCACTATGGCTCTTTGACTATAGTCTAATACAATATAGCACATTCAGCCATTGAGATATAAAAAACTGGTCAGCAGCCACTCACAGGTTTTCTACACCCAAGCTGTTTATTAAGAGCCAACTACATGAGCAGTAAGAACTTAAGAGTTTCAGCAGCTCTGCCCTTGAAAGTCCACAACTACTCTTAACTAACTAAAAAAAGGGGTTTCAGAAAGAAGTGCATAATTAAAAACCTGGCCCAGACACAGAAATGACAGATTATCATGCTAGCTTTCATAATGAAACCAGAAGACTGTGTAAGTGGAAGAGAAAAAGTTCAAATAGTACTCATCTGGACTGCACTGGGAGTGATTTAATTGGATTTAGTAATTGGCAATGGTCAATTTCTGTACTTGCATGAACAAGTACTTCAGCCAGCAGATGTGACACAGACTCCACTTGAAGCAGGACTTCTTCTCCTTGAACTTTAACAGAGGGCTAAAACAAAGTCAGTTATGTTGAAAAGTTTGACCATTTAAGACTTAGTTGGATTTGGTTCAGCAGATTGCAAGGCATGAAAGCTTTCAATTGACGTGCTCTTGGTCTTTGGTCTATCATCCACTACGTACAGGGTTGTATCTAATGCAAAACGTGTTTGCTCTAGAGCTTTTGTGCAAGTGGAAACACAAGAAGAAGACCATATTAGCCATTAGAGCTAACTCAATCAGGCAGACCCAAGTTAGAATTTCCACCCTGCTATGGAAGCTTGCGGGATGTACTTGGCCAGTCATGTACTGTCAGCACAACCTAGCCCAGAGGGTTTTATGAGAATGGAACTGAGGAGAGGAGAATGGTGAAGCTGACTTAGATCCCTAATGGTGAGAAAGGCAGGATATAAATAAAGTAAATATACCCAGGTGATGACTCAGTGGTGACTACCATCTTCCTATCAGCCAGTTGGTTGGGTATATAATTCTTGACAATGTACACCGGCCAAAAAGAAAGTCACAAACTGAGACGTTCGAAAAAGAAAGACACCAACTAAGAATGTAGCCACAAAACAATTTTGCTTCTCCAAACCTCAAAAATCTAAGCAGAAAATCTCAAACTGATCGTGCCTTCAATTTTTAAACAACTAATTCTAAAACATTTCTTCTGACATCAACGAGACCTTCACTGGAACAACGTTGCAGGATGTATTCTAATCCCCATCATTTATTTGCGGGGCTAAATATTTCCCTGCAGTCCACTATATTAGTCCTCTGTGTTTGATCACAGTCAAAATGTTTTCAGTAAGTGCCTTAGGAATAGGATCGGGCACATTTATCCATATTGCACCGCATCTATCTGCTGTAATAAACAAATTGCCACTAATATAATTACTATTATTGTCTCCCATAGTACTGAAATATAATTTTGGAACAATTCAGGCCCCCACAGTGCACAATTACAATTATGCAGAAGTCAGTGATTTTCCAAAGCTGTCATTTGACTCATTATTTCTTGGAACTGGCCATGGTTAGCAACACCATATTTAAACTGGGTTGAAATATACACTCTGCCTGAAATATACACTCTGCCAGTTATCTCACCCATTAGCTAAAGGCCAAAGAATGCAAATTAAATGGAAACAACAACAGCAGCAGCCACAATAACACAGCTTGGGAATACTGTGTTTTGGAATAATAGGTTCTTTTGCTCTATCAGTTGTTAGCCAGTCGCTTTAAAGACCATTTATGCATGATATATATACATACTGTCAGTCCACATTGTGGCCATTCTTTATATCTTATGCAATATGTTTCAAAAGTCTATACTAAGTCTGGCAAGAAAGAATTAGACATTTTATTCCAAGCGTTCTCCAAAAACTATATCTATCTACCTAAGGTTGAATGCTGACCATATGTTGGACTAGAGAGCCATCTGGCAGCCACTCCCACTAGCATCTGCAAATGTGGATCAGCATTTCACAATATGGGCTTTCAGGGCTGGGCTTTGATTTGTTGCCCTTTGTGCTCTAACACTGCATCATTAGCATAGAAGTGAAAGTGAGACACAACAAGGAAATAAAATTGAAAATCAGTCCCAATGTGACCCCAAAGTGTTTGCAGAGTGACTAACAGTCAGGAAAAGGCAGATAAGAAAGGTTGGCAGTAGGTGCTGTTGGAACATAGATATTTCAGTTCCCTCTTGTTTTGTATCCTTTTCATCCATTTTGATAATACGCAGTGGGTGTATCTTACAAGTTTATGCATCCAGCTAGCATCTCTAGCTCTGGATCTAAGTGCACTGGAAAACCTAAAAGAACTACAAATGACAGAATCAGAAATATATCTTGATGAAATGCTGAAATATGTGCAGACGTGCTATAAAAATATAAAAATACAATTTATTGAGTTGAATAACAAGTGCCCAGTTGGATGGTAATGTATCCAAAGATTGTTCCAAAATCTATCACATGAAAAATATTGATATGTTCTCCTCATGGTTCTTTGCACTGCACCCCTAGATATTCATCATCACTTTAAAGTAAAATTCAGGATTATAGGACAAACTTGACCGTTAAAGCAGTATTAAAACATATTTGTTGTCTAGTTCTGTTACAGATCTGACCTTATTGTCGTAAAATTTTCACCAACAGAATTACTGATGCATGTTTAATATATTCTGGGTTTTCCCACAAATGTGAAGTCTGTATTTTAAGCATAATTACTTGGACCGAATCCCAATGAAATTATTCTGTAAGATATTTGGGCATTTTGGAAGCAATGCCCCAAATGCCAAAACAAATCAGTGGCATTTTGTTGATTGCTCGATTCCTCGCAGTACAAATATAATCGGTTGACGAAGGGAAATATCCCAGTTTGAGAAAGAACTCTGCATGGTTCCCGTTCCCAAAGTGGGATCGACCCATGATATTTCCCTCAATCCGGGTTTTTCAAATAATGCCAAAATCACAATATTTTTCAAAAATCCCACGTTGAACCTGCTCCCAAGGGAACATCACAGGCACCCAAACACTATTTTTCCCGCCCGCCATCTGCTCTCCCGCCTTACGTCATGTCAGTTTCGTTTCTGCTAAACTGCTGAACGGGGTAATAATCCGTCATTTCAGAAACATCCCCCAAGCACGTTGGCAGTAATTGGGAGCACCATTTCACCCAAATGTGTACAGCAATGGATTAACAACAAACGGGGCCGCTATGAGCAATGGCCTCATTTCCTTTCCTTTTTATTTTTGGGGCACTCAGAGCACCTTTGGATGTGGATGGGACATATTACTTTGCTCCCTTTTTGGACAGATTTTATTATTTTGTATATCACAGTGTTAAGGGGGGGGGGGTTGCATGCTGCATGTTTACACGTGTCGTGGATTCAGAGCCCTAATTTTTTTTTCCATACTGAAGAAATGGGAGGGGGAGGTCTTGCTTGGGCTCCCAGGGTTGCCGTAGATTCTCCACCAATTGGAAGCATTTCATTAGCAGAGGGCAGTAGCGAGGAGAAGGGAGATTGTGGTGATGGAACAGCCAATTAAAATGCAGGAAAAACAGGATGTTTGTGCCTGCACTTTGCATTTTTTAAAAAAAGGGGAAGTTGGGCCAAGGGCCTGAAAGACAACCAATTGTTTCCCTCATGGAAAACGGGCACCCACACGAAGAAGAAAAATGGAATAAAATGGACCCAGATTAAAAAATAACAAATTTAATCGGTTATTATTATGCTGTGCAGAATTGACTATTATGGATCCAAAAGTACTTACGTTAAGAGAATGAATCTCCATCAATGAAATGTGACTTTCTTACCTTTGTCCTACAGTTGCAGCCCAAAATACCCTCCCCCCAAATGCTGCTCCTGGGAAGAATAAGGGACTTTCCTCTAAGGATATGAATGGGAACTGAAGGTCTGCATGGGGAGCAGAGGGTCTGGCAAAATTACCTCTCTGCTTCATCTATAGAAATCCATTGATGAATCCACTTCCTTGTGGTTACTAAGATTAGACCTAGCACACGGTCTAGTTACTTAGCATAATGGATTATATTGATACCAACTCCCTAGCAGAAATGGTCAGAAAACTGATTATTGGTCAGTGTCTGAAAAATGTTCATATTATATACGCGTATTATATACACACATATATAAAATGTACATATCATACACACACTATATATAACATTATGGGTATGTGATTGAGATCCAGGTTGTTTGGCCTATAGGGTGTTCAGAAATGGTCATCTGGAAGCCTCTTCTAACCTTCTGTGACCACACATTTGGCTTACGCTGTTGCAATTACCTTGTACCAGACCTGCCACTGGTTTGTAAGACTTCAACGGTGCAAACATCAGAAACGGGCCAAGCAAAAGAGGCAGTAGCTCTTATACAGATGTAGTACATGAGAACAGTGTAGTTCGAATCTTAGGCTCATTCCGCACATGCAGAATAATGCACTTTCAAACTGTTTTCAATGCTCTTTGAAGCTGTGCGGAACGGCAAAATCCACTTGAAAACAGTTGTGAAAGTGGTTTGAAAACGCATTATTTTGCGTGTGCGGAAGGGGCCATATTCAGCACATGCAGAATATGCACTTTCAAACTGTTTTCAATGCTCTTTGAAGCTGTGCGGAACGGCAAAATCCACTTGAAAACAGTTGTGAAAGTGGTTTGAAAACGCATTATTTTGCGTGTGCGGAAGGGGCCTTAGTCATTAACAGACTGAGATATCTGATTTTACCATTTCCTTCATTTCTCCCATGCCACTGTAACTCTCAGGATATTAGTTCTCCCCTTTGTCCAAATGCCTGATTATCTGAATATTTTGGATGCCTCCCAAACCATTTGGCTAAAAAAGACCGGACTGCAGTGTATCATGTAACTCTGTCCTTCAATTAAAAAAAATGCCTCAAAACAAAAGCACTTACTAATGAGATCTCTCAAAGCAGAATAATCCCTGATCCAGATCTTAAAAGGACCAGCCATTCAAACACAAGGGACCGCCAGAAATATGTGGCCACCCTAGAAAGGGACAGGCAGTTTACCATTAAGCTGCTATAGTCAAACTTTCCAATTCTAATTGATTTGAAAGGGTATTGCTAGCATGCAGCTTTGCTTTTATCAGCTGGAAGGTGGAGGGGTGTGTGAATCAATCTACTACACTGTTTGGAAGCATATGAGATCTTCATCCTCAGTCCAGGGTGGCTTTGGAATAATAAAGACCGTATCTCTTAATCATGGTAATGTTCACAACCTGGCAATATGAGCTCAGAGCAGCAGGCCTCAGCACTCAGAATTCCTCCATTTAGAAGGTGTCACCGATTAAACTATCCCATTTCAAAGGGCTCCCATACAGTAAATAGCAGAGAAAAGGAAGAAAGGGAGCTGTGGCCTTTTGTTAGTCAAAAAGCTATGGAAAGTGATAATTAACCCATTTTTGTGTTGAGAAATCATTTGGACAAAAGTCAAGGCATTGCCACCCTGTCAATTGTTAAGTCTAGATAAGGACATTATATCATGCTGAACAAAGAGTGACTGAAGAGAGTGAATAGAAAGTAGGCCACTACTAGTAGCTTTCCTAAACCTTCTGAAAAGGAGACTTTCCCCAGAAAAACCTAAGCATGATGGAGGACAAACTCCCCTCCCCCACTCCATGCACATTAAAGACCTTAGCTACGGTGCATATTTTTGCATTTTGTTAAATATTCAGAGATACTGTGCAATTAGCATGTCATTAATGAATAATTAATTGCAGCTAAAGCAGCCTTCAGATTTTTGCAACTAAATTATTTAAACAGCAAATATAACAATAGAATGTGCATCTCCTCCCTCTCCTGCATACCCTATCCCCGTTCTATCAATGTGAGACTCAAAATTATATTGGGAAAGGTGACATTCATCAAGGACTAATTCACTAAATGTTTTTGTCCACCAGATCAAAGTTGTTTTATTTTAGCTGAGAAAAAAAAATGCAATTTAGAATTAGCGGTTCTTCTTATATGAAATAATCAGTGTTAATGTGAGAAGTGTTTCTGGTAACCTGGATCCAAGCAAAAGCCATTACAAGTTATTTTCTGTAGTCCAACATTAAAGACAGTCATTTTTATCTCTTTTCCTTTGGTAAAACATGATTGTTAAAATGTTCACTGCTTCTATTGACAGCTACTTGGTCATTACAAAGCTACCACAGTTAAATAGGAAGTAATTTGTCGCCACTTGCTGATATACATCACCAGTAAGACGTTGGTTTATATTTATAAGCTGCACATCTGTGTATCAGTTGGCTTGTCCATCTGTTGACTGCACCACTAAACAGAAAGTCAATGTGCAGCTCCCCAACTGCATCTATCATGAATTGTTCCTTCAATTGTCTATTTATGTAACAAAGCTATACTTATGAAAGTATGTATCAAGAATAAGCACAATCTATTCAGAATGTCTTTTAGGCAAGGGCGACTGAAATTCATGGAAAGTAATTTTTACTGTGCCTCATTCCGCACATGCAGAATAATGCGCTTTCAAACTGCTTTCAGTGCTCTTTGAAGCAGTGCGGAATAGCAAAATCCACTTGCAAACAGTTGTGAAAGTGGTTTGAAAACGCATTATTTTGCGTGTGCAGAAGGGGCCTGTAATACCAAAACAGTTCCCATTTATTTTCAACAGAGCATCTCTAGGAATCGCTCCGGGGGCGAAGATATTTTAGACAAATCATACACCACTCTGACCATTTAGAAGGATTACGCCCTTTTGTCCAAGATCACAAGCAATTATCATGCGTGTTGAAAACTTTGGTTTGCAACACAAGGCACAATTCCTGAAATGATCTGGCAGCAGGTCCACATAAGTCAACAGTTTGAAGGATGAGCCAGCAAATCAAGGCAGGTTGGTTTTCAAAAGAATGTGCTATGCTGGTCCAGTGGAGGACAAACAATTCCACCTACACTGTACATTTGGATACCACATGTGGACACAGTCCACTGAAATGTAATTGAATAAGAACAGTATAACAGCACTAGAATGCTGTCTCAATTCCCATTTCTTTTAATAGGGTTTGCATTTTTCAAAAACACTCACCTGGTGTAATTATGTCTAATGTAAATTGTGCTGCAAGTATGAACAGACCAGTTTTCTGTGGCCTATGTATGATTTACAGCAGACCTGAAATACAGTATTGGAGGGGCACAAAACATCAGAGGTCATCAGCTGCCATTATCTTTAAACCAAATACCTGCTATTTCTATAAATATACTGTATATTTTACAGCTTCTTTAAACAGGTGTGTTTATTGTCATTCAGTATAATTTCATAAATGTGCTGTCACAGTATAGAGTTCAGTTATGACTGGGCACTTATACTGGATTTCAATTTAGTCTAATACTTATAATTTTATGTGCAGTTATAAAATAGATCCTTGCCAGTGAAATTTTAAGAAATCATTCATGGTTAAAACATAAATAATATATGAGGGGCACATTTTCCACTTAAACTTTCATTGTTACCCTGACCTTTTTCCAAAAAGGTCACGGCAGCCCACATGGTTCTCCCCTTTCTACATCCTCATCATAGCCCTCTGAGGTAGTTCAGGCTGAGGGTGTGAGAGCTAAGCTTTCATGGGAGATCAGAAATTTGAACCCATGTTTCCCCACATCAACACTAATACCATCCCACTCATAATTCTAACCATTTAATCAATGCATAAGCTTACTTTATCACAGTTTGAATGTTAGTCTAGTAAGGAAGGAATGACTCCCAGCTAAGTTCATCACTGACTTCGGGGCGAGATTCCCATCCAAATCAGTGACACTATTCTAATCCCTTTTAAAATCAATGGAACTACAAACACTTGTTTAAAGCATAGTTAGGTACCTTACCAAGCCAGAAGCTAGGTAGTTATCTTATCTGAAAACAGTATTTTTTTACAAAAATGCTAAAGAGGTTAGAGAGTGAGTCAGAAAGGCAGTCTTTCTTGCTTATGATATCTCTTTTATTCAGAAAATATTGAATGCATTTACAATTTTTTTGCATAATAGGGGATTTTGAACCATATTTTTTAATAAAAGCTTTAATGTACTCTTGTGTACAATGTGATGTTCAACTTCATAAAGCATTTCGTTATGCCATTTATTTTCTCTGAGGAACTGAAAGTAGAACTTATCTCCGTGCTTATTGTGCTGATGCAAATGGTAACATTTTCCACTTGATTAAACATCATTTTCTTTGGGCATTTTAGGCCCAGCTAACTGCCTGCTATTAGGTAAATGTTTAAATCAATGCATCGTTGATCCTGGGGCCAGCAGTCCTCCATTTCTAAATAAAGTTCAAATAGTATTTTAAGCAAAAGGATGAATCTCAGGAAAACTGCACATTTTGGAAAGGAATGTCTAGGTATGCTGTGGGGGGGGGGGGGGGCAGCTAAAGCAAAACAGGCATGCTAAAGTATGTTTATAAACTCTCCAATACAGGATTTCAAACAACAACCAAATATTAGCTTTTCAACATAATGCATTGGTCATTCCCAGTGACAACAGCCATAACCTCAGGCACAAAGTGACTCAAAAGGCTGCAAGGAAGTCATAGAACGTTGGGTCTCGCTAACCAGTTACTCTCAAGGTCAGCATCTATGATTTTTCTATAATACAAATGGACTGGCAATTTTTTACTTTTTCACACCAGCAAATAATTGTTACTTTCTGTCTGTGAAAAAATTATCCCACATCTTTATAGAGTCTTTTCTACAACTGCCATGTGAGTTTGCTATCTGTTCTGTTTCCTCGTAGGAAATCAGAGTCAAGAGACTGTGATGGTCCATGACTGTCCAAGTCAACAGAGTGCCCATTAGATCCCATTTTCAGTACAACAGTCTCTAGGATCATACATAGTCCAGAGGCACAGCCCCTGGAACAACAGTCTGATCTTCCCCGGCAGCTCAGTTCATATGCTTGTGTCAGTTTCAATGCACTGTCTGAATGTTTTGTATGTTTTGACTATTTCATACACTAACAAAACTCAGACTGACGTGACTCTATCAGGTGCGCTCACAGATGTAACACGGCAAACAGAGAAATTCTCCCCACAGCTTTCCTAAAAATAACTGACTATTGCAACTGTTAAATGTTGCCTGTCAACTACAGTTCCAAACCCCAGTGCCCTTCCTTTTGCTATATCACATCCAGGACTAGTTCAGATTTCCCCTATATCAAATCTAGATTAGACACCATCTAGAATTAGACTGAACCAATGCATTTAGTGTTCCTTTGGGTGGCTAAATTACACGAATCACATCTAGAAGCTTGATTTTTGTGATGGCAAACAGCACTTGTAAAGTCAAGAAACACACCATAGTTTTTATGCTGCTAAGACAACAGACACTAGTCAATTCTACGAAGTATAATATTTCACATATTTCAATGGTAGAGGGGAAACTATTTCCTTTTGTTTAAAAAAGTGTTCCTCACTTCTCTCTCCCAACTCTACTAGATTTTAGGAAAGAATACTGAAGATCTCTTTCCCATTTCTCTCACAGAAACAGCACTTTTTAAAAGTATTGGCAACAACTTCACAGATTAAACTTCAGTAGAATCATAGGGACACCACCAGTGGGCAAAATTTCACTTACACACATGTACACCCTCACCTTTATTTCACCACTCTGTGTCACAAAGAAAAGAAGACAGGCATCTGTCAGAAAACATCTCCCTGCTGTATTATGATTGATATCTGACAGAGCTCAGTGGGGTCCTAACTTAGATGAATTTAAATGACAAGACTTCTTTTATCAGCAATGGTGCTCTGGTTACAATAGAACAGCATGATTACTTCAGAGAATGAAGTAAAGGGGGAAAGAAATAACGATGAATCACAGTTTGTCTCCTGATCTCCAGTGATATAACTGACCTGTCACTAGGTTGTGACCTCCCCTTGTTAATCCATGCAAATCAAATGGCTGTAATTTGTGTTACTGATTGTGATGCCACACCTTTACATTCAGCAGCCACCAACATCACAGGCCTCTTAGACCATGTCCACAATGTTATAATTTTGGTTCAAACTGGCTCACAGTTTGTGTTTTGCTGGGCTGTGTGTCAAGTGACACATTCCTTCTAATCAGTTCCTGATTAGCATCAGTATGTTTTCTGGGTCCACAGGCACCCTTCACCCTCTTCTCCCTTCTTTCCTTTTCCCATAAGAAACCCCCAACCTATGTCAGAATCCAGACATAACTGCCATCAGGGCTTTGCTAATAGTGACCCAATCGCTTTTATAGCATGAAAAATCCTTGCTATTCACAGTAACAAGCACCGACTCCAACTGAGAGATATTATGTCAAACTCTAAGGCCAGTTACAAAACTTTCCCCATTCACATAACTTGACAGACTTTGTACGCCAAAGGAGGGCATTTTCACACAAGGTGCTTTTCTTTTTTTAAAAAAAAAAACTTGCCTTCCATGTCCTACAAAGGGCCACAGAAGCTATTTTGTGTGGGCTTTGCACAACATGGGAGCTAAAAGTGAGCTTTGAATTGGGTCCCAATCAAGGACTTGCTTTCCTTTCTTTAATTCGAATATGGGTAAAACTTCATTTTGCCTGTGCCTTTTTCCTATTATGCTGACTTTTCACCTAGCAACTTAAAAATATAGATTCCTCTGGCCTGTAGTATGGCCACATAGCACAAATCCCAAGCTGCCCAAAACATAATAATGCCTTCCCTGACAGAACCACAGTGTAAAATAAATGTGCGCATGTTCAAAATATTTTAAGGGAATGGCCTCTTAGTTTCTTCTCATTATTAGAAGCATAGCATTTCTGCAGTATGCAATAAAACTGTCTGACTGTGCCTGGCAATTTTGCAGGTTTTGCAATGCATTAACCAGCTATGCAGACAAATGATGAAGGTTGCCAGTAGTGACAGATTTGGACCAGTGTTAATAGTAGTACAGGAGTTAGTTGAAGTGATTTGATAAGCCTGGAACAGATTGAAGGGCGGTGTCATTCCAAACATGCAAACAACAGTGTCAACAACACAGCCTATCAGTAAACGCAGCCTGCTTTTCAGCCATCCATCTCAGCCACACTCTTTGCAGAAACAAATCTCCAACAAACAAACAAAAATCCTCAGCAATTTGAGTCAACACAATGTTGACAAAATGAAACTTCTGTTTAAAATATCTGCAAATAAAAACCTGCTGAGTGGCAGAGATTTACTCAACAGCATTCACAGCTAAGTTTAGTTTTGAACCCTGGCTCAACTCAGAGAGGGGATCGAGCAGCATGTTTTCTGCTATCATGGTAAAAGGTCTGAACAACTGATGAAAAGTAATTTATATTTTATCGCTTTTATCGAGTAAATTATAGTAGGCAGTAGCAGCAGAGGTATGTATCTTTTTAAAAAAAAGGAATAGCAGCTGCTAAAACCCTGCAATTTAACCAAACAGCAAGACCTTTCTTCCTCCATCACACATAAACCCATGTCTCAGATATATTCATTTTTTTCAAGTGGCTTCATTCCTCAATCATCATCTATCCTGTCACTTCTTTATTCAGGGTTAAAAACGGAACAATCTAATTTACTTCAGATCCAGTTTAGAGCAAAATACTGACAGGATCCCATATAGCCAGTCAGACGAGGAATTCAAGCCAGTGAGACTTTTTTTGCAGAGGATTAGGATGGAAACTGATCACCGCTCCTTCTAAAATCTGGTGACTCCGATCCACCTGAAGTCACATAAAAAATGTATTTGCATGACCACCACAGTGGTCCATGTAAGCAATGAAGTGTAGATAGATGACAATATTTACATTGAGAATTATGTTCCTGGGTCCCAAACAAATAAGTGATACAATTGTGAATCTTGCTTTATACATGTGAATCTCGGTGTCTTGATAAGGCACAAGTATCTTAAATTATTTGGGTATGGCTAAGATACAAGTTATGTTCAGGCAGTGGCCTGTTTGTGGAAGGGAGTATTTCCTCTACTCACATTTTATAAGAGGATATTTATCCTATTCTTCATGTACTTCATGACACATTTCAGCAAATGTGAAAATGCTGTAACCAGCCACTCAGCTTCTTACTTACTGGAAGTCTGTGCCATTCAGATTTCCCATCCATGCTTAAATGATCTCAGCATCTGATGACAAACACTAAACTATGATGATATTCCTGTCAACACGCACACTTATATGATGGCCCATAACAGCACATGAAGATAAAAGTGAATGGGCAACCATTTTAAAAGGGCTTCATAGGAATCTTCTGCTGGTGACTGGCTCTTACTTCAGGAAGACTGAGGCAAGTGTGCAGAGCCACCCACATTATATGGTGTTCTACGCCTGCAAAACATTCCTAATGGTGATATACAATGGTGTAGAAAATTCTGTGGTACTAGTCAGCCAACGTGGAACACTGAAGCCCATAATTATCTTAGAATGTAGAACAACTGGCCAGAGATTATATTTCAAGAAAGTATGCCATTTGGTATTTGTAAGAATCTAGATAGCCTGATGGTACATCCAAATAGTGATTTCCCTTACTCTGAACCTATGTTTCTCCTCAGCAGCTATTGACTAGAAAAGCCAATGACATGTATGTTTCTACTGGACTGCTCTGTATCACAAGGCAACCCCATGTTGCTTGCATGTGTGATTCTTAGCCTTGAAGAACTATTGGTGAACATTAAATGACAGGAAAAAACCCATATAGTTTCATAGCACTGCCTTTTGAGAAACATAGCAACACTATGGAAGTTGTGCAGGCGGCTCTCCTGTAACTTTTACCATTAAAAAGCTTCTAGTTTTTTTAAAGATGAGAATGTATATGAACAAAGCCAACACAAGCCTCTACAGTGCTACCCTGGGTCGAACGAGACAGGGCTGTGGGGCGATACACTTGGTTCAATTTCTGCTGCTAGTTATAGGATGAGAAAGGCAGCTGGGATAACCCCATAGTGGGATGACATAGTGGGACGACACAGTGGCATTGACAGGACCGGCATGAAGAAGAAGGCAGAAGGAGCAGCAGCATGGGACCATATGTCTGTATAGAATGCGGGGACACCTGTGCTGTTAAATCTCCTGAAACTGGCAAAATGTTTCCTGAAACATTATGATCCCACATCATTTAATAGCATCTCAGTGTTACTGAACATTTTTTAAAACCAGCAGAAGGTATGCACAATTCTCTAGGAACAACTCTGTAATAAAAACAGGATGCCGTACTTTTGCTAACCCCTTGCGTATGACCAGACCCATATGCAAATTTCATACAATAGTATTTAGTAGCATAATTAATCCCTACTTTATGTTA